>NC_073307.1:31751733-32436733 GCF_027595985.1 Sorex araneus | reverse complement strand
AAAATGATGTTGAATAATGAGAGTGAAAGCAGACATTCTTGCCTACATCTTAAGGGAAACACTTTCAATTTTTCATCACTGTATCTGATATTATCTGTGGATTTATCATAAATGGATTTTATTATATTGAGGTAAGTTCCTTCTATCCCCAATTGGTGAGTTTTTAAAAATCATAAATGGATGTTGAATTTTGCCAAATGTCTTCTCAGCTTATACTGCTATGATGTGATTTGTAACTTTCTGCCAGGTGGTATGTTATATTAGTTGATTTACATATGTTGAATCATCCTTGTGTTCCTGGAATGAATCATGTTTGATCATGATAGATTATTCCATTGATGTTAATGTTATTACACTCAATTTTCTGAAAGTTTTGGAGAAGTTTTTCCTCCACAGTCATAAAATATATCATTTTGTAGAGTTCTTTTCTGTGTAATGTCCCTTTTTTGTTGGGGAGTAGAGAGATTTTGGCCTTGTCTGTATTTGGGAGTGTTCTTTGTCCTTGAACTCTTGAAAGTAATTGAGCTTGAGGGAATTCCTTGTTGGAAGTTTTGTAGAATTTACTGGTGAAACCACCTGTTCCTGAACTACTGCCCTTGCAGTTGGTCTATGTGAGCTTCAGTTTTTTCCTGATTCAAGTTCAGAGGGTTATCCTGTGTTTTTCAACCGTTCATTTCTTCTAGGTTGCCCAATTTCTTTTTATAGTCTTTTATGGCCTTTCCTATTTTGTTTTTGGACCACACCTGGTAGTCTCAAGGATTACTCCTAGCTCTGATCAGGAGACAATATGTGGTTCTGGGAACAGGATACAAGTCAGCCACATGTAAAATAAGTCCCATACATACTGAACTATCACTCCAGTCCATGGTTCCTTTGTAATATATCTTATATGTATTTACAAAATACATATTATATATTTACAACAGGCACTGTAACTCTCTAATTTCTGATTTTTTCCAGCTTTTCCTCTCTTTCTCTCTCTTTTAAATTCTTCTCTTGATAACACTAATAAAGAATTCATCGAGTTTATCCTTTCAGAAATCTTGCTCTTAGTTTCATTGATTTAGTGTATCCTCTTTTGATTTCTGTTTCGTTTATTTCCACTCTAATCTTTATGTGTGTTTTCTTCTATTAATTTTATTATTGGTTTTCTTTTTTTTAATCCCTTTAGTTCCTTCAGCTGAAAGGTTTCATTAACTTTTCTTTTTATAAGAAAGCAGTGCTAGACCACAGAGCAACATTCCTGGGTCCCGCACATTTGAATGACAACTATGATGTATCTTGGTGTATGTTTTCTTGCATTTAGAAATGTTCCCTCAGCTTCCTGGATTTCAATGGTAGATTCTTTCCTGAGGTTCTGGGAATTCTCAGTTATTGATATTATAACAAGGCATTAAGTCCTCGTCACTCTCTTCGCCTTCTGAACGTCCCAGTATCCTAATATTGCACCTTCTAATGGACCCTAATATTTCTCAAAGGTGCCTTCATTTTTGTTTCTCTTCCATTTGAGTCATTACTGGAATATTGTTTTCAGTTTCTGATATTCTTTTAGATCTGTGACATTGAGCTTGTTGTACTCTCGTTGGAGGTTTTTATATTATTCTCTGATTTTCATTTCAACCAACTCTAATAAATGTGTGTGTGTGTTCAATCTCTAGAACTCCCTCTGCTCCTGCATTTCCCTTATTCCATATATGTTCACTTTGTATTAGTATAAGTGATGTGTTTAACTTTCTTCATGGTAGTTCTTTTAAACTCATTGCTTGCTGGACTCCCCATTTCTGACATATTTCAGATTGATTTCTAAAGAGATTTCTCATTCATTCTAGCACTGAATCTAATCTTTGGTCTATTAGTCCACTAGGAGGGGCTGTGACTCTTGGTTTGAAGATGTGTTTTTCAGAAATTGAGGTGTGTGGGAACAGAGGGGTCCACCTTTCCCTTGAGGAATTTCCTTCCCTGTCAGGCCCATGCCCGGAGGAGCAGCCTGAGGATGGAGTCGCTTGTTCCTTTTGGTGACCAGACCCATTCTTTATTGGAGACGTTCCCTTGGGCCCAAATATGTCTGCTGCCTTGGGGGGCTGCACCCTGGCAATGTCCTTGCTGGGGGAATTGGATCACGTCTCTGCCATCTAAGCTTGACTGGTGCCCGCTCTGCAGGGCTGAGATGTGGATGCATTTGTGCAGCCAAAGGCTCTTAGGGATGCTGATGCTTCAGGGGTGGCTTGGGATGCTGAGTAATGAAGTTGTCACAGGGCCTCACCTTGGCTGTGTGTCCCCAGGGACTGGTCACTTGCCCTGCCTGGATCACAAGTTCATGTGGTCTTGGCATTGTCCCAGCCTCAGACAGACCCTGCTCACCATCCCGTGAGCCACCCCACCATCTTCCCCTCCCCAGCTCTGTCTGTGCTGCTCTCCTGTGGCCCCGGTTCCCTCTCCCTCTGTGCCATAGGTCACAAGTGCCCCCCTGAGAAAGAGCTGAGTGGAACAACAGGTAGAGGTGATTTCTATTTGGACTCCTAATATTTTGAGGGGCCTCCAAACCATGCTCAGGAGGCCCCTGGGTTCCTCCAAGTGACTCAGTTCAGAGCAAAGGCCCGAAGCTGCAGCTCTGCTCACGCCCTGAGATTTACCCCAGTTATGCTCAGCATCCTCCAGGGCTGCACCCAGCAATGCTCAGGGAACCATGTGGATCTGGGGATCAAAATAGGGTTGGCCACGTGGAAGACATGTGCTTTGATGATCGCTCAATGATACTGCAGTGTCCACTCTTTTTAGGAGATTTTCCTTTGCCACAGCCTATTATTCCTCCATGTAAACAATAACTTCACAATTTTTTTTTGGGGGGAGCCATACCTGGCAGTGCTCAGGGATCACTCCTGGTGGTGCTTGGGAAGCCATATGGAGTGACATAGTGACTCTGCTCAATGCAAGGCAAGAGTTTTATACACCTGTGTCATCTCTTTGGTCTCAGAAGAGAAATTTTACTAGAGGGCTTGGACTACAAAGCTCAAAAAAAAAAAGTACAGAAAGCAGAAGTCACAATGAAAGTAGAACAGGAAGTACTAAGAGCTCAGATGCCTGAATAATAGGAGCTTTGCGAGGAACAGACACTTAGGAGGCTGTCACTGCCCAGTGCCACAGGGCTCGGCCCTGTCATTGTACTGTGTGGCCCACTTGATAGAGCAATTCCATGGTCCCTAGGCAAAAATCCACCAAAATAAAATGAATTTTTAAAATTTATGTATTTTAACCATTTTTTAATCAAGGCACTGGCATTTATGATACTGCTATTTTATTACATGCATACATTGTCCCAATACCACACACACAGGAAAACTTCCCCCCACCTATTAGGGATGACTCTTACATGTACATAGATACATAGCCCAAGCCCTCCCCATGAAAGCTAAGCTCTATAGATGAAACCTACTCTGATGACTTTGACCATTTTTTTTTCTTTTTGGGTCACCCGGCGATGCACAGGGGTTACTCCTGGCTCTGCACTCAGGAATTACCCCTGGCGGTGCTCAGGGGACCATATGGGATGCTGGGATTCGAACCCGGGTTGGCCGCGTGCAAGGCAAACGCCCTACCCGCTGTGCTATCGCTCCAGCCCCGACTTTGACCATTTTTTGTTCCTTTATTCTATTTCATTTTTATCCCACATATGGAAAGATTTTTTATTTTTAATTGGAAACATCTAAACATATATAGCTGAATCAAGCTAAGGCCCTGAAATTCCACAGAACTGTACATCAATCATAAGTTGACAAAGTACAATTTTTTTAGAAAGCAGTATCTTTTTAGAGGCATATAAACTTAAAAAATTTTTGATTAATTTTGATTTATGTTCAACATAATAATCACTATGAGTAATTCTGTGGCAATACATTTTAAATGTCTATGAAATAGATAAATCCTACAAATGTAAAATTTAGCAAGTGAAAGAGAATTAAGAATATTTTAAAGGGAATCTCTAAACTGGCCTACAATAGTATAAAACACACTTTTGTACTAAAATAAAAGGAATTCTTTTGGCTGACTCCCAGCTCGTCATTGAGCCCTGTTCTTCAACTATGAAACATGAATCCAGAGCTAAGGGAAAATATCTTAGTTTGATACTTACTTGATAAGTAAGAACAAGAAAGGATTAGCTTCTTAAGTTTAGAAATAAAATTAGTGTATGGACAATCAGTGGAGTGTGAAAACTCAAAATATAAAAATTTTGATTAATCAAATTATAGACAGAAAAGGGATCATGGAAATTTAAAATATAATTGCAAACATGAATATGGATTACACTTGTCAGAAAATCACATAGTGTATGAAACAGCAGAATTCTGCCTCAGTTCTGTGCTGCTTGAAGGAAACATAAAAGCTCAGAAAGGAAGAAATTCTAAAAGTGAACAGATGAATCAATCACTAATCAAAAAGTAGTTGTTTCCATCTGATCACATCGAAAGAATAAATGGAGGCGCCAGAGAAATGGTATAGCAGGTTAGGCTCTTGTCTTCTGCGCCGCAGACCCAGATTCCATCCATAGCTTCTCATACGGTCCCCTGAGCACTGCCAGGAGTGATCCCTGAGCACAGAGTCATGAGTAAGGCCCTGAGCATTCCCAGGTGTGACCTCCAAACCAATTTTACACACACACACACACACACACACACACACACACACACAAGAGTTTGCCAAACTGTTAGGGATAATTCTTCCATGTACATTGAATAATCTACCTGGAAGTCATTTGAATGCTTGTTAGCATAACAATGTAACTACAATTTATATAAAGAAAAAGAATATTTCCCAAAAAAGTAGAAAATATCAAACATTGGGGAAACCATAGTGTTTTAAAAAACAATTATCTTCGGGCTGGAGTGATAGTGTTGTAGGGATGCCAATGGCCTTGCACACTCTTGACCCAAGTTTGATCCCCAGCAGCCCACCTGGTCCCCCAAGTACCACCAGGAGTAATTCTTGAGTGCAGAGCCAGGACCAACCTCTGAGCATCATCACTGGGTATGACCCAAAAACTAAAAAAGAAGTATCTTTAGTGTGTGTCTGTGTGTGAAATACAGATACGGTTTCAAGTAGATAAGGCCTTCACTGTCATCCCGTTGCTCATCAATTTGTTCAAGCGGGCACCAGTAACGTCTCTCATTGATAAGGCCTTATGTTGTGAATATTATGTGTGATTTGTTGAACATCCAAGTGGGTTGTTGTAAAGTGCTAGGAGAAATAACTAATATTTCAACTCTGAAGGACGTTCTTCCTGACATCTTTTCTGGTCACTTTCAGGCAATAAAAATCCAGTTCAGTCTGATATAAACAACTCCACCTCTCCTCCAAATTAAGATGATCTTCCTGGCTCTGTGGACCTGGATCCAAAAGCTCCCACAGGGAAGCAGGATGCAGTGGGCTTAGCTCCCCTTGGGACACACTTCCTCTTCCGTTCCTACCTATGGAGTTGGCCAGTGGGGAGGGGAGGAGGGAAGGTCTCAGGGAAAAACTGTCTGCCAAGGCTCCCAGGTTTGCTATCTGCTATAAAGCTCTGGTCCGACTTTCCTAAGAATACATGTGTAAACTCTAAAGACTCACCTTATTATTCGCAACTCCCTCCATTGGCCACTACCACTAGCTTCAAGCAGCCGGCCCATCATAACCCCTCCCAAGAGATCCTGCATGACTCCTCCCAAGCATCCGGAAGATACTGAGAAAACTACACATCTGCCTCTGCCTTAACAGACTCTGAAAGTAAAGCTATTTCCAGGTAGCTGACTTGAGCCAGACTCTTGAGATTATTTTTTCATGAGTCTGGAATCCATTGGGATGTCCCCAAATCCTAGGGAAGGTCACAGGGGCCAGTTGAAGCATGAGCCTTGCTTCAAGAGAAGCATTAGCTCAGTCTCATGGGAAAAGAGAAACATCACAGCTCTGTGACTTTAAAGAAACCTTTTTCCTGACCTCTTTTCTTCTTCTAGCCTGGTTTCAGACAACCTTGAAATGAGTGATCATCTCAAGGTAGTAAAACCAGTCTCACATTCTCATAAAGTGCCCAGGAAAGACGTATATTGGCACGATAGGAGACTATAAAGCACTAGGGCAGCAACAAAAGCATCAGATATTTTGTGACACTCATATCACATGGTTTAAACACGCATAGTTTAAACCCTTTAAAGCACAGTATAGGAAAAGAGATAACACTCAATGGATTGAGCACTTATTTTGCATACAGGAGGACCTGGCTTAGTTTCTGGTATCTCATGATCCCCCCAAATACTGCCGGGAGTGACCCCCAAGCCAGAAGGAGCCTCTGTTGGGTTGTAGCCCAATCTGCATCTCCAAAGAAAACACACTACAATATTTAAGACATCAAAAAACTAACGTGCTACTAATATACCATGTTCTTATCTCAACATCACCATCATCATCATCATCATCATTATCATCATCATCATCATCATTGATTGTTGATTTTCTTGAGCGGTCTCAGTACCGTCTCCATTCATCCTTAGCCCTGAGATTTTAGAAGCCTCTTTTTACTCGTCCTTCCCAACGGTACAGCATGGAGGGGAGGCTCTTTCAGGGTCAGGGAATAAGACCCAACATGTTACTGTTTTTGGCATATGAATACGCCATGGGAAGCTTGCCAGTCTCTCCCAAGTGGGCAGGAAACTCTCAGTAGCTTGCCAGGTTTTCCAAAGAGGAGAATTAGGCTATAAGCTTCTGGGAGCTTGGTCTTACAGTCTCTGGATGTTGGCCGTTGGTGGGATTACATGGCACTGGGGGCAGTTTCTGGGTGTGACCACCTAGCTACTGGAAAATGAGGGATCTGGGCAGAAGAGGCCCAGTCCCGATCCAAGCAGGCTTGGAGATCTTGGCCCCAGGTACCACACACTTGGGTTCCTCTGCCAGTTCATGAGTGAGGCTCGTCCAAATGTGTGGAGAGGGGCCTTGAGGATGGCTGTGACTGGGTTCTGGAGGTCCTTGGCCAAGGGGTTCTGCTAGGGACTGGGAGGGAAACTCAATCCACCCCCTCCAAGGGGCCCTGGTGAAGACGGCCAAGTTCGGGGGCAAGAGACTCTGCAATGCTTATCTCAACATAATAATCTTTATTATATATTTATGCACTTAATAATCTTTTTTATTGTTATTGAATCACCATGAGAGACCGAATTACAGAACTCTTCAAAGTTGGGTTTCAGTCATTGAGTTTCAACACTCATCCCTCCAACACTGTACATTCCCCACCCCCAATGTTCCCAGTTCCCTTTTCCCTCCTGTCAGCCTGACTCTATGGCAGGATGGCAGTGACTCTCTCTCTCTCTCTCTCTCCATCTCCCTATCCCCTTTTGGGTATTATGGTCTGCAATACAGATACTGAAAAGTTATCTTGTTAATTCCTTTACCCATTTTCAGCACACAATTCTTACCTAGAGTGATCATTTCCAACTATTTTTGTCATAATGTTCCCTTCTCTATCCCAAATGCCTTCTCCCCCAGCACTTGAGGCAGGCTTCCAACCATGGACCAATCCTCCTGGCCCTTGTTTCTACTGTTCTATACTTAATAACCTTAGTCAATAAAAAGAGAAGCATGGAAGGTGGAGGGGGATAATAGAAACAGGATCTTCATGCACTGGAAAAATTGAAACAATACCTAAATGAGTCATAGATCAAAGGGGAAAGAAAATTAGAAAGTAGAATGGAATTATGAATGAAATTCCTATGTATCATAACTTGTGTATCTAAAGCGTTAATTAAATAATTAAATAAGATCTTAGAGGCATGTATCAGGGAAAAGGTATAAAGGAAGAATTTTAATCTTCACTGAAAGCCAATAGGGTGCCATTTCTGTGCATTCCATTGTATTAGATCCTGTACACCCTTTGTGCCTTTTAAGAAAAAAAACAATCAATCTTATTTCTTAATTTTAATTCTCAAGGATCTCTAAAGTAATTTATCTATCGCATAGTTAAAAATTGAGAAACTGCTGTGATACTGACGTATTGTGTCTTTACAAAATCCCTTTTTCCTTTAATCAAGGTAGACACCTGAGAACATAACATATTTTTTCCATCTCAATTGATTTTTTTTTTAGGAAAATAGGAAAATCAGGTTTCTAAAGACAGGATATTATTAAGTGGTGGCAATCAGCATAAAGGCAAAAAGAGGGGGGAAGTTAAGCTTTTGCGCCCTCTGCTGGCTAAAAAAGAAAATTCCCAGAAATAAGAAGTGAAGTTCAATTAGATAACAAATTTCAAGTTAATATGCTTTTTAAATTATCGAAAGTATTCGGATTTCTGCTTTGTTTAAAAGACTCATTCTCGGTGGGGCGGAATTGACATATTCAATTGTTCGAGGTAGCTGAAAAGCTTTTCCTTTTCACCTTTGTTCAAACATGAGGGACATCGCGCCATCTAGTGGATTCTTAGAAAAATGACACAAAGGTAATTTAAAACTAGGACCTAATGTGTGTAATTTAAGATTAGAATTTCTTATTTACTCCAATCATGGATTGGATCATATAGTTTAATGCAGTCATTGATTGTACAGGGTGAGGCTCTCAATTTTATTCACTGAGAAAACGTAGCAGCTTGTGACAAGTTGAGAATGTCTTCTCACTGTAGGTAAATTTATTAAGAAGCCATAGTTTTGCATTATAAAATCTTATGGATTGCTAATTTAATGTGCAATTTAATTTTGTTAACAATATATATATATATTCTGCGTAACAGACCTTTGAACTGCGACAATTTGAAGAAGCAAATTGCCAGCTCCTGTGGTGTTGTTCACAGCACGCTTCTTTTATCAATAACTAGAGCACGCCAAGAGATTGTGGGAGCACAGTCTGGACTTAGGGTTTGGTTGAGGCCTACTGCCAGCAACGTGTGCTCTTTAACCTGCAAGACTGGCTCTGCATCGGGGGTAGATTTGTGGTCAACTGGTAGAAATACTAAGAGCTGCTTCAAAGGATTGCAGTATGAGAATAAAATCAAGGTAAACAGCTTGAACCAGTGCATAGGAACCAGTAAGTGCACCATGAATATGCTTTTTATGATCAAATTGTGTTTGTGAAGTCTTTATTAACCGCTGGAATCAGGACAGAAAAGAAGTGCGCATATCAAGGCAGCTTTAAAATGTGGGTAAAGACAAGAACTGTAGAAATAAGTACCAGGAGGTTGACTCCATGGCTTCGAGGCTGGCCTCACGTTCCGGGGAAAGGTCAACTCAGAGAAGCGATCACCAACTACATTGTAGTCGAAGGCCATGTGGGGGAAGGGAGTTGCGGGCTGAATGAGGGCTAGAGACTGAGCACAGCGGCCACTCAACACCTTTGTTGCAAACCACAACAGCTAATTAGAGAGAGAAAGCAGAAGGGAATGCCTTGCCACAGTGGCAGGGTGGGGTGGGGGGGAGATGGGATTGGGGAGGGTGGGAGGGACACTGGGTTTACGGGTGGTGGAGAATGGGCACTGGTGAAGGGATGGGTTCCCAAACTTTGTATGAGGGAAGTGTGAGCACAGAAGTGTATAAATCTGTAACTGTACCCTCACGGTGATTCTCTAATTAAAAATAAATAAATTAAAAAAAAAAATAAAAAAATAAATAAATAAAATAAAATGTGGGTAAAGAGACACTAAACCATGGGAAAAAACAGCCTATTCATGTGGACTTTTGCTCCCAGAAAAATTATCTCCCAAATGGAAAAAAATAAATAGAGTTTCTCAAGAAATGAGATTAGGGCTGGAGAGATAGCACAGCAGGTAGGGCGTTTGCCTTGCACGCAGCCGACCTGGGTTTGATTCCCAGCATCCCATATGGTCCCCTGAGCACTGCCAGGAGTAATTCCTGAGTGCAGGGCCAGGAATAACCCCTGTGCATCACCGGGTGTGACCCAAAAAGCAAAAAAAAGAGATTAGGAGCTAAAGAGATAGTACAGGGTAGGATGCTTGCCTTGCATGTAGCTGGCCCAGGTTTGATCCCCAGAGTCATATATGGTCCCCCAAACCTTACCAGGAGTGATTCCCTGAGCACAGAGCCAAGAGGAAGCCCTGAGTAATGCCAGGTCAGGTTTGGTCCTTTGATTTCTTAATTTATGATTACCTTAGCTATTTTTTAAGCTTTTTAAAATTTAATTTAATTTAAATTTAATTTTTGTTTTGTTTTTGTTTTAAGCTACACTCAGTGATGCTCAGTGGTTACTTCTGCTTCTGTACTCAGTAATCACTCCTGATAGTGCTCAGGGAACCATATAGATATGCTGGGATTGAACCCAGGTCATTTGTGTGCAAGGCAAGTGCCCTATCCACTTGTGCTATCTCACCAGCCCCCTAGTATTTTAAAAGGATAATAAAAGTATATTAGCAAATACCCTGCACACAGCTTTTGTAACACAATGGAACAATTCCTTCAAAGACACCATCTTCCTTTAAAAAACTCCTAAAATTCAAGAAATCCACAACTTGATTTAAAAATTGTTCCAAAATCTAAGCAGACACATGATTAAAATATCCAGATATATAATAGGTATAGCACTGTAGCACTGTTGCACTGTCGTCCCATTGTTCATCGATTTGCTCAAGCGAGCACCAGTAACATCTCCATTGTGAGACCTGTTGTTACTGTTTTTGGCATATCGAATATGTCGCAGGGAGCCTGTCAGGCTTTGCCGTGCCGGTGGGATACTCTCAGTAGCTTGCCAGGCTCTCCAAGAAGGATGGAGGAATCAAACCTGGGTTCGGTCATATGCCAGGCGAATGCCCTACCTGCTGTGCTATCATTCCAGTCCAGATAATAGGTATATGAGAAGATATTCAGTATAATGTGTTAGGGAACAGCAGTTTAAAGAACAATGAGTAAGGACCAAAGAGAGTAGGCAAGGGTTAGGACACTTGCCTTGCATGCAACTGACTCCAGTTTGAACCCTGGTAACACATGAGCCTTGAACACTGCCAGGAGTGAGCCCTGAGTACAGGCAGGTCTGACTAAAGGAAAAAATAAATAAGCATGCTCTTACCTTACACTGAAGAAACAAAAATCTTTGGCATTTATTCAAATGAGGTAAAAACTTATATCCATAGGCTCAGGGGTGGAGCTCAGTGCTAGAATACATGGTTTGCAATCATGAGGCCTGGGTTCAATTCCCAGGGACACAAAATAACAAAGACCAGGTCTACATTAAAGATAAAAGTTTAAGGCCAGAGTGATAATACAGCATGTAGGGCATTTACTTTGCATGAGGCCAACCCAGTTCAATCCCTAGCATCCTATATGGTCCCCAAAGCACTGCCAGGAGTAATTCCAGAGCCCAGAGCCAGGAGTAACCCTTGAGCACTGCCAGGTATGAACCAAAAAGCCAAAAATAAAAAATATAGTAGTTTATAGCATCAATATTGTTTTATCAATTGTAGCCAGCATTGTCATTAACACATAATGTTAATGCAGGTAGGGCGTTTGCCTTACATGTGGCGCCAACCCGGGTTCGATTCCTTCGCCCCTCTTAGAGAGCCCAGTAAACTACCTAGAGTATCCTTCCCACACAGCAGAGCCTGGCAAGCTATCCATGGCGTGTTTGATATGCCAAAAACAGTAACAATAAGTCTCACAATGGAGACGTTACTGGTGCCCACTTGAGCAAAACTATGAACAATGGAAGGACAGCGCTACATGATGTTAATGTGGAAAACTCTAATCAGAAAGGTATATATATATATATATTTTTTTTTTTTGCTTTTTGGGTCACACCTGGCGATGCACAGGGGTTACTCCTGGCTCTGCACTCAGGAATTACCCCTGGCTGTGCTCAGGGGACCATATGGGATGCTGGGATTTGAACCCGGGTCGACCGTGTGCAAGTTAAACGCCCTACCCGCTGTGCTATCTCTCCAGCCCCCAGAAAGGTATATTTTTATAACTATATTTGTTACTTAGTTGTTTCTTCAATAGAAACCAGCAGTGCTCAGCCTGTCACTCGCTAGCTGTGCGTGGGACCCATCTAAGTGCTGCAGGATCATGTGGCTCCTGGGATCAAACTTGGGGCCTTCTGCCTATAAGGCATGTGTGCCCTACCACCTGAGCTATCTTATTGGTCCTCTATTTTGGTAAACCTACAACTTCTTTAAACTCTGTTAAAAAGAAAAACCAACATCAACAGCAACAATAAAAGAGAGGAAGAGACAGTTATGGAATCTGATAAGAATTTAAATCCTGCCCCTTAAAATGTGTGTGTTCAACATTTTAATTTAGCGGCAAATTTTTCTCGTAATACCAAGATTGGGGTTGGAGTGATAGTACAGCGGGTGGGGTGTTTGCCTTGCATTCAGCAAACCCGGGTTTGATTTCCAGCATCCCACATGGTCCCCTGAGCACCGTCAGGAGTGATTCCTAAATGCAAAGCCAGGAATAACCCCTGTGCATCATTGGGTGTGACCCAAAAAGCAAAAGCAAAAAAAAAAAAAAACCAAGATAATATTCACACTTCCTAGTATTACTTGACTTTCTCATGAGCTAACACAAGAAAACTCCCAAGAGAACTTTCTTTATGCTACATATTAAGTGCTTACTAACTTCTGAACATTGTAGACATGAGTGTTTGATAGTCCTTAAATGTTGATGGGCAAAAAAGTTACCAGGAGTGGTACACAATCAAAAGTATGATTGGGGATGGAGTGATAGTAACAGGGTTAAGGCTCTTGCTTTACATGCAACTGATGCCATTTTGATACCTAGTACCTTATATGATCCCCTAGAACCACCAGAAGTGATCCCTGAACACCACTGGTGTGGCCCCCAAATAAATGAAAGTGTGGTCAAAGATGAAAAAAAAAAATGATGGCTTTGGGAGGAGAAGCTTTGACATTGCCAAGAAGTAAATGCTTCTTCAGGTACACTACTGAACTTGACAAGAATCACCCTTCCATAAGGTAAGAGCAGTTGGAGCCAGAGTGTCAACTGTACTTGAGTGACTGCTGTCATTGGCTCCAGCTTCAGTGTCTATTTTATCTGGCTTGTCCAGACTGGATTAAAACATTCCTTCCCACAAGTCCTCCTGACTCTTCATTCTCCCAATTTTTGAAACTAGACAGGTGGCAACATTATCCATTGCTGCTGGTTTTTGCAATGTTCTCTTCAGATTTTCTGTTGCAGGGACCAGAGTTTCTGATTTGTCCCAGAGAGGGTTTGCTCCTCTCAGATTAGATGCTGAATTTTTTTCTTTCTTTTTTTTTTTTTTGGATTTTTGGGTCACACCCAGCTGTGCACAGGGGTTGCTCCTGGCTCTGCACTCAGGAATTACTCCTGGCGGTGCTGGGGGACCATATGGGATGCTGGGAATCAAACCTGGGTCGGCCGAGTGCAAGGCAAATGCCCTACCCGCTGTGCTATAGCTCCAGCCCCTAGGTGCTCAATTTTGAGGTTCAGGGAGACAGGAAAAGTAGACAGAATCTTAGGAATCCAATTAACTCAATAAATCAACACAAGTGTTTGACTCAAGCACATGAAGGCAGATAAAACCAACATTATGTAATCAACTAAAATGGGACATGGCAGTTCAGGACAAACCACGGACATAAACAGATTTCATCTTTACTTGCAGGAGGAAGAAAATCTAAGGTCAAATCTAAAACATGATGTAATAATTATGAAGGCTATGCATAGAACAAAACATGAACTCCCTAAATTGCCAGGAAAAACACAAACTATAAAATATGACTGGCACTTGGCTGAAAGATTAGGGAAAAAACTCAATATAGCTGCAAATAAAAATGAAACATCTCTGTCTTATAACTAATGTAAGCTGACTAGTTACTCTAGAAAAAACTTTCAAATCCATCATAAATAAAATTATATTTGAAAATCAAGAGACACACCTAAGATTGAAATAACCCATAAAATAGGAGAACTAAAGGATGAGCAAAAGGCCTTATGGAAAATGGAAAGGAGATGATGAAAAATATAGTCCACTTTGGTGATCTCACCATTATGGATGTCTATGGATCAAATAGCCTTGTATCACCGTAATTAAGCAAGAAGTTTTAGGAAACACAGAGGAAATAGAGACACATTCATTATGGGATTTTTTTAATTCCCATATCTCAGTTCTTGACAGAGCAAGTGAATAAGAAATGGGTTTGCCAATGGAACAGATAAATCATGTGATTAAGAGGCAGAATTGCTCTGCCTAGAATTAAGTCCTGTGCTTCATGTTCTCTTCATAGTCCTATAAAACTAGTCATATTTTAGGGCATGAACAAACCAAAGTGAACTTAAGAAAATTAGATGACAGAAATAAATAAGAAGTGTAACTGTTGAGAAGGATGAGAAATAAAATCCAATCAGTTCATGGATACTGGAATTAGACTAAGTCAGTCTAGTGATGGGTTATAAGATTAATATGATCAAATTGATAGCCCCTCTACAGATAAATAATATTTAGAGAAAAAATTTGAACATTATCAATAATGGAAAAAATAAAATAAGAAAAACAAAACAAAATTTATTTCTTAAATTTTTTTTCCAGTGTCAGGGTCAAAATCACAAACTTTTCCATGCAAACAAATGCCCTGCTGCTGAGCCATGTAAGTACTATTTTTCTAAAAAAAATCAAATGCTATTAAGGCAAAAATCAAAGTTAGCAGTAGGGCAAGAGGTTTGTGGATAAGGAAGGAAGAAGTGGACAAGAAAGGACACAATGACAGTGGTGGAGGGTCTTGGACACTTTGGTAATAAAGAGACAATAACTGAACATTAAAACCACAATAAAAATAAATGTATAAAGAGCTTTGAGAGGCCAAGAGATAGGGCATGTGTTTTACATGAGGGAGGCCCGTGCCACAGGCTTGAGCACCAAGCCAGGAGAAGCCTCTGGAATAATAAAAAAATACATCTTAAAAAAAAACCCAAAACAATATTTTAAATAAGACATGGCACTTAAAAGATGCCAATACTAATATATACTTAATAGAATCTCAAAAATGTTATCAGGTTTGTATTTCAATATTAGTAAAATCATTGTAAAGATCTCATAAATGTCACTCTAGGATCATAAAAAAATTTCTGAGTTACAACATATACACACTGTTTGTGGATTCATATATAATCCCACAATGTAAAATTCCAAGCCACACAGAGAACAAAATTTTTCAATACAATGTATATAGGTTTAACTTCTTTTTTGTATAACAATCAGCAAATGAATTATGAAAATAATGATACAACAAATCACATTGCAAGAAATAGAGATGATGCCAAATTAGATATTCCACTCAGTTTCACTGTCCATGAGATCACAGCAAAGAAAGATGTTCCTACCTGTACTTAGTAAAGATTCAAATATTTGATAACTATAGTTGGAGATGGGCTGGAGCAATAGCACAGCAGGTAGGGCATTTGCCTTGCACACGGCTGACCCAGGTTTGATTCACTCTCAGAGAGTCTGGCAAGCTACCATGAGTATCATGAGCTTACCATGAGAGCCTGGTAAGCTCCCTGTGGCGTATTCGATATGCCAAAAACAGTAACAACAAGACTCACAATGGAGACGTTACTGGTGCCTGCTCAAGCCAATCGATGAATGGGATGATAGTGCAACAATGCTACAGTTGGAGAAGAAATAGAGACACGGCCCCCACACACCACTGCTGAGAGTGTAAATTGGTATTGGGGTCATCACCTGTGCTGGTAGAATCCAGACTCTGAAAAGAGCAAATTGCTAACTTACCCTGCATTTGTGTTATTATCTAACCACATCCCCTCCACTCCTGCTGTCATCTAGCTCTGACCCATCATTGCTCTCCAGGTAGTCTTCACTAGCTTTTTTAAAATTGGGGTTTGTTTTGGAGTCACACCCCACAGTGGTGCTAATGGCTACTCCAGGCTTGGTATTCTAGCCTCACTCCTGGTGGTGCCCAGGGGACCATCTGGTGCCAGGATGAAACCTAAACCTCCTGTGTGCAAGCATGCGCTCAGCTCTTTGAGTCACCTCTAAAACTGTTCACCTGCTTTCACTATCCTTCACTGTGAACTGTCCCTCAGCTTCCACGGTCTTAACAGGTGTGGGGCTGGATGGACACAGTTGTTGCAAGAGCAAGAACTCCTGAATGGCACATCAGGGAACTGGACAAGAGAGAGAGTTCCTGAATAGCACCTCAGGGAACTGGACATTAATGACAGCATTGATGCTATTAAAAAGACGAGCCTGGAAAAATAGCTTGGTGGTTAAGGCAATCGTTTCATCGTTTACTTAACTGAATTTAAGAAAAGGTTGAAGGTTTGGGGAAGTTAGAAATAGGAACTGGAGGCTTGAGAGAAAGACTAGAGGGCTCCTGTGGTGGCTCAAAGGGTAGATTGTCTGTTGGCATGGAGTGTTCAAGTGGATTTGATGTTTTTATTTGGGTTTGGGGGTCACCCCTGACAGATTGGTGGTCCTTAAAAAGCAACAAGTGGGACCTGAGCAAAAGTACAGCAGGTAGGGTGTTTGCCTTGTATGTGGCCAGCCCGGGTTGCATCCCTAGCATTACATACCATCCCTAAGCAC
This sequence comes from Sorex araneus, assembly GCF_027595985.1. Taxonomy (NCBI): domain Eukaryota; kingdom Metazoa; phylum Chordata; class Mammalia; order Eulipotyphla; family Soricidae; genus Sorex; species Sorex araneus. The sequence continues at coordinate 32,420,194 of NC_073307.1, read as the reverse complement.
TGCCGGGAGTGATCACTGAGCCTGAGCACTGCTGGATGTGACCCAAAACCCAATAAATAAATAAAAGCAACATGTGAGGGTGAGGGGTGTAGTTGTGTAAACTGAGGTGAAGATTGTTTGGCTGAGCCTGTGTCCAGTAGAAAGACGCACTCTTGCACTCTAAACCCCATCATGAGTTCTCTCTCTCTTTCTCTCTCTCTTTTTTGCATTTTGGATCACACCCAGTAATGCATAGGGGTTACTCCTGGCTTTGCACTAAGGAATTATTTCTGGCAGTGGTTGGGGAACCATATGTGATGCTGGGAATCGAACCTGGGTCAGCCGCGTGCAAGGCAAACACCCTACCCACTGTGCTATCGCTCCAGCCCCGAGTTCTCTTACTTTGTGTGTCGGGGGAAGCTGCAGTTCTATGTTTCAGAGCCTGCAATGCTTAGTGACTAAGTCCAGGACATGGTCTCCCTGCAAAGTTGGTATTCCTCTATTCCTCAAAGGAGACAGGAACATCTAAAAGAGCATAGCAGAGGTCAGGTAGAAGTAATTAACTGATGGAGTGCGGAGAAGAGATTGGAGCCTTAATCTTGGATTCAAGAGAAGAACAAATCTCAGGGATAAAAGACGATATGACAATCTGCAGGGCCATTCCCTCATCACCAGCTGCAGGGGCTTTTTCTCCCAAAGCTGGATTGAAAAGCAAAGGTTTTCCCGAGGATGCAAAAAAGCACAGTAGAAATGACATCTGTACCTATATTTTCGCACCATATTTGATGGGCTTCAAACCATGGGAACACCTGTAAGGGCGATTGGAGGCCACCCTAAAAGCCTCCATCCCTCTCGGAGAGCCTGGAAAGCTACCGCGAGTACCCCCCCCCCCCGCACGGCAGAGCCTGGTGGTGTATTCGATATGCCAAAAACAGTAACAACAGTGGGCCTCATTTACTTGACACTGAAATAGCCTCCAATATGGCAGTGTTAAGAAGGATGAGCAAGGAGAGGCTGATAAAATCTCAGGGATGAACTAGATTGCCAAAATAAGAAAGACTAAAATGACTGTCTGTACTTTCAATGCACATATACTGGCATCAGAAGCATCCATCGAAGACCTGATGGTGCAAGCACAGAAGATCAAGTACGACACCATTGGTCTGACCAATCACATCAATCACATCAATCACATCACGCCATTTTCAACACTGGAGAAGAATTATTCCTCGGAACATGTGACAACAGAGGCGTCAGTGTCATTGGTGTTCTTGTCAATACGAACTTGGCCATGAGCATTGATTCATTCCAATGCCTAACAACCTGAATCGGACGATTACACTTGTATAGATGTGGCTCACTGCCGGCAGTTTCTATCTTTGTCATCTATGCACCAACATCTAACTACGATGAAGAAGAAATTGAGAAGTTCTACATGGAACTGGAGAAGTTCTATAAAAAGGATCACACCTTCTACAAGAAGTTCTATAAAAAAGACCACACCTTCTACAAGTTGGCATGATTTTCATGCCAACATAGGACGGAGAAGGTCACCCGAAGAACTCCACATTGGGTCCCATGGCCTAGAATGGAATGAACAGGGTGAGAGACTATCTGAGTTCATCATATCAATCATCCATGGTAACTCACAGTTCCAGAAGGCTGAATATAAATGTTGGACATGGGAGTTTTCTGGTGGACAGTTCCCCAACAAGATTGACCACATCATATTCAATCGAAGGTTTTGCCTGACTGGTGTTGCTGTTGTCCCAAAATTCCAAACGGGATTGGACCACTGTCTCCTTCATGCAAAATTCTACTTCATAGAGCGGGAGAAAGGTCTTCAAAGTTTAAGAAGAGAACTCCCAAATTGACCACCAACTGGGAGCTCTTTGGCACTATATCAGCAACATGGGAAGATGCCGTCATTGACAACATGGACGAGGAATACTATTGACTGGTTCAGCAACTCCATGATTGTGCGAAAAATGCTGAGAGTGGGGAAGCCACAAATAGACACCTTTTTGGAAACTCTCGAGCTCATTCACGAACATGGTTTGGCACGAGCCTCAGGCAACCACAAGCTAACATCTGACCTTGTAAGCGGTGCAGAGAAGCGATAAAGGAATACCTCAAAGAGAGAAGAGCAGCAGTGTTGGCTGATGTGGCAGAAGTCGGGAAAAGTATTCGCAATGCTCGCCTGTCCTTTGCCAACTACAGGACCAACTACTGCCCTCCGACGTCCTGATGGATCTATCACATCTTCCAGAAGGGCAATGGAGAGAATTATTCACTTCTACTTGGATCTCTTTGACAGCCACGTCCATCTGCCCACATACCAAATTCCACAGGATGGATATGTTGTTCCCAACGTCCTCCTTTCTGAAATCTGACACAACATTTTAACCATAAAGACAAGTACAACACCTTGTCTAGACAAGGTCAAACCTGAACACCTGAAGAATCTGCTGCCAGTACTCATCAATACACTCGCTTGCTCTTCACACACTACCTGTCTGAATGCAAGGTTCTGTCCCAATGGAAAACCAGCAAGACAGTTCTGTTGTACAAGAAGGGAGACATCCACGAGATCAGCAACTATCGTCCAATCTGCCTGTTTTCCATCATCTACAAGTTGTTCACTCAAGTCATCCTGAATAGAATAGGCAGAACACTAGATGAAGGACAACCATGCGAGTAAGCCAGGTTCCAAAAAAGATTCAGCACCATTGATGATATCCACACAATGACCAAACTCATTGAAGTTTTGCGAGAGTTCAAGATGCCGCTCTGTCTAATGTTCATTGACTTAAAGAAGGTCTTATATTCTGTTGAGACTGAAGCAGTCATTGAAGCCCTAGCCAAACGGGGCATTCAAACTCAGTACATCAAGATCCTCTGCAAGTTGTATTATGGATTAACCACCAGGATCTTACTATTCTATACAGAAGTGATCATAGATGTAATGAGAGGGGTTCGACAGAGTGATACCATTTCACTGAAACTCTTCAGTGCCACCCTCGAGAACGTCATGCAATGACTGGAATGGGAAGGAATGGGAGTGAAGATAGATGGTTGGCAACTACACCACCTCTGCTTCGCTGATGACATCATTCTCATAACACCAAATATTAGCCAGTGGCACAAATGCTGGCTGACTTAGACCACGAGTGTGGAAAGGTTGGACTCTCAGCAAAAATATGTTTTTGAAAATGAACTAGTCCCTGATGTTCCATTTGCTCTCAATGGAAAGAACATCTCCAAATGCAGCAGTTATGTGTACCTGGGTCGAGAACTCAACATGAGGAACGATTTGGCACCAGAACTGCACAGGAGGAAGAGAGCAGTGTGGAACGCCTTCAAGGGCGTTGAAGAAGTGGTTAAGAGGACGAAGAATCTCTTGCTCCAGGCCCATCTTTTTGACTCCACCATTCTTCCTGCACTAACATATGCCTCAGAGACCTGGGCCCTTTGAAAACAGGATGAGAGCGCTATTCAGGTATCCCAAGAGGAATCAAAAGAGCTATGCTAGGAGTATCACGTTTCACTCAAGTGAGAGAAGGAATCTGGAGTTCTGACCTTCATTGACAGTCAAGAATCAGGGACACTTTCTCGTTTGCTAATGCATCAGAAATCAGATGGGTCAGACACATAATGCAATTCAGAGATGACCGCTGGACTAGAGCTGTTACCCACTGGATTACACAGGACGTCAAAAGACCTCGTGGCCGCCCACCAATGACATGGTCAGACTCCTTCGTCAAAACCCTCAATGAACGATTTTGAGGCTCTTCCTGTTCCTTGAGTGAGCATATATCATTGGCTACACTAGTACGTAACAGGGACAAATGGAGATGTTACTGGCGGCCACTTGAGCAAATTGAAGATCAATGGGATGACAAGTGACAAGTGATAAGTGACCTATATGTTTGTTGCAGCACTGTTCACAATAGCCAAAATCTGGAAACAACCCAAGTGCCCTAGAACAGATGACTGGTTAAAGAAACTTTGGTACATCTACACAATGGAATACTATGCAGCTGTTAGGAGAGATGAAGTCATGAAATTTGCTTATAAATGGATAGACATGGAAAGTATCATGCTAAATGAAATGAGTCAGAAAGAGAGGGACAGACATAGAAGGACTGCACTCATTTGTGGAGTATAAAATAACATAACATGAGGCTGACACCCAAGGACAGTAAACACAAGGGCCAGAAAGACTGCTCCATAGCTGGAAGCCTGCCACATGAATGGATAGGACAAGGTGGCTGGAATCAAGAATGGATCACTAAGAAAATGATGACTGGAGGAATAAGTTGGGATGGGAGATGTGTGCTGAAGGTAGATAATGGGCCAAACATGATGACCTCTGAGTATCTGTATTGCAAACCATAATGCCCAAATAGAGAGAGAGAGTCTGGGGAATATTGTCTGCCATGGAGGCAGCGGGAGGGTGGGACAAGAGCAGGGGGTATACTGGAGATATTGATGGTGGAGAATGTGCACTGGTGGAGGGATGGGTGTTTGATTATTGTGTGATTGTAACTCAGACATGAAAGCATGTAACTATCTCACAGTGATTCAATAAAATTTAAAAAAAGAAAGAAAAAAAGAAGAAAGAAAGAAAGAAAGAAAGGAAGGAAGAAAGAAAGGAAGAAAGAAAGAAGTGAAGAAAGAAAGAAATGAAGAAAGAAAGAAAGAAAAGTGAGGTGTTTTCTACACGGGACCATCAAGTTTGCTCTTACATAGCATTTGTGTTCACTTGTGGTAAGAGGATACATTTCCTTCCTTGCATTTGTGTATTGGGGGCTCACGTCTTTGCCATTCTCTATTCCCTCTTGTACGGCAGGACTTAATTCATGCTCTTTCCGACGCCTGGCTTCCAGCATGGGGCTTTTGTCACTAAGCTCTGGTTTGAATGAATGTTTTGGAATGTTCCCAGGAACTCTGACATCTAGAAATGTAAACCACAGATGGAAGCCTCATACCTATGCTTATAAATTGCATAGGGGATCTTAACTCCCATCTCAGATCACATTTCTGAGTTTAATTCAGTAAATCAATTAAGCCTGATTCACTCACACTAAGTAAAATACATTCTATGTAGATGAAGAAAACAAGGAATGAAATTTATCTCTGCAAAAATATTTGCAATTTTAAGGAATTAAATTAAGAAATTTTGGGGGGGGGGGAAACAAGAACAAAATGAAAAAACAAGAGCCCTGTGCCACATCAGCTCTCTGACTCCCACTGCCTTCTTCATTTCACAAAAGTTCGTTTGAGGACCTGCTCAATGCATGATTAACACTGGGAGTGCAGTGGTGACAGAAGGACAGTCCTGGAGCTCAGGGACACTTCGATTAATGGCACGAAAGGTGGCTCAGTGGTAGAGCACAGGCCTGGCCACACACAGACAGGATTTGAAGAGAAAATAACACAGTGCCTTTAGGGCAAGCCTTCCAGGGACCTAAATGACCCACACCCAAGTGTGAGGGAGCTGGTGAAATGGCAAAGTCCATTGGGGAAGGGAGTGGGCAGGAGCGGGGGTACATGGGGAGACAGTGTGCTGTGTAGGTCATGGTTGAACCCTCTGAAAAGCACGGTAGGGACTCGGTGGGTCCCCGAAGCTTACAGAGTTTTCCTCATGAGCAAGGATGGAGCTGGGCCTTGGGTACCGCAGCCACTCGAGGCTGAACTTGTGACAAAGGTGCACCTGTGAGGAGGACCCCCAGGGTGTTCCCTTTCAAACAGACGCTGAAGCCAGTGAGTGGTATGCTCTGAGGTACAGAATGAGATCCTGAATTCAATTTTCCACACAGCAACAAACAAAAAACAAAAGCATGAATTTTTATTTATTTTATTTTGAAACAACTTCAGAGATCACAGGGAAAAAAATGTAAGATGATTCAGTGAGTTCTCTTCAACCCCCACAGTCAACAGCATCCCTGATCGACATTCTACACATTTGGAAAGTTCATGTTAGAATGAACGGGCTTATTTTGGCAGATTATTTAGTATGAGTCCAAGTCCACACTTGAAACTCCTTCGGTTGACAGAACGCCGGTTCTCAGTTGCAAGGCTGCCAGTTCTCAGTGGCAAGGTCTCATCCAGGGCCGCTCAAGACTGAACACACACCTCCCGCCACACCTGCACTCAGCCCCACTGCTGGCCAAAACCTGGCCCAGCCATGGGCAAGCCTACAGCACTCAGCCCCCAAAGGGCCAGGGAGGGATGACAACCAACCGCCTCTCAGTGTGGACCCCACTTCCAGTTCGGGCCAGCTGGAAGAAGCCAGCTATCCCCTCTTCCCCAGCTCACAGGACCCTTTCACCCCCTTCGAGCTAGACACACTTGACCTCCCTTTGCCCACATCCTCCAAGCAGGCTAAACCTCAAGTCTTTCCTCCATTCTTCATTCCGGCTACCCCATTCCTCTATTGGCCTCTGACCTCTTGCTGCGTGTGGGGTCCCTCTCTTGCTTCAGTGTCCATGGGCACAAGGAAGGAGGCCGGGGTGGGGTATCATTTCCACACGGCATTGTCTTTACTGCTCACCTGCTCCAAGGGTGCCCTTGGTGACCACTCCGAAGGGTCCTGGTCACATGTGCCAGAGGACATACCTCTGTTCTCAGGATGCTGCTGCCATCGTCAGCGCAGGAGGAAGAACACACAGGTCAATGGCAGGGGCTCTCCACTTAACCACTGTTGATGCTGGCAGTGACCCAATGGGAAGTTCGTTGATTTGTTTGTTTGTTTGTTTGTTTTGGCCAGAGCAATTGGAAAAGCGGAGTAGGTGCTATTTGTGGAACAGGAAGAGAGCGTGAGTAACTCTCTTGTGGTGAAATGAGTTTTGATTGGCCTGAAGATTAGACACCAAAGTGACAATTATCGAATGGTTGCACGCTTGAGGAGAGCAGTTACGGCTCCACCTGGAGAAGGGTCAGACTTGTCAGGGTAAGATGCTGTCTAAAGCGTGGATGGGAGAAGACTGTTACCAGCTTCGGGGAACTGGTGACACAGGAATTTTTACTCTCGATAAGAATTGTTTTTATTTTTTTTTCCTTTCCATGTTAAAAACGTTCAGATGATTAATACTGCTACTGGTTTTACATAAAAAGTTTCTAGTTTCCCCATGACCTGTGGCGTTTGTCAGTATTGTGAATAAGAGTTTATTATTATGAGTCGAATAATTTCACCTATATCCGTTGGTCTTATCAGACTCCTTTTATCTTTTTTTTTTAATGGGATTACCATTATATCCTTGAGAAAAAAACCTACTTAGCTTTTGGATTTTGGTGGGGAGCAGGGAACTTCCAAGTGGCACTTAGGAAGAACAGCAGCTACTCATTTCCAGCCATACACAGACTTTATGGCTCATTACTCAAGTCAGGTGCTGTGGTGCTGGTTGGCCGCCAATCTCCAGGCTCCCAGAGCTATACCAGGTGGTACTCAGGGGACCGGGTGGGACTAGGGATCAAACTCCAGCCCTTTGAGCACCTCCTTGCCCTCCTGTAGTTTTCATTTTGTTTTACATGGGTGGGGAGGTGGTCCCTAAGGACCTCTAGGATAACCCTGGTGACCTCTGAGCTCTGCAGGGTAGCCCTGATGGTCCTGGCTGAAGGTATGAGAAGCATCCTCACATCCTCATGGCCAACTGGTTCTGCCTAATTGGCTGAAAACTGCAGGGAGGGGCTCTGGGCCCCTTGAGCACCACCAGCGGCTGACTCCTGAGCACTGCAGGGTGCCCTGGCTACCGGGTTGGTTTTTAGCACAGGCATGTCCCCCATACAATACCTAGGACAGTTCTCTTCCTCTTCCTTCTCCCTAGGTACTGAAGGAGTTGACAATAGACTTTTTACATGGGTGGGGTGTAGGTGTGGACCCCTGGTCTTCGTCTTGGGGCCTTTACTGGATTCATTTGCTGACCTGTTCTTAATGGTTGTTTAGCCTGGCTCAGCTCTGGCCTCATCCAAGTCATGCTGATGAGACTCAGGTTCTTTACCTCAAAATAGGAAATACACAATATTCATATGCAGATTGCATGCTTTGGGGGCTGTTTTGAGAATATAATTAGTCTTCATTAAATGTTGTGCATAGATCCTTGGAAACTGCCACAAAGTGCCACTTAAACATGAAAAAACTTATAAGGAAACAAGGAAAACAGATCCTCCACTCACCTCCTGCAAAAAACAATTCTGCAGAAATATTTTTCTCTCTCTCATACTTATTATAATGAAAGGATTCTGAAGGAAACTGTTATTTGAGGACCTACTATGTCTAAAAATAGACCTATAAACTCTACATGCAACTATGAAAACACTCTCCTCAAGTGGGAAATAGTTTTGTTTGCCTGTGTTTTTGAGTCATAAAAGAAAGACTCCACTACAGCACTCTCCCATTATAGTTCTTGAAGGAAGTGAGCTCTCCACAACAGCTGCCTTCAGACTACCCATCACAAGCAGTATTTGTTTTCTCCTACATGTGTGCTCTTCTCCCCACCCCTTCCACATACACACACAGACACACACAGACACACACCTCTCACACCTGGCAGTGCTCAGAACTTACTCCTGGCTCTTTGCTCAGAGATCGCTGATGACGCTGGGTGACCATATTGCCAGGGATTCAACTTGATTGACTGCATGCAAAGCATGTGCCTTGACTCCTGTACTATTTCTCTGGCTTAAGTCTGTCTTATCCTGGGCAAAGTCAGGCATATTGAGTGTGTAAAGACCTTGCCTATCCATTACTACACATCTAGTACCAATATAAGCACGTTGCAGCTACCAATAAAATTTTGTTGAATGAAGAAACCAACAGATCTTACACCTCTGAAGGGTGTTGACCAAAGAAGATGAGGCGGTAACTACTTTCAGCACCATGCCCAGCAGCACCTCCTGGAAACTAACCCACATAGCCAATCACACACACTTGTCAGTGGATTGGGTAAGAGTTGCCACCCAGGAGAACAAGCCATTGCAAAGCAAGTGATGACATCAGACTGTATTGTAGCCTTTTAATGAGACATTTCAGACAACTATCAAGCCCAAGTTCCTGAAGGAATTTCCTGATTTTTAAAAACAAACAAACAACAACAAAACCAACCAAAACCCCAAAACTGCATTTTCCAAAACGTTTTCTGCCGGTTAAGAGATGGGGATGCGGAGATTTGCAAAGACCCAGTGATGTGTACTAGGTGGCACAAATGCTGACATTGGGGTAGCTGCAGACACAAGGCAGGACTTCTCATGTGAAGTCCATTGTTTTCCATCTGATGTGTCCTGATTCAACTGCTGCAAACCTTTCAAAATACTTAAGTTCCCTGTTCTCCAATGAGGCCCTGCCAGTAGGTGGGGACTGGGCGGCCACCGCAGAGATCAAATGAGCTACACTGAGAACTGGACCGCCAGTCTCAAGGATGGACGATGCAGACAAAGCTGAAAGTTCAGCCTGGAGGCTTTGGGCGGAGTTCCCCTGCCAAGGGCGGGGCGTGGTGCTGGGATCCAGACACTGTGCGGGGCGGGGCGGCGCACTGGACTAGATGGCGTTCAGGGGCGGAGCCATGTGCCGGGACGGGGCGGAACGCCGCTCAGGGGCGGGGCAATGTGCCTGGAGGTGGGGCGAAACGCCGCTCAGGGGCGGGGCTGGTGCCGGGAACGAGGTGGAACGCCGCTCAGGGGTGGAGCTAGGTACCGGGGGCAGGATTGAACGACTGTAGGGGGAGGAGCTAGGTTCCGGGGTCGGGGCTCCAAGCCTATCAGGGGCGGGGCTAATGCCGGGGCGAGGAGGGACGCCGCTTAAGGGCGGAGCTAGGAGCTGGGGGCGGGGCGGGACGCCACTCAGGGGCGGAGCTAGGTGCCGGGTCGAGGCAGGACGCCGCTCAGGGGCGGGGCGTTGTGCCGGGGCGGGGCGAGGCGCGCGACGTGGCAGCTACAGGGGCATGCGCGTCCGGTGGCCATCTTGGAGGCGGGGTCGTGCGGGGCGCTCCTACCTGCGTCTCGTCTTCTCTTCGGTGTTACTTGGGCTCCTCCACCCCGGCCTCCCCCCTTGCGCGACTTCTCAGCACTGCCACCCAGAGACTCTTGGGGTTCCCTCCCCTCCCAGGTGAGCGTCAGCCTGGCAGCATCCCGTGCACGCGGGGCGGTGGGGAATCCGATGCGGGGACCAGGCGTGCGCCGAGGGTTGCCCTCCTGGCCAGGTGGGCGGGCCGGCGCCCGGGGATGCGGGGGGGCCTTTTCGGGGCGCAGCGGCGGCGGCGGCGTGGGGGCCGGGCGTGGGTGTGGGCAGGGCCAGGTGAGGGCAGATTCCTTGGGGGGGGGGTGCAGTGCCTCCACGCCGAGGTTGCAGTGTGGTTGTCCGTTGGGGGGCCAAGTCGAGGCCGTTCTCTCTACTCCGGAGATGGGGCCCGGCACCCCCACTGGGCTTCTGGCCCCACCTTCCAGCGAGAGGGCCCGAAGGGAGCCGGGCGGGCGCCCGCTGACCTTAGCCCAGCCCTGCCCGACCTGGAGACGTGGCAGAGCCTGGGGAGGCCGCTCCAGCCTTGCAGACGCCTGGGCCGGGGAGGGCAGTGAAGAGCAGCTCGGTGGCGCCTTTTCCTGTACCCGCTGCCCGCTCCTGGGCCCTTTACCCAAATGCACGGGAGAGCCCATATCCTCCGTGGCAGAATTTAGATCCCCGAGAGCATTTTTGTCATTCAAAGTAGTTATTTTAAGAGACTTGCTCGCATGGCCCTTAGCAGTGCAGTCCCTCGCCTGTGTTTAATTGAACTCCTATTTCCATCAGTGACGTTTGAGGGAGTTTATTTGGGGATCAGAGTTGTGAATTCAGAAGAAAATTCAACACCGTGTCTCATCACTCTGCACTTTCTGATAGGTTCCTTGCAGGACACACATCTCCCAGTAAGGCATCAGCAGTCACAGTTGCTTCTTAATGCTTTGACTTTGATCGCTTTCCTCTCTTTCCGTTTCTTGTATCCTTGCAAGTAGTCCACTTGTTAACAGAAAATGCAAGTCAGGAACAAATTGGAGGAGGAGGTCCTGACCAGGCTGAGGGACTTGGTTATCAAGCCATTTTCATCATTTTTTACTTCATATGACAACGTGCATAATGCTTTTTATGCTGCAGTTTGAGCACGGAAACTTTCACGGGATTCTTTCCACTTCGCTGCCTTTTGATCCCAGTGGCTTCTCACTGGAAGAAGGTCACGGTGTTTTTGCATGTAAATTTTACCCAGTGCAGTTTGCCTCAGGTGTCTGCCATCCCACATCAGCCATCCGTGGATGAAAATTATGGTACTTCCTGTTGACTGTGGCAGAGAGTAAGTGTCCCCAATCTGAGAAGGTAATTTGAGTCAGAAAATACGGGCACTCCTGTGGAATCACCACAGAACTTAGAGTTACTGACATTCAGGGCTTTTTTGTTCCTAGAAAAATTCACACCCACCCACCTTATAATGATGCATTTCTTGTATATCAGGACTTAGTTTAGTATGATAATTTTTAATTTTTATTGAGGGAGCGTTTATGAGTGTAAATGTTTGTATATTTTAGGGGTACCACACCCATCACCAGAGACCAATATCCTTGCACATTGGAACTTTCAGCCCATCCCCCACACCCACTCCTGTTCCTGTGATAATCTCAGTTCTGTGGTTAGAGTCAAAGGCAGTGTTCTGCCTTTACCCACCTGCACACCCATACTTTCCTGTACTCCTTCCACAGACCTGCAGTTATGTCCAAGATGGTAGACCATGATTTCAGCCTTTCTGTACCTGCAGAGCGGCACTGTTCAGTGGTCCAGTGGTTGAAAACCACTGCTCTAAAATTAGTTCCTGTCAGATCTCTTCTCTTCTCTTCCATTATTTCTGATGAATGAGATCATTTGGCATTTGTTTTTCTCCTTTTGGCTTGTTTTGCTTAGCCTTCTCCTCAGTTCATCTGTTGAAGAGCAGAGGACAAGATTCCATTACTATAATAGATGATTAGGATGTCATTTTATATATATCATATATACCATATATATATCATGATATATATGTGGAATACCCTTATCCACTCATCTGTTGTTAGGGCCCAAGGGCTGCCTGCAAATTTTGTCTCTTTATGTAGAGCTACCATGGACATAGTTATGCATTTATCTTTTCAAATTAGTGTTTCTGTGTTCTTGGATAAATATATAGGCGTGGAATTGCTGGATTATATGTAGTTTATTTTATATTTTTGGAGAACTTTCTATACCGTTTTCAACAGAGACTGAACCAGTGTACGTTTCCACCAACAGTAAATGAGAGTTCTTTTTCTCCAAGGGTTGTCTTGTTTATTATGTAACTAACAATAGGTTTGTGTGAGAATATTGATCCTGAAATTCCAGAAACATGTTGTGTGCCACTTTATTTGGGTCAGTTAAGTATTTTGTTAGCGTTTGTAAAGATGTGTATGTTTTGGTAATAATATATGTTGGCTTTATTTCTGGACTGGAGTCACGGGCCTCTGAGGGGGGCTGCATACAGAAGAATGGGGGTAGTCCTGCACACTGTAGAGTCAGGAATACTGCGCTGTCCCAACTAACCATTCACAGCCCTTCTTTCTTCCATTGTTTCCTAGACAATTCAGTGTAACTTTACACAACATTTAAACTGTCTTTGATAGCACAGTGGGTAAGGTGTTTGCCTTGCATGCGGCCGACCTAGTTCGATTCCTCCATCCCTCTCGTTGAGCCCGGCAAGCTACCGAGGTTATCCCGCCCGCACGGCAGAGCCTGTCAAGCTACCCATGGCATATTCGATATGCCAAAAACAGTAACAAGTCTCACAATGGGGACGTTACTGGTACCACTCCAGCAAATTGATGAACAGCAGGATGACAGTGCTACATAGATTTTTATACAGAAGCATGTGCATAGTGGTAAATATCTATGCATTTTGATATCCCTTGTGGCCCTTGGAACTAGTATGCCTGGAAGCTGAGGACCAATTGTCATTAAACCAGTTCTCAAATAGTCAAAATCTTATTAAAGCCTGAAAGAAATGGACTGATTGTGTTTGGGGGGTTTGTTCCTTGTACAAGGTCTTTTGCCCATGTATTAGTTAGGGATCAGAATTTTTTTTTTTGTCTTGGGACCATTCCTGATGTTGCTCAGGACTTGCTTCTGGCTCAGGGATCACTCCTAGCAGGCGTGGGGGTCTGTTTGGGGTGGCCTTGTGTAAGGCAAGAGTCTTACCTGCTGCCTTGGCCCAGGTCTGGATTATCTCTAATCTCATTTCCTGTTTCCACCATAAGGATTTGGTAGCATCTGTAGTAGGAAGATAATGGCCCATAGAAAAACAAGGCAATGAAAAAAAGTGGTAACTTCAGTGATAAAATTCCCCAGAAGGCCTTTTCTCTCAGAGGTCATAGCCTTTGGAGTTTGGAGTGTGGGAATCAGATGAAAGGACTTTGCCCCTTTGGTTCACTGTTCTCAACTCAGTGCTGTAGATGCTCTGTCTGCATACATAGCCTCGCCTTTAGAAAGTGTTAGTCTCTGCCTCACCTCTCCTTCTAGTTTGAATCGGCCTGGCATCTGTCCTCACTGCTTCTGTGGAAACACTCTCCCTTATTCATCTCCACTTTGGACATTCATTTATTATTTTGTTGTTGTTGTTACTTTTTTTAAAACTGAGTTACAGTGAGATACATAGTTACAATGCTGTTTATGTTGGGTTTCAGTCATACAGTGTTCAAACACCTGTCCCTCCACCAGGGTTCATTTCCCACCACCACCAATGGCCCCAGTGTCCCTCTGGCCATGTTATACCATCCCTATGGGCAGCCTGCCTGTATGGCCTGTGGGCGCTCTGTCTCGCTCTCTCTCTCTCTCTCTCTCCCCCTCCCCTTCTCCTCCCCCCTTTCCCCTCTCTCATTCCTTCTCTCCCCCTATTTCCCTATCTCTCCTATTTCCCTATATCTCCCTCTTTCTCCCTCTCCCTCCCTCTCCCTTTCCCCCCTCCCCACCCATTTGGCCATCATGGTTTGCAATACAAATGCTGAGAGGTGACCATGTTTGTTCCTTTACCTCCTTTCAGCAAGCAGTTCTTATCCAGAAGAATTGTTTCCAACTATTATTGCCATAGTGAGTGGTTCCTTCTCTATTCCAACTGCCTTCTCCCCCAGCACTGAGACAGGCTTTCCAACATTTTTATACCTTTCCTAATGGTCACTGCGCTTCTATTCTGAGTATCCTGTAGCTCATTCTGCGTATTGTAGTAAAAGGAATCTTTCAGAACACAAATATGAATGGTCATAGGCTAGAATCAGCCTCTTTCAACAGATATAAGGATAAATGAAGCTGCATAGAAGTAACTGCAAAGATGGGCGTGTAAAAACAAATAGAACCCAGACATAGTCTGTAATTCAGTGGCTTGTACTGCCCCAGAGTTAGTTGCCTAGGTTTTAGCTTGACTTGGTACTGTTGTTCAGTAAGATGCTTATAAGAAGCTGCTTTAAGACATTTTTGAACTAATCTTTGTTTCTCTAAGTTTAGATTTTTTTTTTTTTTTTTCTTTTTGGGTCACACCTGGCGATGCACAGGGGTTACTCCTGGCTCTGCACTCAGGAATTACCCCTGGCTGCGCTCAGGGGACCATATGGGATGCTGGGATTTGAACCCGGGTCGGACGCGTGCAAGGCAAACGCCCTACCCGCTGTGCTATCACTCCAGCCCCCAAAGTTTAGATTTTTTAAAAATATAGAGAGATAATACAACCAGTAAGGCACTTGTCTTGAACTCAGCAGACCTGGGTTTGATCTCCTGCACCTTATATCGTTCCCTGAGCCCACCAGGAGTGATCCTTGGGAACAGAGCTGGGAGTAAGCCCTAAGCACATCTGGTGGGGCTCAAGAACTGAAAGAAAGAAAAAAATTATTCCTGGAAAGTCTCATAGTAATTTTGCTCCTTAAGACTTGATTTCAAGTTGTTTTTTAACAGTAATCTGTAAGATTTTAAAATTTGTTTTGTTTTGGAGCCACAGCTGGCGATGCTCAGGACCTACTCCTGGCTTTTCATTCAGGGACTATTCCTATTGGGGCCCAGGGAACCACATGGGGTGCTGTGAATAGAACCCAGACCAACTGCATCAAGGCAGGTTTGTGCCTTACCATTTGCACTATCTTTCCAGCCCGTAGACTTGACTGATTTTGTAAGGCTCAGTGCACGCAGACTCTGGCCTCAATCCAGCCCTCTTCAACCTTTCTTCTACCTTGCCACATGGATTTTCTTAAATGTATCTTTTTTTTTCTTCCATCTCAGAAAACCATGCACTCCCTTTTTCTGGAATCTGATTTTTATCTCCTTTCCCTCACCAAAATCAGCTTATCTTTTCTTGAACTTCCTGCCAGAAATAATCTTTCTCCCCTGAGAGCCCACGGGTCTGGCTACAGTTCCATATACATTGCTTTATTCATATTTTGTGTTTGTAAGTTGCCTGCTTGTTTTTGCTCTTTATCTCCGTAGGCACCTGGACTGTGCTCTTCAGCTGGTTCATCTTTGCTGGATAGTTTTTAAAAATATCAAAACAGATTTGCCAGATTAGAAGTTTTGATTATATATAATTGATGGGCTTAAACATTTGTGATTTTTTTTGTTTGTTTCTTAAAAGAAATTTTCCTGTATCTGGTTGTCTTCCAGCATCTGTTGGGGGCCTTGCTCCATACTGGTGTTTTCCCTCTGCTTCATTTGCTGGACCAGAGACAGACTCTTTAGCCATTATAAGATGTGTTTTAAGATGAAAATATAAAAACTGGAAATTGTGGGGGCTGGAGTGATAGTACAGCAGGTTTGCCTTGCACACGGCCAACCCGGGTTCGATCCCCAGCATCCCATATGGTTCCCCGAGCACTGCCAGGAATAATTCCTGAGTGCATGAGCCAGGAGTAACCCCTGTGCATCGCTGGGTGTGACCCAAAAAGCAAAAAAGCCAAAAAACCAAAAACATAAAAAACCCTTGGAAATTGTGAATAAAATTGTTTTTATTAACACTGGAAATTAATTTAAAAATTACCTGTTTTTAGAATAATATGCATGAGGACCCACTATTAATAGCATTGTAAATCACAGAATTTGAAAAATTTTTAATTTAAAAAATCTTGGGAATTTAAAAATTAATTGTTTAAAAACTGGAGGAGCCTGGAGGAGGCAGGACAGCAGTCTCTAGAGGTGACTCTGCAGTGGGTGTGGGGAGGGCGAGAGGGAGGGTCCCTGGATCTCCTGCACAATGCTGAGAGACCTCTACCTCCCCCCAAAGGAAAACTTGGACTAGAAAGGCCCACATTCACTGCTTTATGTGTAAGAACTTTGTTTCAAAATGCTTTCAGTAATTTATTTCATGTGCACCTATGACTAATGTAGATATAAAGTTTAACATGCATTCGTGTGGCAGAAATTAGTAATTTATAATTTGAAATACATTGGGTGGTTAATTACATAGTTGTCATAAAAATAACAGTTTTAAGGTGTGAGTATGAAAATATCCCATTTTTGCACGTTAAACAGTAAAACAAGACTCAGGAATTTTGGTAGATGCTTCACCTGGAAATAATTGCCATTATAAAAAATAAAGAACGTCATCCGTCTCCCGATGGCCACTCTTTTACTCTCTATACAAGCTTTCAAAGTGTCTTGGCTCTGCTGCATATGTAGCGATGTCTGTATTTCTCCTGTGCCCCAGAGTTGAACTATGATGGAAGAAAGCGGGATAGAGACGACGCCCCCGGGGACACCGCCACTCAACCCTGTGGGAGCCGCCACCACCACCCTGTCTTCGTCCCCAGCTCCTCTCGGTACGTGCAGTTTCTAGTGTCTCATCTGTCATGAGGATGGTGAAGGTACAGTCACCTTTTCCCGGGGGTAATTTTTTTAATGCGTGCATGGGGACTTCTCTCATCTTTCGGAATGAGGGGACAGAGACTTATTTGTGTTCAGTGACAGGCAGATGTACTCTGCTTTAGGCAAACTGTTCTTCGTATTGCCTACAGTCATCTTTTGGGGTGCTTCTGGCTCTGCACTCAGGAATCACTCCTGGTGAGGGTCTGGGGACCTTATGGGATGCCAGGGATCAAACCTGGGTTGGCCATTTGCATGGCAAATGCCCTACCACTGTGCTGTCTCTCCAGCCCACGAGTCATCTTTCTTAAGACAGAAATGCCCATAGAGGTGCTAGCTAAAGGTATTTGATTTACAGGCAGTTCACTTCTGACTTCAGAGTTTATGTTTTCAGTAAGGTAGTTTCTTATGCTCAAGTCAGCAGGAATGGAAGTGGCTCCACTTTATTATAAATGCATCACAATGAATGAAAATACAAAGATCTGCTTAAAAGCTGTGCCATAATTTAGCTCCTCCCCAGGAGTTGATTGTCCTTTGTATTTATCATATTTGTTGGTTTTTTGTGGAGAGGTGGTGGGGTTCCCAATAAGTTAGTGCTCAGGAGTTTTGGGGTTCTCTCAGCCCGCTAGGCCTGAGGCTGCAGCGCTGGTTAGGCTGTGCGGCATTGAGGTTACCTGGGTCACCCTGGCAGCGGTGTGGGGACCTCCAGGGCTGCACCCGGGGATGCTCAGGGGACTCTGGAGCAGTGAATTGAACCAGGGTCAGTGCTGTCTGCCCTGCCGTCTGCTGGCACCTGCTGTTCATTTGAAACAATGCTTTCAAAAGTAGCTCTTGGGATTGGCATCTTAAATTGTAAACTTTTGCAAGAAGGAAATCATGAGATAATTCGAGAACCATTTCCAATTTTGTGTTGGTTTTTTTTTTTCCTCCCTAGCCACAACCAGTTCATTTTCTTCTCCAAGTGCATCGTCCATGCAGTCTTTGTCTCCACCCGCGTTCTCCACCCCACAGCAGACTCTTCCTCCTACAGGACCTTCCGCTCCGCTGCCTTTTGTGCCTCCTTCCCCGGTTCCCTCTGGCCCTCCTCTCGCTCCTTCCGTGTCACTTCCTGCTGCTCTCCCAGCTCCTGCCTCTGCAGCTATCAGCAATCCTTCTGCGCCCCAGTTCCCCCCGTCCACATCTGCCCCCAGCACTCTTTTATCCGCTCCCCCATCGGGGCCTCCAACATCAGGATTTTCTGTTGGTTCAACTTACGACATAACAAGGGGACATGCAGGAAGAGCTCCCCAGACACCCCTGATGCCATCGTTTTCCGCCCCTCCGGTCACAGGTAATTCTCTCTCATAAACAGCCATAGCTGATGTCTTTGTTTCAATGACTTTTCTTTTGATGTGATGACGTGCCATACAATTCCCCCTTCAGTAGTAATTGCTGTGTTTACAGAGTTGTGTTAGCATCACCTCAGTCAATTGTAGAGACTTACAGTCAAACTTGAAGAAAATCCTTGTCCATATTCCTACTTCCGTCCTCCCTAAGCCCGTGGACCGGTTTTCTGTCTCTTAGGAATTTGCCGGTTCTCTTGGCATAATAGGTGATCTTTTATGAGTGGCAGCTTTCACTCACCATGCTCTAAAGTTCACATCCATGTTGAAACTTCCCAGTATTTCATCCTGTTTCATATTATATGGGTGTATATGTATTACATGGGTGACCATATCTTATTTATTCATTTAATCAGTTAATAAACTTTTAACTTGTCTCACATTTTCACTATGAAAAATGTGATTTTTAAGGAACATGGTATTGCAAGTTTGTTTGAATTATTTTTCCTGCTGGATATATGCACAGAATTACTAATGTTTGAAAAACTTACAGACTTTTCTAAAGCAGCTACATGTCTTTTTTTTTTTTTTTTTTGGAGGGGGACTAGAGTGTGTGTTTATGTGTGTAGGGGGAGGAGGGTGGTGGGAGATCCCCAGATAATCCTGAGCCTTTCCAGGTAGTGCCCGGCCTGGTGGTGCCAGGTCTGACAGGTGCACCAGCCTGATGAGGCGGTGCTACTAGGCACCACCAGGGCTGCCCCCAGCTGTGGGGGTCCAGCTCTGGGTCTTGCACATGTAAGGCAGGTGCTCCAGTAGCAGTAACACCATTCTGTCTCAGCAGCAACAGCAGCTGTGGGTCCAGTGTCTGCGTTGTAACTCATTTGGTTTCCAGCGTTTGGCATCTTCATGTTTTTGTCATTTAAATTACTAAAATGAAGCTCATGTAATTTTGCACATATTTTTTACGTATTTAACCTGACCATATGATAAGTGTCTATGGTGTCAGAACCTTTTTTGCCCCTTAACATTAGGGGTTTTGGAGAGTTTTTCAAAATATTTTATTAAAAATAATCAGAACTCATCAAGAGGCCTAGGATGTGGCTCAGCGGTAGAGCCTCTCTCTGTGTGCGTAAGGCCGTGGGCTCGACCCCTGGTGCCTTGGGGGTGGGGGGAGGTGTGGAATCGGCAGCGGATGATCCAGGCAGAAGGAGCATCAAAGCAGAATTGAAAATTGGCTTATGTGGATCATAAGTGGGACTGGGCCTTTTTTGTCCCCTATGTCAGTTACCCTGATTTCCCTGAAAGTTTGTTGGAAACCGCTCAGGTTTGCTAAATACAAAAAATTTTGATCAATATAAAAAATGTGTCATTTTTCACCTAGCTCTTATTTTAGGAAAAGAAGTAATACTTTTCCCACTTTGCTTATGTATCTTTGCAGATGATTTTCTTTTTCTTTTTCTTTGCACAGTTCGATTCTCATGAGTTGAATTTTGAGTTGAAAATAGGGTATATCTAGACAGGGAAATGGTTCACAGGGCAGGAACACATGCTTTCCAACCAGAGCCCCAATTTGGATCTCTGGCACTACGTAGTGCTTCCCAGCATTCCTGGTTGTGCTCCCCCACCAAAAAAGTAACCAAAAAACTGGGTTTGTGCACTCTTTGTTACATATTTTTACACATGGGCTTATGTAATCACATAAAACCTCCCCAGAGGTGTCAGGAAGCCTGGGACCCTTCCTGGCAGTTCTTCGTCAATCACTTAGTAGTGAATGCAAAGGCCCAAGAATGCAGAGTGCCCGGAAAAACCAGGACCACCCAGGTAGTGCTCCAGGACTGTACCTGCCCATGCTCAGGGGACCATGTGGTGCTCGAATTGAATTGGGCCACATGCAGGACATGTGCCTACATCCATGTGCTACCTCTTGGGCCCCTGAAATTTCAATTTGTCTCTTCATAAAGATACAGGTGAGTTTTTTAATTCACTCAACCTGGAAGCCACATCTTATCCATGTATCTTTTTATTGGAAATAGTTTTTAAAATAGATCCTATACATTAAAACATTTTGCCTTTCACTAGGTGTTTTGCCAACTCCTATTACTCAGCAAGCCAGTTTGACGTCTCTGGCCCAGGGAACTGGTGCTCCATCAGCCATCACCTTTCCAGAGGAGCAGGAAGATCCAAGAATTATTCATGTGCAGGATGAAGCATCTGCGGGTGGAATCTGGGGATTTATTAAGGTAAGGGGGCTTTCTTTTTACATATACTGTACGTAACGTCTCTCCATTATGTTTACATAATGTGTTTGTATTAACACAAAAAGTGTTTTCATTGTGAAAGTAATAGATGTACATTAGAATTTGGGAAATGGTCAAACAATGAAAATTCTTATATACTTCTATACTTAATCTATGTGCACATCTCTGTAGATGTATTTTAATAGTAAAGATCATATTGGCAGAGTGATGTGTGCACATTATTTTTTGTCTTTACCTGTCATATATCAGGGATTTATTTCCAACCATAAAACCATTTTTTTTGTTTAGAAAGCATTCGTTATGTTTTTAGTTTGGGGGCCTCACCCAGCTCTGCTTGGACGTTACTCTTGGTGGTGCTTGGGTGTCCATATGAGTGCCAGAAATGAGCCAGGGTGAACTACTTTCAAGACACGCACCTTAATCTGTGTACTATCTCTCTGACCCTAAAAATTGTTCTTTATGACTGCTTTCTTCTTCAGCCTTTACACGCCTCTGGGTTGGCACCTGTCCTGTATACAGATTCATAGCTCAGCAGTTAACCCTAGGCGATAGGCCAGTGGTCTTTAGCTTTTCTACATCTGGACCAGCTACACTCCAGAACTGTGCCATGATGATGGTCACTGTCACTGGTCACTGTCATCCCATTGCTCATCGATTTGTTCGAGCGGGCACCAGTAACATCTCATTGAGAGACTTATTGTTACTGTTTTTGGCGCATTTGATTAAATGTGCTTGGGCATTTTCTGAGTTTAATTCTTATCTGTGAATGTATGGTCACTCTTTGGGGGGAGGAAGACATACCTGGCAGTGCTCAGAGCACCGTGCAGTGCCAAGGACTGACTCTGGAGCTCCCACATGCAAAGCATGCACTCCAGTCACCAGCCACCTCCCAGCCTCTTCAGAATCACTCTTGACGTGCATCTTAGTGAGCCTGTAAAAGTTCCTGGGATGTAACTGTTCTCTGGGAAAGTCACTTATACTGTCATCCCGCTTCTGTCATGCCAGCACTGATTACTTTAAACATAGTCTCAAAAAATAAATACTTTGCCCCTCTCTGATAGTGGATTTGATCAGTTTTTCATGTTGCGTTTTACCATTTGTATTAGCTACTTCTCTGGGTTTTTTCCCGAGTTTTAAATTTGGACAGTTTTCTCTTCATGAGGTTGTAAGAACCCTCACCATAGAAAATATTTTTCACTTAACATTTAAATTTTATTATGCTTTTCTGACACTGCAGCTTATAATTTTCAGAAGTCATTTCTGTCACTCTTTTTTTTTCTTTTCAATTTTTGTGTGGTAGAAAGTACTACAAACCACGATCTCTGTTGCATTTTTTGTTCTTGTTAATTCTCTTTTGGTTTCTTATTTAGAAAAAAATTTTAATTTATTATAAACTTATACTTCATTAGGAGGCAGATATTAAATTTAACTTCCTTTCAGCTACAGAATTTATTGTTCCAATATCACGTCACATGTCTTAATTACTGAGTCATGCGTTGTCATTTTCTGGGCTCTGTATAGTGTCTTACAGCTCTCCCTGTTCCTGCAGTAGCATCCCACTCTTGGAGCACTTGTTACTGTCATGGTACTCGAATTCATGGAAAGCTTACTCTGCCATGCTGGGGAAGAAAGGCCACTTCTAGGCTTCATATTTGTAAGGATATATCAGTATTCAGTTCTTTACTAATTCCTTCCGTGTAGTTTTCTCAGTGAAGTTTGTCATGACTTTTTCAGGTTTTCCTGATGAGGCTTGGTTATGATTCTGTACTAAGCTAAGTGTACTTCTAAGTTGATAGGTGACTGATTTACAGTATTTGAGTTTTGTGTTTCAGCAAGACGGCATTTTCCTAGGGTTGCTTTCTTGGATCCCTGTATACTTCTTGTTTTTAAGGGCTCTCACTATATAGGGAATGCTTTCTGCTTTTCTTTGTTAAGAACACATGCCAATTAGCCATTGTGACACCCAGTCCAGCTCTGCGGTCTCACGGATCACTTGGCATAAGGTCTCCTACCTGGCATAAGGTGGCTGTGCCTACTAAACACCAGCGTTACAAACCCATCTTTTCCTGAGTTACCTCAGTGAATGAGAGGGTGGAAGAGGGCAATCGTGGCCTGTTGGCAGATGCCACTGCAGGTGGCACTGCTTCCTGTATTGCTCACTGTGGGCAGACAGGTAGGTTCTGGGAATTCATAGCCCTGGCTCCTTCTGAGAGTGGGTTTACGGATCTAGAGGAATAGGTCTGGTTTGAACAGGAAAAAAACTAGGGATAGACCAAACAATAAGCAGGAAGTAGGGAAAGAAACTTTAGGGACACACAGAGTATACATAGAGTATACATACTAAGAGTATACATACTAAGATAATGAGTAACTTCTGGGGAATGATGAGATATACTCTTATGCTGTTCATTTTTTTATTAAGTTTGGAAAAGTTGGGATTTATGAAAACATTCTACTAGTCTTTATTGAGTACACAATATTAATGAACCAGTTTTATATAGTCTCGTATCAAAATAAGTTGAAATAAAATTTATCCACATAGAACATAGATGTGCAGACATACCTCCAAGACTTGTCCTGCTCAAAAGTGTGGTCTGTGAGTGCTAAGGGTTTGTGATAAGAGAAACTGAGCAAATACTTTGAAATACAATAATCTGACGTTGCCACAACCCACAACCCTTTTGTAAGTCCTTTCATTATTCATACTTTATTGTCTTGAATGTGCTGGGAAATTAAAATCATTTTTCCTTCACAATCAAGTAATCATGGTGTTATTTGCTTAAAGTGGGTATTGATACAGCAATTTATCTTTTTACAGGGTGTAGCTGGGAATCCTATGGTAAAATCTGTGCTTGATAAAACAAAACACTCAGTAGAAACCATGATTACAACGTTGGACCCTGGCATGGCTCCATATATCAGTATGTATTTAAGACTGACCATTATCTCTCTTTTTGTGTGTGTGTGCCAGTTTTAGCCACTGATTGTAATTGCACAGGTCATACCAGCAGTGGAAACCTATTTATTTGTATGTTAAGTTGACCGTGCAAGTTTGCTATTAATCCTTTTCTTATTCCCCACTAAATACATTTTGAAAACACAGAATGAACTTTGACATAAGCTAATCTGAATTATTGGCAAATTTACCGATTTTAATGAGAAAGGTCGTTACTGTTGCTTTATATGAATTTTGGTTATTCACTATTGACATTTAAAGTGACACTGTTCATACTTAGTTTTGACATTCTTCAGTTATTTCAGTAAAAGGTGTTTATGTTTGAGGGACTTATCCCATTTATTAATATGTGATTACTAGATTTGAGAGCTGTTTTTTAACAGTTTTCAACCCTTGAGTACAAAGACTCCTCTTGTTGGCATAGACATATGCTGTCTGCCATTTCATTTTAATGTGCACTCTAAGTATTTGATAAAATATAACTTAGCAAGATTAGTGATTAGAATTATTAGCAGTTGTTTTGAAGATAATGACATACAAGCCAAAACTGTATGCTAAGTACATAAACAGAACTTTTCGGTGGCAATAAAAAGTCATTCTTTTTTTTTTTCTTTTGTTTTTTTTTTTAATTTTGTATTAGTGAATCACCGTAAGGTACAGTTACAGACTTACAACTTTTTGTTCTTGTGTTTCAGTCATACAATGTTCAAGTACCCATCCCTCCACCAGTGCCCATTCTCCACCACTGATGATCTCAGTATCCAATCCACCCTCCCACACCATCCGCCCCAACCCACCCCACCTCAGTGGCAGGGCATTCCCTTTTGTTATCTCTCTTTTTTTTGGGTGTTGTGGCTTGCAATGGAGGTATTGAGTGGCCATCGTGTTTGATCTATAGTCTACTTTTAGTGCGTATCTCCCATCCCCAGCGGGTCCTCGAACCACACTTCACCTCGTGTTCCCTTTTCTAGTCTGAATTGCCCTTTCCTCCAGCAAGTGAGGCCAGCTTCCAAGCCATGGAGCCAACCTCCTGGTACTTATCTCTACTATTCTTGGGCACTAGTCTCCCATTCTGTTACTTTATATTCCACAGATGAGTGCAATCTATGTCTGTCTCTCTCAAAAAGTCATTATTTTTCTTGAGTCTTGATCTGTGTTGGTAGTTTACTATTAAGTAAAGTCAAAATACAGAACCTGACTATGGTGGCAGTTATCATTTATTAAATGCTTGTTCTGCCAGACTCTAATTTTCATTAGTGCTGTATGTGTGGGTTTTAGCTTTGGGAACTCAGGGGCCTCACAGTCTGCTGGATCTAGACTAAGTGCCTGCTCACTGTTTTTCATACTTTGCCTCTTGAAGTAGTAAGTTGAATGAGGAATTAAGGCAGCTAAATTGATCTTTGTGTTTGTAACAGCCAGAGGCTTCAGAAATTTGACTCAGTACATACCTTAACTTCATATATTCATAATAATTTTGACATAATCCCTGCCCCATACATTTTCTTCACAAACTCTTCATTTTGAATGTGGGTAAGAAATTGTTAGTTTCCATGGACAATGACTTAATCCTTAGAGCAGTCCTGTGAGGAGGCAAGTATTTCTTTCTCAGGAAATAAGTTCAGTGGTTCCTCCAGAAAATGATAAAGTCAGGACTCAAAGCCAGGGCTGTCTCTAAAGCCAGCAGTCTGCATGACTTCATGAAAAAGACCCAAAGACCAAGGGGTTGGAGGAGAAAGATACAAAATAAGATTTCTGTTATTAGCAATTAGCATAATATACGTAATCTCAACCAGTTAACCACAAAAAAAATAAAATAAAATGTGGAAAGCTCACACTTTAGTAACAGGCAGAAAAGCAAGACCTTTTTGTTTCTTTTTCAGTGAAAGGAGACCATGTGGTACCAGGGATTAACCTGGGCCCCTGACACACCACACTCAGTGCTTTGGGCTTTCTCTCTGACCAACGACCGCCCCTTTTTTTTTTTTTTTTTTTTTTTTGTACCTAAGCATGCTTAGGAGGTGTGTCTTGTGGAGAAAATAGTGTGGAAAACTTATGTCCTTCACTTCACTCCTGCACTCCCCATTGCCTTTAGGTTTAAGTTCTGAATTCCTAGTACCATGGAATCTATGGGATATTGTCAGTCGGAACATCTACAAGACTAAAACAAAATTGACAAATACTTAGTACCCAGGCTTTGAAAAGAATTGGCAATTTTTAAAAGATTTTGATACTTTTTTGTCATTTTACGTTTTAAGGTATTGTATATAGTATTTTTGGTTTTCCGTATGCTTGCATACTTTTATTAGGACAGTAGTAGATGTAGAACTTATTTTAAACATCCATTTTAGTGTATGCTCTTATGTTTTATGATTGAAATGTGTGGTAGAAAAGTTTTACTACTACAATTACACTATTTTTCCGATAAAAATACATTTCATGACAGTCTTCATTAAGTGCCTCAGCTCAGACAAATTATTTATTAATAAGGTTCTTCATTTTAGTGTCCTCAATGTATAATTCGAACTTGAAAAGTCAGATGTGTGATTTCTGTGATTGTTCCAAAGATGAGGGACTGGAAACTATAGCCTTCACATGGCATTAGAAGTTTTTGAATAATAGCTGTTTGTCTTCATTAACCAAAGTGTCAATAGCCAAAATGTCATTGGGTATTACAGCCTTAAAAGTGCAATAAATGTTTGTATCCAAAGTTTAATAAGAAAATTAAACTTGGCTGAATTATTAATAATGATATAGTGAAAAATTACATAACTGCTATAACATTTCCTATATTGGATCCATGGAAGACTTTTTAGGAACTGTTACTAGAATATTTTGGTGGGTGTGGCTCCCAAACAAAATGAAAAAAGAGACATTGGGGTCTCTCTGGCTCAGTGCTGAAGGATCACTCCTGGCAGTGCTTAGGAGTGTAGTAGAACCAAGTTGGTTTCATGTAAAGCAAGTGCCCTATTCACTATACTATCTCTTTGGCCGTAGGAACTGTTACTAAGTGTTAAAAATGTAGTCCATGATCACATTTTGTGAAATTAGTGTCACTGTCATCCCGTTGCTCATCAATTTGTTCAAGCGGGCACCAGTAACTTCTCTCATTTTGAGACTTATTGTTACTGTTTTTGGCATATCCAATAAGCCACGGGTAGCTTGCCAGGCTCTGCCACTCGGGTGAGATACTCTCGGTAGCTTGCCGGGCTCTCTGAGAGGGGCGGAGGAATCCAACACGGGTCAGCTGCATGAAAGGTGAACGCCCTACCACTGTGCTATGTTTCATATAAATGTGAAAAGTAAACTGATTTTTTTTTTGTTAGACTTCTCAGAGCCTTTCCTAATGCAGTATTATTTTTCAAGAAAGAAATTTGGTGAGCAGTCCCAAGTTCTGAGGGAGTTACTGCAGAATGCTAGTTTTAGGGGGAATATTAATATATTTTGGGATAATATTTCATGAAATACAGAATTTGTGCTCTATGGTAGATGGGATTGGGACCATTAGGAGGTATTTTGCAAATAAGACTATTTCAGATAATACATATATTTTCATTTTTAAAGTTCAGAAGTTGATAGTTTGAGACAGCCTTGTTGGGATAAGGTGTTAGATTAGAAAGTGAAACTGTCTGGTTAACTTAGATGGTATGGTGAAGATTTCTTTCTCTGATAGATTCCTGTTTGAGTCTTGACATCATTACTAAGTAGCCATATTTCCTGTCAAGAGTTTAACCGCCATTCTCAGCTTCATAAGGTAATCTTTAGTCTATGTCTTTGATCATTTTGTGAAGTTAATAATTCCGAAGTAAATTGGTACCATGTATAGTAATGATGAGAATTTAATAATATCAAATTTGAAATTTTCTTCTGGTGTTTGCAGAATCGGGAGGTGAACTGGATATCGTAGTGACCTCAAACAAAGATGTAAAAGTTGCTGCCGTTCGGGATGCCTTCCAGGAGGTCTTTGGCCTCGCAGTGGTTGTAGGGGAAGCTGGACAATCCAGTATTGCCCCACAGCCAGTGGGCTATGCAGCTGGCTTAAAAGTGAGTAATTGAGTATCATTTCAAGATGGGGAAACTTAATTTTTCCTTAATTCCGATAATAATTTTATGGTGGTTTTCCGTATGCTTGCATACTTTTATTAGGACAGTAGTAGATGTAGTTTTACATACTGGGTATGTAGTATGTAAAAATAATGGGTTTTACATACTGAAATGGTGGTCAGTGTGGCCTTTAATTCAGCTTCTATTGTGCTACGAAGGTGATGGAGTTTTCACTTAAAGGAAACATAAACAGGTTTGGATTATGGAAAGATGGGTAGGTGGCACCAATGCAGAGAGCATGAAGAGAAAGTAGTTGAAGAGGTCGTCTTCAGTCAGTGACAGAAATGATAACCCTTGAATTGCCTCCACTTTTTATTACTGTCACTTAATAAACGTGATATTGATGTTTTTCTCCCAGAGTGGTGAAAGTCTGGAGACTCCAGGCAGGGGTTGGTCCTCATCCTGAAGGCCTTTCTTCTGCTGGCTTTTCCTCGTCCTTTCCCTGTTCTTTTAACTCCGTCACCGAAACTTCAGGTTCTGGTGTCTTTAAACACTGCCTCTAGGATGAGCAGCTGTCAATTTCTCGCCAGCATTATAGAACACTGGCCTATATAGAACACTGTCACTGTCATCCCGTTGCTCATTGATTTGTTTGAGCAGGCACCAGTAACGACTCTCATTGAGAGACTTATTGTTACTGTTTTTTGGCATAACCAACATATATATATATATATATATATAGATATATACACATATATACATATATGTATATATCTCTCTCTATATATATATATGGATATATAGAACAGTTTCAAGTAAATTTTTTTTTTTTGCTTTTTTGGGTCACACCTGGTGATGCACAGGGGTTACTCCTGGCTCTGCACTCAGAATTACCCCTGGCAGTTTGTTCAGGGGACCATATGGAATGCTGGGAACTGAACCCCGGTGGGCCATGTGCAAGGCAAATGCCCTACCCGCTGTGCTATTGCTCCAGCCCCTCTAAATAAATATTCTATACAGCATCTGGAACCTGTTTAGCAAACGACTGGCTGTCCTGGTTTTACCTCAGAGGGAGGAGGACCTTGTGATTGAGGCAGTAGAGAATCCCTGCGTTGTAGGAACAGATAAAAGAATTTATTTGGAAGGGAAACTGGCTACTTAAGCACATTCAGACATTTTCTGGGCTGCCACCTTGTCTTCTGTTACAGTGAGAGCATTTGTCCTCTGTAGACATAAAATGAATCCACTGCCAGTGTCCCACCACTGTGCCTTCCATCTGCCCCCCTGTATCCTGCTCAGTTGCGGGACTTCTGCATCCTTCGTACATTTCTCTTTTATCATCACCTTAAAAATAACCTTTCCCACCTTAAAATCCAAAAATAAACCTTGCTTTTTTTTTTTTAATCTCACTTCCTCCATCACTTTCCACCTTACTGTTTCGTGATACTGCTTTGGCAGAGTTGCCAGCACTGTCCGATGCTTCCCTTCACACTCTGAGCCCTCAGACGATGCCCAGCTCACCAGGGCACCCCAGAGCATTTGGCCTACCAGTGTCCACTGTGATACTTTTAAAATTTTGCTAGAACGTACCAGACTGTGTGTGTTTGTGTATGTATGTGTGTGTGTGTGTGTGTGTGTGTGTGTGTGTGTGTGAGAGTGAGTGTATGTGTATAGCAAATTAGTTTTTATTGAAACTTACTTAGATGTGAAGAGAAAGATGTTCAAGAGAGAACTCGGCTTCTCCAGAGTGGAAAAGCCAGCAAAAATACATAGAGACAAGCAAGACACATGTTCAAGGAAGAACACGGGCTTGCAGAGAAAACCTGGAAGGTGCCATACCTTTCCCTGGGCTGCCGAGTGCTCGCTCCTCTCCACTGCTGCCGTAGTTGGTTCCTCCATTTCTTCCGCTGTCACCTCCCTCCCGGAGCATGGAGTGGCTCAGAGCCTTGGTGCCTTCTCTGTGCTGCTTTCTGAGGTCAGACCACGGTGCTGTGCCTTTCAGTGCTCTCCGCGCAGTACCCTAAACCTCGTTTTGCCTCTCTGAGTCTCCCTCTGCTCACCCCGCACAGCCACGCTGACCCCTTGCAGCGCTTTCAGCTGTCCAGTACACTCTGCTCCTAAGGGTCCCCCTCTGCTCTTCCCTCCCCGGGACGGGACTCCCTTCCCTCCTGTTCCTGCACGTCTGACTCCCTGACCTCAGCTCCTGTTTGCCTCTGCAGTGAGGCCTTCCCGCCCTGCTTTCACTCCTCTTGCTCTCAGTGCTTTGATTCCTCATTTACCTCCACATATCTTAATGCTTTTTCCCCCACTAGAATCAAGTTTCATAAGAACAGGGATTTTGTTTTATTCACAGACATAAATTCTTACACCAGTTCTTTAAAATAAATGATTTAACAGTTGTATTAGATTTCTTGGTTTAAAATCCCAAACAACAGAATTCAAAATGCCAGGGTCTGTTTAAAAATTTTATTTCCTCAAGTAAACACTCTGACACAGAAGACGTGGTCCCTCTGGAGTCTGCTTGAATCTCTGTGGGATGCCCATTTCAGCCTGATGAGAGTAGAGACTTGTCCCAAAGTGGGACTGCAGCTGTGCGCTGTGGCTCTTCTTGACTAGCACCTTTACGATCAAACAGTGGTTCCCAGCCTGACGGGATAGAGAGGTCTTAGTGATGGCTGGAGAGTTCAAGGTCTGAGCAGACCCAAATAATTTGGAAGAACTTGCCCTCTGCTTGCCCAGCTTCTGTCTGTAATCACGCTGTAACTGGAGTGACTCTTGTCTCTTTTCTCATCACCTTGACTAAGAAACACACACCTCTCACCACTTTGAGTCTAAAGCCCTGTCACAAGAGACAGCTGGGAGAATTTGTATAAGAAGCTGATTAAATCAAACGTCCTGATCACTAAGTAATGTTCTTTTGCAGAACATGTTTCCAGTTATTCTCCACAGACTGAAAGGGGATCAGATAGAGTTGTTACCTGTTTGGTCATTAGTGATTTCTGATCCCGAAACTTGAGGCATGTAATTAGGATTTCAAAATCAACAAAAAGCACCAAAACATGGAAATTCGGTAATTAGTTCGCAAGAAGGATGCTTGAGTTAAGTGTGAGCTCAAGCAAGGGCAGAGGACTGCATTATTCACCCTTAGATGGTTTTCTTATCGGGCAATTCTGATAATTTTTTGAGGCTGTGTACATTCAATATTGAGGCTATAATAAAATTAAAAAAGTAGCTCAGTTCGCAGATAAAGAATCATGAATAATAAGGATAGGTTGTACTTGTAAGAGAAATGCATTCTGAAAGATCATGTTATTTTATATCAGCTTTGAGTAATCTATATATTGAGAGCCCAGTGATCAGGAACTTATGTGGTTATTGTACATAATTGTAGTCATTAAATGTAAAGCAATAGAATGAGAAAGTTAACAGCGCATTTTATTAGGGAAAATCCAAGTTGTACTGATTATTAGTCACTAGATAAATTTTCATTGATATATTATTTTCAATTCTCTCAGTACTGCATGATTTGAAGTTCTTCTTCCAGTAACTGTAGTACTTCATATAAATTGGAATTTGTGTGTGTATGTAGGTTGGGGTTGTTTCTAAAGAAGTGCTTTAGGAGCCTGGGGGCCATTCCCTGTGCTCCCCTTCTCCTGCACAGCTCATTGTGGCCTGAGGCTGTGAGGCTGCAGTGCTGGTCTCAGCAGGGCCCGTGCAGCACTGGGGGCCATGTTCTTCTAGAGACTGCGTGGGTCTTAGCCCTGTGCTCTTTCTCTCCCATCCCTATAAATTAAGTATGTAGGTATTTCTTTTAAAACACACATTCCAGGACTGAGGAGGTAGTACAGCAGTATAGTACCTGCCTTGCATGCTGCACACCTGGTTTGAATCCCTGGCAGCCCATACGGTTCCCTGAGCTCCACTATTTGGGTGACCAGAACAAGTCAGGTGTCTAGTTTGAGGTTGTACTTAGCTGTTTGGTACTTCGAATTCTTTGAAAAATGGAAAGTTTTTATTAGATCTGGGCAGGTAGACTTCTAGAGGGTAACCAGGATAAAAGACATAGTGACCGAGCTAAGAAAATACTGAACAGGGCTAGGAGTGATAGTACAGTGGGTAGAGCTCTTGCCTTGCACTCAGTGACCTCAGGTTTCATCCCTGGCACCTTTTCTGGCCCTCTGAACCCTGCTGAGTATGCCTCCCCGTGGAAAAAAAGATAGGCTAAGGAAATAGTGCATTTTATTGAAGTTTGGCTAGAGCAAGAACTGTCTGAATTGTGATGTATTAATGTGATGTGGAGGTTGTTTTTTTTGGGGGGGGGCTTTTAAGGGACACAAAATCTGAGGAGTTAGAACTTGAATTTGTCTCTTATTTTAAGGTGAGATCTTTCAGGAAGCAGTCTGTTGGGCCTCCCTTGGCAGTGCTCAGGGCTTACCCCTGGCTCTGTGCTCGGAATCATATGGGGTCCCAGGGATTGAAGCTGTGTTGGGTATATGCAAAGCAAGTGTCCTACCTGCTGTACCATCTCTCCAGATCCAGGGTGACTATTCTTAAGAAAAATAACTGTTCTGAATGTATTTTTCACTGGAATGTTATGAAAAGAAGAAAACGATGTTTCTAAGATAACATTTATTTTATATAGAGCTTATTAAATTTTAGATAGTATAAATAATGATGTTAGATAATGTGTTGACTGTGAAAACTTGCTTTTACATTCTGATTTTTTTAAATGAGTAAAAAATGGGTCTAAAGAATTTTGTTACTATAAATATTAATATATATCAATACAATATTTTACATAGAGGATATTTAAAATCAGTACATACTAAACTTGAAAAACAGATGGAGATTTTTAATTTCTGGTAGAGGTAAGTATTGTATTTATATTATGATTTTAGTATTTGGCAGACTATTGCCACTGGTATTTGACCTTCAAATTTAGATATGGGTTCATTCCATACTTAATATGAGCTTAAAATTAAATTTCCTTGAATTCAGTGGATTTTATCAGCTGTGTTCTCTTTAAACAGTAGAGGGAGCTAATGAGAAGGAAGTAAATGTAGAATCCTGGGCTATTAAAATTTCACCCAGTTTTTTCCTCCATCAGGTTTTACTTAAGGTGAATGATTTGTGTGAACTAGATTTAACTTTTCTTAGAAACCTAAGAATTTTTTTAAGGAAATAAATTAGCAGATAAGAGCCTTCTGAAACTCTTATCAAGCATTAATTTTATTTAAAACAGTCATAATTATGAGCCTGTTTTACAGCTTACATTTATTAAATACTAATATAGTTCACTTCTAAGCATTTACAGAGATGCATCAAAATTTAATTTCTGAAATAAATTACTCAGGACATGCTTTCAGTGTGTGCTGTAGGAGCTTTTATTGTTTTCAGTTCTGAGATGCTATCATAATGCAGAATTCCATTCTCAAACCATTGGCTGGAACAAAGTAGTCCTTGTTTTGTTGTAAATCATCTTAATGTTTAAATTTTCTTTAAGCTCATGTCTTAAATTGGCTTACCCCTTTTTTTTTTTTTGCTTTTTGGGTCACACCCAGCTATGCTCAGGGGTTACTCCTGGCTCTGCACTCAGGAATTACTCCTGGTGGTGCTCAGGAGACCATATGGGATGCTGGGAATCGAACCTTACACGGTCGGCCGCGTGTAAGGCAAACACCCTACTCGCTGTGCTATCACTCCAGCCCCAGGCTTACCCATTTTTTATAGTTACTTTTTTCAGTTCCTGAAATACTCGTGTCTAGAAGTGCTCCTCTTTCCTTAATTTTATTTTAACATAAATTGACCACATAATTTTATTCACCTTTTGCTGTGCTTATATTAAAAATAAGTATTTTTAAACATGACTGGTTTTATTCAGAAATAAAAATTACTGTTTACTGTTTATGAAGTGGTTCAGATAAAAGTGCTAAACAAAAACCTGCCCTTTGTAATCTAGAGTTTTTTTCTTTAAGAGTAGTTTATATATATGTATATAGATATAGAAAAAGAGCTAAATATTTTGAATTACCTATATAGTATTTGCAACTCTCAGTTTTGAGAAATGGTATTCAGAAAAATGGCTATGCTTAAATTTAATTACTTTCGCAGTTTCAAAAAATAACTCATTTTGGTATTTAAGACTGATTTAAAGATGTTACTGTTGGCATAACTAAACCTAGAAAATCTCAGAATCAACTAAAAAACTACTAAAATTGAAAAAGACATTTAGTCAGTAACATGTTGTTAATCAGATTACAAGGAAGTTTCCTTAAATTAGCGATAATAATCAGTTAGAACAGAAAATAATTCATTTTACAGCAGCAGCCCCTAAAAATGATGCACGTGGGAATAATTTGAAATGAGCACTTAAAGCATCTCTACTGAGGGAGACCCAGTCGGACTTTTCTTCTGTATTACCTGAATGTTTATAATGGCGACATGTTTGTGTATAAATGTATTTGTGTATTGTGTTATCATAAATATGTACAGTACATTTAATAGGAATCATTTGAACTGGTTTCTAACTGCACTGTTGTTGTTCAGGGCGCCCAGGAGCGGATAGATAGCTTGCGTCGCAGTGGAGTGATCCATGAAAAACAGACTGCTGTCTCAGTAGAAAACTTCATTGCAGAATTGCTGCCAGACAAGTAAGAGGCTTGTCCTTTCTCTAAGCAGTGAGAGATAACTGGGCCCGGGGCTTCACACTGAATAGCTCCCCAAAAGTGAATCCCACCGTAGAATCAGAGAAACAGGTTCTTTCTGATCCAGTTGGTTTACCCACCGAGTTATGTGCTCTGTGCAAATCAGCTACATTTCTATCTTTTAATATCCCTTTTCATTTTCAAGTGAAGATTATCAATGCCACCTAAACTTTTCACTTGAGTGTCTGGATGGCATTAATAGTCATTTGACTTAACAACATTACAACAAAATTACAATAGTGTGTTAGTGTAATTGGCCACAACTGCAAACAAAGTGACATAATGGATCGTGAGCAGGAGGTCCTGGTGTCACACCGGGTTTGGCTTCCAATGGGTACTGCTTCTCTTTAGTTTGGAAAGTATCTGGTTGCCAGCCAGTGTAATGCCTTATTGGTTTTAGGATATTATACTTTTAATATCTGTTTTTTCCCCTTTTTTCTCTTTTTTTAAAATCTCAGTTGATTTACTAGTTGATTTATACTCAACTAATTTCCCAGTTGCTGAAATTTAATTTCCTTTATAATCACATGTGTCTTTTCATTCATGGTTTCCTTTTCCAATATTAAATAATACTGTCTGAATACTTACAGGCTGTATACAAAATTGTTCTTCAAATCAAGGCAGATTAGTTGGAAGAGAAAATGCAAATGGAAAGTTTTTCTGGATTTCGGGGTTTTGTTTGTTTTGAGCCCCTGGTGCCAGGGATTGAGCCTGGGCTGTCCTTGTACAAATACCTTAACCCTTGTACTATCTTTCTGGCCCCAGGTGAAAAGTTTTATGTGATTTTAAAATGTGGTTGGGGGGGTGGGTCTGGAGCGATAGTACAGTGGGTAAGGTCTTTGCCTTGCACGAGGCCGACCTGGGTTCGATTCCCAGCATTCCATATGTCCCCTGAGCAATGCCAGGAGTAATTCCTGAGTACAAAACCAGGAGTTTTGCACCCCTGTGCATTGCCGGGTGTGACCTAAAAAGCAAAAAAAAAAAGTTTTTTGGTGGACTAGAGGAAATAGAACATGGGTTAAGGTACTTGCCGTGCACCTAGCTGAATGTGTTTGAGTCCCCGGCACTTCCGGGCATGGCCCACAAACAAGAGTGGTTTTTCCCTGATAGGAAATATCTATCTACAGTTACAGTGGAAGTAATAGTGGGGGTGGAAGCTGAGATTCTTAGGACCACAGCTGGAGTTTGAAGAATGGTTAAGGCCTGAAAAGTGGCAAATAGGTAGGTGGGTGAGTAAGGTATACTCTAGAGTCAGAAATTCTCACTTTAGGTGTGCATTGGACAGAGTAAATGAACTTATTTGGGGATAGCTTGATGAGCGCTGAACTTGAGGCTGAGAAACTTTCTGTGCAAGTACCAAGGAACTAACTATTGCTATTTTGTCCTCTTTATGGTCATTTACTGCCTCATTAAAGCCAACAAGACCTTTTTAAGGTATTGCAGGTAGCAGGTCTCTTCTGTCTGCATTTTAAAGATGGCATTGTAGTATTCTGACTTCCATTGTTTCTGTGAAGTTTTTCTCATGGTTTCATTAAAAAAAGCCTGTCGTTTGTTTTGGTTTTGATTTTTTTTTTTTTTGGTCAGTTTGCTCTGCTTTTATTCAGACTAATGTGTTTTCATCAGTTTTGAAAAGTACTTCACCATTGTATGTCTAAAATATTGCTTCTACCCCATTTTCTCTCCCTTTTCTTGACTAGTTTATGTGCTTTTTACTTTCTGAGGGTTCTTATGTCAACCCCCCTAGTATTACACTATCTTTACTTTTTTTTTTTTTCCCTTCAGTATACAAAATTGTGATTATTGTAAAGTCTTTGTTTACCAGACTTGCAGTGATAGGGTAAAGACACTCTTTGAAAAACATAAGGAACTCTGGAGTCTTCAGGTAATTTTGAGGAATGTTTACTATTTCATCTAATGAACAGCAGTGGAGGGTGGGGGCGTGTGTGGAATCGGTTAGTGGGCATCTTTTAGTCTCACAGACGGAGGGAGGTTTGAGTGCGTTTGGGATCAAATGCAGGTCTTTCACTCACCCTTGAAAAATAAACTGTTTAATTCATCCAGCTTATACTAGGAACATGTTGTTTTTCCTAATAAATTTTTCTTGTTCACATAAGTAAGTTCTTCTCTTGTACATTTGAGAACCTTTATTTCCATACTTTTTCTTTCATCTTAGCAAGAAAAGTAACTGGCATATAAACTAACTCATTTTCCATTACAGGTGGTTTGACATTGGTTGTGTGATAGTTGAAGATCCTGTCCATGGCATTCATCTAGAAACATTTACACAGGCCACACCAATACCTTTGGAATTTGTACAGCAGGTTAGTTTTCTTGTCTTTTTCACCATAAATAGGACATTTTGCTTTACTCTTTCCCTATTTCCGCCCCCCCTTCTTTCTTGGTTTTCTATTCCTTCCATGTTATTTTAGTTCCTACTTTTCTGGCTGTCTTTGAAAGGAAGAGACACCATTACGTGGCACATACAGCTGGGGGCTCACTGTTGATATGCTTTTAATTATTACAAATTGCCATGTTGGCATAATGTGAAAGAAACAAATAGTTAACACCTTGTTCCCTACTACCCTAGGATGAGACAAAGGTTTACCTTTTCTGCTGGTTTTCTGTTCATTTACTTTCCCTTTATTTATCTCATGTTTTGTTTACCCAGCACCATTTCCTTTCCTTGGACTTGATCTTCCTCCTGTTCATAGTAGGATGTAGAAACTTGTTAAGAAACAGTTTGGAAACCTTAGTAAACCATAGGTAAATGTCTTTAGACTTGCTGCAGACTTTAATATGGTTAGCTTACATAGTTTCAACTTTGTCCTGTCATAAAGTTTTCATCGCATTTATACTTTTGTACATTGTTCAGTTTTACTTCAAAACTATATCTTAGTTGATAGTTACTGGATTTTCTCCTGAGAATTTTATTGTGTGATCTTACATATTTGTTGTGTACTTCTTAGACTCCCCCAAAATAACCTGTGACACTGTGTTGGGGTATTGCTTAGCGAGGGGACTGAAAATTGATTCTGAGAATTTGATGTTAACATTAATGCATACTGTTATAACAATTGGGGTGGGGATAAGAAAAATTGACCATTTAAGAATATTTTGATGATCAAAAAGTATAGCATTTCAAGACCTCCAGGCTGGACACTATTAACCTCCAGGTTGAACTATTTCCAAGGGTTTCTCTTACCACTAAGTAATTCTCCAGCACCCAGCTGAGTTTTCCACAATTGAACTCATTTCTGACACTTGAGGGGGGAGAGAACATGAGATCCCATAGTTCAGTTGCTTAGTCCTTGACTAAGTACTTGACTTAGCTGCTGTGTATGCAACAGAACTTCAAACAATCTTCCCGGCCTCAGGAAATCAGTATACTCACTAGAGCACCTTTTAAAAAGGGGGTGTTTGAGAATAGCCAGATGAAGGACGTACATAAGGCAAGGTCTGGGAAGGGCATACAGTGTTTGGACCCTGTCTCCAAATCTTAATGAATGTACGAGCCTAGAAGATTTCCAAACCCATCCTTTTGGATTTTGAGACATTGACAAAAGTTCCAACTCACTAATCAAGGTTTTTTTCTCCTAGGCGTGCAGCTCCACAGGCTTAGGTTATGTAAGATTGCGTCCAAAGTTACCTTATTATCATAATCACCTCGTTATCATAATCAAAGACCCTGCTCACCCCACGGAATTCCTTAGATTTTCTGCACTCTGTGCCAAAAATGGGTGCAAAAACCATATATTACAAATATTTATGATAATTGACAGTATCATTGTTTGGGTTCCCTCTCTAAACATGTATCTCATAATAAAATAGTTTAAGTACTATTTATACTATGGATACTAGCATATTCCATCATCCTAGTGTATGAAATTGTTCCTGCAGTTTCCCAAAGCAGCTGTGTGTAGCTTTCCCTTTTTAGGATGTCTGATACCTGGTTTCCCTTATCGTGTCAAAAGTATTCTCTGAAAACCCAGAACACCTCTCCATTGTGTCCAAACTTTCCATCTTTGAAAAAGACCATTGCTAGGCTTGTAGCAATAGTACAGCGGGTAGGGCATTTGCCTTGTACACAGCTGACTCGGGTTTGATTTCTGGCATTCCATATGGTCCCCCGAGCACTGTCAGGAGTAATTCTTGAGTGCAGAACTAGGAGGAAGCCTCTTAGCATTGCTGGGTGTGACCCATAAAGCAAAAAGAAATAAAAGAAAAAAAAATACTGGGCTCTGGGTGTGGCAGCACCTGTGTGGGCATCATAGTCACAGCTTCTGGCTGCAGAACCATTTTTGCCCAGTGGAAAGGCTGTGCCTTCACTTCATGGTTCATGCACAGGAGAGAGGGTGTTCTGAGAAGTTGAGAGATGACTTAGTGAGGGAAACAGCAGTGGACCAAGGGTCTTCCCTGTTGGGCAAGAATCGGTCATACCATCAGCGTCCTCCTCGCTCCTTCAGATCTGCCTGAGAACCTCCACCTCCACCAGGCCCCTGAGGCAGCACCTTAGTCCCTGTCCTGGGCTATGAGCACCCAGGGCAGCATATACACCCCTCGTGGCCTCCCCACTTGAGATAGTTTTCCTTGCTCTGAAGAAATGGTGCTGAGGATTAAAGTTGGTCTACTGTCTTCTGTACCAGTATTTCTCAGCACTCCAAGCAAGTATTTGCATCTTCCACTGGGCAGAATCACCCAGTCGGGATCTGTGGACCTATTGATGGACTTACTCCAGTGCCTTCCTCCCCAGGGCATCTCCCACAATAGCTAGAATCAGTCTCCGTTGCTCTTGTTGGCACACGGCTCTTACTGGCACTTTGCGCTTCTGAGAAATATGTCTAGAACTTAGTACATCTCTGCTGTGGTACCCACTGTCCACTCACTACAGAGATGCTCGTGACCATCTCGATTCATCATCTTCCCTCCCTGGATGGCAGTTCTTTGGGTGGCGATCCCCATGCCCTGCTTTACTGTAGCACCAGTTCTTGGAAATAGTCCCACTGCCCCACACACGCAGCTAACTTCCCCCTGCCTTTGGGATAGCCTATATTGTCAGACCAGTGCATGAGATCAGCAAACCCTTCCTGCTCTACCCCTAGTTCTAACTTCTGTCCACTTTAACTGTTCATAGAAATTAAAGATCTTAGAGCCATTTTCTTTTGTTCTTCCACAATTTTCACTGTGGAAGGATTGCTCTGAGATTGTCCAAAAATCACACCCAGTAAACCGCCTCTCCAGGAGTTGACCCAGCTCTCTGTTTGCTGGTAATTGCTCTTTTTAGTGACTTCTCCAGTCCACAGGTCGCCACATGACTGGGTAACCAGCACTGCTCCTCCATCCTACCACCCTTCATCATTTCTCTGCCCAGACCATTCTGGGCTGCCCCAGCCTTCCAGATCCCACTTCTAACACCAGCTATTTAGGTTTTGGATCCAGTCCCAGTATGTAGGAGGAGTTTTTTCATACCACCAAGTAATTCTGGATGTCAGCTGGATGTTGTACGATTCTGCTCTTGACAACTGTTACCCAGAAATAGTGTCAGAGCCCACAGGTTATGGGCTCAGTCCACAGCTGTCTCTTTCCACTGTAGATGGCAACCCCAAGTCAAGGTTAGCTCCTCTATTTAGGATCAACTATCCATCTCTAAATCAGGGGTCCAGCACCCCCTTCTGGAGGAAATCCATTTCCTTACAAGACAAGCAGTCATTCTAAAAGAATATAACCCAGGAACAGCAAGGATATGTACCCTGCAAGGCAGGGAAGTCAGTCCCTGCGGGTCTAATGTACCATGTGATCACCAGCATGGAAGCTCGGGGCCACATCCTTGGGGCGGGGTCTCCGACAGCATCAGCACACAGGCAAAGTAGGCAATTAGAGGCCACCAACAGTTGTTTCCATCACTCGTCTTTCCCAGGTTTGGTTCCTTAACTACCAGCCTCTTAACTTCCTCGAGGGCTTCCCCAGAGTCACCTGGCATCATTTCAGGGGGATAAAAATCAAATCCACATTTCCTATAAATCAGTACTAAGTCCATATATGGAACTCATGATATAAACAGATTAAAGAGAAGAGGGTAAAGGATTTCAGTAGTCGAAAGATACTTGTGAGAACTAACCATGTGTGACCCCTGAGCAAGTGAGGATTAGAAGAGTGTTTATATACTAGAAAACCGAAGCAAGGTTAGTCCTAATGATGAAACACATGATGCCTGCTCAGTGTTGGGGGCCTCACCTTGTTCACCATCTAATTCTGTGGTCAAAGCATGCCCTGCAGTCAAGTCTACCTATTCGTCTGTCAGGCTTTGCCACCCGTTTGCCTCTTCATGTTCAAGCCGCCTCTGTGTAGTGCAGAAGCAGCTGCACAAACAGCTGACCTCCAGGGCCTCGAGTATTTACTATCTGGCTCTTCTCAGAGCTTTGGCAACCCCAGTCTCTTCCCGACCACTGCAAAGAACAGTTTTTAGTTTGTTGCTAGATAGTTTATTGCTACTGGAAAGAAATGTGATACGTTGTGAAGCATTGAAAGGGTCTTCTGTTCCTTTTTCTCCATCTTGAAATGTTAAAGTGATGTAAATCGGTCCTTTTGGGTAATGACAGCATTAATCAAGATTATTAGTGAGATCTAGAAAATGTTTCGCACATTAATGATGAAATATAAATTGCCACCACTCCTTCCCTTCCCCCAGCACACATATACAGGCACTAAAAATCCTCCTTTTCCGGATCATTGCTGATCACTGTCAAGGATCTTATTTTTCAAAAGTACACTCCTTGACTGAGCTTCCTGGGCATCACTGAGGAACTTGTCAGAAGAGCAGACCTTGCAAGTTAGCAACCAATGTCCTTTCTCCTCTTTCCTCCCCTGAAGAAGCACATGAGCATGTGGAAAGAGATAGCGGTTGGGGCAAGTGAATGACTTAGCAGTGCTTAATATGACCTGGACTAAATTTTCATTTGAGAATGTCTTACTAGGTGATTCACATGTGAATGAACTTTCTTGGGATACTCCTCTACAAATTACATAGTTGAATGGGATGAAGCCTTAATATACAGTTTCCCTTTTTCTAATAGTTTTGTGGCTCTAAAAAATTATTATATTTTTATTTTAATACTAATTTTTAGGAACCTGAAGGGACTCTGAGACTAGAAACTAGAACTTATGCTCACTACCACCTATTGCTCTGTTAGATGGAGTCATTAGACTTCAATTATCTTAGCAGCAGCATGAATTTAATGTGGACACTGAAATAAATAGATACTTATCGAAGTGATGCTGTGTGGCTGCCTTCCTACAGCTGGCAACACTGATGGTGTATCTCAAGACTAGTCATAAACTGTATATTGAAATATTAAAAGAAATGATATATGTAAGTAACTTGAGATTCTGAAATATTTCAACATTGCCAGTTCCAGTGACAGTTTTAAATGTGCTTTAATACTAATCTCATCTTTCCATAGGCTCAAAGTCTGACTCCCCAGGACTACAATCTGAGATGGTCAGGCCTTCTGGTGACAGTGGGCGAAGTCCTGGAAAAAAGTTTGGTGAACATCAGCCGGACTGACTGGCACATGGCTTTCACTGGCATGTCTCGCCGACAGATGATCTACAGCGCGGCCAAGGCCATCGCTGGCATGTACA
Source organism: Sorex araneus (assembly GCF_027595985.1). Taxonomy (NCBI): domain Eukaryota; kingdom Metazoa; phylum Chordata; class Mammalia; order Eulipotyphla; family Soricidae; genus Sorex; species Sorex araneus. The sequence continues at coordinate 32,378,441 of NC_073307.1, read as the reverse complement.
AGCAGCGCCTGCCGCCCCGGCCCATGTGAGAAAGCGCCAAGGCACAGCCAGACTCCTCACTCGGGGCTCCAGGGGGAAGAGAGATTGGCCCTTCCCGTGGCCCGAGTGTCGGTGCATCTCACCGTTTTCATAGTTTCCCTGTAGGCGCTGCTTTTTCTCTTTATAGAAGGGCCTGGTGTCATTCCAGTAGATGGAAAGAGATAGGTCCTTTTTACAATTTTACATACCAGTTCTCAAAGAAAATATATAAATATTTTTATAAGACAATTTGATACACCAAATTTATAAGATACAACTTTGTGTGCTATGTGACCTTTAACTTAATGATAAATACTTGATTATTTTGGTGTAAGACTTAACATGTTTATTGACTATTCCTTAAAAGCTTTGTTTCTTTTCATTCATGTTTAATCTCTGAAGGGGTATGTGTGTGCACTGATCTCAGGCTTGATGCTGAACTTTATGTTCAACAAGTGGCCACAAGAAGCCTGTGTTTCAGTGCAGATTTGAACATGGGCCAGAATAACAAAACTCATCATCTGTGGCCATATAGATGCACAAGAGACTTTTGCTGCTTCACAGATTTACGCTATGCACAGTGTAGTCTTGCGTTTTTTTCTTTCGTTGCTATATGATACCTAAGTGGAACGTGATTCAAATGTATTTTAACCAGAAGAATGTTATTTTCATGTAATACTATTCTGTACGTCCATCATTTCTGCTTATACTCATTCTTCCAATTCAGAGACCATTTATGTATCTCTTATTTTAAATAAGATTATTCGTAGTTTCCCATAAGCGCTGCTTTTCTAAACTTAAGCCATTCTGCGTTTCCTTTTTATGAAAGTTTTCAGAGAAACTATATTCAATTTGGTTTATTTAGTCCATTATATCTAATGAAAGCTTCTCCCCCACCCATAATATATTTTACCATTTGGGGATTGATAAAATCAGAATTAGTTTGTCCATTGAACTCTATATATACGTTCATATGACTTTTTGAAGAATTTCTTATGTATATGTAACTTAATTTTTACTTACTACTCCATACAATTCTTTGGATGTAAAAGAATCTGCACAATCTGAGTTTTATAAAAGGTGTTGAGGCACTTGTCCTGCACTCATCAGTACATGTATGGTTTGCTGTTTATTGTTCTTGATTCAAGCACTTGATTTCTGCTATTTCTTTGCTTACAGATGAGAAAAAATAAGTCAGTCTCATCATACTATGGTATATGTTAATTTCTAAGTAATGTGGAAAATGGCTCAGTGAGAGAAGTCAGCAGTTACTATGACCTAATGGGGACAGGAACTTTCCTACCTGCGTGGTGTTTATGGAGCTCTACCTCTGTGCTTTTTCCAACTTTTATGGCTAAGAAAAGCCTCTATCTACCCTTTCTTTTTTTGGGGGGGGAGGGGCGCGGGTTACACCCAGCGTTGCACAGTGCTTACTCCTGGCTTTACACTCAGGAATTACTCCTGGTGGTGCACAGGAGACCATATGGAGTGCTGGGAATCGAACCCAGGTTGGCCGCAGGCAAGGCAAACGCCCTACCTGCTGTGCTATCACTCCAGCCCCCTATTTACCCCTTTTTAAGGGTACTTTATCATGGCATTCTCCTGACAAGACACTAGAGCAGTCTGCCCCAACTTAAGAGTTTCTGATAGTTTCCCTCATTTAAAGGGAATGTTGCAGCTCCTAAAAATTCCACATTTCAACCTTTCTTCTTACAAAGCCTCAAATGCCTTATTTGAAGGTTGTTACCATATTTGAGAGCTGTTTTCATAGAACCACAAACAATGGCACCCCACCAGGTTGCAGTTTCCTAGAATCCCTAAATAGCAATGGTAGAGTTCTCTGGCTTGGTTGGAGCCAGCTCATTCTCTGCACCTGGTCATTTGGTAAGCCTTCTGCTCTTTGGAACAGTGTGAGTGGGTGAGGACTAGGAAAGCACAGATGGAAAAGATAAGTACATGATCTGGTTCTGCTCTCTGAATCTTTTTTTGGCCCACAGTTATCTTTGAAAGGCATCAGAGCATGACTGATTGCACATGCTCAGTTTTCCCGGCCTCTACTTTTGTCATGCTTTGACTTCACCATTGTCCATGGGTGAGAAAAGTTACTTCTACATAGTAACACTACAGCAGCTCTAGTCACCTTTTGTGTGTGTGTTGGCTTTTGACTTGATACGAATCAGCAGCACAATGTCTTCCGTTCCTTTCCGAGTCTTCCAGGGTTGCCTAGTTCTGGCTTCTTCCCGTTCCTTTCCTCCCTTCTAACTCCCACACTAGCATTTTAAAGGATGAGTCACACTGGAAGCTATTTGCTTTTTTCCTTCTTCAACCATCTTAGGAAAAGCCCATCTTTAACACAGTTGTTTTGGTTGGGTTTGTGATTTCTGAAAAATGTACCAGTAACTACATATTTAATTAGTTTTTAATGTTATACACCTTTTGTATTAAGAACAGGACAGTTAGGAACATTTCTATCAGCCTCTGTTGACAGAAGGTGCTCAGGCTTCCATTCAAGCAAGGTCACCCTGGCATTGTCATGTGGAGTTGGCAAGTGACTGGTTATATGAGTTTCTTACCGTTATTCCCCATTCTTTGTTCTTTCTTTCAGGTTATTCATTAGCTGGAAAATTGAGGGGAATGAATATAAATGAAGTGGAGTTAGGGTAGTATAATTAAATGAGTACTGGCAAAAGCTTATGATGTATATCTGTTCAGAAATATGCAAATGAGAAATATACTCAGGGTCAACTAAATTACTTTAATATGTGTACTTACTTTTTTTTCTTATCTAAAAAAAATTCTGCACAGGAATTTGTGTTGTCTGAAACCAAATTGATACATATACTGTGTTTTAAAAGATGTTGGGTTTATGGACAAATTACTAAGAAACTCGGTTTTTTTTACTTCCAGAATAGTGTTCATTTTTAAGGTACTATGCAGGATATGATGTGTTAAAAACAATTCTGTAAGTATGTAAATAAGTCACAAATAAATAATACCTCAACACAAGATATTAATATGTTAGTATTCCTTTTTTTTTTAACTCTAAGTGGGGGTGTGTGCAAGAATTGTAAAGAAACAAGATGATCTTTCAAGTGGAACTATAATGTTGAACAATATTGTAGCTGCTACCTTCAAGGTGAGAGAATTCAGAAATTTTATGGTAGAGGATGCACTAGAGGTAGCATTGTTGGGTAAGAAGCTCAGGCTTCTGGTCAGGAGACCCCTGGAGTGCTGATTAAAAAGAAAACTTGGTGGTCAAGGGTAAATTAAAGAAAAACACACATATTCATTACTGTATCTGTCATTCTAAACCTGTTATCCAGGTTATTCCAGGATGAGAACATTTTTTTCAGTCTGTTAGGGGAAGAGAGACCTTGCCAAGAGATACCATTGAATTTGCAATTCATATCGGAAGGAACTGGGGACCTAAGAGATAGTGTAGCAGACAGGACACTCGGCTGGCTTATGGCTGACCTGGGTTTGATCCCCAGTACCACACCAAAAAAAACCAGGTTTTTTCGGGAGGATGTGGCCACCACCACCACCACCACCACCACCCCAGAAAAAGAGAAAAAACCTTGTCCAGAGAAAATATGTGGTCAAATATAAATATTTAACACTACAGAAATCTTTGAGAATTTAAAGTAGTAAGGAAAGGACAAACTAATCTATAGTTGATTGTACAGTCAAGTAGGAATGAACTTGGTGGTAATAAAGTCACTGTCTCAGATTATGCTGCTTATCTAGAATCATGACAACAAATGAGTTACAGTGACAAAAGTCAAAACTGTTCTCATCCACAGCATTTTGAACCTCTGCTTCAGGGAATTTTAGGGCATATATTAATCCTTTTTAAGTATTCGTCAAATTAGACTAATAAAATAATACAAGGCAAAGCCCTCCTGTTATTTAACTTCACAATATTAAGACTTTTTACCTCATATTTTAAAATTCTTATTTTTTAAAAAAAAATTTTAAAAATTTTATTGAATCACTGTGAAATAGTTACAAGCTTTCATGTTTGGGTTACAATCTCACAATGATCAAACACCCATCCCTCCACCAGTGCACTTTCCCCACCACCAATATCCTGGGTATACCCCCCCTTTCCCACCCTCCCCCTGCCTCTAAGGCAGACAGTATTCCCCATACGCTCTCTCTACTTTTAGGCATTATGGCTTGCAACACAGACACTGAAAAGTCATCATGTTTGGTCCATTATCTACTTTCAGCACGCATCTCCCACCCCAACTGGTTCCACCAGCCATCATTTTCTTAGTGATCCCTTCTCTATTCCATCTGCCTTCTCTCCTTCGCTCACGAAGCAGTCTTCCATCTATGGGGCAGTCCCTCTGGCCATTGTATCTACTGTCCTTGGGTGTCAACCTCATGTTATGCTACCCCACACTCCACAAATGAGTGCAGTCCCTCTATGTCTGTCCCTCTCTTTCTGACTCATTTCACTTAGCATGATACTCTCTGTGTTTATCCATTTGTAATAAAATTCTTGTTTGGAAGGGCAGTTTTGGTCTTTGCTCTTTGGCATGAAGAATATGTCTATGCCACTTAAATAGTCTTTCCCATATTTGAGAAACCATGAATTAGGTTTACCCCTTAAGTATCATTTTGGAATAAAAGCCAGAAATAATATTGTTAAGTTAGTCTTCAAACTAAAAAGGTTTAGATGTTTGTGTTCCAAGGCATTCTGTATTCTCTGGTCTGGCTCCCCAGACAATCTCGCTGCCCCTTCAGGACAGGACAGGGAGGACAGTGCACAGCCCCACCTAGTGCTGAGTGTCCTGTGCAGTCCTGACCATTTCAGTCCATCCTACTAGAGAGCTCGGCTAACTGCAGTCCACCCTCCATTCCTCATGTCAGAAGGCGACCATCAATAGTCCTATCCAGGTATTCTCAGCCAACTCTATATTCTCACCCTGCCACTCCAAGTGTGACCTCAGAGTTCAGTGGCCTTGCCCAGGAATAAACTATGACAGCGGAAAAATAGAGCTTTATTGCAAAAGTGCCTACCAATACTAGGCAGGCCGAAAAAGTTTTTGCCCATGAAAACCTGTAATATTTGGAAGAGGAGACCTCTTTAAATACACAGATGTTAGCATAAGGAATTAAGAATCATGAAAAATCACATAAAACATGACAACACAAAAGGAAAACTAAAAGTTCCAAAACTGACCCTAAAGAGAAATTGAAAACAAATAATCAGAGTAATCCTCTTAAAGCTTAGGATGCTAGGTAAACTCCATGAACATACATGGAAGTATGTTTTCTTTTGCACTTGCAAAAAGAAAAGCTCAACTAGGAAGAAGGAACCATTAAAAATCACCAACACCCAAACAGGAATTTTTTTTTTTTTTTTTTTTTGCTTTTTGGGTCACACCCAGCGATGCTCAGGGGTTACTCCTGGCTTCAGGAATTACTCCTGGCGGTGCTTGGGGGACCATATGGGATGCTGGGATTCGAACCCGGGTCGGCCGTGTGCAAGGCGAACGCCCTACCCGCTGTGCTATCGCTCCAGCCCCCCAAACAGGAATTTTCAAGCTAAAACAGCAGGAGAGCGTTGAGAGCAGAGGTGACAACCAAAGTGAGGAAAACATTTCAAATGGTTCAGTCAGGCAACCAAAACAATGAGGGATTTGATGAGAGATCTCATCAAAATAGTAACAACGGGAGTTCCTTGTTTTTCTCTAGAGGCACGACTGAAATGACCAGGAGTGGGACACTCCCGTGACACAGCACAGTAGTGAAGCTAATGGACCTCCTTATCTCCGGACAAAGACCAATACAGGTGGCATTAGAAAGCATGCCAAGGAATGCACCTTGTATGTGGTGTGAGTTGACTGCAGAGAGATGTATGAAGGCTGTAACGTTCTGGAGGGGTGATCAGCCAAAAAGCCATGGGGATGAGGAGAGGGCTGGAAGAAGACTAGAGGCACCAACTCTTGGCCCATGCAAACATGTAATATTTGGAAGAGGAGACCTCTTTAAATACACAAAGTGAGGCTCACAGTTGATAACAAAACAGGCCTACCTGTGGAAATAGCAACCTGAACTAAAAAAGTCTGAGCCAATACCTAAAGAAACTAGAAAGAGAAAACAAAATCAGAAGCTAGCAGAAGGAATAAAATGATAAAAATTAAAGAAAAAAAAGATGAAATCCAAGAGTTGGTTCTTTGACAAGATAAAATAGGCGCTAGAGAGAGTACAGTGGATAAGGCGCTTGCTTTGCCTGTAGCCAACCAAGTTCAGTCCCTGACACCACATGTTGGCCCCATCCCCCACCAAAAATGATTCCTGAGCTCAGAACCAGGGTAAGCCATAAGCACAGTTGGGGAACAAAACTGTGCTATGGCTCCAAAACAAAAAATGAAAAAGCAATACAAAATATACTACAATATAGAAAAAACAAAATTGGAATGAAACAACTGACAACAGGTATTACAGAAATGCAAGGAATGAGTATCATGAATACCTATAAAACAACAAATTGGACAATCTAGAACAAATGAATTCTTAGACACTTATAGCAAGACTGAATCTGGAAGAAAGAAAATATGAGTCAACCAATCACAAGTAAGGTAGTTGAAACAATCAACCCTTCCCCAAAAACAAAAACTCAAGATGAGATGACTTCATTAGTGAATTCTACTGTACTTTCAAATTATTAATATACCCCTTCTTCCAGCCTAAAACCCATTGAAAGGGAAGGAAAACAAGCACATTCTATGAAAACAACATCAATCTAATTTTGAAATCAGAAAAAGGACATCACAAAATTAGAAAATCAGAGACCATTTTTTTCTGGTGAGCAAGCTTGCAAAATCTTAAAATGCTACCAATTAGTTATTTTAGATTTTTTTATTGGATTTTTAAAATTGAATCAGTGAGATACAGTTACAAATTACAGTTTTTCATGATTGGGTTTCAATCATACAGTGTTCCTACACCAGTCACTTCACCAGTGTACACTTCCCACCACCAGTATCTCCAGTTTTTCTCCTATTCCCCCTCACTGTCTCTTTGGCACCCTCTCTGTCTGTCTCCCTCTCACTTTTGGGCATTATGGTTTGCAATACAGCTACTGAAAAGTTATCAGGTATATATCCCTTTACTGACTTTCAATACCCAGTTCTGTTCAAAATGATAATTTCCAACTGTTACTGTCATACTGATTCCTTCTCTATCCTAATTGCCCTTTGCCCCCCCCAGACAATCTTGTGGCAAGCTTCCAACCATTGACCAGTCCTCCTGGCCCCTATTTTCCCTGGCCTTGGATATTAGTTTCATACTATATATATTTTTATATCCCAAAAATGCAATCATTCTATATGTCTTCTGAGTCATTTCCCTCAGCGTGACACTCTCCACATCCATTTATAAGCAAGTTTTGTGATTTCATTCTTCATTCTTTAATGATTGGCAGAGAGTCTCTTGCCCGAGTTCCTGACTGTCTTCCCCGGGGCCCCTGGGAGGGGATGGGCTCTAGCTTCCCTCCCCGCCCTGAGCAGAGCTCCCGGCCGCTGAAGACCTCTGGAACCTAGCCACAGCCATGCTCAAGGCCCCTCTCCACACGTTTGGACAGCCTCACGCATGAAGGTACCAGCAGAGGATCTCAGGTGTGTGGGACCCAGGGCTGAGACCTTCAAGCCTGCTCGGATCGGGACTGGGCCTCTTCTGCTCAGATTTCCCATTTTCCAGTAGCTAGTCAGTCACACCCAGGGACTGCCTCCAGCACTGTGGAATCCCATCAATGGCCAACATCCAGAGACTGAAAAGCAAGCTCCTGGAACCATGTGGCCGCAAAGCTTATATCTTATATCTTATAGCCTACTTCTCCCTCTGGGAGAAACTGGGAATCTACCGAGAGTTTCCTGCCCACATGGGAGAGCCTGGCAAACTCCCCATGGTGTATTCATATGCCAAAACCAGTAACAAGTTAGGTCTCATTCCCCTGACCCTGAAAGAGCCTCCAATGCAGCATCGTTGGGAAGGACGAGCAGAGAGAGGCTTCTAGAATCTTAAGGCTAGGATGAATGGAGACATTACTGAGACCGATCGAGAAATTCGACGATCAACAGGATGATGACAATGATGAAGAATAATTATTAAAGAATATAAAATATAAAAATAAGAATTAAGTCCCTTCCCCTGACTAGACCCTGAGTTGCCACTCACAAACGGCTCCTCTGGCTACTTATTGAGCTCCTAAATGGCCATGATCCAGAGGCACACAAAAGAATCTCGGAACCCAGTGGCTTTTGGCAGAATTGTGTCCGGACTTTGCATTAAGCTACTGGTGCTGCATCACCCTGGGTGGGAAAAGGTATTGTCCCTTCTGCCTATTCCCCCTGGTGGCTCGGTGGCCCCCATCTTTCAGATGGCACCTATTATTGCCTATTAGACACTCAAGTACAAGCCAGCAGTGACAAGACATGAAGGACTGCACAGGATGGGGGGTGGAACTGGCCCTTCTCCCTCGCCCTGACGAGACCCTGAGTTGCCGCCCAAAAATGGCTCCTCCTGCTACTATTTGAGCTCCTTAACAGCCATGATCCCAGAGGCACACAAAGTAATTTGGAACCCAGAGGCTTTTGGCAGAAATCCCTCCAGATCTAATTATTAAAATATCAGAATTCTAAAACTGTGTGGCCACTATTGTGGCTGCGCAACATTGTATGGTCTTCATAATCAGCAATAGAAAACATTATCCAATGATGCCTGTTCAGCCGGTCTGATTGTTGGGGGAAAATTCCAAATAATAATGGTGGGTCTGGTGTCAAAATATTGAATGTAATCAAAGTAGAGAATAAAGTGGAAATCATCTGCCACACAGGCAGGGGGAGGGGTGGGATGGGGGGGTTACTGGGGTTCTTGGTGGTGGAAAATGTGCACTGGTTAAGGGATGGGTGTTTGATCATTATATGACTGAGACTTAAGCCCAAAAGCTTTGTAACTGTTCTCACAGTGATTCAATAAATAAAAAAAAATTTAAAGAATAAAGAATTATTAATCCCATGGTTATAAGGGACTTATTTCAGGGATGCTCAGCATATGCAATACACATGATTCCAGTCAACAATAAGATAGATTAAAGTTACAGAAAAAAAATCACTTGACTAGATCCAACCTTTTGTTTTTATGCGTAGCAGTACTCAGAGGTTACTCCTCACTTTGCACTTGGGAATTACTCCTGAAGGACTTGGGGGACATATGGAATGTGGGGAATCAAACCCAGGTTGGCTGCATGCAAAGCTAGCACCCTATCTTCTGTATTATCTCACTGGCCCCATATGTAACTTTTAAAAAAAAATAAAAATCCACCACAAAATATGTATAGAAGGAATATATCTCAATATTATATAGATCACATATTGAAAAATGCATAGTCAACATCACACTCAATGGTGGAAAACCAGATGCTTTCCCTCTCAGACCCAGGAGTAAAATAACAATGTTCACTGTCACCACCACCACTCAATACTGTATTTGAAAGTTCTGGCAAGAGCAACTACACAAGAAAGAGACATGAAAGGATTCAAATTGGAAAGGAAATAAAGCTGTCACTATTTGCTTGATGACATAAAATACATGAGCCATCCCAAAGACCTCAATAGGAGAAACAATAAAGTTCTGACTAAAGATTTTCATTTAAAAAAATTGAATTTCTGTATATACACAAATTAGCAAGAGAAAAAAATAATCCCACTGGTAATTCTATCAGAATAAATTAAATACCTTGGAATAAATTTTGGGGAGGTGGTGGACCACACCCAGCTATGCTCAGAGGGCCATATGCAGTGCCTGGGATTAGAGTCAAGTCATTTGCATGCAAAACAAGTACCTTAGTCCTGTACCATCTCTCTGGCCCACGTTGGAGTAAATTCAGGTAAAGACTTGTACACTGGAAATCAAAAAATCTTGTTTTAAAAAAAGGAGATAATTGGATTTGCAGAGGGCTCAAAGTGTTGAAGCAGGTGCCTTGCCTATGTGAGGCTCTGGTGGCCTCTAAATACTGCCTGAAGTGGCTCTGGGAACACATCAAATGGGTGTGGTCCCCTTAAGATGGAGGGGAGAGAAGGGCTGGAGAGAAAGTACAGGGAGTAAAGTAGTTGCCTTGAACAGAGTCAACCTAATTTTGACCCCTGGCATCTCATATTGCCCGAGTCCTGTCAGGAGGGATCCCTGAGCAAAGCCAAGAGTAAGCAAAGCCTAGTATGGGCCCAAAAACAAAACAAAACTTAAACAAATAAAATAACTTAGTGCTGAAATGAAAACAGACCACAGATCAACCAGGCAAAGAATTGAGAACCTAGAATTAAACCATAGGTATAATTTGGGGAGTTTGCATGCTTCCCCAAATGGGGAGCATGTCGTATGTGAAAAAGCAGCCAAGACCATGCAATGGAACAAGAAAGTCTTTTAAACAAAAGTTATTATGATGTAAACTGGACATGTTGACGAATGAAACTAGATCCTTGACGTCACAAAAATGCAAAATGGATTCAAAGCTTGGATTTAACGTTTGGGCTTATTAATGCATAGAGGAAAGCAGGTATTTGTTCAACATTGGCCTTAGGGATGTCCTTGATGCAGCTCCAGTAGCAAGTCAAATGGAAGCAAAAATAAACCAGGACCTACTTAATTACTGTACTGCAAACCATAAGACCCAAAAGGAGAGAGAGAGGAAAAGAGAATGTGCCTGACACAGGCAGGGGGAGGGGTGGGGTGGTGGTTTGCGGGAGGGATACTGGGAACATTGGTGGTGGAGAATGGGCACTGGTGGAGGGATGGGTACTCGATCATTGTATGACTGAAACGTAATCACAAAAGTTTTGTGAGTCAAGAAAAAAATTGACTTTAGGGGAGAGACTCTCCAAACAATAATAGTGAGTTTTGTTGAAATATTGTATGCAATCAAAGTGAAAGTAAAGTGAAATTTATTAGTTACACAGGCGGGGGGGGCTTAGGGCGGGGGGGCTAGGGGCCTGGGGGGGTTAGGGGTGTGAGGGGGTGGGGTGGAGCTATACTGGGATTCTTGGTGGTGGAATATGAGCACTGGTGAAGGGATGGGTATTCGAGCATTGTATAACTGAGATTTAAACCTGAAAACTTTGTAACTTTCCACATGGTGACTCAATAAAAAATTTAAAAAAAAATAAAAAATAAAACAAGTTCTGTTAAAGAAAAAAAAATCAAAAAATTAAAAAAAATAAACCAAGGCCTGAGAGATAGTACAGCAGGTAGGGCACTTGCATTGCACTCAGTCAACCAAGATTGGATCCCTGACAATCCATATGGTCCCCTGAGCACCTCCAAGAGTGATCCCTGAGTGCAGAGCCAGAAGTAAGCTCTAAGCACTTACCAAAACCAAACAAAAAAGAAACGGAACTGTATCAAATATTATTTGACCACAAGGTTTTGAAACTAGCAATCATATATTGGAGGAACACTGAAAAATTCATTAATGAAAATTAAAAAGGACTGTCTTGAACAACCAATGGATCCACAAGAAATTTTAGACAAACGTAAAAAGAATAATAACATACAAAATTCAATGGAGTATAGCAACAATAGTATGAGAGGGATGTTTCTAGTTTATGTCTACTCACAACAATCTCTTCTACACCCAAAGGAATTAGAAAAAAAATTAAAACCTAGACCCAAAGTTAGCAGAATTAGTATTTGCTCAGGGATGTAACCCCGTAATGGAGCATTTGTTTTGCATGTATGATGCTTTGGATTTGATCCCCAGCATACATATATATTTTTTTCTTCATACATATATATGCAGACATAGGGAAATAACAGTGAAAAGATAAGAGGATTTTTGTTCTTTGAAAAGATAAACAAAGGCTTGAGAGTGTACAGAGCTTGCCTTGCACACAGCTGACCTGGGTTAGATCCCTGGCATTGCATATGGTCTCCCAAGTCCTGACAGGAAAAATCCCTGCACAGGCACTGGATAAACCCTGAGAACAGTTGGATGTACCATCACCCCCTGCCCTCGTAAAAGAGAAAAAGACAAGATAGAATTAGATAGTACATTAGTGTCTAGCCATATGGTCCCTATTTCCCACCTGGAGTGAAACCTGAATGCAAAGACTGGTGTAAGCCCTGAGCACAGCTGGTGTGGCCCCAAAGCAAAACTAAAAATAAGCAAACTATGGGAACTAAACAACATATTTTTGGATAGTGAACAAAAAAATTAAATGGGAAATTTCAAACTACCTGAATAAGAAAAACAAAGAGATGAGCTATCAGGATATACGGGATGAACTATATCAAATATTATTTGACCACAACGTTTTGAAACTAGCAATTATATATTGGGGGAGCAATGGGATGCAGCAAATGCAGTTTTGAGGGTCAGCTTTATTGATCCTTTCAAGCAAACAGCTCTTTTAGGTTGATCTTTTATATAATTACTTGGTTTCTATTTTATTTGTTTCTGCTCCAGTTATTTTATTCCCTTCCTCCTGATTTTTAGTCTGCCCAGTCTCCATTCTAACTCCATGTAGGGGAAGGGGAGCAGAGAGACATCTGATTAAAAAAATCAGAAATGAAAGAGGTGAAGACACAACTATCCTGTAGAAATACAAAGAATCATAAGAGATTACTAGAAACATCAATATGCAAACAAATTGGACCACCTAGAAGTGGACCAATTTTTAGAATCATGTAGCTCTATAAGACTGAATGATAAGGCTGGAGAGATAGATAGTACAGCAGCCAGAGTTATGGTATAGCAGGTAGGGCGTTAGCCTTGTATGCAGTCGACCTGGGTTTGATACCTGGCATCCCATATGGTCCCCCAAGTACCAGCAAGGGTAATTCCTGAGTTCAGAGCCAACAATAACCCCTGAGTGTGGACCAAAAACAAAACTAGCAGAAATGACTGAGCCAGGAAGAAATCGAAAGTATTATTTGACCAATCATAATGTCGATGCCAAAAAATCATAAAAGGTCTTCCTGGGGACAAAAGATTAGTTGGCTTCACCAGTACATCTACAAAATTTTATTTATTTAAATTTCTTTTTATTTGTCAGTCTACACCCAGTGGTGCTCAGCGGACCATATAGGGTGCTGGGGATTGAACCCAGGTCAGCTGCTGTATGCAAGGCAAGAGCCTTACCACTGTACTATCTTTCTGGTTCCAATTCTGCAAAATTTATAGAATTGAGTTGGAGAGATAGTACATGAGACAAGGTACTTGTCTTGCATGCAGCTGACACCAGTTCAATCCTGGCACCACATATGGTCCCTAGAGCACACTCTGGAGTGACTCCTGAGCACAGAGTCAGGAGTAAGCCCTGAGCACTACCAGGTGTGGTACCAACACACACACAAACACACACATGCACACACACCCCAAAATTATAGACTGGACTTCTAATGTCATGTAGATGCAAAACTCAACAAAATCTTGGTTGCTAGGCAGACTAGGGAGAATTTGGTGCTTACTTCTCCATAGTGAAAGATACTGAGGGCAAATCCCCAAGGCAGCTGCACCACCCCTAACAACTGAGTGCAAGGAACAATTATCAATACTGATTACTGCTAGGAGACCCCTAGTCCATATCTGACTGTACAGAATCAAAGTACATAAATCTATGTACATGCAATGAATCAGATAAAATTTATTTGAACTACATACAATTAATACAGTTTCTACACGGTGAGAAAACTGCCACAACAACAAAAAGAGATCCTAGCAATTTGGAGAAGGGAATTTGCAGGATATTCATGTGAAAAGGGGTTGATATCCAAACTATATAAGTAACTCACATAATTCAACAAGAAAGCAAGCAAATCAATAGAAATATGAATAAAAATTAAGAAGGAAAAATAGGTCTGGAGAGAGGGTACCGCGTGTGAGGTGTTTGCCTCGCATGCTGCTGAGTGCGTGTCAATCCTCAGAACTGCAAGTGTTCTCCCGTGACCCGCAGGAATGAGCCAGATCTGAGCACCACCAGGTGTATCCCCTAAATACACACACACAAAGAGTACCTGAAAAGACTTGTCTTCGGAGAAGACATACAGGTGTCCTACAGGCAAATGAACCATGTGCAGCATCACTTACTATCACTACACAGCTATGATCATGTTCTATACCAGAAAGACTGGTAAAAAGTGAGGGTGCAGAAAAGTTGGGACGCTACTGGGGGAAAAATAAACTATTACCACCACTATGGAAAAATGAGATGGAGACTCTTTAAATATTTAAAATGGAAACTCTAGGGGCCGGAGCGATAGCACAGCGGGTAGGGCGTTTGCCTTGCACGCGGCCGACCCGGGTTCGATCCCTGGCATCCCATATGGTCCCCCAAGCACCGCCAGGAGTAGTTCCTGAGTGCAAAGCCAGGAGTAACCCCTGAGCATCGCTGGGTGTGACCCAAAAAGAAAAAAAAAAGGAAACTCTATAGGATATAGCAATACTATTATAACAATCATCCAAAAATGATATGAAACCACTTATTTGAAAGAACACACCTCCTGGTGTTTTAAACTGCACTATTCACAATACCAAAACATCGGGGTTGATCTGAATAGACATTGACAGGTGACTGGATAAAAAAGTTAAGAGTTGGGGCTGGAGCAATAGTACGTGGGTAGGGTGTTTTGGGGTGATTATGCTAAGTGAAATAAGAAAGTGAAAGAATCATTGAATGATTTCACTAATATGGAACTTGAATTACTAAATCAAATTAACTGACAAGAAAAATTTAACTCCTGGATGTTGTGAAAACTATGTCAGTCACTGAGGGGCGAGAGGGGTTGGAATAACGAGAAGAGAACGTGTGCGTGGTCACATGGTACTGGAACTTTGGTGGAAGGAGTGTTTGCAATTACATCCAGGAAGATGAAGCTAAACTCTTGAAATTTCAAAATATTGTAAACCAATATGATTATTTTTTAAGTGAAGATTAATTTTTAATCATTCTTCTGGAATTAAATGAATTAAAATTAAAAATTGTATTTAACTGGGAAAAATAAGGAACAGTGTGCAGGCGAGAAGGGAACATACCATGAATTACTAGTGGGAACTAAGGTTGTGGTGCTTCTATGGAAGGATGTAAGTTCCTAACAATATATATATATAATACATATATACATATATACATATATATATTTTTGGCTTTTGGGGTCACACTCGGCGATGCTCAGGGGTTACTCCTGGCTTTGCCCTCAGGAATTACTCCTGGTGGTGCTCGAGGGACCATATGGGATGCTGGGAATCAAACCCTGGTTGGCCATGTGCAAGGCAAATGCCCTACTCGCTATACTATCACTCTAGTCCAGCTAGTCCATTTCCTCACAATATTAAAAATAAACTATATTTCCTCAAATCCCATTTCTGGCTATAAATGAAGGAAATTAAAACAATAAATGGATAAGTTATCTTTACTGCCAGGTTGACCACAGCCAAGACATAGAAACAACCTATGTGGCCATTAATGAATGAATAATGTGTGTGTGTGTGCATGCGCATGTGTGCACATGTGTGCATGCCTCACTGCGTTATATATTATTGTCATTCAGCCATATTAAGAACTTCTGTCATTTGCAAAAACGTGGAAGGACTGAGAAGATATCATGCTAAATGAGATAACTATCATAGCATCTCATTTATATGTAAACTTTTTAAAATGACAAAACATGACAAAACACATAGAACAGATTAATAGCTGTCATAAATAAGGGTAGGAATGGGCAAAATGGGTGAATATGTTCAAAAGGCACAAACTTCTGGTTATAAAATAAATAATCCTGGGATATGATACACAGTTTGGTGAAGAAAGTTAATTATAACAACTGGTGTACATTTGATAATTTCTAAGAAAGTGGATCTGGGAAATTCTAACCACTACAACAAAACAATCCTTATGTGTCATAATATTGGTTATACTGCTGATGATCACAATATAATACATAAAAACAACTTTGTTATACACTACAAGCTAATACGTTACATACCAATTATATCTCAACAAAAAGCACAGGAGAGCAAGCCTACTGATACTATTTTAATTAGCTCAATATAATGTTTCCTTGTAGTTAGACATATAACTAATAAGTGGAATGGGTGAAATAGAATAATATAAATGCAGATCAAGTGTTAAATTAAAAAACTCCTCAGCTAATCACTAACATTTTTATATGATAAATTGCCTATTTTCTTCCTAACTTGGTGATTGAGCTACATTTTTTCCTATAACTGTCATTATGACTGTCACTGTATCACTGTCATCCCGTTGCTCATCAATTTTCTCGAGCGGGCACCAGTAACATCTCCATTGTGAGACTTGTTGTTACTGTTTTTGGCATATCGAATATGCCACAAGTAGCTTGCCAGGCTCTGCCGTGAGGGCGGAATACTCTCAGTAGCTTGCCGGGCTTTCTGAGGTCATTATGACTATTGTCGACATTTTGACCTGTGTGGAAAACAGTATATTAACATGAAAATTATCTATTTTTTATATTTCGAATAAGTTCCATCAAATAGGTATTTTTGTAGATAATTAAAACATGCATTAACCTTTGCACATTTTCTTAACAGTCACATGGACAATGTGACTAACTTTAAGACATTTATCTGATTTATTGCTAGACATAAGGAGTCAAACTAGATTACAGAAAAATTGAAAAATAGAAAACTTCTGTGGTACAATTGTGCTGTATTTTTAAAAATATGTACATTTAAAACAATGTAACCCACAGGCACTGCTGCCATCCTACCTATGAAGGCCTGACTTCACTGCTACACTAAGAAGCTCTACAGATACTAAACTGCGTAAACTCCGGGTACCCCAGTGTTGGGGTGTGAACTCTGGGGTCTTCTCTGAGTTGGGGTGGGCAGCCTCCCCCAACCCCTTTCCATCTGGAAGCCCCGGCAGCCACGCCCACCTTCCAAAATCACCTCCATGTCCACACACCTACCCACTGGCTCGGCTCTTCAGATTCACAACCTAAATCTCTGAGAAGGTGCAAGCCAAGCACTGAAGTTCATAGACACACCACCAGACAGAAGAATACATACGGATGGAATGTAAAGGATGGAATGTAAAGGAATAGTAAAAGATATTCTATGTTCATATAAATAAAATAAAGTTGGGATACTTATCAGACAAAATAGATTTTAAGAAAAAAGACCAATAAAAGACAAAGGGTATGTATTGTAAAAAGAGTACATTTAAGAAAAGAATATTGCATTTGTACATTTTTTATGCCAAATAGACACACCTAAATATATAACACAATTTTTTTAACCTTTTGATTAATTTTATTTTAGGCACCATGGTTTACAGTACTAGTAATGATACAGTTTCATGCATAATCCTTCACTACACTATCCCTAAGTGTCCATGTTCCTCCACCAATGTCCCTCTCTCAAAACCTTCCCCCATCATTCCACTGTGGTAATTTTCCGCTGTGGTAAATTTCCATTTCTGTCTTCTGTTGCTTTGGAGTAGTTGCTATGCCCTGATTATGTTTCTTTATATCTGAAATATGAGAGAGGTTATCCTGTGTGTGTCTCTGTCCTTATAACTAACTTCATGATATTCTCCAGATCCACTCACATAGCAGCAAATTGAATTTCATATTTTCTTCTAGCCGAGTATTATTCCATTGTGTATATTTGATAGCTTCTTTATCCAGGCACTTGGATTGGTTCCAGATTTTGATTATGTGAACAGTGATCACAGGAATCCAACAAAATGCAAAGCGAACATAGACAGAAAAATGAACATAGCCCGGTACAGCTCTGGATGGAGGGCCCAGAGCACCACTGATAGCCCGAGAAATCCCAGGCACTTGCCATCATCAGACTCTCACTTTGAACTGCAGGTCCAGTTGTTGGCTCTAAGTCCCTGGGAGGGTTCCTTGGACCTCCTGAGCATCCCCCCACATACTCACATACCCACCACCATGTAATTACTACTACTTTTCAAAATCCTCAAAAATATACAAAGAAGAACCATCCAAACTCATTTTCTATGATTAACATCTTGATACTGAAACCAGACATGAATGCCATAAGGAAAAAAATTATTGGCCAATATTCCTTATGAACTTTGCAAAAATCCTCAAAAACAACTTGCAAACTGAATTCGACAATTCATTACAAGGCTCACTATGATGGTGTGGGATTTATTCTAAAGATGGAAGTCTCATTCTGCAAATTATGTGTGATATCTTCAAATCAGTGTGATATATCACATAGACAAAATGAAATCATCTCATATGGTCATCTCAATTACTTCAATCTAATGACCAGTCCACAGCAATCTCATAAGAGTGAAAAGCTGAAAGCTTTTCGTTTGAGACTCAGAATAAGACAAGGATTCCCAGACTCACTGCTTTTATTCAACATAGTATCTTATTCTAAATAAGAATGATTAGGCTAAATAAATAACATTAAAATTGGGATGAAAGAAGTAAAATCATAACTATTTTCAGATTACATGTTATATAGCTAAAATTATAAAGATGCTATAAAACTTGTAAATGAATTTAGTAATATTCTTGGATTTCTAAAATCTCAGGGTTAGGATGAATGGAGATGTTACTGAGACCGCTTGAGAAAATCGATGATCAACGGGCATGATGATGATTAAAATAAGCCTATAAAATTGTTTCTGTATACACTAATGAACTCTTAGAAAGAAACTGAGAGATCAATCCCACTTACAATTGCATTAAAAACAAAATATTTTGAAATAAGTTTAGCCAAGGTAAAATAACTGTACACTGAACATTCAGGCAAAAGAAAAGAAAAACCCTGGTGATGTCATAAACGGGAAGATGCATCCATAAGAATGTTAGGGTGTCCATATTTACCAAAACAATATAAAAATTTACGAAAATCTTATCAAAACTCTGTACTAATTCACCACAGAAATATAATAAAGTATCCTAATGTTTGTGGGGACCCACGAAATAGCCAAAATAAATCTTGATAAAGAGTGAAGGTGGAGGCATCATACTTTCTAATATCAAGCAATATTAAAGAGCTATTATTATCAAAACAGTACGATGCTAACATAAGATCTATAAATTAGTGAAATAGAATCAAGAGCATAGAACTGAACCCATGCATCATCCATTTATAATTGATTAATTTATAACAGCCAAACTGAAAAATGCAGAAAGAATAATCTTTCAATAAATGCTACTGGGAAAGTTGAATAGCCACAAAAAGAAAAAAGTGGCAAAAGAATAAAACCAAACTATCACATATCTCTGACAGTGGTGCCCCCTACCTATCATATAGATAAGTGCTTGCTTTCTTCCTGTGCCACCTCACCTCTCCTCGTCCAGGGCCATGGACCCCTGAGGACGTTCTGGAGACCCACTGTGAGGAATATGCTCATGGTTCCCTCAATTGAGAAGCCCTGATTTATATTACCCATGTAGGCTGTTTCACCCGCACTTTCCCCTAACTAAAGCAAAAGAGAATTTCTTTTGTCTTCACTGAGTTGCTCTTACTATCCAAGATAAATCTGAACATGTTTTGAAAAATTGGAACCCAATGTAATGGCCTAATACACCTTTCACTTGACTCTGTGATAAAACTTGACTTAACATGAAAACAGTTAGGGGAAAACCCCCAAGTGCTTACAACAAACACAGGTAATTAGAATTTTAAGTCTTTCCTGTAACACAAAAACCGAAATAGTTTTGAAGCCAAAGCACCAAGTAACAGGGTTTGTCATGGAAAGAACACTTAGGAAGCAAAACTTAATGCCACATTTTTAGATTTGCGTAATGGTTTGTTGGCAAGCTGGCTCTTTTTCCCCTGGTCCTTTGCCTATGTTAAGTACTTTCATAGGGTGTAGGCAAGTATTCTTGTCAGCAGGGACCTGGCAACTTACATCTCTCCTGGGCCTCCTGGGCCCTGCTTCAGTCTCAAGACAGACAGACAGAAAATTACCCAGGCAATGTTTTATAAATCAGATATTAAAAAAAGGAGAGTAGTAAATAAGGGGGAGATGGAGCTCCTCTGTCTCTTTCAAAACACCCTGTCTTGGGTGTTCGGAATGTGCACTGCCAGCAGGGACCCATGAGATGAGATTATGAAAGAGATCTACTTCCGTGGCTTTATTATTTTTTCAGCTGACTTGGTCCCAGTGGATGGATGCAAGGTATGAGGAGAAAAAGGATTAAATTGTCTAGTAAAACACATTCTTCTCCCCATTGCTTCTTAGTCTGAAACTAAGCAATGGGAGATTTTTTTCCATGAAGTAATAATTGCTCCTTGAATAAGTGTTCATGATTTCTTAAAAAAAAAAAAAAAGGAAGAAATTAGTCTGTGCCAAATACAAGTGAAAATATGCAGGGAATCACGGAGGAAAGTGCATGTATATTCAGCAGGAGAGCGAAGAGATAATTAACTGGATTTTCTACCACTCCTGTTCCAGAAAGATCCAATATCCAGATCATAGGACAAAGTGATTAGGCACCAGATGGAGGCAGTGAATGCCCCAGATCTAGTCCTCCTGGGGACTTTACACCCATTACTCAACTTAGTCATCACTTCATTTAGACAATACTTTCACTTCCATTCTGCAAATGAGAAACCTACACTTAAAAAGGTGAATTTATGGGGTAGAGGAGAGAGGTCAGAAGGCCAATCTCAGGAGATTTGGGGGCAATTCCAGGCACTGCAAGGTCCCTCAGTACCAAGCCTCCTATACTCTGTGAGCACTGCTTCCCCTACCCCCAAAGGGGAATTACTTGCCGAAGGTGCCCCTTTCTGCCATGTGCTGAGCTCCACGCACTTTCCAGACCATGGTTCTTCCGATACGCAGCTTGACGGGTGAGAGACACAGGTAAACTGGCTGCTGCCTGCCAGGCTAAGCCGGGGCATACGGAAGGAGACTAATGTGAAAAGGACTCCAGAAGCGAGTGACCACAAACCCACTATGACCAGTACTGCTGTCAGCAGATGAGGTTAGATCACAAAGGAAGCTACCATGATGCTGGGGACCCTCCCTGGAGGCAGTGCCACTTACAGGCATGAAGAAAGTGCAGTGTCCGATAGAGGATGGAGCAAGTGCCCTGTGCCCAGGCGGGTGGAGAGGGACGTGTTCAGGGAGGCACTGCACTGTCTGTCGGGGGTTGGGGATGGGAGAAGGAGGTGACCATGTGGTATCACACCTTTCTAGCAGTTCACCACGAAATAAAACACCGGACTGTGACGGGAGGAGGAAAGGTAGCCAGAGGGTAAAGATGAAGCTGCAAGTCAGAGGGATTCCAACCTGGGAGATACAAAAGCATCTTTCTGAGAAGTGACTGGCTCCAGGAAGGCACAGACTGAGGAATGAATGACATCCCTCTGCATGGGAATGGTGGATCAGAACGAAGCCAGGTCAGTGTCCTGGGAGGTAAGGAAGAGCTCTAGGCTTGGAGCAGCCGTTTCAATCATTTCAATCGGCAGGAGAACAATGGATACTATGCACTGTAACACTGTCATCCTGTTGTTCATCTATTTGCTCGAGCGGGCACCAGTAACGTCTCCGTTGTGAGACTTGCTGTTACTGTTTTTGGCATATTGAATATGCCACGGGTAGCTTGACAGGCTCTGCCTTGCGGATGGGATACTCTCGGTAGCTTGCCGGGCTCTCCGAGAGGGACGGAGGAATCGAACCAAGGTTAGCAAGGCAAACACCCTATCCGCTGTGCTATCGCTGCAGCCCAGTGGGTATTATACTTAGTAATATTTGTGGTGGGTAGTGGGGGGGGTCTTTGGTTCTGGTTGAGACAGGACATGTGCCCACAAGAGGTCCCCATTCTGTTACAAGTAGGGACGTGGGGCTGACTCATAGCTCTGACTCATTCTTCCGGTCGGAAGGAGTGGTGTGACCTTTGGAGCACGCCTGAATGATCTGAGACAGACTGGAGGAGCCCAGCTCTCTCATGGACTGCCGGCATGTGCGTCCTGTATCCGAAGAACCGGGAACCCTTAGAGGCACGCAGGACCCTTTGCGCCCAGTAGTCCCTGGCTTTCCAGTGCCACCATTTTCTCTTTCCTCTGAGACAATCTAGGTAAGGGCAGGGCAAGTGCTGGAGGAGGAGGATTTCTTGAGCTAAAACCTGAGGTCACAGGGCTGCTAGTTTTCCCCCTGTCACTAGAGGGCACCACTTGCATATAAAATGTCGTGTCACCATCCATGCCCACTCTTAAAGCTGCACAAGGTCACAGGGACATGACTTCCCCAAAGGAAACTTCCCAATACCTCATTCCTTATCTATTTCATTTTTACCACTGAGGAACAAGAACTCATTTTTTATAACAGAATTGCACTAAATTAAGAGGATATAAAAATAGTGCCACCTCCTCCCCCCTCCAAATTACAACACCTCATTGTTTTTGCTGGCCCTTGACACCGTGTGAGACCTTTGGTGAATTCTACAAGGACATTAATTCGGATCCTGCAGAAGGGGAGGATGCCTGGCAGGGACGGCAGCATTGAGGTGAAATTCATCTCCCTGCGTCAGACTCCAGTGATAGCTTAGAGAAAACTGGAGGGAGAGGGGGAGAGAGGGGGAGAGAAGGGGGACAGAGGTGGGAGAAGGGGAGGGAAAGCAAGGGAGGGAGGAAGAAAGGGCGGGAGGGAGAGGAAGGGGAGGGCGAGATCTCAAAGGGCTGGAGCACATGTTGTATGTGCAGGAGGTCTGGTCTCACTCCCCAGTACCACATGGTCCCCTGAGCACTGCCTGGAGTGACTGCAGAGCACTGTGAGGAGGAGCCTCCGAGCTCTGCCTGCTGTAGCCCCCAAACCAATCTCCCAACTCTAAAATTTTTAAGTCAAAAAAAAAATAACATTTCAATTTAGCACAGCGGGTAGGGCATTTGCCTTGTCAAACAAACACAGTTGACCCGGGTTTGATTCTTCCATCCCTCTTGGAGAGCCCGGCAAGCTACTGAGAGTATCTTGCCTACATGGCAGAGCCTGGCAACTACCCGCTGACATATTGGATATGCCAAAAACAGTAACAGCAAGTCTCACAATGGAGACGTTACTAGTGTCTGCTCGAGCAAATCAATGAGCAATGGGATGACAGAATACAGTGATACAGGGGCTGGAGTGATAGCACAGCGGTAGGGCGTTGGCCTTGCATGTGGACGATTTTGGTTTGATTCCTCCATCCCTCTTGAAGAGCCCGGAAAACTACCAAGAGTATCTCACCCGCACGGCAGAGCCTGACAAGCTACCCGTGGCATATTCAATATGCCAAAAACAGTAACAACAAGTCTCAAAAATGGAGACGTTACTGGAGCCGACTTGAGCAAATTGATAAGCAATGGGATGACAGTGACCGTGACAGTGTCAGTGATACAGGCAGCTGGTATCTGAGGCTCTGCGCAGGTCTGTGGGAAAACACGGTATCTTCTAGAAGCTGACAAGCTGACAATGCTCTACTTTCCATGAGCTTTTCGTCAGGCTCCCTCTCTGTGCTCAAACCTCCCTTGCGCTTCTACAAGCCAAACTGGCTCCCAGCTGCTCTTCCCTGTTCATGGTACATTGGGGAGAGGGTAGTGGAAGGGGAAGCTCTGGCCAGGGATCCGCCTGGTTGTGCCGAGAGCTGACAGTCCATCTGTGCCACAGGGTGGTGTGAGGGACTGTGCCCGCGTAGGCACACCCAGTATCAGGTCAGCACTGACTGGCACAGGGCAGCCGGGGCAACTCAGGCTGTGCGGTCGCGAGCCTGAGGCTTGAGGCAGGTTGACGGCAGCTCAGCGCCCCTAATGCTGAAGAGAATGAAATCCCCGCTGGCTCCTGGCCCACAGCATGAGGCTTGATGCAGGAGCTTAATGAGCCCAGGAGTGCGGAATCAGCCCGGGCAGGAGGCAAAAGCAGGATTAGGACGCCCGAGGCTGACTTGCCCAGGGACCCTATGAATTTCCTCCCTCCAAGTGGGCAAAGGGGCCATTGGTCCCTGGGGGGAACTGGGCCGGCTGAGGACAGCAGGTTGTGGTCATCTTTTGAGAAGTCACTGAGTGCCTGGCACCCGGCAGGGCTGCACCAATTAGCGCAATGGCCTTAGGAAGAAAAGCACTCTTCCACTGCATGCAGGAAGGAACAGTGGGCACGAAGCTCTCAAAGCTGGTCTGGGTCATGCTGACATTCACACAGGTACCAGAACAATAGCAGCTCCCCATGACCAAGCTTAGGCCCCAGGCCAAGTGCCACCCTCTCTCTTGAACCTCCAAATGCTGAGACATAGATACCCCCATGCCCCCCAACCCCATCTTGGAGATAGGAGATGCAAGACTGGGAAAGGGTGAGTCACTTGCCCCAGGAAAGCCCTGAAGAGCCTGTCTCCCTGGATCGACTGCTGATATCTAGATTGAAAAAAAAAGAAGGCTGTTCAATGAAAAGTTACCCCAGTTCTATTTTTTGTTTTCTTTTTAGGTCACACCTGGCGATACACAGGGGTTACTCCTGGCTCGGCACTCAGGAATGACTCCTGGCAGTGCTCAACGGACCATATGGGATGCTGGGAACCGAACCCGGGTCGACTGTGTGCAAGGCAAATGCCCTACCCGCCGTGCTATCACTCCAGCCCCTTACCCTGATTCTAAAAGAGAGCGTTCAAAGAGAGAAACCGATGCAAGCTGTCCGCTGGTTCCCAGCCGAGCATGTCTCAGAAAGGGGAGAGAAGGGAAGTTTCCTCTGAGAGGGCCTCACCGTCCAGCAGGAAGGGTTGAGGAACCTGATGTGGGGTGGGGTGGGTGGGGGTGGGGGAGCTGGGAGTGTCAACCATGACACGGTCCTGTGTGTGGTATTGACCCTGCGTGGCAGTGTGGCGGGCAGCTTCCTATATGCAGCAGCTCTGGGATTGCTTCTGTCTCCAGCTGGGATGTGGCACACTGTACCTGTGGCTGTGCACAGCTGGGGTTCACCTTCCGGAGAAGCAACCAAGAGGGTGGTCAGGCAAAGGACAGGGCAGAGGCGGAGGGGGGCTGTTCCAAACTTGTAGATGTATGTATACATGGGTCAAGTCCACTTAGTCCTTCTCTCGTTTTTCTTCTAGTTTCTGGGCCACACGCAGTGATGCATGGGGTTAACTCCCGGCAGGGCTCAGTGGATGGTATGTGGTGCCAGGGATCAGACCCAGGTCAGTTGTGGGCAAGGCAAGCACGGTCCCCATGGGGCCATTTCTTCCACTCCTGTCTCCAGGGAGCCCCGGGGTGAGCAGCAGGGGCCTGATGTGACTCAGGAGGAAACAGTTTCAAATGCATCTGAGAAGCCACTCTGGCATGGTAAAACTTGATCCCCTTTAAAGTGTCCTGGGTCAAGAGCATTTCTAGAGGTTGACATTTTCATTCCTTCTCAACACAGGTGTGATGAAGCAATAAAGGTGGGAACTGGCGGCTGTGGAAAGAACTTATGCAGAAGAGGGAGGGAAAAGAATGCAGCCCCTCTGCTCTGGACCAGCAAGTCTCTGGAGTGCCCTAAGACCCCACTTGGTGGGAGGCCCAGGGCTGCAGCCAGAGGAGCTGTCAGGTGAAAATGGGTATATTTGAAACCCGGTCAATTAATGTCTCAATGCTACTTAATACTTTAAATTCAACTGTTACCATTCCAGTAACTGCCTCATTCCAGAGATGTTTCACAGGAAGGAAGTTCTTTGGAAAAGTACTGAGTAATGACAGGCTTCTTCCTTCCTCAGACCGGAGGATTCCCTTTCTCTACTCTGTTCTTTATAAGAGGCTGCCTAAAGGCTGGTGGATCGTGAACCCAAGGGGAGGGAGGAACCGAGCTGGTCAGTAGGACTGGGGAAGGGGCAGCAGGTGGGATAAGGTGAGAGAGTGACATTCAGAGGGCAGAGAAAGTTCCTTTCTCAAGGCACTGAAGCTGCATTTTACTCCCAGAGAAATAAGCAAATCCTATTAGGTGTGTGTGGGGGGGAGGGGGGAGAATTCAAAGAAAGGAAAGAGAAAAACAATAAAATTTTACGTACGAATTACAGAATGAAAAGCAAGAGCACATATTTGTGTGTGTAGGTGGGTGTGTGCATATATTTGTATGTATGTATGTATGTATGTGTCCATTTTGGTGTTGAAACCAGGAAATGTATACTTTGTAAACCACACAGGCTGCTTTTTTGAGATACACAAACACTGTTAGTCATTCAGAGAACTTTGATGTCTTAATCAGCACACTGAATTGCCTTTGTCACCTTAAAAAATGGCTCTCTGGAGGCAGGGAGATAATGCAGCAGGAATGATACTTGCTTTGCACCCAGGTTTGATCCCTGACACCACATATACCCCCCTGGAGCCCCACCAGGCAACCGCCCTGAAAGAAGGTGTGGCCCAGAAATCCAAAATAAATAAATCTCTGTTAACCAGGATTTCACTGAAAGAAAGGCAGCGTTTTTCAATTAAGTCAATGGAAGGAACCATTATGGTTACAGAATAATACATGGAAAACTCTTTGTGAACAAAATAAATGTTCAATAAATACTAGTATCTTTCTCATCCCTTTCTTCCATAAAAGTATACTTTTTTCAAGAAAGAGGCAGGCAGAAAAGAGAGATGGGGAAGAAAGAAAAGAAGGGAAAGAAAAAAAAACCCCAAAGACTGGCCTGCTCTGACATGGACGTTTGTGGGTTTTAATAGTGATGATATTTGTGGACATTTTAGAATGTTTTCCACAATACATCATCCCGTCAATGAAATCCCACAATACATGAAGCAGTTTCTTCCCCTTAGACTGTTTTGTGACTCACTATAGAGCACAAACTGCTTATCTCCAAGATATACGACCACTATTCCGATCGGAAGTTTCCTTCTCTGCTTGTTTCTTATCACTGTTTGTTTTAAAGCGGGAGCGAGGGGGGGAAGCCACACTTGGGGACTGTCCTTTTAAAAATTAACCTTTGCCATCAGGCTGTGAGGGACTTGTTGACCTTGGTTGGACCCTGTGTGTCTCCTGAAGCACAAACGTGTGAATAGCTCTCTTTGTGCCCTCGGCCTTCAGCCATGCCAGGCGGGCCTGGGTTTTGTTTTGGCAGGTCTGTGAGAATGCCATAGACAAGTGAGTTTGGCTTTACAGATACACATAAGTAGATGTGATTTCCTTTCCAGGAAAAGGACATGGTGAACTAATGTGTTTTAGTTTATACACACGAGGCTCTCTGAGGGGCTCGGATTCTAGCCGGGCCCTGTAGCGAGAAGGCTCTGCTGTTCCACAGGAAATGGGGGACTGCGTGAAGACAAGGAACAGGGCAGAAAAGGTTAAAACAGAAGAATTTGGGGTCCTTAACTATCTTGCTGTAAAGACTCCATAAATTCTGCAGGCAGTCAAATTTGATGCCGCTGGCTCTAGTTTTCTTTATTTCAGTTATTTCCTGTTTTCTATGCTTGGGAACTTTTTTTTTTTCTTTCTCAAAAATACCAACCAGTTGTCTGTAAGAGATTTCTAGATTTCTATAATAAATGAGGTTGATGCGGTCCAGTCAGTTTGGTGCCTGTGTTCTGCTGTTGGAAATCATTTCTTCTCATCTCATGAGGAAAAGCTATACCTTAAATATTCCCGAGCTCACCCACACTTACAGGGGCCCAGGATAATTAATTTCCTTTCGGTGAAGTGGACTGGATTGAGTGTTGCAAAGAGAGGACCTGCCTGCGAAGCATCAGGACTCACCTTTGTTGGGAGACCCCCTCGGCCAATTTGATGACAGTGCTAAGGTGACCAGGACTGCCTCAGTTTCCCTGCAAGCTGGCTTTGCACAGAGGAAAAACTCCTGGTGCTAGGTAGAGCCCCTGAGCCCAGGGCAGCGTGAGGCTTGCACGCAGGAAAGCGCCCCTGGAGGCTTGTCCAGCCCTGTTCTCTGGGCTTGTCCTTTGTTCCTTCACTGCCCGGGCAGACAAAGCAGCCTCTGTCTGTTGTGTGGCTGCCGCTCCTCTGGGGCGCTCAGCGCTCCCTTTCATATCCCACACCCTGCAAAGTCTGTTCCCGGGACCGGAAGGTGATAAAAGAAACACATTTCAAAGAGTCCAAAACAAGAGTGCAGGAAGAATCTCTCCAGCAGATTAAAACACATGCAAAAGCCAGAGCTCTGGTGTCGCCACCTGGATGTTGAACAAATCCAACACCTGGGGGTGAGGCGAGGTGGTGGGGCTGGGGGTGGCGTTCTGAGCTGCAGGTGGTAGCGGCTGCCCGGGGGAACCAGGAAAGAGGCTCTGTCCGGTGCCCACGTCCCCGGGTCTCCTGTCACCCTCCTACTTGTTCCCTTTGCTTTCTTTGCCATCTTGGATTATCAGCTCAAAATTCTCCAATTTTCCAGGAGAAAAAAAACCAGCTAGAAAAATTCACTCTTCCAGCTCTCCAGGGATCCCCTCTGATGATCATGGCAATAGTACTGGGGAAGGCTGGTATGGGATATGTGTCTCAGTAAGGGGGTCCCAGAAATCCCAGAGAGGTGGGAGCAACAGAGCGTGCTGTTCTCCAGCCAGAAGGATTTTCTTCGAGGGTGGGGGCATCCTGGCATGCTTTTTTTTTTTTTTAAACTGTGAGTGTGGGTTTCAAGCTCCTTTCTTCAAGTACCTTAAAGTATCCCGGGAACACTTGAGCAAAGCAGGGGTTAGGAACCATTTTTTTTTTTTTAATGACAAGGGCTTTTTGGATATTTATAGAATCATCCATAGTGGATAGGCACCACCCAATGAGAAGTGTTTGTGTCTGTCCCTTCATGCACCAGGGTCAGAGGCCAGGATTTTTTGGACCAGATGTTGCCCACCTCTGGTGTAGAAGGAGGAGACTGTATGGAGGAACGCAGGAACGTGGAGGCAAACCTCTGGGTGACACGTCACCGCTTTCCGCACATTCTGTTGGCCACAGTTCTTCATTCACTAACAGTTTCTTTGTGTGAGACTGGGGGACATATGATCTCTGCTAGTGAAGGAGCAACAGGAAATGCAGGTTGAATAGGAAATTGTGGAAATTAGCCTGGTCTTTTCCACAAGGGGGCGCTCTCACTTCCCCAGTCATTAAGGCCCAGCGATTTGTAGTCATGAGTTAATAAAATCTAGTGGAACTTGATTCTAACCCTGTAAATCTGACTCCAGAACTACTGGCTAGGGATGTGTTCCCTGACCATTTCCCTCTTCGGTGCAATCCCTTTGTGTTTTGCAATCTTTACCCCCTGCTTAAATGTGTTGCACTGGTTGTATTAGTCGCTAAATGCCCCAGGAAGATAAAATCCTCTTCACATCTCAGCAGCAGTCACTGCCTGGTACTTGGAACACCGGGTGCATCTCAAGAAACTGTTAGTGAATGCAAAACAGTTGTAGCTTGGTGGATGGCAGAGGTGGGGTATTTACTCTAAGGTACAGGAAGCCCTTCCTAGTGATTAATGCTTCTGTGTATGGTCAAGAAATCTGGATTATTGCAACCACCACCCACATTACAACTATTTTCAGCCCAACTGTACAATGGAGTCTTAAAAAAATAAAAAGTAAGTCAGAGCATTTCTCTTTACTGTCTCTCCAATGACTCACCTGCAATCAGATATCAGTGTTTTGATACCCAGACCTCAGAGCACCTTTGAGAAGTGGCTGATTCTGTGACTAGGACAGGGAAGGCACAAGATAAGTCTATAGCCAGGAGATGAGGAGATGATGGAGAGCAAAAATGTAAGAGAAAGATAGGAGTAGGTTAGATTGACACAAACTTGCAAGAGGCCTTTTTTTGGCAAATCCAGGACCATCAGAGAAACTAAATAATGGCAAGAACCAGGCTTTTTAGCATGAATCTATCCTGATATAAATAAGCGAGTATCCGAGTAGGGGAGAAGGGTCAAATCTTCCAGGTAGAGGAACACCAAGTATGAGCTCTTAGGGGGGCATGAAGGTAACGGCAACACAGAATATCATCACCTGCTATGAGAAATTCTCAAAAGAATGTTGATACGAGTGGGGAGCTCTGTAAGGATAAACAGGTTATTTTTATAGCTCCAAAATAGCTCCTCCAAAATATCATTTGCTTCCTTTAGTGATTTAACATATATCCACAGAGGCTCGGAAAGCCTTCACTCCAGGAGGTGGAATTTGATTCTCTCCCCCTTAGGTGTGCATTGGACTTTCAACTCACTTTGATGAGAGTATGGAAATATGAGCTAAAAGGGAGGAAAGTAGTAACTTAACAATGGGGGCACCTGGCAGGCACCACTTGTTTATCAAGTACTTCAAGTCAACAGTACCTGAAACTTCTGGTGATATCATGTACGCAATGGTTTGTCCGTGAGAGGAACATGTGATCTCCATGGTATTCTTTCCCCATAAGGCAAGCCCAAATGAAGGGATATTTTTCTAAATACTTTACTAGTGCCCTTTGAAGGTGTCCAGGTCAGAGTAAAGAATGAGAAGCTGCGAGAGATGGGAGCTTGGACTAAGGAGACCCGGGGACCGAGTCCAACACGGCTCCAGAGACAGAAAAGGGCAATGGAAAGATCAGGGAGACACGGATGAAGCATGTGCGTTAGCTCCGTTTGGCTCCAGTGTTCCTTAGTTTTGAGAGATGAGCCGCCGTGACCCAAGGGATCAACAGTAGGGGAAGCGGGGTGAAAATTACAGGGGAATTGTTTTGATTGTTATGGGCATTTCTGTATTAATTTAAAATTACTTAAAAAGGAAATGTCGCTCAAGTACTGATGAAAACTCCTCTTGCAGCTCATGCCAAGTAAAACCCACAGTCCTTTTCAACAGCCCTCAAAGCCGGCTTCAAAGCCCTGCCTGTCCTTGTTCCCTTCTCCTGCTCCCTCCCTCCCTCCTCCCTCCCTCCCTCACGCAGCTTTCTCTCCTGGGCATCTCCTAACTCTGTGTATGGACACTCCGTTTCTTTACCGGAAAAGCTTGCCCTTAGCAAGACAGCTTGCATCCTTAGTGGTCAGAGATGTTTCCTCAGATGTCCCCGCTTCATTGGAACCTCCTGTGACCAACCAATCTATGGCAAAGAACCGCTGGGGTCAGAGTCCTTCCTCATAGCAGACCCCCCCACCCCCCCACCGCCCCCCGTCTCTTGCTCCCTTTAATTCACTGTTCTTATCTGCCTCAAAATATATTTTGCTTATTTTTCCTTATCTGTCCCATCACCTTTGGGTGATGGCAAAAGAGTGTTTCCTAAGGATGCCCATGTCCTAATTTCTGGAGCCTATGAGCAAAGGGGAATTTAAGGTTTCTGATGGGATACAAGTTGCGATCAGTCTGAGCACAAGAGTGAGGAGATTATTCCGGATGATCTGAGTGGATCAAATGTAATCATAAGCGTCTTTTAACGTGGAAGAAGGGGCTGGCAAGTAGTTCACTGGTACATCCCCACTTGGCTCCTGTGGATGGGGCCTTAAGTTCCATTCCCAGCCCTGCAATAAATAAATAGATAACACTAGGGAAGAAGGAGGTGGAAAATAAAATCCAAACGAGATTATATTTGAATGACTGAGTCTTTATAGAAGTGTAGAGGGGTAGTGGACCTAGCGTGGTGAATCACCTTGGGCTGAAAAGAGGACCCTGTGCTCTAGTCCTCCAGGAAAGTGCAACTCAGCTGAGGGTTCGGTTTTAGTTCCTGAGGCCCAGGTCAAGCCTTCTGCTGGACAGAACTGCAAGGACACAGAATTTGCCTGCTTGAGACTGCTCAGATGATGGTGGCCTGTTAAGCCACTTTCATGGAGGAGGCTCGGAAGCCCTGGTGCATGTCCCCATGGGGCTCCATCTGGCTCCATGCTCTCCCTGGGCCACTGTGAGAACTGCTGTTATGGCACCGCTGAGAGTGGCCAGTGGGTCGGAGAGTACATTGTGTGAGAGAGGAGGGGCGCAACTCTCTCACCTGTGGGGACCTTCCATGGAGCCTCCCTGTCTCTGGGATCATGGTTACAGGCTTTACCTTGCCTTGCGTTCTTTGTCAGAATCTCAGGGAACTTGGCAATAGTGTTTTCTAAGATCCCTGAATCACGTTGTCTGCTCTAGATCAGGAGGACACGGTGGCCACACCCTCCCAGAATCCAGCTCAGGGCTGACTCTGAGGCATTAAGAAATCCTACCAGGGAGCAGGAGAGAGTTTAGGGCATACCTGACTTTGGTTCAATCTTTGGCACCACATGGTCCCCTGATCATTGCTGGGTGACCTTCATAACCCTCAGCCCCGCCTACATCTTTGGACCTTAGTATTGAACCACTGGCCTGCTTGAGTGTCAGCAAGGAGTGGTGCCAGGGTGCCCATGGAAAGAATTCCCCTCTCCCCCTAAAAAATAAAAATCCCATATTGCCACAAAGTTTTTTTATTTACTAAGGCAGGGCAACAGCCTCACATGCATTTACTTACAGTCCTTCTCGAGTAAAGTACTACCTTTTAGGGATGAGAGATTGATGGGTGAATTTGTTTTTATTTGGTAAAGTAACAGAAAAGCCAGAAGCAATATAACTAAAATACAAGCAAGCTTTATAAATAAAAAAATGAATAATAGATGCTTGACAGATAATGTCCCCCAAGCACTTTAGAAATGATAGAAGTGGTCTAGAAGTTCTAAGATGAAGGGCTGTGATTTCATTTTGAAACGGCTCTGGTTGTTATATTTCTATTCTGAATAAATCAGCAAATATTTTAACTAGTTTTAAAGAAAAACTCCCCACAAACTAAACACCAAATGGCATCCACCATAAAGTGTGCAAGGGTGTGTTCAATAGAGCTGTAATCTGGCTGCTTCAGGAGAGATCACATGGCAAGAGAGGCTGAATCCGTTTGGCTCACGAATAATGGGAATTTACTGACTTATTTAATCATAAAGGTCCTGCACTGGGGAAAGCTTTAGCAAAGCTGATCAATAGTTTATAACATCGCGCACCTATGTTCATAATTGCAGTTCTATTTACAGAGCCAGAATCTGGAAACAATCCAAATGCCAACAACTGAGGAATCGACGAAAGACCTGTGGTACATCAACTACTACTTGGCCATTAGGAAAAATGAAAGCTTGCCTTCTGCAATAACATGGACAGAACTTGGAGGGGGTTATGCTAAGAAAAAAAAGTCAGAAATAGGAAAATTTTAATATTTGATATTACTTATATGTGTCAGAGAAGCAAGGGAACAGATAAAGCCAAACTGAAACAACCCACGAACTAAGCTGAGGAGGTGAGTTTTCCCAAGAGAGGAGAGAGAGGTGGAGGGTGTAAGAGGGCACCCCATGGACAGTGGGAAGTTATTGATTGGTTATTTTTTTTAATTGAATCACCATGAAATACAGTTACAAAGCTTTCATGTTTGAGTTTCAGTCATACAATGATCGAACACCCACCCCTCCACCAGTGCACATTTTCCACCACCAATGTCCCCAGTATCCTCCCTCAATCTCACCCCTCCCCCTTCCTCTATGGCAGACAATTTCCCCCAGACTCTCTATGTTTGGGCATTATGGTTTGCAATACAGATACTGAGGCTGTTGAGTTTGGTCCTTTATCTGCTTTCAGCATACATCTCCCATCCCAAACAATTTCTTCAACCATCATTGACTGAGTGATCCCGTCTTTATTCCAACTGCCTTCTCCCCCAGCTCATGAGGCAGGCTACCAACCATGGAGCAATATTCCTGGCCCTGTCTCTACTGTTCTTGGGTGTCAGTCTCATATTATGTTATTTTATATTCTACAAATGAGTGCAGTCATTTATGTCTGCCCCTCTCTTTCTGATTCATTTCACTTAGCTTGATTCTCTCCATGACCATTCACTTATAAGCAAATTTCATGGCTACATCTTTCCTAACAGTTGCATAGTATTCCATTTGGTAAATGTACTAAAGCTTCTTTAGCCAGTCATCTGTTCTTAGGCACTCGGGCTGTTTCCAGATTCTGGCTATTGTGAACAATGGTGCAATGAACATACAGGTGCAGATGTCATTTCTACTGTGCATTTTTGCATCCTTGGGATATATTCCCTAAAGTCTGAGGTCATATGAAAGCTCAATTTCTAGCTTTTTAAGGAATGCCCATATTGTAACATATTTTGAAGAAACATGAAATCATACTGTGTAAACTAATGTTACTGCAATAAAAACAAAGATCAAATCACTAACACGTTGATACCAGCATGTACCACAAGTGGCCCAACTTGAATGTGGCATTATTTACACAAATTGCAGCTCCAGGGTCAACATGTTAATCCAAGTTTACAGTGTCACCAGAACTGTGCGATTGTTCTCTGCCACTCTCTCCACTCTGCTCTCCAAATTTGGCCAGCACTTTCCTCAGACTGGTTTCTCTCACCTCCGCTGGCTTCCACAGAAGTTGCCAATTCCTTCCGCACATGTGGGGCACAGAGGCACCCCAGATCTCATATTCAAATCTTAATGTTGAGAGATTCAAGGTTCATAATGGTAGCATAGAGGTCCTAAAGCAAGTCCCTCGGCCAGCTTCCTCATATTCTAAGTTTACCTGGAGCCCAGCCTTGCCATTGGCTGACCTCTTGCTTCGGGTGATTTTCATATCAGTCACAAAGGCAGAGTCCTCACAGCAGCGATGTTCTCTCAAGCACAGCCTAAAACATTTACTACCTGGCTCTTGATGGTGGAAACATCTGCTGCCTGCTGAAGCCCAGTGCTGAGGAATAACTCTTGGAGGTGGTACCATACAGCTCAGAAGCTATTCTCTTCTCACCAGTAACATTTTTGCTGGCTGTGTCTCTTCTTTCTTTTTCCACCAAAGCAGGGAATGAAGATTTTTCTTTGGCAAGTACAGAGGGCAGTTTCTGGAAGTCATTTGTTAAGACTCACTGATATTTTAGGACTTCCATGGCTGCTTCCAATAGCTAATGGCAACACGACACCCTTACACAGAAAGAGAAGAAGTGAGGGCGGTAGTGTAAATCAGAATGGCACACACTGGAGGTGAAGCTCTGAAGATACACTGAAGGTGTATCATCACTAGACACGGTGACTGCTGAAAAGTCACGTAGGAGGTCTGCTGCCATTGTTCCTCACTGTATGGATAAAGCACCAAGAATTTAAGAAATGCCCCTTTTACTGGGCCATGCATGGGTCAGCTGGCACTGAAAACCAGGCTGTAGGGTATGAAGTCCATGGCACTTGTCAGAGTGGAAGCTGCCTCTCTGATCTGGAATGTAGACTGAGCACATCAGCCAGAGGCTAAGTATGATGTGAAGTTTGTGGTTTGGCACGGCTCAACAAGAGACAAGAAGAGTTTCAAACAGGCAGCAAAAGAGCAGCGGACCTTCCTACAGCCAGGAAACAAAACCAGCAGGTTAGGAATAGAAAATAAACATTTCTTTTAGCTGTCCACTTGCTAGAGGTTTAAGCAAGATCCTGGTGGCTTGGTGTGGGATAGGCTGAGGAAGGAAAGGAATGTAGGAACCACCCCTTGGTCATACCTGGGCTCAGAACGCACATCCCAGCAAAGGCTCCATAGAAAAGTGTTCTGTGAGTCAACAGAGCTGGAGAAATACCACACAGACAACCACACTGGGAGAGTCCCAGTGTGAACATGGCAAGACTGAGACATGTTGGGGGGAATGATTCTCTTCATCAGGTAGTCACTGGACATAGTTGATCAACTGAACATTTTTTTGGGGGGTAAGATATCTATAAATGTCCCAGAGAACAAACATTTGGGCAATTTGATGGCATAATTTACATGCATTAATTAAATTATTAGCAATAGAGTTTATTTCAGAGCCCAGGATGTGAAACTATCACTTAAATGATCTCTTTCTGGTCGTCTTTTTATAATCTGAGTTAAAAAGCTCTTTCAAGGCAAGCAAACCAGGAATCTGAAACAAGTGGATTTTCAAGGGACTTTGTTCAAACCTTTGAACGAGGGGCATTTCCTTGCAAAAAGATACTTGTGGGAGGGCCTGTTTGTTGTATTAGGTCCCTTCACTAAAATGGTGCTGCCATAAATGTCTCAGCATAATGAATGAGTATGCAAAAGGACTGATTTGTGCAGTTCAATTTAGTTAGTGCTCATAGCACTGTAGCACTATTGTCCCATTGTTCATTGATTTGCTCGAGCAGGCACCAGTAACATCTCCATCGTGAGACTTGTTACTGGTTTTGGCATATCGAATATCCCATGGGGAGCTTGCCAGGCTCTGCCGTGTGGGTGGGATACTCTCAGGAGCTTGCTGGGCTCTTCGAGAGGGATGGAGGAATCGAACCCGGGTCGGCCACGTGCAAGGCAAATGCTCTACCTGCTGTGCTATTGCTCATAGCACAGACAAATGACTGAAAGGAATGAAGCCACGAGCATAGCCTAGCTACTGTCGACAGGGAAGGGTGTGTGGGAAGACAGGGCTCCGGAGGGGGTTTGGTATCTTGTTTCTTCACAGTGGGGAGAAGGAGGTGGCAGGGGGCTCAGAGCAGGAATCACAGCAGTGGCCTGGGGAACTGGGGCCTGGAATAGGTGCAGGGTTGGCTGAAGTTGGAGTTGAAATTGAAAAATTCGCAGAGGAGGGTAGTTAGAACTCAGTGGCTAACAGGGCTGCATGACTGGTTTCTGAATGAGTCAGCCTGTGTATTATGGGTCAAAGATCTCTAGGCTGCGGCATAAAGATGGATTGAGCAGGAGTAAAATAAAAGAGGAAATAGAGTCCCCTTTATTGCAGAGGAGACCACTAGGGACTGTTCAGCTTAGTTTTGTCCTAAGAGAAATATTCTTTTTAAGAACTGGCCATCGACACCAATTCTATAAGCAACTTGAAGTGACCTAACCCAGTTAATTATTATCGTAATTAGGAAGGCAGGCTGTGTGCTCTTCACACAGCATGCATGTGTGAAGGGACTGGCATAGTATCTATTATTTGTTTATGACAGTGTATTTGGAGAATAGAGACAAATCTACAGGAGAAATTGCTGACAGGCAAACTGGTTGTAGGTTTACAGGATATTATTTTTCCTGGGATCGATGTGCAGGGCAGCAGTACTGGCACCCCTGGCAGGGTCAAGGTCACTGCCTAGGGGAGAGGAGCAGGAGAGAAGTGGTGGTCACGTGGGGAATCCTGTCTTGCTCACAAGCACCGGTGGGGCTGGGTCAAGTGCTTTTGCCAGATTCAGGCCATTTCTGACTTTTCATTCCCCAGGGGCGGGGGGTGATGTGGGGGGGCTCTGAAGCTAGAATGATATTTTGTGACTGTGTCAGGCCAGCCAAACCGTGGCCCTGGCTTCTCCCCTGAGTCTATGCTAGTAACACAATAAAAGACAAAACACTTCTGCCTGCTTCCCACTAACCTTGAATGAGTGAGTCTGCAGTGAGGTCACTTGAGGGTGGGTAAGTCCCATAACACACATCCCTGGCCTCTGTGTCCAGACTGCTTCATGTGGCTTGATAAGGGCCAAATTGCTCTCCCAACAAGTGTTTATTCCACCAGAACTTCCTGGCTTTCTCTGCACTCTCTGGATGACTTCTTCCTCACCTTGTTGTTTCTAGAAGTTTTTCTTTTGAGAAGGCTCAATGTTTTCTTATGCAAATCAATGTACTTTGTCAAAGTGTCTTTCTGCATCTACAGGAGACAGAGGTCAGATAGTTGAATGGTCTGTCTAAAAAAAAATCTTTCTTCTTAAAGAAAATTTATTTATTTATTTATTTGTTTCTTTCTTTATTTATTTGCTTTTTGGGTCACACCTGGCGATGCACTGGTGCACTGGGATTACTCCTGCCTTTGCACTCAGGAATTACTCCTGGCAGTGCTCAAGGGACCATATGGGATGCTGGGGATCGAACCTGGGTCAGCCGCTTGCAAGGCAAATGCCCTACCAGCTGTACTATTACTCCAGCCCCTAAAATTTATTTTAATACAGGAAAAAGCCACAACTGTTCATACAATTATAGGATTTAAAATTGATCACATAACAAAGCTCCAATATTAAAATCAATAGGCATAAAAATAAATGTATGTGAGGGGCCGGAGCGATAGCACAGCGGGTAGGGCGTTTGCCTTGCACGTGGCCGACCCGGGTTCGATCCCCGGCATCCCATATGGTCCCCCAAGCACCGCCAGGAGTAATTCCTGAGTGCAAAGCCAGGAGTAACCCCTGAGCATCGCTGGGTGTGACCCAAAAAGAAAAAAAAAAATAAATGTATGTGACAATTGTTATATTTGATTGTAGGGTTGTTAAGCTCTTGTCTAAGAATTCATTAAACCATGTATTGCTTTAGGAGGTGTCATGCAACCAAATATGTGGTCACATGGTCCAGCAATTTTGGGATCTATGGTCTGGCCAAAGAGCCAATATGGTGTTGGCTGTGGAAGGTGGGCGTGGCTGCTGGGGCTTCAGGAGGTATGGGGGTCACGGGAGAGGCTACCCACTTCAACTTGGAAAGACACCAGACATTCAATAGCTAAAAATATTTCTTAAGAAGTTGAGGAAGGTTGAAGACGGCAAGTAACTACTTTTTCCATCTACATTGGACTAACCACACAAAAAGGTGGAGAGCCGGGTGAGCCGATTACTAAGAGACTGGAAGGCCTTGATCCAGATTATCTCCAGATTAACTCTAGGCAAGGATGACCTCTGGGAAGTAGAAAGCTGATTACTGCTAGTGAATAAGGGCTCCATATTCTACTCCTGTCCAAAGAAAGCTGACTGCAAATTAGCTGGCTCCTTTGTTGATGTTTTCTGTGACCTAGAAGTAAATGTCTGAATATTCGGAACTACAAAAAGAAAATATATCCTCTGGGCCCTGGGGACCTGAATGCTGAGTGAGGCTAACACGCTTTCTATGAGTTGTCGTTTTATGTAAAACATTTCAGAAACTTTTGAGAGGTGCTAGAGGGCTAAAGTGATGAGTTGCCTTGTGTTTTATTAGTAAGCTATCACCAAAATCAAAGTATTACTCTCAGGTGTGTGGTACAGGTCCCATTTAGTATAAGGACAATCAAAGATGACAGACTATAGGTCTCACTTTTGATAAAGACTACAGTTTGATTTTTTTTTTTATACTTTTAGTTATGGGCACTGAGAGAAAGAGAGGAGTAGGGAGGTGATGTGTTTAGTTTAGGTTAGCTCTGATTTTGGTGTCAGGGACAGAACTCAGGGCCTGGGGTTGGAGTGATAGTATAGTGGGTAGGGCATTTGCCTTGCCTGTGGCTGAACTGGGTCCCCCCTGCCCCCACGCCCATTACAAAGAACCTAGGGGCTCATGCATGCAAGGCTCTACCATAGAGTTACAACCCATGCTTGAGTGAGTGTTGAAGTTTCTAGGCATCGTGAGGTTAGATTTTTCTCCTGCTGGGATGTGTTTGTTTGTAGGGTTATTCCCCTCCTAGTCCCTCTGTCCCTCTCTCCCTTCTGCAGTGGTGTGGACTTCAGCTACCTGCACAGTGTCCTCTATTGAGGAACTCTCCCCCCAGTTGCATCTGGTCTTCTGAGGGGTCTACTTGGCACAGAAATATAACCTTTCTTATCTGCCACTGAAGAGCTTAAGATGAGCAATGCAAACCTACCAAGCAGATTTTAGCAGCTTTCAGAAAAAGAACATTTAAGGAACAAGAACTGATTATTGAGAAGGGATTAATTACATATTAAAATTATTTCCAAGGGCCTGGAAGAGGCCTCCAGTGGTTTAATCCATGTGCCTGGCCAGAAGGGGGCTGCAAGCTCAACCCCCAGTGCTGCCTGCCTGCTAGCAATGAGGGGATCCTGGTTGAGAAAGGGCCTGGAAAGGGTGTGCAGTGATCAGAATCATGAGGCTGTGAACATGTCCTTCGTCCCCAGTGTCACCACATGCACCAATGTGAGCTGACAAGTCCGCTCTCAGGGATCCCCAGGTGAGGGAGAAAAATAAATGAAATATAAGTAAAGAAAAGGAAACAATTCCTAGACATTAGGGAGATTTGATGGCCTATGTTACAATTGACAGGCAATAGGAAGACCTTCCCAAAAGGCTATGGCCCCTTCCTATTTTCACCAAGAATCTGAATTTATAAAAAGCAAATGAGGTGCTGGAGCGATAGCACAGCAGATAGGGCATTTGCCTTGCACACGACCGACCCGGGTTTGATTCCCAGCATCCCATATGGTCCCCTGAGCACCGCCAGGGGTAATTCCTGAGTGCAGAGCCAGGAGTAACCCCTGTGCATCACCAGGTGTGACCCAAAAAGCCAAAAAAATAAAAAAAGAAAAGAAAAGAAAATGAGGAGCCAGAGAGATAGTATTATAAGCAAGGCATGATAAAGAAAAAAACTGAGAGCGGTGGAGTGACTTGTTACAGTGAAGGTAAGTTAAAGTTACTCTGGGTAATGGACAGACCTTTTATCAAACATCTGTTATGGGCCAGAAGTGATCCACTGTCCCACATACAAGCCATAAACAAGGTTAAGGTCCTGTCCTCTTGATGCATCAGCCTCAGAGAGGGAGACGGGCAATATATGTGACCAATTAGCAAATAAACAAGATTGTCTGAAATAGTGGTGAGTCCTTTGTACTCAGGAGAAATATGAGACATGGAGAGAGGTTCCGAAGAGAGAATGCTGGCACCAAGAAAGACCACGTTGGAAATAAGTGCCCATTCTGAAGTGCCCATTCTGAATGGTGAGTCTGTGCCATGCCACCTCCACAGGAAAGGCCTGTAGGTCTTGGTTAGTTCCATGGACTTCTGTTAGGTCCTCAGTAATCTTTCAAAGGGAGAAGTGAGCTCATTATAGTATTTCATAAATAATCACCATGTGACAAAAGATCTGGACTGGAGCAATAGCACAGTGGGTAGGGCATTTGCCTTGCACGCGGCTGACCTGGGTTCGATTCCTCTGTCCCTCTCACAAAGCTCGGCAAGCTACCGAGAGCATCCTGCCCACATGGCAGAACCGGCAAGCTACCTGTGGTATATTCAATATGCCAAAAAGAGTAACAACAAGTCTCACAATGGAGACTTTACTGGTGCCCGCTCAAGCAAATCGATGAACAACGGGACGACAGTGCTACAGTGACAAAAGATATAGTACACAGCGCAATGTCCCAGGACCTTTAAAGAGCCAAGGCCCTAAATCCTTTCCCTGCCCTGCAAGAGCTTACATCTTAAGGAACAGATTTTTTAGCCACAGATGCAACCCTCTGAACCAAATATCCAGAAAGGAGCTGTGGGGTCCCATCCTGTCCAGCAGGGAGGACCCTTCGTGGGGCTAAGGAGGGGACACAACCGAATGAACAGACGCAGAGGGAGGAGGAGGAGGAGGAGGAGGAGGAGGAGGAGGAGGAGGAGGAGGAGAGAGAGAGAGAGAGAGAGAGAGAGAGAAAGAAAGAGAGAGAGAGAGAGAGAGAGAGAGAGTTTATTCACAGCAGTTACAATACTTATACCTCTTGGTGGGAGGGGGCGGTATGCATGCTTGGACCCCCCATAGGAACAATAGTAAAATGCAGATCAGGCATGGGCATTGGGCAGATCAGGCATGGGCATTGGCTAGTGAGAGAGGAATGGCGAACTGATAAGATCAGTAAGGTCAGCAGTGGTGACCTTGTTACAGGAATCCCAAGTAAGCCTCCGCTTGACTAGAGGATAAGAGCCGGGCTTATAAAATAGCTCCCTACAAGGAGCTAACAGGACTGGAATGGGATTATGGTCAAGATTTTCAGGAACATAGAAAGAGCTCTATAGGTGGAGTACTTTCATAAAAGAAGCCCAGGTTGGTCCCCAGTACTGCATGCTACCTCAAGCACCATCAGGAGTGGTTCCTGAGCACAGGGCCAGGAGTAGCACCAACAGATATGCCCCAATCTCTCCCCCAAAGAGAGCTACCATATGATCCAGCAATTCTACTACTACCTATTTGAAAAAACACTAATTTAAAAATGTATATGCACAGCTACATTTATTTTAGCACTATTTACAAGAGCCAAGATCTAGAAACATCCATATTCCCAGTGAAGAATGGGTAAAGAATGTGTCTACATACACAATGAGATAGATACTACTGCTCAGCTGAAAGAAAAGATGAAATCTTGCATTTTGCAACAACATACATGGAACTTGGAGGAGGGGTTGGTGGGGAGGGGACCTACTGAGAGAAATTAGTCATAAGGATAAAGATAGAATAACCTCATTTGTGTGAAGTATATCAAGAAATAAAGCAAGGATATAAACAATATCCAATGAAAGCAAACCCTTAGACAAAACTGAGTGGTTGGGAAGTAAAAGGAAAGGGTCTTATGGGCTGTAGTGGAGGAATTTTGGCACTTCAGGTGAGGTGTGGTGTGGTAAGTTTTAAATCTAGATGAGTTTTGTTACACCACTAGAATAGTAGAATGTGGGTCATTTTTTAGCCAGCTAGAACTCAATAATGTTTGAAGGTTACCAGCGACCTTTTATTATTGAGCATTATTAGAAACCAGAGACATCCCCCAAATTTCATTTCAGGCTCAGAAAGAGCAGGTGAGGGAGTGTAGGAGGTGGAGAGAAATAAAATGAAATTGGTTTCTAGACCAATTAATAAAGGGATTCCTTGGCCTGGGCACACACAGATATTGTGTGGTTTTGGAGTTTTCAAGGAAAAGGCTGAAGGCTTGTGTCCAGTGATGAAATTTGCTGAACCCAGTGCCCAGAGAGTGATTAGCTCTGTGGAAGACCAAATAAACAATGATATTATGATGCTAATTTTTCTGAGCTAATCAGTTCAAGGCATCTGATTGGAGACAAACCCAAGTCTCTCAGCTGCTCTTGAGCAGCAGATTAAGAAGCCGGGACAGATCCAAGCCTCCTTAGCAGGAGCTTTATACTATCCCTTCCAGGTGACTAGTCCAGGCGCACTGGAGAGGAATTAATACCGACTTAACTGAGTGTTGTGGCATCTACTGAAATACAGTTGGTTTTCACTTCCTTCTTAGCTTATCTAGCTATGTTCCCTTACAATGCTTAAAACTTTCCTACGGAAGCCCTGCCTGCTTAACCTTTCCTGATCGGTGCTTGATTTCTCAATTTGTTGGGAGAGAGTAATCTAATAAATGGATATCTGCAAAGTAGAATAGAATTTTAGCTTAGGCTGTTGTTTCCTGATCTTTCCCCCAATCGTACTCCCCTTCCAACCAGTTTCCTTCTGGTGTCCTTGCTGTCTTACTGTCTAGTCATCTGTCCTGGTCATTTTGGAATATCCTGTGGGCCCACAGGGATCCCTGGTCCCTGGATGACAAATATTGGCTTAGACATGAGATTAACTTAATAAAAAATTGGAAGCATATCCGAATATCAGACCCTAATTTTCCTCCACTGTGTCAACCTGATAGGAACTACTTAATGTGAGATGCACCACACTAAGCACAGCCCCCAAACTGGTGGTCCACAGATGGTAAAAATTTTCTTTTGTGTAATATGATTGTCCAACCCTTAGAGCTGGAGACTGGCTCTATGTCCTGTACTCCTTTGGCCAAGTAGCTGACTGAGTCCACCACAGAACCACAGGGCTACTCAAAACCCAAACCAAACTTCCAAGTTGCCTCTTCTTCCCAGACATGCCTCCATGAGACTGAAGCAATCTGAGAGATTCAGGTAATAGCAGAAAATAGAAGCCAACTTTGCAAAGAGGAATGGGGAAGAGGGACCTACTTTTTTCAAGTCCCAAACTTTAAATGCTCGGGATTGTCCTTGAACACTTTCTCTTCCTTTTCTGTGTATTAATACCCACTTCTTTTGGATCAGCAGCACATCGGCTACTTTTCACAAATCTATCAGATGGGCAGCC
This sequence comes from Sorex araneus, assembly GCF_027595985.1. NCBI lineage: Eukaryota > Metazoa > Chordata > Mammalia > Eulipotyphla > Soricidae > Sorex > Sorex araneus. The sequence goes on along the minus strand of NC_073307.1, from coordinate 32,334,723 downwards.
AGGAACAAGAGGTCAAGGTAGATTGCATGTCTGCATCCTTTAATCTGGAGCTGGCATTTGGCAGTGTTTGCAGGGACTTAATATTTAATTAATTGACTCCTTAGAAAGAGAGCTGACTGTTTCTCTTTCATGGATTTTAGGAAATTGATTTTTTTTTTCTTCATGGAATCTTATAGTTCTCTAAATCCTTGTACCTGTGGAGAAGATAGTATTGAAGTCTTTTTTGGAGACTAGTTTCTTAAACTGTCGGTGACAACCCCCTGTAGGGATATGTAACTGAATGTGCTTGTTGCAAAAAAAAAAAAAAAATCCTTAAAATGTGTTTTCTGTTCAATTCTTGATTTGTTATCAGAGAATTCTTGATTTCTTTTTGTTTTTGTTTGTTTTTGTTTTGTTTTGCTTGAGAGTCTCTTGCCCACACGCCTGGCTGTCTTCCCCGGGGCCCCTTGGAGGGGATGGGCTCCAGGTTCCCTCCCCACCCTGGGATATTGTGTGTGTGTGTGTGTGTGTGTGTGTGTGTGTGTGTGTGTGATTTGTTTTGTTTTATTTTGGGGCCACACTTGGCATGCTCAGGGCTTATTCCTGCACTCAGGGATCACTCCTGATGGACTCTAGGAACCATACGGGGTGCTGGAGATTGAACTCAGGTCAGGCGTGTGCAAGGCAAACAACCTACCCTCTGTATCATCACTCAGATCCCTCAATGTTTGATCTTATAGCTATTTTATATACTTATTTACTCTGGATGGGGTGAAACTTTCTCAGTCAAAAATGGCTTGCGGGTAGAAAAAGTTTCAGAGGTCCTGCCTCAGAGGACCGGTTCTCACACGGCACAGAAAACAGTATCTTCACCCTGTGCAAAAACATAGGCCCTAAGATAAGCAAGGAAGTACTCAGGGATAAAACTCAAGTTTGGGGAGGGTGGATAAAAATATTGTGTGTGAGCTAGGGGTCCCTAAATATTCCTGCGCTTCTTCGGGAAACTTGCCAGCTGGTTTCTCATTTTCTCACACTGAACTGAGTTTAGCCCTACTGAAGGAACCCTTGTGGCCCCAATTGCCTTCTCTGTGGATGTCTTGTGTTCCCAGACACCAGTCACTCTTCCTCTGTGACTTCACTCTAGGGCCAGAAGGTGGGGCAGGAGGCTGAGCTGGGTGAGCTACAGTGTTCTGGCATGTGCGGGCCCTGTTGGGTAGGGAGGACCTATGGACAGACCACCAGGTTCTGTGACAGTAGACTAGCTTTGCACCAGGTGAATTCAAGGGGGCAGAAAAGGGGTCCCAATATTGCCCCCCCTCAGATCTTGTCCCTTGTCTAAGACAGGGGGTTGAAGGGAGCTGGAGCAAAGGAGAAAAAGCTCTTCAAAATGAGAAGCCTACAATGCAAGTCTCTGGATTGAACGCGGGTGGGAGGGTGTGGGGCTCTGCTAGTGAGCACAGGTGGGTGTGGCCCTGCTGGGAACCCCCAACGGGCTTGTGACATGCCTGGGGATAGCTGCTATGGTGGCAGCACAGGCATTGTCAACACAGACTCGGGGGTTACAATTGAAAGTAATGCTTTGGGGATGGCCGTGGTGAGAGACAGTAGCATAGTGAGCAACTTTAAGAGCTGTGGAATCTTGGAATACAGTTAGACACGCTGACAGAACACGAGTGGGATTCCTCTGGAAAGTCTGAGAAGGATCACGAAGAATGAATGCCTCCCCACCCCAGCTGAGCTGTATGAGAGAAAAGCTGTTTAGGCATATCATTGTAAGACTCTTGTTAATCCTGGTTAATGTGTTATGGGAAATCAAGTCACTAAGCTTTTGGACTGTGGATTGTTTTTCTGACTATGTGGTGGTGGGTTAGTGGGGTTGGGCAGTTAGGATGTAAACTGGAAACCAGGTGAAATCAGAAAATTGATGGACCCTGACTCATGAAGAGATGCGTTCATTTGAAATTGCCTAAAGTAGGAGATAGGGCCTGGGTTTAAATTATTGTGTTATCAGTCTTTGGTGATGAGTTTTGAACTTGGTTGTCTTTTTTCACAATATCACTGTTAAATAATGAACCACTTTTAGAAAATAACTGGTGGATGAAATAAGAGATGAAACAACAAACAAGAAAATGAAACATTTTCTTCTAGGAAAAAAAATGGACCTAGGCACCTTCAAATCTCACAAGGCCTGCTGTAAATGATTCATCCTTCTTAAAAAGTTACAGGGATATCTACCTACCTAGGGCCCACCACATAGCTAGCAGCAAGAATAGAGGGTTGTGGTCTTATGTCAAATGCTTCACGGCTGATGCATATCCATAGTACAATGGATTTGTTTTCAGTACACTCTCACTGGAAACATCTTTTAGTTTATAATATTTTAGTCGGGACTAATTCATTGTGTCCTGCAAAGGCAGAACGAGTAAGGAAAGTCTTAAAGATGGTCAGGGAAACCGTCATAGACTACAGGTGATAAACAGATGACAAAAATTTTGTCCATGTGATTGTAAGAATCAATGAATTCCCAGTATTGTTATTTACTGGAAAAAATCAGGAAATTATAGTATTCCAGAGCCTAACTCACCTTCTTTTCCAGTGATGATTAAGCTTTGATTAGATCCACCATAATCCCTGTGATGTGGGTGCTGTTTGTGGATGAGAGATCTAGGGCTTACACTTAGAATCACATCGTAAGGGAGTGAAGGAAGCAGCCTGAACAGATGAAGATAAGGGTTGAGGCCTTTGAAGCCTTAAACGATCTGGAAGGACACTGATTCCTTCTGCCTTGCCTGAATCAAAGCACACAGGCCAGGGCTTTGCATTCTCCATCAAGCATTACTTACTGCATGTGGGCTGTCCTTAGGGACAGGCTTACCCAGTCAGGCAGCCCTTATGACTAAGGGCAAAATCCCAGAAAGGAATAGAGCAATGGGCCCCTGGCAACCAAAAGTTCTCTTCTGGGTGAAATGAATTCTATGATTCTGACCAGGATGGAGAAAGGAGGGAGAATGGGGATCGGGTCACTGCAAGGCCCCACATTTAAGAGATCTTTCAGACAGACTGAAGGTGTTTTTTTTTTCTCCCTGATTTCAGATCACATGTGTAACACCTAACTCCCAACATTTATTGGCTTGCAAACAACACAGTTAATGAATTGTCTCCTTATGGCTCAGCAAGTTGCAAAGGGCTTGGCCAAGGTCCTACTTGAGGCATCTTAGGTGAGTGTATGTGCTGTGATGAAGTGGCAGGGCAGCTGGTCTTCATAGTCATGAGGTTGCAGGATTCCATATACAGTGGTTATCACATTTGCCTGACTTATAGTCTCAAGGCTCTGCATGTGATCTCGTGTTTGGCCCAATTTGGTCTTTCTCACTGTGGGGCTGCCTGGCACTGCATGAGATACAGGCTGAGCACTCCCCAGTGAATGTCCCTGGTGACAGTAGACACTGAGTGCTATTTCTTTTTGACCTGTCCTCACAAGTCATGTAGTACTACAGTTTCAGAGCTCCTGGCCAAGGGCTCAACTGTTTTTGAGGGGAGGAGACAAAGATTTTATTTCTTAATGGTGAGTGAAAGGCTGTAAGGATGGGGCACTCTGCCAATATAAAGATCATAAACCTTGTATTTTCTGATGGTTTATTACATAAACATTGTAATTTCTGATTTAAATCTTCCTTTACATCCAAGGAAAAGGAGTGTTTACATATAAAAAAAAGAGTTTTAGATAATGGTATCACTTAAGTCCTTTGATTTGAAAATAATAGATTCACATTATATACATGTTACATGTTAAATACATATAATACATGTATATGTGCTTACATATATAACTTTTGCTATATACACCTATGTGTATATACATGCATAACTATAAACGTATATATCTATCTATATACATATACGTATATGTATGTCTATATATACATATATATTATGGTCTGATTTGGGAGGGGTGTTGGGCTACACCAGACTGTGCTCAAGTCTTATTCCTGACTCTATGCTCAGGGATAACTGCTGGCAGTGCTTGAGGAACCATATGTGGTGCCAGGGGTCAAAGTGAGGTCAGTTCCATGCAATATAGGAACATTAACCCCTGTAGTATCTTTTCAGCCCTCTGTGCTTATGTGGTGGTGGTGGTGGTGGTGGTATATGCGTTTGTGTGTGTGTGTATGTGTGTATTCTAAATTCAGCTCCAAATATTCTAAGGAATTAGATATAGATGAACAAATTCAGGACTATTATATCTGCCATTACTATCATCTGTCAAGTACTCCTATATTCCTATGAGAGTATAGGAGATACCAGCTAAAAACACTGTCACAAAATCCAATTGAATGTCTTATACATTAGCTTTCCCATTACCAGCCTGTCTTTTCACATGTCATAAAGCAGAGAGCTTAAGAGTCAATTCTCTTTTTTTTTTTCGCATCAGTGTTAAATAATGAGATTAGTATCTATGTTTTCCATTCCCTGAACTTCAATTTAGACCACAGAAATACTTTGGGCTTTTCTATTCTTACGTGGCTGAAGTAATGTGGTCACCATCCTGGGAATCTGGACATCAGCTTCTGCTTCAAAGTGCACATCAACTTTGATATCAGGCAAATTAGGTTAGCTTATGCTAGAGCAGACTTCGAGATTACTTTGATCAATGCTAATAGGTTTGTCTGTCTGAAGTTTGATGTTTCCCAGGAGGAAAATACAACTACATTGGTATGATGAAATGTTGGGAGAAAGCCAGTCATACTTCAGACTTCTGCTCCTTGGTGATGAAATTCAGACACTTCAGCATTCCTATATTTCATCTAATTTTGTCCAGTGCCAGTCCAAGGAAGCAGATGGCCAAACATGGTTGGAAAAGGCAGTGGGGCAAAGCACAGAACCACCACTTGGGAAGAGCAAGATGGCTGATTTAAGAAACACACCAAAGTCTGTTCTGCAAACAAAACAAAACTTGTGAATTATTTTATTACAATTTCTATTGGTCTAGATAGAAAAGCCTGCTTAGTTTACAATATGTTGCTATCAAGGGTGCGATGTATAATTTAGATGATAATAAATGAGGCTACAAATCCTTTTATGATGCAGCGCACTTTTTAGCTGTGCTTGGCAGAATAATCAATGTTTTCACAACTTAAAGAAAAGTGCATTTGATGGAAAACTGCTGTTGCAGAATGACATTGTGCTTTAATGCTTTTGGCAAAAGTGAAATATTTAAAAATAACTTTTTAAATGAAGTGATTTAAAACCCCAGAGATATGAAGTTATCCTGAAGCAGTTAACTGATGAGTATCTATTTTTAAACAATGTCTCAAATTTGGAGATATGAAAACAGAGCATTTTTATTGTTGGACAGATAATATATGCTTTACTCTCTAAACAGAGGCTCTTCAACTCTTTTATCTTACAGAGTCAGTAACTGGAGGGAAGATGGACTTGCATATTTATAGACAAACGTTCAAGACTAGTCTTAGTTCTGTCTCTTTTGGTCCACAGTCAGAGACTTTCTGATTAGACATGGTGCATTTTTAGTCAAAACACTTAAGACACAATTGCGAAGGAGACTGCCAACCTTTAAAGTTACTGAACATTACCAGCAGCACAATAAAATACTTGGAAGCTTTCCTTGAAATGTTCATGCTTGCAAAGGAGATGGCAAAATGGAAAAAGGCAAGATCAAAGAATGAGAAAGAGGAGGGTGGGGTCCCCTCAGTGAGGACCACAGAGATGGATTTTCCAGGGAAAACCTCAAGCCTCACTGATTTGTGACTCCCTGGGGTGTCACTGATTACCCACATCTAAGTTCCTGGGATGATTTTCTGCTTATCACTTTTCTGCCCCCTGCATGTCCTCTTTTTCCTGTAACTTTTTCTTGCTCTTCCTTCCAGTTTCCCCAGTGCCCCTGGAACTCCATGGTCTAATAAACCCATTACAATTCCCAGTTTGTTTCTACCTCTTCGCCTTCAAGAAAAAGGGATTCAAGCCCCTCTCAACTCCCCTTTGCTACCAAGTGTTGTTTCATCATTTTTTAAATTCTTGAATCACTGTAAGATAGTTACAAAGCTTTTATGTTTGAGTTTTCAGTCATACAATGATCGAACACCCATGCCTTTACCAGTGCACATGCTTAATCTTTTCTTTTGTGTAAAGTTCTTGCTGCGCCATGGCCTACCCCCTCCTGTCATTTCTCTGTCTTCCTCAAAGCACTGGAATTTATACCACAGTTTTCCTCTGTCCATGCCTTACCACCAGAAATCTAAAAATATTGATACTGGGACTGGAGTGATAGCACAGCGGGTAGAGTGTCTGCCTTGCACATGTCTGACCTGGGTTCGATTCCCAGCTTCCCATATGGTCCCCTGAACACTGCCAGGAGTAATTCCTGAGTGCAGAGCCAGGAGTAACCCTTGTACATCGCCAGGTGTGACGGAAAGAAAAAATTGGTGTTGATAAGGTCAATTCTGAGTTCTGACCTTGCCAAATCCAAAGACTCTTTTCTACTTCTTATCAGTCATTGCTTCCTAGGGCAACACTCTGGATTTTATGTTCCCAAGAACTCCAAGATCCTATTGTCTCTCTCGTGGGGGGTGGCAGGCTTAGTTACACCAAGCAATGCTCAGGGGATACATTTGACTCTTTTCCCGGCGCACACTTCCTGGTGGTGCTAGGGGACCATATGTGTTGCTGGTAATTGTACCAGGTAAGATAAACCCATTTTGCCTTAACTCTTCTACTATATCTCTAGTCCCCAAGTCTAATATTCTAAGTCACAACCTCCCATACTAACAGTTTGTTAGGGGCGGCAGATCTCTGCCCGGGGGAGGCTCGGAGAGACAAAAGAACAAAACCAAGACAACTCTTTCTGCAAATGCATGGGGTTTATTTAAGCCAATATAGCTATATTGGGACCTTCAATTGTGCCTCAATAGCGTGGCATAACTGAAGGCCCCGACCTCCAAAAAGCAGGCTGTATTTATACCCTTTTGGGGGAGAAATGAAAATCTCACATATCAAAGGGAATCACATAGGTCACTTAATTTGCATATCTAAACATTTGTTGACAAATGAAAATCTCACATATCAAAGGGAATCACATCTATATATCAAAGGGGATCACACATATTGGGGGAAAATTACATGTATTGAATCAAAGGAGAATCATACATATCAAAGAAAATCACAGGTATTGGATCAATAGGAAAACCATAGGAAACCATAGGAAAACCATACAAAAGGGAAAACCACACCTATTTCACTTAATATGCTAATTTCAACATTTGTTGACCATTCCGAGCAAATGTTTGTTTACAGTTCCTCAGGGCAGTTTGTTGGCCCATTTGGTGACAGAGTCCTGCCCAGTGGAAGGTCCTGAAGACATCTTTCAAAGCAGTCAAGTAGTTACAAAGGGCAACTTCAGCGGTTAACCCTTAACCTGCCCTTCAGTTCTTGACTCTAAACTTGCCCTCCTCTTCAAGTTCTCTCCTCCTTACCCTAATATTTACTTAATAGCCTTGCTGCATTGTCCTTCCATCTATATTCTCCATTCCACTTGGCCTACAGCTTCTTCTTCCCTCTTTAGAGAGCCTGTTTTCCACCCCCTCCCCACGCACCCCCCACCTTGAACACTCCTCCTGGATGCTGTCACCTTCTTGATGCCTGTCCTTGAGCTGTTCTCCCAGCTGTGTTCTCTGCTTTCATTCCCTTGCAGGGGAGGGTCGCTGGAGAAAAATCACCTCCACGAAAATCATGAACCCCACCTGGATTCCCCAAACCTCTCCATAATCTCCTTATTTGTCCTTGGTCTGAACTGTCACTTTGTCAATGATTTCAATGTTAGCTCTGACCTCATGCTCCCTTTCCAGACCCCACCTTAAGCCTTTCAGAAGATTTTGTTTTTTAGCTTCAGTAAGAAAAGGTGACAATCCATTATAATTACATCCATCTCCCCTCTCTCTCTCCCTCCCTCTCTTTCTCTCTCCCCCCTCTCTCTCCCCTTCTCTGTCTCTATTCACAGAACCACCATCTTTGCACCTGTTCATTTCTTCAAGAACATGGTGGGGCCCACTCCATGGCTTAAACAGCAGTCGCCAACCACTATTCTGAGAATTCTCAGGTGTAGAAGTGTTGAAACCAGAGGTCTACCACAGTGATCATAATTACCAGTCTCCAGACTGGTTCTGGTCCATGCATATACAAAGATTGAGGAACTCTGGTCTAAGCCTCTTGCAGGGTTTCTGTCCTCCCGCATCCTTCTCCAAAACTGGCTTCTTTTCGCTCAGGTCTTCTCAATCTCACTATCACAATTGGCTATTTGCTTTTGCATATTAATATCACCTGGCCTCTACAGTCATTAAAACATTGTAAAGAGCCCCCTTTCCCCCTTATTCTCCTTAACCGCCACACACACACACACACACACACACACACACACATGCACAACTCCCTACTCTCCTACCTCCCTTTCCCAATCATGCTTATTGGAAGGATAATTGCAAATTTCTCATTTCCTACCTAAACTTTGCCTGTTGGCAATCTGGTTTCAGCTTCTGTTTTTCTAAAAGGCACTGGCAGACATCACACTGTCCAGATAAATGGACTCCAGCAGAGGCACGCCCTCTGGCACATTCGCTTCCTCTCCCTTAACATTTCGGCTCTAACTTTTGTCACAAAATGTGCTATGCTTTTTCCTTTATCCTCTGACCATTCCTTTTGGTCTTCTTCACACATGCCTCTTCTGCTATCCTTGTGACTCTTTTGAGGTCTCATCAAAACCCACGTTGTCTCTGTAATTCTACCTCTAGAACCAACTTTTCCCCTGTGGTTCAGACCTTGTAACTGGAAGCCTGCTGGACATCTATTTGGATGTCGCACACAAAACTCAAACTAAGCATGTCCCAAACCAAATGCTCCTCTTCTGCCCACTCATGGGCCTGAGTATGTATCTCTCTAGAGTTCCTTATCTCAATGTATAGCATTCTTATTAATTTGGTCACAGTAGGTAGAAATTCCACAGTGCACCAGAAATCATCTTAAAATATATTCTCTAACTTGACTCCCACTTAATTACCACATCCTATCTATTTCATTTCTTGGACAAATCACTACCCCAGTTACTGCTTAGACCCGCAAATCTCTCCTAGTGATTATTGTAGCCGCCCCCACTCAGCTTCCTGCATCACTTTGGTTCTGCAAACGCTGTTCTTGGCCACTATGGTGCACACCTGAAGGAACACTTGAGTCATTCTCAGTGAAGGAACATTGAGTCCCTCCCAGTCTTCACCAAATTCAACGGTTGGGAAGGCCCAAGAGTTTCTCACAGTTGTGTGGTTCAACCCAAGAGCCATTTTCTAGAGGACACTTGTGAACAGTTGAACTGAGAGGAAGCATCAACGTTTCAGTGTTAAGAATCTACTATGAAGGATGATGTTTAAATATGTGTTGAAATAATATGGGGACTTATTGGGTTAAATGAAATGCATTCTTAATATTATTTGAACTTGTTTATTCTTTGTATAATGTGGCTACTCAAAAACTTTAATATGCAACACATGCCTCACATTGTCTAACATTGTGCTGAAGTAGGGTCCGAGTCTGAGACTGTAGGCTCCTGGGCACCACTGTCCTGATGATTCCTGGGCTTGGGAAGGGTTGAAGGTCCTTAGAATGAGATAACAAGTTACCACCAACTGGGCATGGCTTTGTATCTTCCCCCGCCCTTTCTCTCCTTCTCTGTCTCTCTCTCTCTGTCTCTCTCTGTCTCTCTCTCTCTCTGCGTGAGAAAGAGAGATAGAAAGAGAGAGAGAAAAAAGAGAGAGAGAGAGTTCTGGGTGTGTTTTTGAAGTCTCATTATCACTACTCAGGAGATCATTTTAATAGACATTTTCACGTATTTTAACTTGTAAACTTGTAGGAAAATATCCTCAGGAACTTAAGTGTAATGAGGCTGGGTCATGGGCAGCAGCTCAGAGAGACAGGGAAACCTGTGTCAGATTCACCTCAGGATGAAGTGCCTCTCTTTGTTAGCAATGATGGGGCAAGGGTTCTCCCTTTTCTTTTCCTGGGAAGAACTCCTTAGGGACTCTAGGGAAATGACCTTGACTAGTCTCTCCGAGAAACAAGGTGGTTGGCTTTATTCTGTCTTTCCACTTCAGTCCTTTGCTCTTCTCAAATTCAAGATTTGTCACTTTTGTCATTTTCCTTTTCCAAAAGTGACAGTTCCCTAAAGATTTTTCACTCCATATTATCTCTTGACCTTTCTCTGAGAAGTTGTTTCTCATTTCGCCACAGCTTGTGGCATGGTCCTTTTTTTATTTGCAAGTTTTTAGGGTGAATATTTCTTGTGTGAACTTTCTGCACCTCAGGCTGAATTTTACACAGGGGCCAGAACTCACATGTTAAAGAGAAACTTAAGGCAGCAAAAGATGAAATAATAATCTCCTAGGTTCTCCTGCTGGCTCTGGAATCCTATGATTTGAACTTGCATATTTCAAAGTTTATGCGAATATTCAGGATTTTTCCTTTAGTTTTATGTATTCATTGACCTTGGAGAAGTACTTGCTAGGATGGGATTATAGCAGTAATATCAAATGTCCTAGAGAATGGACATTACCTTTCTTCCTGCTGTGTCTGCACGTGTGCATGTGTGTATGGTACAAAATTCCAATACTGATGGCCCACGTTCTGTGACTTTGTTCTTTGTTGGTGTCTGTCATTAGTGGAAAAGAAACTCAGAATCCTTTATTTAGTAATAAATTCTAAAGGAAGGAGGAAGAAAGAAATTGTTTGGAAAATGTTTTTTCTCTGATGGCATAACTTTGTTCTTGAAGTTTTAACATAGGGAAAAACCTTGGTAGAACAAGATTTACTCTAAAAATAGTTCATTTGCTTTATTTGAGGAAATGTGGTTGATTTGGGCTTTTGTGGAATTGCCTGATTAAGTCCAGAGGTCAGACGTCACAAACAGGCCTCAGTGAGTTCCCTGCAGCACAGGCCAGGTTGCCCCCTCTGGGGAAATCCTTTTCTTGGCTCATTCCAGCTCTGAGTGCTGCCTGCCTGCCTTGGCTCACCACCCCTTCCTCTACCTGTGGAGCCAGCAGAGAACTTCTCTTTGCATCCATCGTCAGTGCTCACATCTTCCCCTTGGATCTTGCCTCCTCTGCCTTCTTATCCGGCCCCTTGTGATGACAAGAACATGACTAGAAGACATTATCTTCCCATCTTCAGTTCCATCACGTCTACTTTAAGTCCATTTTGCTAAGTGAGGTTATATATTCACAGCTTCCGAGACTAGCATGTGGTCCTCTTTGGAGAACGTTCTGCTCTGTAAGCCTATAGTAAACAGATGCCTTTAATCCCTCCATCATTTCTAGCTGAACTCTCTGCTGGCCACCAGAATACCTAGATGCCCTAGCAGAGCTTCTCAAGTTTATTTAGCCACTTTTCCAGTAAGAAAACAAATGGAAAAAACAAAATAACCCCCCAATCAGCATATCCTGCAAATTGACCAGGTCCTTGTCTCATATCCAAGGAGAAACATATGGAAAGACAGTTAAAAGTTTAAACTGCAACCACTGCCATAATTCTAATGTTTACACTGTCTTTCATCACAGAGGTCTCTCTGTTGAGGGTTTATTTACAGAGTTTGGGGTTAGGAATTTAGCTTTTAAACTTATACCACTATTTGCAAGAGAAAATGAGAGCAGGAATATCTAGATGCTGTGAAATAAATTTTAGGAGTGCTTTTACTTTTCTTTGGACTTCTTCCCAGCAATAGCTACATTTTCCATTTATAGCCTGTGCCATTTTGAAAATGACTTGTCAAGGTTTCTAGAGGCTGGTGAGTGAGTTTCAAATATTCTTATTGATGGGCTAGATTAATTTTTACACGAAGACATTTCCCAAAGGCATTAAAACAAGATGCAGATACGTCTGCCAACTGTTCAGTTCTTACTTAAGTACCAGAGTTCCAGGTTGATTTTTCATTAAAAAGGGGGGCCATGACACAAAAGAGTCCCTTGGAGTGAAATAAAGACAGATGAGGCCCCCAGGCGCTGGCAAACAGCAAAGCTGACAGAATGGTTAGTAGAGGGCAAAATGGGCAGAACAAGGGCAAGCCTAACTGGCACAAGTGATGGTCCCCATTGAAGGAAGTGGTTTCAAATGCTTGGTGATCATCTGAAGAAAAACCTTGGGCCATCAATGCCCCAGAATATCTAAGAATAAATGACACAAGCAGTTTCCTAAGATTGTCATTCAGTTTCAGAGTTGCCCCCACACTGTAATCTTATTCTAACAGGGTGCATGTACTTCTACAGACCCCGGAGCTGCCCTTGACCTTGGCCTGGTCCTGGTGCAATAAGGCTAGCACAGGCAGCCTAAAAGTCTTCAGACAAGGGCAGAAGCCTTCATCAAGGACTTGTCCTTGACATCCTCCATGCAGATGGACCATGTGCCCTTCCTCCATGAGGGCACATCATGTTTTATTGTCGTAATGGCCTAAATCCTTGAAAGACTTCTTTCCAGATTTTTTTAACCCCGAGTAGATAAGCCTACATTTTATGCTAGTTAAAAATATTTCACATTCATCATCAAAATGCTTACAAAACCCTGTCACCACTTTTTGTTCTTTTTTGAAAGATCCGTCATTTTTAAAATCAATAAATCTCAGTTTGAAAGTTTAAGGTAAATAAGACTTCTGTTCTAATCATTCAGCTTCTAAAACAAAGGGATTTGATTTTCAAGGCACCGGGAACTTCCTTCCTGAACTGGAGGGAGAGTACAGGAGTTAAGGTACTTGTCTTGCCCATGGTGACCCCAGTTCAATCCCAGGCACCAGACATGATCCCCTGAGCATTGCCAGAATACAGAGCCAGGAGTAAACCCTCAGCACAGCTGGGTGTGGCTCCCAATTAAACAAAAACCCTTCTGTAGTATGTTGTATAGCTTCTAAGCACTTGCAATTACATCTCACCACACAGAGAATTCCATCAACACAGCTAAATGCATGTACCTATGGGAATCAAACATTAACACTTTTTCCTTTATAATTTGTGATACTACCTAAACCCACCTCCAAAACAAGTGACAGGGGCTAAGTATTTCTATTTTGGAAGATCAGAATGACTTCCAGCTGGCAGAAGTTTTATGTCCTGAAGTTACCATAGGAATAGAAAAGATATTTGTGGGAAAGGTAAGGTGTTGATTGGTGAGGATGGAGTTTACATCTAAGAAAAAGCTGGTAGGTAATCTAGAATAGAAACTGAGAGTTTCTTTGAAAAACAGTTTTCAAAGCCAAGACCGATAGATGCTTCACTTCTCCATCAAAGTCAAAAGATAAAGATGCTTTTCTACTCCATAATTAAAACTTAAATAGCAAGCCAGACTTTAAATAAGCATAACAAATTAACTGCATTCTTATATCCCCATTGGTTATCACTTTGATGCCATTAACAAGTATAACTGCTCCTGTTTTTCCTCAGACCCTTTGATACCTATGTTTCTGAAGTGCCCTTGGCATACCTTTCTCCTCCTCTATCTGCCTCTCTGCTGACCTGGCCAGTTTTGGAAAGTAGATAAGACCAGAATGTTGGTGAGTGCTGGTAGCCCCTGGTTATTCCTTTACCATGCATAAAGTATTCTGCAAGAAGAACACATTTTTCTTCTCTTACTCCTACAACACATTTCTACTGAATATAAATCACTTCAATTCATCTTCACTTTTATATTGCCTTAGTTGTCGCTCTCAAATACATTTTTGCATCAACCAAAGAGTTTGCTAAATGTGTGACCTTCTTATCCTTGTACAGGAGAAAGTACAAATGAGACCTGGGATTACCATTTTCAGGGGAAGAGCTATAGCTGGAAGAAAAATAGTTTCTCAAAGGCCCTTCAAGCAGAGTTGATTAGTCAAAACAAGCAGGAGCCAAGCACCTCTCTTTACACTGTCTTAGTGAATTTCTTAAATGATTTTTAGATTCTAAGCCAGTGTTCTTCAAAGTTTGTGACTGCCCCTATCCCTGGAGGCACTGGAATGATTTGGGGGGCAATTGTAGCCTTGGGTATATTTTTTCCTTCACATAAAGAAAATAAATCTATCAGGGTGATTAATGAATGATTTGCTTATTTTTCTTGTAAAGGAGATAGAAACTGATTTTAGTAGGCAAAAAAAGTTTGGAAACCAAACTAGGTTTTGAAGAGGAAACTCTACATGCAAAAGAGGGAGACTTCAATTTCTGCGAAGTATCAGGGGCTTTGCATCCATGCCCGTTCAACTTCCTCATTTCACCAGAGTCGCAGAGCTTGGGCTGTGGAGCTAGCTCAGAGGGCCCGAGCATAGGATTTCCATGCTGGAGACCTGGCTTCGATTCCTGACACTGTGTGGTACACTGAGCACCACTGAATATGGCCTCCAAACCAAAAAAAGAAAGAAAAAAGCCACTAAGCATTCCCAATAGTCATTTTCTTACACATACAAACACACCTATATACATACTCTCTCTTCATATATATGTATATATATGTGTGTGCGTATATATATCATATATATATATCACTGTATCTCTGTCACCCTGTCACCCCATCGATTTGCTCGAGCGGGCACCAGTAACGTCTCCATTGTGAGACTTGTTACTGCTTTTGGCATATCGAATATGCCATGGGTAGCTTGCCAGTCTTTACCGTGCGGGCGGGATACTCTGTGGCTTGCCGGGATCTCCAAGAGGGACAGAGGAATCAAAGCCGGGTCAGCCACATGCAAAGCAAATGCCCTACCCACTGTGCTATCACTCTAGCCATATATATATATACATATATATAATATATAAAATTAGGGGCAATTGTAGCCTTGGGTACACTTTTTCCTTCACATAAAGAAAATAAATCATTCAGGGTGATTAATAAATAATTTATTTTTCCTGAAAAGGATATAAAAATTGATTTTAGTAGATCAAAAAAGTTTGGAAACTGCTGTCCAGGCTTTGAAGAGGAAATCTCTACATTTAAAAGAGGGATAATTTTTTTTTTAATTTATGATTTTCCAATAAATTCTAGGGAAAACAGTACATCAAAGTGGAAAATAGCAGTGTGGCAAGCAGAGAAGATCTCTGCATTACAGTGACCTCTGACCAGACTACAAAAGTCACCGAATGAGAAGGACACTGAGCAAGCGGGGGCCCTGAGAGGCCTGGATGCTGGGTCCAAGGCCAGGCAGGGAGGTGCAGTGGATCTGAGTGAGTGAGTCCTGTGGGGGATGGGCTCAGAGATAAGGCAGGAAGAGGAATTGGGGGCCAAGGCGGGAGTAGAAACTGCACAAGGCATACCTGAACTAAAAAACACTTGTTGTCCGAGTTCTGATTTAACTGGTATTATTTTTCTTACTCTCTCTGGAAAATTTTTCTTCCCTCCTGCCTTTCCCTTCTGGGGATTCATATGACATACAGATAGATTCATTTGTTTCAATTTTCCATCTGTTTAATTTTCTTTGATTTAAGGTTGTTTTCAAATTTGTAGGTTATTTACAGGCTTTAGAAAATAAAAACTGTACAAAATGACAACGTACTTGGAGTGCTCTTACACCCTCATCTAGTCCTTCCACCACCAAGTAACTTGTGATCAAGTCAGCACTCCCTCATTTTATTGTCCTTGAGTGTTTTGTTTGAAATTTTTTGGAAATGCTAAGATAAAAGATGCATATTTTTAATTTTCTCTTTATTATGTAAATTTTTACATTCTACACATGGTCTTTTGTACTTTGCTTCATAAAAATGATGCTTGATATTTTTTCCTTTGGGCTGTTGTTGGTTTGGGGGTCATACCTGGCGATACTCAGGCCTTATTCTTGGTTCTATGCTCAGGGGACCATACGTGGTGCTGAGAATCAAACCCAAGTGGGCCATGTGCATAGGAAGCGCTTTTAACCCCTGTGCTAACACTTGCCCACCCTCCTTATTTTAAATGCCGTATCATATTACACTGTGTACAGACCAAAAGTTTGCAGTCCAAAGTTTTACTCATCTCCTGTGCTTAAACACTTAGGAAGCTTCTAACGTTTTACATTTGTAAGTGATGCTATAGATGAATAATTCTGTGCAACTGTAGTTTGTATTTATAATCCTGTATCTTCAGGATAAATTGCTAGGAGCAGAATTGCTGGATCAACAGTTAATTCTTGTGCAATTCTGTTAGTTTATGCCAAATTTCCCTCCTTATGGATAATATCACTGCATTCACAAGAGCAATACCGACAGGCTCTGCTCATGGCAGTGCAATGAACTTTACCATTCCCACAGCCCGGGTGTGAAGTAGTTTATATCATGGTACGTCTGTTCGATGCCAATCTATGGTGCAAGTACAATGACAAAATTGGCATTAAAGAATTTGTCAGAGCATTTCCCCACCTTTAAGTGATGCGTGACTGTATGAGTTCCTGTTTCCCACCATCTCACCAAGAGATTATATTGTCACTTGAGTTTTTGCCAGTCTGAAGAGTGAGAAATGGTATCAGTGGAGCTTAATTTGCAGTCTACTTATTATGAAATGGGGTATCTTGTCATAGTTTAAGAGACAATTTTAGATTCTTTTTGGTGAATCATCTGTTACTTTTATCTTGTCTATTTCTCTATAGGAACGCTTCTTTCAATTTACACTGGGAATATTAGCCCTTATCTGAGATAAAGATTGCAAAGATTGTCTCAGTTGGTCATTAATCTTTTGATTTTTGTTGATAGAGAATTTTGTAGAGATTTTTTTGCAATTGTTTCTGCCATACAAAAGATTTATTTTTATGTACTCAAGTTCTTTCCCCCCCTTAATTTATTGCTTTGGATTTCTTTCACAGTGAGGCTAAAGAGGATTTTATCATCTTGAAGTACTTTCTTGTTCCATCATTTTCATTTAAATCTTTAGTATATTTGTTGTTTATTTATTTTCATTTTGGATACACTCCCAGTGGTATTCAGGGCTTGTTCCTAGTTCAGTGCTCAGGAATTACTCTTGGTGGTGCTCGGGGGGATTATACATGATGCAAGGGTCAAACTTCGGTTGGCTGCATGAAAGGTAAGAGCCATAATCTCTGTAGTAATTTCTAGCTCCTGATTACAACTGGAGTTTTTGTATGTTAGAGGAACTAAATTAATTTAGTCTTTTACCCAAGGATACTTAGTAGTCTAATAAAAAATAAAACAACCTAATCAGTGATTTAAGATAATGCCTTTGATAAAAATTATTTTTATATAAATTAGATAATTTTTTATATTTATATTAAATGCAGTGAGATTGTCAATTTCTTGATATGGATGTGTTTCAAAGGTATAGCTGACAAGGTTTGGTGATGAATTTGGTATTAGGCATAAGAAAAAGAGAAGTTAGACTTCAAGCATGACTTCAAAATTTTGACCTGAGCAGCTAAAAATGTTAGAGCTGTCACTTACTGAGGAAAATTGAATTTTTATGGGGCCTGGCAGCAAGTTCTCTTTTGACCATATTGAATCTGAGAATTTGAGAAGCCTGGTAGTTCCCTGGTGGAGGGGCTAAAGGGAACAAGGAGAAGACAGCTATTCAGAGTTGGCCCAGTAGACAAAGACTCAAAACCTTCAAGCTGTTAGTGGGGGTTGATGAGATCTTGATCTCTAGTTTGAGGATATGCATCCTGATATTTTGATAGTTTTAAGGCACTTGGCCAAGTATGGAACAAAGCAGGGCTATAAATCTAGGCCTTATCCTCTGTTTCATTTGCCAGGGCTCTAATACCAAAGATTTCAAAGTTCATTCTGCCAGAACCAAGTCGTACACCGTGGGTGACTTAAAGAGCAGGAAGTCTTTTCATCTAATTCTGGAGGCTGAAGTCTGAGATTAGGATGCAGACAGCCTAGGTTTCCTCTCAGACTGCTCTCCTGGCTGTCAACTTCCTATTGTGTATTTGTGGGGGTCTTTCCTTTGTAACATGTCTGTGACTTTAAGTAAAGACATTAGTCAGTCACATTGGAATAGCCCCTCCCCCCGCCCCACACACACAATTCAACTTTATTCTAACTTCATTATCTCTTTAAATACCTTATTCCCAAATCCATGTTCAAGTAGTAGAAGTGAAGTGTTAAAAATATGAAATTTAGGGGAGCACAATTCACAACGCTCATTTTCTGTGATAGCAGCTTTGAAAGATAGAAGTTTAGAGTTTAAAAGGCCATATTGTTTCATCAAAGAATTAAAGTGATGATAACTTTCCCTTTTATTTAGAGGATATTTGGGTAGATGATACAAGCATGAATGACACCTAACGTGAGCGCCTCAACTTCAGATCTGTTCCTAGGGAAAAGGCTTCACACTCTCTGGCGAATACAGGATTTGGAAAAAGGTCTGACAAAAAAGTTCCACTATTACAATTGGGTCTTGTCTGGTATGGGGAATGGGAGAGCAAACAATTTTAAAACAGGGGGCAATGTTTAACTCAGAAAGTTGTGCTTTGACCACTGAAAAATGTGAATTAATGCAAACCAGACACATCTGTAATGTGAAAAATAAAACCACCTGTAAACTTCATGATTATACCTTCAGTTAGAAATAAGCCCAGAGCAATCTCTCCTTTCAATTGCAGTATTTACTTACATATGGAAATCAAGAATAAAAATAGAAAATATTTATGTATTAAATGCTAATAGTTTTTGGTACATTAAAAAGAGAAAACCAAAACTCTCTGGGCTTCATCAGATGATTTCATGTCTTAAATTTCATTTACTTAGAAAGATCCTAAAATATTTCATTTCAGCACTGTTTTGTAATCTGTTTATAATATTTTCCCTTCGCTATTCTGGTGTTGGACACCTCTTCACAAATTACTGAAACTCATCTAGATTCCACGTGCAGCAAATTGTTTTGAGTTTGCCTTCCAGAAATTAATCGTCATTTCCTAGTAACTTTGTCACTGACATCTGTGATAGCTTTTTTTGGTTTGTTTTGGAATTTGCACATGTTATCTTAACATTTCTACATTTTGGTAGAATGGAAGGGCTCTAAGACATTAAACTGGAACAGAGTTGAAGCAACTTGGATTTTAGACTTGAGGTTTTCACAGAACTTTCTAAAGTATGGGGCTGGAGAAATAGTACAGCAGGTAGGGCGCCTTGTGGGCCGACCCAAGTTCGATTCCTAGCATCCTAAATGGTCCCCCAAGCACCACCAGTAAATCCTGAGTGCAGAACCAGAAATAACCTCTGAGCACAACTGGGTGTACCCTCCCTTCACAAACAAAACAAAATAAAGTAGAAGGTAAGAGGGTATGTCCAACAATAGCCCCACTGCTTTTGGTCATTGAGACAGCTGACCTTGACCTAGGTGCCTGGGGGAAGGCAGCTCAGAAAGCACATCCCCTGTGAAAAAATGAACACTACAAAAGGAAATGTACACACATAAATGAAAATGAGGATTTTTGCCAGTTAAATAAGACGCACCAGGGAAAATGAGAAAACCTACCCTAGATAGAGCACAATGAAGAAAAGAAATGCTCCATTCATCAGTCTGCTACCTGATGGACTCGAAGCAGCATAAGGCTTTTTTTTTTTTTTAATTTAATCACCATGTGGAAAGTTACAAAGCTTTCAGGCTAAATCTCAGTTACACAATGCTCAAACACCCATCCCTTCACTAGTGCACATATTCCACCACCAAGAACCACAGTAAACTTCACCCCCAACCCCCACCCCACCTGTGTAGATGATAAATTTCACTTTACTTTCTCTTTACTTTGATTACATCCAATATTTCAACAAAAAAACTCACTATTATTGTTTGGAGTTCCCTCCCCCACCCCCCTGCCAAAGTCAGATCTGCTGGAAAGGAAGCATTTGATAATTTGTTTTCCATTGCTGATAATGAAGAGATATGAGGTCATGTGGCCACAAGAGCGGCCACAAGGTTTTGGATTTCTGTATTTTAGTATTTTAGTAACTAAGTCCAGAGAAATTTCTGCCAGAAGTTGCATCATTGCTAGCTCGTACCTCTCTGCTACATTATATTCCACATATGAGTGCAATCTTTCTATGTCTGTCTCTTTCTTTCTGACTCATTTCACTTAACATGATACTTTGACTTCCGTCTTCTACCTGGAACCAGAGCTTGTTTCCAGGCATTGTAATCACAACTAAAAAAAACCGTATGTAATGAGAATTATGGAACTGTAATGAGAACTAAGAAACCGTATGTATTGAGAAATAAGAAAATGTAATGAGACCCAGGAAACTGCAACTGACCCCTAGGTTAAACAGGAGAAGGAAGAAGTTTTCCTTTTTATAACCCTAATCAACCGGGTTGAGGGCCCATCAGATTTATGGGAGTGCCTGGGAGGCGGCACATGAAGGCTGCATCAAATGGGCAGGATATACTGGCACTGTTTTTCTTTTGGGCACATGAAGGCCATATCATGTGGGAAGGATGCTTTGATTGTTTTTCTTTTGTTTATTCCCTCTCTATCTCTGCTTCACTGACAAGGATGTGCATAAACTGTAGCCCACTCTGGAGAATAAGAGAGACCCTCCCAGCAAAGCAGCTCCAAGTCTCTTTCATTTTTGACTTGGGGTCCTCAGCGCTGAGCTTCTAATAAACTCACTATCTTTTTTGAAAATTATTATTTGTATTTATTTATTTTTATGTACTTTAAAAAAACTTTTAAATTCAATCACTGTGAGATAGATCCTTATAAAGCCGTTCATGATTAGATTTCAGTCATACAGTATTCCAACACCCATCCCTCCCACCAGCGTACATTTCATGTACCCAGGTTCCCTCCCATCACTCCCCACCCCTTGCCTGCCTCTGTGGCAGGTGCTTTCTCTCTCTCTCTCTCTCTCTCTCTCTCTCTGTTCATTCTATGGCTTGCACCAGCATAACACAATCACCCCCGAATTGGGTGATTGAGGCAGGACAGAATAGCTAAAATGGTGATGCATGGGGGCTGGAATGATAGCACAGCAGGTAGGGTGTTTGCCTTACACGCGGCCGACCCGGGTTCGATTCCCAGCATCCCATATGGTCCCCTGAGCCCCGCCAGGGGTGATTCCTGAGTGCAGATCCAGGAGTAACCCCTGTGCATTGCCAGGTGTGACCCAAAAATAAAATAAAATAAAATAAAATAAAATAAAATAAAATAAAATGGTGACGCAGGGGCCAGAGAGCTAATACAGTGTTAAGGTCTAGTTGAAGCTTTCGGTAAGCCTGATTGAAGCCTGTACGTCTGTGAGAACAAGAAGCAGGCAAGTTGCTTGAGGATTAAGTCGGAGTGGCCTTGGAAACAGGCAAAAAGAGAAAAGTTGGGGCTGGAGTGATAGCACAACGGGTAGGGCATTTGCCTTGCACATGGTCGACCTGGGTTCGATTCCCAGCATCCCATATGGTCCCCCGAGCACCACCAGGAGTAATTCCTGTGTTCAGAGCCAGGAGTGACTCCTGAACATCGTTGGGTGTGACCCAAGAAGCAAAAAAGAAAGAGAGAAAAGTTGTTAGCTACTAAGTTTGAGTTGTTTCGAATTAATGCTACAAGGCTGTTTGTCTGATAGTCACAGCAGGCTGCTCTGGCTGTGGGTTATAGTGCTACTGAGCTCTGCTCTGCACCCTGTCTATTCTGTCTCTCTCACCACATGTGATCATTTATTCATCCACTTTCTATATGCTGAAGATGAGCCTTTTGTCTGTTGAATATTACAAATTATTATTGTTTTTTTATGTTGGATTTTGGCTCTATTTACTCAAATCCTTTTTGTTTGGGGTGGGGGTGGGAGCAGAGGAACACCCAGTGGTGCTCAGAGCTTACTCCTGGCTCAGGCTCTGTGCTCAGGGATCATGACTGATGGGCTAGGGGGAGCATATGAGATGCCTAGGATCAAACCTCGTTGGCTACATGCAAGGCAAGTGCAGACCCCATTATAATATCTCTTGAGTCCTATTCCAAGTTTTTTCTTCCAGACTTTAGGAATTGGGAGTTTTCTCAAGAAGGCCACCCTCTTTACATAGTCCAACATATGTCTCCTAAATTTGTGTTCTTGATGTTATCATAGTTAAGAAAGAGCTAAGTAATTCATATCAACTAAATTTTTACATAGTGTGAAAAGGACCTCCAGCTTTATCTCCCTTTCCAAATGGATAGTTTTGAAATTATACATTCTCCCTCACTGTTTCGAAAGAAAATCTTTAACAATCCCTAACTTACAGTATCTACCCATTGTTTAGACTTGTCTCAATTCTGCTTTTTGGATCTATTTTTTTCTCCTTTGGTTACTAAAAGATCACAATACATTTTGAGGCAATATCCTTTTTATTTACATATAAACATTCAGAAAAAGGTTTTAATTTCAATTTTTATATATTTCCCTTTTAGTTATCTCATTAATGTATTATACCCTTACACAAGAATACAGTTTATGTGATTTATAATTTTAATTGTGGATGATTATTTTGGATCTAAACTATGATGATTCGTATAAAGTTTTTATAGGGTTTTTTTTTTTTTTGCCTTTTGGGTCACACCTGGCGATGCACAGAGGTCCCTCCTGGCTCTCCACTCAGGAATTACTCCTGGCGGTGCTCAGAGGACCATATAGAATGCTGGGAATCGAACCCGGGTTGGCAGCATGCAAGGCAAATGCCCTACCCACTGTGCTCTCACTCCAGCCCCTTTTTATAGGTTTTTAAAAATGTGTGTTCTGTATTTCTTGACTGAAATATATGTATTCAGTTTTATTATTCAAACTTCAATTCCTCCATGTTCTTGTTGTTTTAGTTTCCTGAGGAGGTTCTGTAAAATTCTTCTTGAATAGTTTTGGATGGAGCGAATAGCACAGCTGTTGGGCGTTCGCCTTTCACACGGCCGACCCGAGTTCGATTTCTCCGCCCCTCTCGGAGAGCCCAGCAAGCTACCAAGAGTATAGAGCCCGAGCGGCAGAGCCTGGCAAGCTACCTGTGCGTATTGGATATGCCAAAAACAATAACAATAAGTTTCTCAATGAGAGACGTTACTGGTGCCCACTCGAACAAATCGATGAGCAATGGGACTTCGATTTTCCCTGTAATCTAAAATCATATTTATATTAAATCAATGTGATTAATTCTGTGAAAATTCACAAACTGTAAGAAATTATTCTTGTTCTTGGACGATGCTGCAACCAAAAATCTGGATGCCTCTTTCCCTGCCTCAGGAGCTATCATTACAAGAGAAGTGGAAAACAGAGTGCACCAGAATTGAATGTTTTTACCTGGACACAGAGGGGATTCACGGTTCCTTTGAGAGAACATTTTAGTGGCCGCATGCTGTTTGCGGCAGAGCTAGAGTTTAGTACTGAGAGAGCTCCTGCACTATGAAATCACACGAATGCCTTTATGGAAGGTTGCACATGTGGATAGGACTATTAACCCATACAAATGTTTAGAAAGCAGGAATTTCTCATTTTCTGTGAACTATATATTGTATTCTGAAACAGGATGCTCTTTTAACTATTGTTTTAAGTCATTCACTTTTAAAGACAGGCTAAGGGCAAGGACAGTAGGAAAAAGAACCAGGAGGATTGGTCCATGATTAGAAGCCTGCCTCAAGGGCTGGGGAGAGAGCAGTTGGGATAGGGAAGGGACCATCATGCCAATGATGGTTGGAAGGAATCGCTCTGGATGGGAGATGTATGCTGAAAGTGGGTAAAGACCAAACATGATACACTGGTGGAGGGATGGGTGTTGGTACATTGTATGACTGAAACCTGATCACAAAAACTTTGTAACTGTATCTCATAGTTATTCAATTTATCACTGTATCACTGTATTACTGTCGTCCCCACTGTTCATGGATTTGCTCAAGTAGGCACCAGAAATGTCTCTATTCATCCCTGTCGCGTGCCAGTGTAGCCCAACAGCGTCTGCTTGCTCCAGGAATACGAAGAGCCTGAGATTTTAGCAGCCTCTCTTTACTCATCCTTCCCAATGCTGCAACATTGGCGGTTCTTAGGGTAAGAGGAATAAGGTTCGTTATTGTTACTGTTTTTGGCATATTAGATACATCATGAGTAGCTTGCCAGGCTCTGCCGTGTGGGCAGGATACTCTTGGTAGCTTGCTGGGCTCTCCGAGAGGAAAAACTGGTAAAATTATATACTTATAAAATTTGTGTTAAAGATTCAATTTAAAAAATTAAAAATAAAATAAAATAAATAAAAACATGGTGAGGAAGATGAAGAAAAGATCTTCAAAATTCCTTAGCAGAGCTGCCAGATTTAGAAAAAATACACAAAATATTCAGTAAAATACTAGGAACATAGTTACACTACAGTATTTCATAATCTGAAATTCAAGTTTGACTGAATATCATTTTTTAAAAGTTTTGTATGGGGGGGCAAGTCCATCAGTGCTGAATCATTACTCCTAGCAGTGCTCTGGAGACCATAAGGTGGTGCCAGGGATAGAAACAGATAGGATGTATCTAATACCTGCTATATTATCTCTCTGATCCTGGCAATTTTATCCTTTAACACAATTTTTTTTTAATTTTTATTTTTAATTAGTGAAAGGTACAGTTACAGATTTATACATTTTTGTGCTCATGTTTTCCCCATACAAAGTTCGAGAACCCATCCCCTCACCAGTGCCCATTCTCCACCACCAGTAAACCCAGCATCCCTCCCACCCTCCCCAGTCCCATCATCCCCCACCCCAAACTGCCACTATGGCAGGGTATTCCCTTTCGTTCTCTCTCTCTGATTAGGTGTTGTGGTTCTTTAACACAAATTTTATAAATCTATAATTTTACCATTTTCAAAATTGCAGATTTTTTCATGTTATTTAATTTCATTTCTTTTCTATAAATCCTGTGTAAGAGAAAAACTGAAAGGGGAACTTAGATGTGCATATTAAAAGATAGTTGAGTAAGCAGCTGGCTATTAAGTATGAACTCTAAATTGCATCATGATTCTGGAAATATTCTGATGGTTGGTAGACCCTTTTCATTATACTATCCACCTATTTATTTCGTTGGTAAAGAAGCTAAGAAAAAAGTACAGAGAGGTGAAACTCACTTCTACCATGGATTAAATATGACTAGATAGATAGATACATAGATACATAGAGATGATGCAAAAACCAGGGGCCAGCAAGATACTATAGAGAGTAGTGCACGAACCTGCATGCAACTGACCCTGCTTCAATCACTGGCCCACATATGGTCCTCTGAGTACCACTAGGCATGATCCCTGAGCACAGAACCAGAAATAGTCTCTGGCACCATTGTGTGGCCCAAATCTCTTTCTCCCTCTTCCTTCAATAGTGCAAAATCAGTCTAGAGAATTTGTCTTTTGGTGGATAATACACTGCGGAATATCAGACAAATTTATTGTCAAAGATAGCTAGGATGGGTGCCTCAGCCTTTCACTGAGGCTTTCAAACACAAAGAAACAACTAAGCATGGATGAATATCTCAGGTCACAGAAAGACAGCTCTATTTTTAAAAATGAAGGCTTGAGTGAAATTTAGATGCTATTTCAAATTTCGAGGAAAAAGAGAGACCATGGGGAAAATGAGAGCATTTTCTCCTTCTGCATCAACATATACAGATTTTGTACAAATGCCATCCTTAGGAGAGAAATGACTTTACTAAGGGCACCTTCCTATTCACCACTTTAGAAAGTTATTCCCTACGATAGGGGCAAGGGCCGTCATGCAGAGCTGGCAAACTGCAGGTGACCTCTAACTCCTCTAGCTTAGCACAGTGGCTCTGAAACGATTGCTTAATGGAGGGAAGTGGGGGATGGAAGAACGACAACTTATTTATAGAATTTTTGAAACGAATTGCTAAGATGTTCTAATGCAGAGATTACATGACCTTCAAAATAAGCTATTTAGATATCACATTGACTATTTTCCCGCTTAATGCTTCAAAAAATCCCCTAGATTATACAGTAAAAACAATGACTATATTATTCTCTGCAAATAAACTCTAAAATACTATCTTCAGTGTCCAAATCCTCCAGTTTTTTTTTTTATATATACCTTAGTAAAGCTGTGCTCTCCAAACAGGAAGGGATTCTGGCATGCACTTTTTAATCTTCACTCACTTTGAAATATAATGCAGTGATTTTTTTACATCTCAAATAACCAAACCAATTCCAAGGTGCATTATGAGTACTGCTACTGCGGTGATGACAAGAGTTAGTAAGAAGGTAAGGAAACAAATTGACAATGCTCACCAATCAACAACCACTCCCCCACCCCTGCCACCCCCAATTAAATTACTCATTATTTTAGAACTTTGCCAGAGTTTCCCACTGGCTGCTTCATCTTCCTTCTGTTTCATCCTCTTGCCCTGTTCAATCCTCTTCATGATCTAGAATAACCGCATGTTCTAGCAAATTCTACTCAGCAAAACAACAGTGCTATTGTGGAAAGCTGCTCTCCCAGGGACTCTCACTTGTCCCCAGATCCCTTGATGTTTCCTATCCTCTACACAGTGGCTCTTCATATATCCATCCACAAGACTTTCTCCTTGGTGTTCATCAACCTCCAGGTGGTCCCGATGATTCTTTTTTTCCAGGCATTAACATACTTGCATAATTTTAACCAACAAGGAACTGTGGCTCACCAAGAGAAAATGGGAGCAGTGACATATGGTTGGCATCTGAGGTTAAGTTATAAGGGTCATTACAACTTCCAGCTCGATCCCTTGGATGCTCTGTAGATGCCATGGCTTGAGGGCACTCAAGCAGCTCTAAGAGGCCCTGTCCAGAATAATTGAAGTCTCCTGACAACAGCAGACTCTCACATGTCCAACCACGTGGGTGAGCTTGTGCTGACTCCAATCCCAGGGGGATTTCAGATGACAGTAGCCTTGACTGATACGTGACTGTAACTCATTGGAGACCCAGATCCAGGACCTCTAGTAAAAACACTGCAGAACCGCTGGATTCCTGACTCATTAGAAATGCGAGGAAAAATGGCAGTGATCTCTTTAAGCTAAGTTTCAGTCATTTTTTTATGCAGCTGAATGTGTAGGAGAATATATCTGTTCCTGTCCTAATTCCTGTGAATAATTTTTGTTTTTACTCCAGTTCTTAATATGAGCTCGTGGTGTTAGAATAGCATAGTGATAGCAGCACCTTTCCTTCAATGAGGTGATTCTTGGTAGGCTCCTGGCTAAGGTTGATCACCAGAAAGAAAAACCATGATTTTTTAAAAATTTGGTTTTTGGACTGCACCAGGTGGTGCTCAGGGCTTACTCCTGGCTCTGCACTCAGTGAGCACTCCTGGTGGGGCTTGGGAGACTGTATGGGGCACTGGAGATTGAACTCAGGTAGACTGCATGAGACAAGCACCCTACAGCTGTATTATCTCTCTGGCCCAGATGAAGCCATGACTCTATACTTAGAACTTGCAGCTCAGTCTCCTACTGTCCATAAGGGAGAAAGCACATGGAAAATAAGCTAATAAATACATTATGTCTATGCAAGATAGTCCCCCCAAATATCTCTACTGTACAGTGTAGAGAGAGCTCATTGGGTTGGTGAATACAGCTGTGTATGTAGGGCATGCTGCACCCAACTCCATGGGGGCGGAAACTCCTATGCTTGGAATTTGTTCAATCTGTTTCTCTCTCTTTTCATCTGGCTATTTTTTTGCATGTATTTTTTAATT
This sequence comes from Sorex araneus, assembly GCF_027595985.1. Taxonomy (NCBI): domain Eukaryota; kingdom Metazoa; phylum Chordata; class Mammalia; order Eulipotyphla; family Soricidae; genus Sorex; species Sorex araneus. The sequence continues at coordinate 32,307,101 of NC_073307.1, read as the reverse complement.
GTGCGGTGGTTTTTCTTTTTGTGTGTGTGTGTGGGTAGGGGGAAAATCTCCTCTTCCCAGGAGGCCCAGAGGAAGCTCAACATGCCAACCAGACCAATGGTTCAATGCAAGGGGCTGATGCTGCTCAGACCCTGAGGTGCCAGAGATTACCTGGGCCACACTGGCAGGACTCACATTTCTCCAGGGTGACACCTGGTGAATGCTCATAGGGTCCATATACTGGTGGGGAGCAAGCCACTGTTCTATTTCCCAGCCCCTAGAATATTCTTCGTAGTAAATTTGTGATAGTAAATAAACTGTTTTTGATGAATTCTGTGAGCTTCTCTAAGAAGCAATCACATCAGGGGAAAGGATAACGAGAAGCTCTGATATGTAGAGCTAGACAGAACCTGTGGGGAATCCAAGGACCAGCTACTTGCACTTGGTGTATGAGTAGGAGCATGGGTAGATAGACTCTTCACCTCTGGAGACTAATTCTGGACAGTTGGTGTCAGATTTTCTTTGTGTCTAAAACTCACATATTTGATGTCAGAAGGGTCAAAGTGAGGAATAAACACAGGAGTAGTTTTCCTATTTAGCAATGAGAAGATTGTTATCATTCTTCATTAAAGCAGCCACTGTACTGCTTATTCCTGTTCTGTGGTATGACGAGTGCTTCAGGAGTCACAGTATTAATTTATTTTTAAAAATGTCATGCCTTAAGCCATAATGACCAAAAGTAGAGAGAGAGTATGGTGGGAGAGGGGGGTATACCGGGGATATTGGTGGTGGGGAATGTGCACTGGTGGAGGGATGGGTGTTTGATCATTGTGCGATTATAACCCAAACATGAAAGCTTCTAACTATCTCACGGTAATTTAACAAAATTTTTTTTAAAATGTCATGCTTTTTATAACATTTTCACAATCAAATATTATGGAGAAACACGGGAAACTATTATTTTGATTTGTCATGGGTTACAGAATGTTCTACCCAACCGGGGAGGTCATAAAACACCATAGTTAAGTGCAGGGACTCTGGCATATGAGACTTACACTCTGCATTTCCCAGAGAGGTGGCATTGGGCACATCATTCATCTAAGACCCAGCTTTCCCATTTGTGAAAATATGCAGAGTAGTCACAAGCATCTCACATAGATCTGACGGGATGAAATATGATCATGCATGTTCCTTGTATACTGCATGAATTGTAGTGAGTGCGCAATAGATGTCAGCTATTATCAAGAGGCTTTCAATATTAAAAGAATGTCTATTCTTATTACATTTAAAATGGAAATTTGGCAGATAAGGGACAGAAGCTCAAATCCCCAAATCTTTCCAGCCTGCTATTTTTTTTGTTAATGATATTAACAGGATCAAAATGGCTTTCTAATCATTGAGACAAGCTCACAGACAGCCTGCTGACCCCATGAACTTGGACGCTGTGGAATGCTAATCATCCCTAATGTCAATGCTGGGGCAAAGTGTCAGTGGAGGAAATTTAATCAGGGATACATCACCCATATTTTAACGCTGCCTTTTATGTACATTTAACATAACTAGCTTGGACCAAAAAAAACCCTTAGAATCATAGAATATTCATGAAACAGAATTTTTATGACTCATACTTTATAGCTTGTGCTTATTCACTTTTTCCACTACACACCACACACACACACACACACACACACACACACAATCTACACAGAAGATCACTTATTGATTAATCCATTGTTAACAGAAGCTCTTTTGGTGAATAGATGTCACTGGTCATAAGTGTACTCTTGAACAGGGGGAGAGAAACTGTTGTAGAGAAGGATTTGGAGAAATAGAAAAGACAGAAAATAACAATTATTAGAACGCCAAATAAAAAAGAAAAAATAAATAAAAATGTGCAGGGGAAGCCATATGAAAAATAAGGATTTGTTTTGGTGTAAAAATATAGCGTAGGGGCTGTGGAGACAGCTAAAAGGTCTGGAGCTAACGCTTGGCATGCAGGACCTGGGTTAAATCTTTGGCACTTCACATTCCCCCAAGCACTGCTTGGAGCAATGCCCAAACACTGATGCAGGAGTAGGCCCTCAGCACCGACCAGTATGGCTCCAAAAACAAAAATAGTAACTATATATAGTGCATAAATAACTCATGGGCAAGCACTATGCAAGAAATTTTGTTTCCCTTTACTGGATTCTTTAAAGGAAAGGCTGTTATTAATTAATAACACCAAATGTAAATTTGGTTTATAGCTACCTTAAATGCTTACCGTGACTCTTACGTGCTTATTGTCTACCATCACAAGATTAAACTAATTCTGCTGGCTCCAGAACTTTGGTAGTAATATTCAAAAAAAATTCTATCTACTAAGAAATACACTGATTATCCACATTCCCAAAGAACAGGGCTGACTGCTCGGGAGACCCTGTGCCAACACTGAGATAGTTTTCCCATTTGTTTATGGAAATCAAATTATTTTTTTTGTCCTTCCATTCTCTTTGAGCTATAAGTCAATGACTAGGTCTGGCCTAGGAAGTGGAAATACACTCCTCAGGTTTAATACGTGGAGGCAGCAAGTTTCAAAATGTGTTGTGTATTCCACAAGAAAACAAGGCGGGTAGGGCATAGCAGGTGAGAGTTCAGCTCACCAGTCCCCAGATAAAAGACACGCTTAGCATCCTTAAGAAAACAGACTTTAATAAATTTACTTAGGCTTGGATGCCACACTAGGCTACGCCACTCGTACAAGAATCAGGAAGGTTCTCCTTGGGAGCCTTTGAGCAGGCTAAAAGAAAACACCTAAGGTCAATTACATAGTTTCCAGGCAATTGGCCCACCAGCTTGCATTGCACTGAAACTCAGAATCAATAACCCTCACATCTATGCATATATCATCGAACCAGGAAAGACCTCTAAGATGGAAAGGAAAATCTGAACAGTAAATAAACAATCACAAAATCACGAAATCCCGTTAATCACCGATTTCTCAGGCGGGCTCAGTAACGTCTCATTTCATCCTTTCCCTGAGATCTTAGAAGTCTATCTCGACTTGGCCCTCCTAACGATGTTGCACTGGGGGCTCTTCAGGGTCAGGGGAATGAGATCCAGCTTGTTACTGGATTTTGCATATGAATACACCATGGGAAGCTTGCAAGGCTGTCCCATGTGGGCAGGAAGCTCTCAGAAGATTGCCAGTTTGTCCCAGAGGGAGAAGTAGGCTAAAGATATCGCTTCTGGGAGCTCGCTTTTAAGTCTCTCTCTGGATGTTGGCCGTTGATGGGATTACACACACCTGGGTTCTTCTGCCGGTACCTTCATGCATGAGGCTTGTCCGAACGTGTGGAGAGGAGCCTCCAGCATGGCTGTAGCTAGGTTCTGGTGGTCTTCTGCGGCCGGGAGCTCTGTTCAGGGTAGGGAGGGAAGTTGGAACCCATCCCCTCCGAGGGGCCCCCGGGAAGACAGTTAGGCGTGCGGGCAAGAGACTCTCTGCATCATTCTCTTCTGAGAGCTTGCTTTTAAATCTCTCTCTGGATGTTAGCCATATTGTTTTAAAAAATAAACAATATGGCATTTAAAAAAGAAGTTAAGAAATTCTTAAGTCTTATTTTGAATATTTGAATAAAGAGGGTTATTACATGGCTGAGAGTATTACTCAGTGGCAGAGTGCTTATCTCGCTTATGTGAGGCCCTAGGTTCAATCCCAGGTGAAGAAAAAAGAGGAGGAGAAAGAAGAGGAGGAGCAGGAAGAGGAGGAGGAGGAGGAGGAGGAGGAGGAGGAGGAGAAGGAAGAGGAAGAGGAGAAGGAGGAGAAGGAGGAGGGAGGAGAAGGAAAAGGGAGGAGGAGGAGGAGGAGGAGAAGGAGGAAGAGAAGAAGAAGAAAAAGAAGAAGAGGAAGAGGAGGCAGGAGGAGAAGGAAGAAGAGGAGAAAGAAAGAAAGAAAGAAAGAAAGAAAGAAAGAAAGAAAGAAAGAAAGAAAGAAAGAAAGAAAGAGAAGGAAAGAAACAAAGAGATAAAGAGAGAAAGAAAGAGAGAAAGAAAGAGAAGGAAAGGAAGAGAGAGAAAGGAAGATATAAAGAGAAAGAAAGAGAGAAAGAAAGAAAGAAAGAAAGAAAGAGAGAGAGAAAGAAAGAGAGAAAGAAAGAAAGAAAGAGAGAAAGAAAGAGAGAAAGAAAGAAAGAAAGAAAGAAAGAAAGAAAGAAAGAAAGAAAGAAAGAAAGAAAGAAAGAAAGAAAGAAAGAAAGAAAGAAAGAAAGAAAGAAAGAAAGAAAGAAAGAGAGAAAGAAAGAGAGAGAAAGAAGGAAGGAAAGAAAGAGAGAGAGAAAAAGAAAGAAAAGAAAGAAAGAAAGAAAGAAAAAGGAGGGAAGGAAGGGAAGGGAAGAGAAGGAAGGAAGGGAGAAAGAATGGAAGAAAAAGAAAGAAAGAAAAAAAGAAAGAAAGAAAGAAAGAAAGAAAGAAAGAAAGAAAGAAAGAAAGAAGAAATACTGCATTTATTAGCTGAAAATAAGTTGTCAAAAATATTCCATAAAATAAAAGATTTGGGGAGATTAAAAAGCTATGATGGCCCACTTCTGAAAATATACCCTGGGGGCCCAAAAACACATAGCAGAAACACTGTCTACACTTCTATGTAGATAGAACTATTCATCATACTATTCACAATAGCCAGAATCTGGAAACAACCTAAGTGCCTGAGAACAGATGAATGGATAAAAAAACTGGCACATCTACACAATGGAATACTATGCAGTTGTTAGGAAAAATGAAGTCATGAAGTTTGCCTGTGAATAGATGGACGTGGAGAGTATCATGCTGAGTGAAATAAGTCAGAAAGAGAGAGAGACAGATAGAGAAGGACTGCATTCACATGTGGTATATAAATAAGAGTATAATAGAAGACTAATATCCATGGCTAGGGAAAACAGGGGTAGGAGGACTGGTCAATGATTAGAACTAACCACCAGTGTGTGTAGGGAGCAGGGTGGGTAAGAGGGGTAAGAGAGAGAAGAGATCATTATGACAATAATAGCTGGGAAAGGTCACTCTGGACAAGAACTGAGGGTTAAAAGTAGGTAAAGGGATATCCTTTCGGTATCAATATTGCAAACACAATGTCAAAAAGGAAAGAGAGAGAGTGAGAGTGAGTGAGAGAGAGAGAGAGAGAAAATACACTGGTGGAGGGATGATGTTGGAACACCATATGACTGAAGCCTAATCATGATCAACTCTGTAAGGGTCTATCTCACAATGATTCAATAAAAAATTTAAGAATTATGATGGAAAAAATTAAAACTCCAAGGAAGAGTTTAAAATAAAGTTGAAAAATAGCTTAACAAGTAAAAAATATGAAGAGGATATATGAAATCTAAAAAACAACCTAGAAAAATCTAATATATAGTTATAATATATAGTTCAGCAAGAGAAGAACAGAGAAAATTGAGGATAGAAAATCACCTAGAAAATAACTGAAAATGTTTTCCCAAGATTGAAGGTCAGAAATTTGCAGATTCGAAGGTCTCATAGAACTTTTAAATAATAAATACATACAGGTCCACTACTATGAAACTGCAAAGCTGGGCACACACAAAAAAAAATGCTCAAAACTCCCAGGCTGGAAAAAAACAACTCCAATATAAAACATAAAAGATCATATAAACTCTGTAAGCCAGATGAAGGGAGAGTTCAATTAACTTTCAGAAGGAGACAATATTTTCTAGGTAAAATTTAATACAAAGCCAAAATATCTGTCAAGTGAGAGGACAGACTACAGATATTATCAAACATGAAAGACAGTCTTTTCCAGAAAATGAGTGGGAGATGTAAGCCATCAAATAAAGAGCAAGTGAAGGAGAAAAACATGAAACAGGTTAGAGAAAGATCAAATACAGAAGAGAGGCAAAACAAGTTCTAGGAAAACAGTAGGAGGGGTTCCAAGAAGGATGCTCTGTACCACTCACAGAGAGCATAGCTCCAGCTAAAAAAATTCTAAGTAAAGACAATGCAAAGCCCTTTGTGGTTCTGCCCTCAGGAAAGAGATAGGCATAGTGAAAATCAATGAAACCAATGCATCTATTGATGACATATATTAAGAATGATTGATGAGACGATAAAAAAGCACAGTTACATCACATCAAAGACTTGTGTTTCTCTGTGAGTCAAAAATCTTTGGACATGTCTGTAGTTCTCTGACCAAGAATGCTGAAGGAAAAAATCACAATTTTGCAAGAACAAGAATATTTATATCCCATCCCTTTAGATTCCATTGTTAAGATAGTTTTAGTTTTCTATCAGTGAGAGTTTGGTATCCTTTTAGTAATGTGTTGGTTAAATTTTTTACATCATGATAATAGCACAGCTGGGAAGTAGGGACTATATCAGGGGGTATGCTCCATGGGAAAGATGGAAGGCTGGACGACTGGTTCAGCCATTTTGGAAAACAGTATGGACACTTCTCAAAAAATTAGAAATTGAGCTCCCATTTGACCCAGCAATATCACTGCTGGGAATATACCCAGGAGATGCAAAAAAGTATAGTAAAAGTGACATCTGAATACATATGTTCATTGCACACTGTTCACAATAACCAGAATCTGGAAAAAATCCGAGTGTCTGAGAACAGATGACTGGTTAAAGAAACTTTGGTACATGTACACAATGGAATACTATGCAGCTGTTAGAAAAAATTAAGTCATGAAATTTGCATATAGGTGGATCAGCATGAAAAGTATCATGTTAAGTGAAATGAGTCAGAAAGAGAGGGACAGACACAGAAAGATTGCACTCATTTGTGGAATATAAAGTTACAGAATGGGAGACTAACACCTAAGAATAGTGGAGATAAGTGCCAAGAGGACTACTCCACAGCTTGGAAGCTGACCTCACATGCTAGGTGAAGAAGCAGCTCTGATAGAGAAGGGATCATCAAGCAAAGGGAGATACGGGCTGAAAATAGACTATAGACCGAACATGATGCCTACTTAATACCTCTGTAGCATACCACAACACCCAAAAAAAGATAGCGAGCAAATGGGAATGCTCTGCCACAGAGGCATGGTGGGGTGAAGGGGACAGGGTGGGGGTGGTAGGAGGCATGCTGGGACCATTGGTGGTGGAAAATGGGCACAGGTGGAGGGATGGGTACTCGATCATTGTATGACTGAAACATAAGCATGAAAACCTCTAAGTCTGTAACTTTATCTCATGGTGATTCACTAATAAAATAAAATTAAAAAAAAAAATCCTAGCATTGAAAAAAAACAAAACAAAACAAAAAACTGGAAGGCTGGGTCCTTTCCCTAAATGGGGCAATTGGCAAAAACAGAGTCCTGATAATACAGAAAAGGGCCTGTAACTTCATTTTCCTTTAAGAAATCCCATACTCTTCATGATCAACACTATCAAAGTTATACCAATTAAGGCATATGCCTTATTATACCAAAGAACAGAACCCTGTTTTCACACTGTGGCAACTGAGGTGTTCTACAGGAACCTGTAGATTCTCAGTTCAATTCTTAGAGACTGTGTGACTGAGTCATTTCTCACTAGGGCTTCTCCAGCACAAGCTCTTCCTTCTAAACACTAAAGTTGCAAATTTTCGTGATTTTGCAAAAGAAAGAGTTTCGAGTTCCTGAATTGTTTTAGAGATCCTTTGCTTTGGAAAAATGACAGCTACTCAGTTTAAGTAGGAAGAGTGGCTTAGGTTATATAAGTATTTAGAATGATACTTGTATTGATATCAGAAGATTCTGAGAATTTCAGAGATGAGATAGTTATTTCTTTCCACGGGAGCCCCTCTTGGACCAATGATGGCCCGATGCATGACAAACTCTCAGGGAGGAGAAACTGCCTTCACACCTAAGCTGGTGGATACATTCTCATCTCAGTTGATTTAGATCCCCACTCTCCCTCAAACAATTGGACACTGCTATCAAAGCTAATCAAGTCACTTTATTAAAGTCTTCTCTCCTTAAATTTTGTATTGGGGTCTTACTGCTTAAATAATAACATGCGATTGGTGAGATAAAAATTACTTTTAAATTTGTTTATAAAAGTTATTAATGAAGCTCAATGTGAATTTTTTATTTATTAGCTGATAATTGTTTTTAGTTTTATATAATTGTGAAAAATCAGAACAATTTCAGTGGCATTTCACCTGACCAGATTATGTAGAGTGCTTTCATTTTCTCTGATGACAAAGTAATCCGGAGTTTATAGTTCATGTCCCAAATCTTAACATCATATTTAAAAGATGTAGTTCTTAGACCAATATTTTTGTGATTTATCATTAAGGAAATGTTGTCAGAGGTGATTCTGCATAGACTCTTTGGTTTACTTAGAAAAAAAGATGATGTTATCCTTCCATCATCCTGTTGTTTACTTGAAAATCCTCACTGAGGACAAGACAGATAATTAGGATACTCTCAGACACATACCTCGAACAAGTGTGTAAATTAAAATATATGTAGAACTTTGATTTTTAAAAGTATTTTAAGTTTTTTTGCCATCTGCTTTGCATTCACCCAGCAAAACACCTTACTTTATGTACCATTGGTATTCCCAGAGGTTCTAAATATTAGCTTTAAAACTTCTATTGTGAAGGAAATTTTTTTTAAAAATCACATAGTTGGTTATGTAATTTATAGTCAGGAAGCTGTGGTGTTCAAAATAGATGCAACTTTATTTTAAATTCTTAACTCAGAATAGAAAAGGCTTCTGTTATACCTTCTCCCTAAGAGCAGAATGTTTTCATCTTGTTACTGCCAGGTGATCTATGTTACTTAGAAATTCATTTTCAGTGTCTTGGGTAAATGCTAAGTCAGACTCGAGGTTCATACCTCCTCTTTCTTCATCCTCTCCTCTGGGTGGGGAGAGGGGAAGTGCTGAGCAGAGGTCCATAGATAGTGGGATTAGGAGGAACAGGTGTTTGCACTCCTGATGGAAAAAGGCATATGAAGATGAGCTGACTTGTGAGTCAGTATGGGTTTACTCAAGAAACAGAGCCTCCCTGCCCAATGTATAACTTTGTTGTTGGCAGTACCGCGTTAGGCAGGATTATATAGAATGATTTTACTTTATAAACCCATACTTGTTTCATACATATGCAATATGCTTCAAATATGATTCATATTTAAAACCAAATTATGAATCTGTTTTTTTTAATCCTCATTTAAAAATTCAGGAGAAGGTACTGTGGTTGAGATTTTCTTCTTTTATGTTTGATTTTAGGTATTTAGGCTACCCCTGGTGGGGCCCAGAGAACCACAAGTAATGCTAGGGATTGAACCTGGGTTGGCAGCAAGCAAAGCAAGCTCCTTAATCCCTATACTCTACAGCCCATGGTTTCCTTTTATTTTTTTCCCTTTACATTCTTTTGTTATCTGGACTGATAACAAAAGAACAGGGACTGCTGAGAGTATAAAATCCCACCATCAATTTGAAGAGAATTAAACAAAATATTCACATACATCATGTATATGCTGACACACTATATTTCTATCATTTGAATTTATGGCATTATTTGTAAATTGATGACTGAAACTGTGTATATTATATATCTGTCATTGTCACTGTCATCCCGTTGATCATCGAATTGCTTGAGCGGGCACCAGTAACATCTCCATGTGAGACTTGTTGTTACTGTTTTTGGCATATCAAATACACCACGGGAAGCTTGCCAGGCTCTGCCGTGGGGGCTCGATACTCTCAGTAGCTCTCCGGGCTCTCCGAGAGGGGTGGAGGAATGGAACCCTGGTCGGCCACGTGCAAGGCAAATGCCCTATGCGCTGTGCTGTCGCTCCAGCCCAACTGGCTAACCAGATAAGAAAAATTCATGCTCTTTGGTCTTCGCAACGTCTTTACTGCCAAGAATTTAAGGCTCCATGGAAAGAGACTTCCCCTCAAGCCAGGATGCCAGCCCGAGAACTATGCTGCAGAACTGATGGCCTGAACCTTTTGCTTGTGGGCTAAAGGGAGATGATTTAGAACATTTGTATCCAACTTCGGATGAAATATTCAACACGTTTTACTCCATTCCTAGAGGCAGCTAAGTTTCTGTACCAGAGGTTCTAGTGATTCTCCGAGGCACCACCTGTCCAAACGTGCGATGTAAGTGGGTGTGTGGTATGATAAACAATGTCAAGTGTCACAGCTGTTAGTAGTGGAACACACACACACACACACACACACACAAACACAAATGGTAATGAAGGGAGGGGAAATGAGGGAGCATTAGAAACCAATGGCATAGACAAAGCCAAGTCTTAGGCTTCTGACAGTACAAAAGTTGCACGGACATTGCAGCACGCCACAGTGATTTCTCTCACCACCCCCCAAATAGGCAAGCAGACAAACCCCACTTAATAAAACAGGTAGGAGGAAGTAAAGATTTACTACCTTCTTTATTATATACCTACATGTATATATGCCTCGATACACACACACACTGAACAGCGAATGCTATGCATCCTAACATTCTTTCCAGCATTTGAGTCATTTTGGCAAAATATATTCTTGGGATACAATTAGTCTAGGAGAAGACTTGTGTGAGCCTCCTGTGAATAATCCTGTCACTTCCCATTGCAGAGCTGTGAAATCCATAAATGAAGTGTTAGAGTATTCCCACTTCTCATCTACACTTGGACAATTCACCCCCAGATCACTCCCCACGAGTTTCTGGTGGAAGCAGAGGTGAACCTGACATTGACAGTCCTTTCCAACACCTCCTCTCCTTGGGCTGTTGGTCTGCTGAAGATCCACTGTGGCTCAACCACAGGAGGGTCATTTCTTTCTCTGCTCTCATCTAAGTACCCATAGGGACAAAGACAAGAGGGCAAGAACACCTGAATGACACTGTACTGCGAGCTGCATTGCAAGTGCCTCGTCAGAAGCTGCAGGGCTGACCCCTTGCTTCGAACTCAACACTCAGCTCAGCAATCCCAGCTTCAAGAGGTGGCCCAATGGTCCCACATCCTGGTTCCTCAGATGTTGAGATTTCTTGCCAAATTCCACAGGAAGAGGCTGGGGAGAGAGTACAGCAGGTAGAGCACTTTCCCTTCCCTACATAATCCAGGTTCAAGCCCCGGCACCATATATGGTCCCCCAAGTCCCACCAGGAGTGATCCCTGAATACAGAGCCTGGAGTAAGGCCTGAGTGCTGATGGGTGTGGCCCAAAATAAGAACAACAGCAACAGAAACAAAACAGATTCCACAAAGGAGACAAAAGGGAACCCAAGCAGTATGACCCAGTGCTGATTTCAGGACTTAGTGGATGTGGGAGGATTAGGGATGGATGGTAGACAGAGAATTTCCTCTTGTTGTCCTGTGAGGATCCATAATAGTGCAACATGCTTTTCAAAATCTAAATTGGCAAATATATATATATATATATATATATATAAATCATAAATACTCTGTGTAAAAGGAATTTTTTTTCCTTGTTGCTCACCATCAAAGGCCTAAAGGCTAATTTGTCATCACTGAAAGAGTGGATTTTGGATAAAGAATTCATTCTCTCTGATTGAGTTAGTGTGTTTGTTAGTCTGCTAGTCAGTTAGCCTAAAAAGCCAAAATCCAAACAAAAAAAGAAGGAAATCTCCTAGTACGAACCAGCTGGCAGAAAAGCTTCTGTAGTAATTACCTGATAGAATATTTTTAATGGCATCTGGCCCTTCACTGTGGGCAAATGTGAGCTAAGCCTGGGTGGCAGATGCCCTCAATCTGCTGCTAGCCTTGCCCCAAAGGCCCTGGGATGGGGCTGACCTTGTCCATTCTGGTCTCTAATGCCTTGGCCAAGCCCACTACCAGCTAAAATCTGAGCGGATCTAGAAATAAAGACTATGGTAAAGCTAAGCTAGAACTCTTTCTCCTCTCAGATGCCCCTGGGCATATTTTCTGATCTCCATCTGCATCCCTTGACAATAAACTAGTCTGAATGGCGAAAAGTATCTTAAGTCTTAGGCAGAAAGTAGTATCTCCCAGGAGAGATTAGAATTGCATTGCCATGCAAACACTTGAATTTTTCTCTCTGTTCTTCCGGCCAGGCTGCCTCCTTTACCTAACAGGCTCACATATACCACCGGTTTTAATGCCTTCCGCTGGAACGTGGTTGCAAAAACAACAGCGTTCTAAATGAATCTGTGAAAACAAATGAGACAGGATAAGTAATAAATTGTGAATTTCTGAAGAAAAAATTTAATAAGTCAGTGACTATAATTAAAAATGTGAGGAACCATTTCTCTTGAGTATTTTGAATATATTTTTATGATGCATTTATGACAATGATGTTACTTTTTCCCCTAAATCCACCTGAAAGCTTATATCATAATATACAGAGTCATAAATATGTGTTTGTCATGGCAAAATTTAAAAAAGAAAGTTTTGCTATTGCTCGCATGGAGGGGGATAACTAAACACATTTATGACATAGGACTGATTTAAAAGTCTATTCTCATTGCACTTCATTTGTTTAATGCAAAATATTTTTTCTTTATTAAATTTTTGAATACTCATAAAGATTTAATAGCCGTGACTCGAATTCAGGTAATGTTTTCAAATATTTATACCTATAATAAAGGCAAATAGTTTTGCCTAGCCTGAAAATTATTTTCTCTTGTTAATCACAGGAATATACACTGAACATTGATTTCTAAATTTCCCTGCTATTCTCTCCTACTGAGGTCATTATCCACTGTTTTGTCTTTAGCTGAAACGTCTATGTAAGGAGCATTTGCTTATGCCTTTATTAGAAAACTTATACCAAAACATAACCAACCAAGCTCAGCTGAAACAAGAGCTACTTAAAATGCAAATGCTTCTCTTTTTTCTCAGTGTACCTAGTGACATAATTAAAATTAAGTCATTTATACAAGAAAGTGTTTATGTTTGATTGATATCATCAGTGTGTTAGAAATCATCAACTCCCTAATTATGTTCATAAGTATGTATGATCAGTGATAAAGTTCAGACATACAGTGTCTAAGTAATTCTATAAAGATTTGGGATACTTAAAATTTATAGATAGCATGCTAAGAAAACCTCTATTACTGTTATCTCAAAGATTTTGCCTTGTTTAGATCTGCCATGAATATTTTTATTTCATAATCTGGTTGGCAACACTTTAAGCACTTATGTAGGCCGGGCCTGAATATTCAGGCTGGCTTTGGTGGTGGTTGGGGAGTCTACCTCCTTATAAATGAGAAGCTTAATAAAGCTTGGGCTCAGAATTTTCTTTCTTTGGTCTGCAATTTTTCAGTTTTTATATAGACAAATTATTGACATTCCTATTCTTTTCAATACAATCCAGACTAAACTAGAGTAGTTCAGAGAAGGTGATAGATTCAGTTAGTAATGTTGTAGACACTATTGTACTTATCCCAATTCCCTTCTGACAACTAGTTAAGAGGAGGATCCTGATGAAGAGTCATCTTAGACCTAAAGTTCAGTGTAAGATACAAAGTTTGTGTGTAGCTAGTATCAACAAGGCACATTATGCATTTAGTAATGTCACTAAATAAGTCTTTACGTTATATCACCAGGGTGCTACAGATTGATTTCAGCAACTAAACTAAGCATCCTAAAAATACATATTTAGAACAGACAGATATAGGAAGAGACCTGCACTTTTCCAAAGGTAGCAGGCATTTGTTTGGAGGTATTATCTTCTTTTTCTTCCTTTTTTTGATTTTGTTTGTTTTTGTTTTGGCGATGCTCAGGACTTACTCCAGGCTCTGCAATCAGGAATTATTCCCGACAGTTCTTGGGGGGAACATATGGAACGCTGGAGATGGAGCCTAGGTCAGCTGCATGCAAGACAAGTGCTCTACCTACTGCACCATCACTCCCATAGTGAGGCATTTTTCTAGCAGCATTTGTTCAGAGATAGCATGCCTTCAGGCATGTGAGCTGTTAGTGGGGCTATTGGAAGTCAGGAGGCAGAAGTGCTTGATGCAGGGAAAGAGAAGAGCTCTCCTTGTGAGAGGGTGAGATATGAACTTGAATTTTCCCAAACAGAAAAGCGGTCAGCACAAAACTTAGTTCTCTCAAATGACAACAACACCAACCATACTGCATTTCTTCCTCACTGGGGCTTAGTTTCTAGAAGAGTTAACCAGAATCTTATCTTTTGTTAAGTCATCTTCCTCTCTCACCTTTAGTCTAGCACGCTTCCCTGATTTTTGTCAATAACCAATGTAATGGACGAGAAAACACTCAGACAGTTTTTACAAACTCATCAAAATATTCCAAGATCTTCCTTCAGCTTTTGAGATTGTGGACTGGCAAAATCATTCGTGAGTTTTTTGAGAAGTACATCCAGCAAATGAACTAACTCTCAGGATGTAAATTAAGCAGAAGGATAATAGCTGGTATAGGAGGTTCATAAATACTGGACCAGAAGACCTGATTTGTGTGAAACATATTTAGCATTTTCTTTGATCTGAAATGACCTGAGCATTGCTCTGATAAATTTGTAGTGCTACATGATATCCAAAATTTATGCTAACCTGAAATTCTAAGATATTTTTTTTCCTAACTGGAAGTAAAGCAATCAAGAGTTTTCTGCTCTTGTGTGGTGACCAAATTTAGAAACCCTAAAATTTGTAATCTTGGTCTTGCAGAAATTAATACACTTTAGCTGCATTGATCTAATTTTTTTTGGGGGGGCTGGAGTGATAGCACAGTGGTTGGGCATTCGCCTTTCACGCAGCAGACCCGAGTTCGATTCCTCCGCCCCTCTCGGAGAGCCCGGCAAGCTACTGAGAGTATCGAGCCCGCTTGGCAGAGCCTGGCAAGCTACCTGTGCATATTGGATATGCCAAAACAGTAACAATAAGTCTCTCAATGAGAGAAGTTACTGGTGCCCGCTCGAACAAATTGATGAGCAACGGGATGACAGTGACAGTGTGATCTAATTTTTTATTAAGTATGACAACTTGAAAGTAAATAGATTTGCTTTTATGCTTTGCTCTAGCTCTCTTAGGAAATCTTGCTATTCATTTGGGAAAAACAAATGAGCAGGACACTAACAAGTAGGAAACTTTATACACTGGCAATGAGCCCAATTCTACCCCAGGCACCAGATAAACCCACAACACGGGGTTTATTGGTAGAGTTTATTGTCATTTAAGAGCATCAACTGATACTCCAAAGTACCATGCAACTAAAAAACTCTCTTTATCTCAAGTTTTTTTTCTTGGTCAGAAAGATTAAGCTTTATTTAAATTATTCTGAAAATGCTCTTCTATACTTAGGGGAGGACCAAAAAGCATAAACACACTTGAGATTATTTTTTTTATCTGTTTGGACTTTTTTTCTTTATCTGTCATGCACCACGATAGCAGGATAAAGCCATTGCTTCCATTAATAATGACTATGGCTTTCATTCCATCTTTTCAGTTCTGACACTAATCTTGGCTAAGCTCCAGCAGCCTCCTGAAGCACTATTGAGCAATACATGTTCAATTGTGACCTGAATTGTAGAAGTGAGAAATAAAGGCATATCACTCCAAGTTGAAGGAGTGATGAACAACAGTTAGACAAATAACAGTTAAAGGAATCCATTGCCACTCAACTGACCTTGCAATAAATGCCAAGGGACTTCTATAAAAGGAAAAGCCTACTTGGAAGTAGAAAAATAACTTTTAAAATGTGAAAGAATAGAGGGGAAATTGGGGAATTCCTAGAACAAACTTAGTATTTACTTGCTTAACTTCTAAAAGGAAATAAGGGGCTTGAGAGTAATAAAAGGGTAGGGAGCTTGCCTTGTATACAACCAACCAGGGGTTGACTCTTGGCAT
The DNA here is from genome assembly GCF_027595985.1 of Sorex araneus. Classification (NCBI taxonomy): domain Eukaryota; kingdom Metazoa; phylum Chordata; class Mammalia; order Eulipotyphla; family Soricidae; genus Sorex; species Sorex araneus. The sequence continues at coordinate 32,291,339 of NC_073307.1, read as the reverse complement.
CTCATATGGTCCCCTGAGCCTTCCAGGAATAATCTCTGGGTACAGAGTCAGGATTAAGCCCTGAACACAGCTGGATGTAGAAAGAAAGAAAAGATAGAAAGAGAGAGAGAAAGAAAGAAAGAAAGAAAGAAAGAAAGAAAGAAAGAAAGAAAGAAAGAAAGAAAGAAAGAAAGAAAGAAAGAAAGAAAGAAAGAAAGAAAGAAAGAGAGAGAAAGAAAGAAAGAGAGAGAGAGAGACAAAGAGAGAAAGAAAGAGAGAGAGAAAGAGAGAAAGAAAGAAAGAGAAAGAAAGAAAGAAAGAAAGAAAGAAAGAAAGAAAGAAAGAAAGAAAGAAAGAAAGAAAGAAAGAAAGAAAGAAAGAAAGAGAGAAAGAGAGAAAGAGAGAAAGAGAGAAAGAAAGAAAGAGAGAGAAAGAGAGAAAGAGAAAGAAAGAAAAAAGAGAAAGAGAAATGGAGAGAGAAAGAAAGAAAAAGAAGGAAAGGAGGAAAGAAAGAAAGAAAGAAAGAAAGAAAGAAAGAGAAAGAAAGAAAGGAAGAAAGAGAGAGTGAAAGAGAACAGATAAACTGAATTTGTCTCACACCTTGACCAAAATTAACTCAAAATGGGCTAAAGACTTAAATATTAGACCTGAAACCATAAAATGCATTGAAAAAACATAAGCAAAACAGTCCATAATACTGGCTTCAGTAATTAATTCAGAGATTTGACTTTAATGACATGTGAAAATAAGCAAATAGGACTATATCAAACTAAAAGGATCCTGAATAGGGCTGGACATAGTATAGTGGGTAAGGCACTTACCTTGTACAAGTCTGACCCAGGTTCAATCCCTGGCACCATATGGCCCCTTGAGCACTTCCAAGAGTGATGACTGAACAGAACCTGAGCACTGCTGGGTATAGACCCAACCTCCCACCAAATAATAATAAAGTTAAATTAAATGCAGACATAAAGTGCTACTGTGAAGGGAAATGAGCAATTGCCTGGGGCATGTCTATTTTCCACAATTATCAGCATTTATTATTTTTAACACACCTGATATTTGTGGCATTTTCTTTCCATGAATAGCATCTAGCCCTCATGACTAAAGCAAGCTCAGGTAACTCCACAATCACAGCAGGATTCAAAGACAATGGCTCTTTTTGAGTTTTTTTGACCAAACTTTTTATTTAGCATTTTGTAGTTGTTTAACACACATTGAAATGGTCTTATTGGGGAGAGGGGAGAAGGGAAAGTTCTTGAGGATTCCCAAGGAAATGTAAGAAAGGCAAAATATGGCCAGCATCCTTTTGCTCTGGGGAGTGGGGTTTATTGGGCATGTAGCATTTTCCTTACATGAAGCACTTGATCTCAGATATTGTTTTCAGATTGAGAACATGAAGGGTTTCAGCTCGAAGACATTGAAATCCTAAAAAGCGTATGTTGGGGACTGTTCAGGACCCTGAACAAAAGAGGACCCCTCAACCTTTACTCTGGACAAACCGGAAAATTCCATTACCAGTGTTCGCATAACCTGAGGCACAGGTGCCCTTGTGACAAAGGAAATAGCTAAACTCAAGAAGTAAAAGTAGCCCAGGGCAGTTAACTACGAGACCCTAAGGGTCCGTAGAGTAGAATACCTTCCTTTACACTAAAAGCTATACTTTAGCTTACGAAACCTTGTACGTTCCTCCTGACAGATGTTCCTGACAGATAAACCCTTGTCTTCCCCTCCCCACTATTTCTCAACCGACTCTTAGAGAATATTGTAGCCCACCAAAGAACACCCCGAACTTTTCCTTATTTGGTCTGAGAAGACACTTCCCTGATGATTGACAACTCATGTACCAAGCCCCTGCTAAGAAAGGTATAAAACCAGCATGACTGCTAATAAAGACGCTCTTGATCAGCATGTGTTGTCTTGAGCCTCTTTCTTCCTAACCTCGCCAGTTTTATTCTCAGGTCGGGACCGCTCACAGACCCCACTCAATTTGGAGCGCTTTCCACTGTTGTCTCTTCGCGGGCTGCAGAGATTTCGGGGGAATGCAAGCATACTCCAATCGCCCTTCTAAATAGCTGTCACTGTCACTGTCATTCCGTTGCTCATTGATTTGCTTGAGCGGGCACCAGTAACATCTCCATCGTGAGGCTGGTTGTTACTGATTTTGGCATATCAAATATGTCATGGGTAGCTTGTCAGGCTCTGCCGTGTGGGGTGGGATACTTTTGGTAGCTTGCTGGGCTTTTGAGAAAGGTGGAGGAATCAAACCTGGGTCGGCCACGTGCAAGGCAAACTCCCTACCCACTGTGACATCACTCCAGCACTTCTAAATAGCTAACTTGTTTTATTAGGGAGAAATATCCATTCACCTCTCCATTTTTATATGGCTAGATATGCCAAAGACAGTAACACTAAGTCTCACAATGAGAGACGTTACTGGTGCCCGCTTGAACAAATCCATGAGCAAATGGGATGACAGTGACAGTGACAGATATGTTGAAAGATACAGGGCATAAGGGCAAGCCTCATACAGGGCATGAGGCTTAATCAGAAACCCCAACCCAGGAGGGAAAGATATAATCTATCTGGAGAATCTCCTAAGTGTGTGCCACTAATAGAACTGGAGAATTTCTCACAGTCTCTAGAGAAGTCTTGGCAGTTCTATGAGGATGTATGGGTACCTACGGTTTTAGAAATAAGGCAATGGAGAAATAAGGAGAGAGAGGAAAAAGCTTGATTCTTCCATAAACCTGACTTGAATATTTGCAACCACTTGACCTCTTCCTACTTAGCTATTTTGGGTCCAAGCTGCCTTTGAGGTGAAGGAAGCATACATAAGACCCTTGTATTTTCATTCATTTAACATGTCCTGACATATGTACTTTGGGGGTTTTGGTTTTTGGGTTGTTTCTTTTGTTTTGATTTTTTGGGGCCACACCCAGCAATGCTCAGGGCGTATTCCTAGCTCTGCACTCCTGGACATGCTTATGGAACCATAATAAGATGTCAGGGATCAAACTCAGATCACCACATGCAGAGCAAGTGCCTATATACTTTACTATTTCTCCAGCTTCTGGGTTTGTACTTTAAAATGGGCTTATGGTGGGTTTTGTTTGGATTTTGGTGCTAGGGATGAAACTCACATGTGAGATATATGTTCTGCACCAAACTACACCACAGTCTCCTCTGTAAAGTTTCTGAGTGACTGTCTATGTATTGGTTAATCTCTCAGAGGAAAACAGGGAGGAGAAGAGGAAAGGAAAAACTAGCTTTCAAGGATAACAGTCCAGACATCATAATGTCCTCAGACTAAAAAGTCTTTTGAAAGGAATATTTAGCTATAAAAGCGTTACTCTGGGACACAATAGAAAACATGACTATCCTTATCTATTGTATGTCTAAGACACAAAGATTTAGCACACATTCCTCATTTTACACTAGAGTAAAGCTATGCCCAGATAGCATAGTGAATTACACAAGTTTTTCTGGAAAATGATAGAATTGGAATTTGGACCTTTGAGAGGAACTATTGGATTCCCTCCATTCTATCAAAGCTACCTCCCCACTGTAGGTTATACTGAGACTCCTTGTCAGGTGTAACTATCTCTCTTAGACATTGTTTAAATATTTGAACAGCAGCAACTTATCCTTGCAAGGAAATTGCCTTGAGAACTATGATACTCAACTGTCCAACTGTGGACTCTTACAGAAAGGAAGATCTGAAAATCTTGCAGCTGTTAACTCCTGCACATATGCTAGTATTGTCTAGGGATACTCATATTCACATCAAAGGCTGAGTGATAGCTTGATAGCTTGTGTGTGTGTGTGTGTGTGTGTGTGAGAGAGAGAGAGAGAGAGAGAGAAAGCATTATATTTTTAAGTAAGATTAAGGTGGGACCAGAGAGATAGGACAAGACTATAGGGTTCTTGCCTTATAGTTAGATCCACAGCACCACATATGATCCTCCAAGCCCTGATTATCACCTGGTGTGACCTCAAACCAAAAGCAAATTTTAAAAATATTGAGACAACTGTTCTCAGAAGATTGAAAATGGGGGTGCAAGGGGTGGAAGGGAAACTGGGGACATTGGTGGTGGAAAATGTACAGTGAAGGACTGGTGGCGGAACATTATATGACTGAAAAACAGAAAGAAGATTGAAAACAAAGCCTTCCTCGGTATGGCCTTACAGCTAACTTCTTACAGAATTGACCAAGTATATGGCAGGGGGAACCAGTCCAAAAAGAGAAGCTGAAAAGTTACCTCATCTGCATAGAATTCTCTAATTCTATAATTCTGAATAGAATTTTCTAATTCTCTAATTCTTACAGTTAGGCAGGAAGGCATCACACAAGTGTGGTATTCTGTGGAGTGTCTTCTAGATGTTCTAACCCACAGGATGGGTATAAGGCATCCTTATTTAGGATGCAAAATTGAATTGTCTGGTCAAGGCATCCTATTTAGGATGCAAAATTGGATTCCCTGGTCAAGAATCTAAAATGAAACAAAAAGCAACTGAGTTGCACAGCTCTGCTGTACTAGAAATGACAACGGCTTAACACTGACTGCTCTATTATTGCACAAGAGTAGCTGTTAGCTCAGGAATTGTAATGAGAACTTTTCCTTTCATGTAAAGAAACAGCATAAAGGTTAATCAAGCCGCTTCTAGAGTCTTGTTACTTCTGTCTGAATCCCTCACTCATCGTTTTACCTGTGGGAAGTCAGGTAAAGAGAGTAATTTTGCCAGTGAAGGCTTAAAGAAAGGATAAATGTGAATTACCTTTAATGTGTGAAAATTCAATAAGAAGCTATAGCATATATATAATCTAAAATAGAGCTCACTATTTCTTTAAGAAGAAATAATTCATTTGAAATATTTCTCATTGGGTTCAATGGCAGTTTTTAAATCACACCTACATATTAATTTTCTAGATTTATGCTGAAGTAAACTACAATAAAATGTAGTTTATTATGAGATATTCTATTATCATTGTGCAATCAGAAAGAAAAGATAAATAAAATTATGGTTAGATAGTATTTTATATAATAGCATCTATTTCTATGTACCAGAAACTAGTCTAAGTTTTCTAATATAAATGTAAACTTATTTCATCCTTACAACAATGCCAGGATGTAGGTAAATACTATTATCCCACTTGACATATGCAAATACTTGAGAAAATTCCTAGGAAGTTGAAAAATAACAGCACAATTATTTCATTCCAAATGTCTTATATTGATGGCAATTATGAGCCTTACATTACTTATCATTCTTTTCTGTTTCTAATCTATTTGTTTAACTTTTAATTGAGTCTTTTAAACTTTTTTTTTTCTTTTTTCTTTTTCATAACCCCAGCAATGCACAGGAGTTAACTCCTGACTCTGCACTCAGGAATAGCTCCTGGCGATGTTCAGGGGGACCATGTGGGATGCTGGGAATCGAACACAGGTTGGCCAAGCACAGGGCAAAACTCCCTACCAGCTGTGTTATCACTCCAGCCCCGTTTTTTTTTAACTTTTAATTTTAACTTTTAAATGAGTCTATACATGAATTATTTATACTAATATTTTGCTGACTGTGTTTACTGAGAATTATTTGGGGACAGGAAGGCACTGATTGAGAAAAGGGCTACAGTGGATGAAAGTTTCTTGAAGGTCACTAAATGATGGGGCTGTGACGTAGAGAACAAGTGATAATACTAACAGAAGAAATATTTTTGAAATTACAGATGAATATGATCAGATTGTAAATGGTATAGATGTTTGAGAATACTTACTTAGCCAACTGTTTTATGAGGGAAATTCTAATGGCAAAAACTCACCTTGCAAAACATCACAAAAACTTTTAATTGGAAGTATTAACACATAGGTCTATGATTCTCTTTATTCTCTGAAATAACTGCTTAAAACGGAACAGAATATACCTCTTCTTGAAGTCCACTGAATTTATTTTCTCCTTATAAATAGTAACCTTTGAAATGGCACAAGTAATGTAATTATTACCAGTCACTAAATTTATATTGAACTAAATATGATAGGTCTGAGATTTTTTTGTGTGTTTATTAGCAAGTTACCATGCCAAAACTGCTGCAAAGTTCCCTTCAAAAAGTATTTCTTTTCTTTTTGATTATCATATAGCCTGAGACTCAAAAGTATTCTCCCTGAAACACAACCTCCTTATCAATACTTTCTAAGGTTCAAGATCAAAATATCCAAGAGATTGAGCATGAAACTCTCATTTTGACCCAAACTAATCAAAGTAGAGTTCTGAGAAATGATTTTATAATACAAAACTTAGACATGAGAAATACTAATGGAAATATTTTCCTTGTATCAATTCCTAATAATTTTTGTAGATTTGCTAAAAGGTCTAATCAACCCATTGCCCAGGGAACCACCCGAGAAAGCAATATTCTAACTCGAGGGTGAATTGTCTAAATGTAATAAGTGGTAACAAAGGACCCTGAGGACTCAGCTGCCCACTAACCAGTTTACTGATCTTTCCACACAATGGCCACTTCAACACTTGTATTAGCTTTAAAATGCCTAAATCCATGCAGTGAAGAGAAAAAGAGCCAGTTCCTATGGAATATGCTGACTTTTGCATGGAAGGCTGTTTTGGTTTCTGGGCAGTCTAACAAAGGAGTTGTTTTTCTCTGCACTCTGGAAGGTATCAGGTAAATGTTCTTCTGAGGGGACAACAAAGAAACAAAATCACTAAATGGTAGTTATATCTCCAGCAGTCTAAATGAGAAGATCTATCTCCTAATTGAAATGTTTCATTAAAATTTCTGATTTAACCTGCTTCTTAAAGTTGGATTGAGGATGCTTAGAGAGACTGCCACAAAGATGTAAGGAGTTCTGCCCAATTAGAAAATAAACAACAGAACACTAAAAGATAGCACCGAAAAACAAGGATGCAAATAATAATCTGATGAACCAAAAGGTTAGTCTTGATATTTTACAAGTAGGTCAGAATTCTGTTAAGGGGGCACCTTAATACCTCTTTTCTCTAGAGATCTCAGATCCTTGTGCTGGCTTTATAGTACAGGGGCTAAAGTGCTTGCCTTGCAGACAGCCAACCCTAGGTTCAAGCCCTGGCACTGCATAAGGTTCACAAATAACAACCAGTAGTGATTGAGTCAGTAGTGATCCCTGAACATCACTGGATGTGGCTCCAGCCTCCCAATCCCAAGTGATCTCAGATCCAAGAACTCATTGGTTATCTTATAGCTGAGAACTAGTTTACACCCTACAATCCACCCAACACCCAATCTGGCTGCTATTCCTCTCAATCTGAGAGAACATGATGTTTCTACAGATCAGAGAGGCAATGTTCAAAATATTGTTTTGAACAAGTTGGTGTCCAGATCCACCTTCCTTGACTGTGGAGAAATGGGTATTACTGTTCTTCCAGGGAATCCTTCAAATTTTGTGCTCCTTTGACATACACTATCCTGTCTCTCTTTGGCCTTACAAAAGAGCCAGAGTTTTGGAATAACAATACTGTGTTTCCTGAAATGCTGTGGACCCAAGGTGGTACTGGGGGTCACGGGAATTGGAAGTGGGCATGGGAATGGATTTGGAAATTCCAGATTATGGCTTTGCCCATTATGAAGGAGTCTAAGAATGTCGGGACTGTTTCAGAAGCAACATGCTAAGCTTAATATTCCAAGCTCTAAAGACGAAACACTATCCAAAAGAAAATCAAACAGATCAAAGGACAATGACACCAAATGACCTCAGGTCTGAAAATTCAAGCTAAGCATAGAACCAAAGATGAGGAAAAGAACTTAAATGGGCAATTCAACCAAGAACAGATGGAAATGTATCAACAATTAGATGGGAGACAGTGTTGGTTCAGGTTGAAACTCAAGTTTGCAAAGCAGGGGTCAGTTTACACCACAGAAAAGTTAGTGAGGCTGGAGCAATAGTGCAGTGAGTAGGGCACTTTCTATCCACGTGACCAATCTGGATTCTATTCTGGCATCCCATGTGGTCCTCTAATTCCACCAGGAGAAGTCCTTCAGTGCAGAGCCAAAAGTAAGTCCTAAACACTATGGCGTGTGAGCCAACCCCTTAATTTTTTTTTTTTTTACTGTGGAAGCATAAACTATGGGGAGTCCCTCTGTAAAGGCAAACTTTTAGTTCAACTTAGTGGTAGACTGTGTCAAAAGAGTGTCCCTTGCTTCTTTACAAAGGAGGATTGTACATTACAGCTTATTACATTAATTCAAATGTGTCAATAAGATTTGCATCATCCAATACAATGGAGGTTAACTGAGACTTAAGAATCAGTACCCGCTTTGTCATGCTCCACTGGCATAAACTATCACTCCCCTCCATCTGGGTCTTGGACTGAGGATAATGTTAACAATGGAGCTGAGTTCCCAAATGACTCCCAATAACAGGTATTAAGAAATTCTGGTTATATTTTTCCCACTAAATTTTTTAGTCATTATTATCTAGACTATCTTGACTGATGCAAATGAATATTACTGGTTGGAAGTCTATAATTAATTATTATGCTTGGTTATATTTACTGTAATATGACAGGCTAAGCACCACAATAATGCTGCAAGAGAAACCAATTAGGAAAATGCAGGACTACAATGTTTACTTTGGACAATTTGTAAAAGAGAATGAAGTTTGTTGGGCAAATTTGTTACCTCTAATATCCTAGCCAGTCAAGAGAAAAATTAATTAGCAGGAGACCCAGCCTCCTTCTCTCAAGTATCGTATACTCTAATTAAAATGTCAGAATACACACATACTTCCACAAGATAAAAACAGGCAAAGGGGTTTAATTTTTACTACTGTAAGAATTCAAAGTTTAAGGAGACAAAGCCTGCTGAGTTTTGTCATTGTGTTATCATCTTCATCAACATCAATAATTACTGTTGCTTTTGTGCTGTAAGACATTAGGGAGATATAAAAAGAGCAGCTGTTGATTGCACTTGCGAAAATATGTCACATTGTTTTTGACTATCTTCAGTTTTTTGAGCCACACTGCATGTGAATAGTTAATATATGAAAGGAAGGGGTAAATTTTCCTGTTAGATAATCAGATGGCTTCGGAAAATGCATGGTTTTAGGTGATCCTACAGAATGAGAAACTGCAATCAGGAAAATAAGGATGGTCCTTATGTGGAAATCAAGATAGTCCCTAGAGCCAGAGTGAGCTCCTCTCAAATCACAAAGGGGACTTCTCAAAGACCAGAGCAGGAAAAAGGGTGCTTGTTTGAGTGACCCGTCAGCCATCCTGACAGGCATCAGGAAAAGTGGGCATGTGCAGGAGCAGAGAGTGGTGGAGAGATGGGTTCTTCATCCCTCTCCCTTTTGCAACCTCTGATTGGGGTCGGGGGTGGCTTTGTATCTGGGAATGATGACTTGTGACAGTGCTTGGGGCTCACAGGTGGTGCCAGGGATTTAAACCACATTCGTAGCTGCTACAGATGCACACAAGACAAGTGTCTCACTTTCTCCAGTCCCAAACCCAGCTTTTCTGGGCAAGAATGTGATCAATCCATAGTCCACTACATCTCATGTTGGCCTTCGACCAAAGCGCCTACCCACATTCATGGCACCCAACATCAAGTGCAGGGTTATTTGCAACACTAAGTTTTTATTTTTCTTACTTGACTTAACATCCACTTTTGAATTAAGAAAAATGTTGAGAACAAATGCAGAATCCCTTTATGAAAGCCGCACTAAAGGGCACTCTCATAAAGATGAAAGCAAATGGTAGTGAGACTTGGCCAATATCTGCCTCTTCTCAGCTGTCCTTGATCATGTAAAACAGGAGTCGCCTTTGTCACTAGCTCTTTGACAGCTTCTCCTAAAAATAATCCCACCTGCATTAATTTACCATGCAGAATTTTCACCACTGTGTTTCTAGTAATATACAGAAACACAAATGTCATAATATCTACTTATTTACACAATTGCTACAAATAAAATTCATAAAAGATACAGTATTTTTAAAATTCATGGTCTCTAGTGCTTCAGCTAAACAATAATTCTAGAAAGAGTTTTTATTTCAAGTCTGAAAACAATCTTTTTGTAAAATGGCAATGGGTGAATTCATTGAATACGTAATCAGTGTGCTATTCAGCTACAACTAATCACATATAATCTACTTCATAGCTTTCTCCAAACATCTCTGAAACTTAATGGGGCATAAATACATGCACATAAATAAATGAGAAAATCAATAATTAAATAGAAGTGAACTATATAAACGAATAAATAGACGACACATAAAAACAGATGATGTTTGAGTGAAGCAGGAAAAGCAGGGTCATAGTTTAGATTTACTGCACTGTCTATGATTGCAGAAAATCCCATTTTTAATGCACACAAGATTTGAGAAGACAGAGAAAAATTTACTTCAAGAATAAACCCAGATTTGGGGGAGAATTCTGAGTGTTCCAGAAAATCCCTGTGCCCAGAGAATTATTCACTTTTGTGTTGGTATCTGGGATAGGACAAAGGAAGTTGGAGACTCATTCATTGCCAGGGGTTCAAGCAAGTCTTTTATTTAACTTTGGGGTAGGGGCCACACACTTGGCAGTGCTCAGGGATAACTCCTGACTGCACTCAGTAATCACTCCTGGCTGGGCTCTGGGGACCATATGTGGTGCTGAGGATCAAACCCGGGTTGGCTGCATGCATGGCAAGTACCCACTCACTGTGCTATTACTCCAGCCCTTATATTTAATTTTTAATGGTTTGCCTCAACCACACTGGCAATTTTTGCTACATGAGTTTACACACAATTGAACAATATGTATGTAGTCAACCAATCCTGTCAAGAGGGGCTTCCTGCGAAAATTGGTGAGTTTGCCCACTGCTCTCATTCTTTTCCCTAAGAGCTAAAGTGCCAAAGAAGGTCAAACAAAGAAGGGAAAAAACATTTAGCTCTATCACTTTCAAAGTGAAGACTTTATACCATAACCTTTTTACAATCAATCAGGTAGGATTTATTATCAAAATCTAGATTGTTTTGTAAGTATATAACTGTACCTCACGGTGATTCACTAATAAAAATAAAATATATAGATATTGGCCTAACTGAATAATTTAGGCTTAGGTCTCCAATATCTACATGATTAATAAGCTATCTGGTAATGTCATCTTAAAGATTGCATAGCAAAAATATGGATATTTATAATATATATCATATACTATAAACGTAATCTATCTACCACAGAAGTTTGGAACCTAGAACTGAAGGAGAAACTTGAACCATTCACATCTGTCTTTTAAAAGAACATACTATATATAACTGGAATTTTTTGATTGATTCTGATGATATAACAACTATTTGGAAAATCAATTTTTTTTCAGGTTTCAGTTGATTATATCATCTATGAGGCAGCTGAAATTTGTATTCAAAACCAAATGCCATAACATATTTATTACTACTTCCTAGACTCTTTTCCATCATCTCTACAAATTTCAATATCAGAAACTGAGATGGGTTTTTTAATGTTTCTTTTTCATTTTTTTAAAGAAGTAGTATTTAACTTTTTAATATATGATTATTTTCTCTCCTTGGTGTGTTTTCAAATTGATTTTTCTCTGTAAGATTTTTTTGTTCTAGAATTTTAGGTATAAAAGTCAGACTAGCGGTTCAGTAATCCTCAGGTACATTCTACTTCACTCTCTAAATCATCTTAATGTTTTAAGCCACTCAATCCTTCAACTACTCATGCAGTATAGCTTGTTTCCCTTCCAAAATGCAACTGCTGAACAGAGAGAATAACAATGCTGATATAATGGCAAAAAATATATAGAGAGGGATTATTTGTATAAACTGTAATTGGTACTTTATGTGATATTTTAAAGGCATAGAATATTTCCAAATCATTGTAAAATTATTATTGTAAAAGTCATTTAAAAAATTAATTTATGTACTAGGTTAACTCCTCCGTTACTTTGAACAGTAAGTAATCCATAGTGATGCTCTTATATTTCCATACTAAAACAAGGATTGATAACTAAAGTCTTCCATATGTGCTTCTAATAAGATCTACTAATGAAGGTTTGTTATTTTTTTAGGGTAAGGGATCTTTTTTCAAGGGCACAATGCAGTTCCTCTGTAGATAGCTTAATCATTTTTGACTTAAAAAAAAGTGAACAAACCTGTTTACTTTGTAGGACAATCTGTAATGCTTAGAAATATTAAATGTGATTGGTGTTTTCTCTCTTTCAAATATATTTCTACCATGTTGCATCACTGTTTGCTCCTCATTTTCATTTCAAATACTTCTGTGTTGCAGATTCATCAGTTGCTAATTGAGCACTCAGCCGTATCACCAAGGTGATATGTCCTAAAGTGCATTCAAGAAAAGATAAAATGAGGATTCTGTCCATTTGCAGTTGGACCTCAATGTACTTGCTTTTAATAACCCTTGAATATAGATGCTAATTTATAGGGCTGTGGTGAACAATATTAAACTATTCCTTACTCTTCCCTTGTGCTTTGAGTGCCTGCTGACGTGTGAAGAAGGCTAAATAGATAAATAAGCTTACACGTAGATCTGGCAAATCAGAGGGATGATAGAAACAGAATTAACCTTGATTGGGAAAGAAAAAAAAAAAAGAAACCTATCACATGATCTAGGACTAAGAAGACTGTAAAACAAAAACACAAATGAAAGAAGTCTTCCACTTCTTTCTGAATTAATCTCTGAATTAGCCTGCCTGCCTTCCCACCCTCAAATTCACATTTGCTGGTGGTCTCATGAGTCAGACATAGCTTTGGACTCTGAAGACAAGAGGAAACTATGAAGGGAGAGGCACTGAGGGATCTCAGTGAGAGCTGAGATCTCTGAGGGTTGAGATCCCACTTCCCGCCCCCTCACTCACCTCTCTCCACAGACTCTGTGTGGGCTTTCCATGTGGGGAGTGGTCAGCCATGCTCCATGTCATCCAAAGCTCCAGGAAGATAAATTCTGAGAGGGTTTTTCGCTTGAGGCAATTAGAAGCCACAGATGACCTTGTGAAGTCAGATCCTGTGGAGAGAGGCAGACACCATTCTGTTGTCTGCTAGGTAAGCAGCAAGGGCACAAAGGAGGAGCACAGTGGGGTGAGGTAGGTACTCTGGAAACAACAATGGTGGCTGCAAGTTAAGTGCCTCAGGGCTCTTACCAGGGAACCTCTCAGAGCTGGGCTGTGAACAACCCCAGCAAACCCAAGCAGGAACCTGACATCCCTATTTTAATTTAATTCTTAGAAACACCTAACATAGACCCTCTCTGACACTGATGAACAAACTCAACAGAGGTTTCTTGAATAGGTGAAAGAAAAAAAAAACACACAAAGGAGGGAAGAAATTATTATCACAAAGAATCTGGCTTTGAAAAGGAAAACCATGTTCATACTGTGAAGATGAAGCCAAGCACTGACTCCATTTTATCTTGAGAATTAAAGTCAGAAAGAAATGGTGCTGATGAGAGCGATAACAATGCTTATGCTTCCCTACTCCCGTGTTGGCATAAATTCTGATGCTTTATAAAACATCCTTCCTTCCCATCATTATTTTCTGTTTTTTTTTTAAAGGCAAAGTGAAGCATAAAATGTTTAGGAAGAGGGAGACTTGCAATGAAAATGTAGGAAAAGTATTTAAAATAAATTTCAAACAAAGTGGATTTCATGATGCTGTGTGGTGAAACACAATGACAACATGCGTGGCCTGGAGAAACCCCAGTCCCAACGGTTGCAGGGCAGCTGTAGGCAGCCTATAAAACCCTCCCATGGCAACATCAGGAAATGTGAGTCTTAGGCTAAGTCTGTTCTGCCTTAGGGTACTGTGGGGTACTCAGAACCCTATGTACAAGTGGGGAAATGGACACAGAAAGGAGACATTTCTAGAACAACTGAGAGAACTGCTATAAATATTATTGAAAACTAAAGAAGTAGCACCTACTGTGAAATGTTCAAAGAACTGAGCTGTTGTAAATCCTTTTTCAAGATTTCAGAATTCTTGATGACTCACATAATGTACCTACCCACGAAAAGGGCTGATTTCAATTAAAATGATCTTATCAAAGCAATAGCCACACTTAGCTGCAAGGACTTTGAAGCACTCAGTTTATCAAAGGTACTTTTGCTTGCTTCACTCAGCTTTCTGAAGAAAATTCTAACAAAACGTGGTGGTGGTCAGTGACTGACGTTTTGCAGTGCTGGTAGACTGAGGAGGAGAATACCAGCCTGTTTCTATCAAGTAAGTCACGAAGAAGTTCCTTTAAACAGAGGTTGGCAGAGGGGCTTATGGAATCCACTTCTTGGAAGAGTTTTAAAAATAGGCAGGCGCTCATCAATGTGGGATAGTTTAAGCCTGCCCAGTAGCTTGGACAGCCTGGGGCTCTCAAGTTCCCTTCCACTGCTTGGAGTCTCCCAGCTAAAACAATATCCAAAGAGCCCCTTTACAGGGCGAGCCCGCAGTCACCCAGGCTCCTTTCCAAACAGATGCTGCCTTACCGCATGGAATGATGTGTATATAAGTGAGGTGGGATCAGAAGGGTTTCTGAGCTGCAGTCTGCGGGCATCTCTGAGCAGGGAGCTCCAGCTACCAGCACTGCTAGGATACCAGTTAGTATTGAATGATAGTGCTCGTTTCATTTCATTTCATTTTCTGTGTGTGTGTGTGTGTGTGTGTGTGATGAGAGTTACTAAGAGAGAGATAGCGATAGAAACAGAGAGATACAGAGAGAAGCAAAGAGAGACGAAAAGAGACAGAGAGAGAGAGAAAGAGAGAGAGAGAGAGTGAGAAAGAGAGAGAGAGAGATTAACAAAAAACTAATTGGAAAGGAATGTCAGCCAGCTGCAAATTAGGAAAACATATGGGGAAAGATCCTGTTTTTGTGGGGTTAGATTTTAAGGCCAAACTTTTGACTCTGCCATCACCATTTAGCATTTGGATTTTCTGGTGTCTGAGGTCTCTACCAGACGAGTTGCCTATTGCTGGCAAATGAGAGTTTTCCTCTTAGACAATCAGTCCCCTTCTAATCTCCCCTAACCACCGGGTAATGACTGGATTCTCACAGGAGCTGGAGAGGGAACAGAGCTGGCAGACACAGTCAGACTTAAATATCATGCACCCCATCATTTGGTGGGTGGGTGTTATCGCTAACGATGCTTCCTCTTCCACAAAGCAAGGGGTGAGCTGCCAAAATAAAAGGATGTTCCCTCTTAAGGATTATGCTGAATTCTTTCCAGAGTGACACTTTTTTTTCTTTTTCAAAGAAGAATTTTATCCTAAAATATTTTTTTCCAAATTTATGTGGGCACTCTGACCAAGGAAAATAATGCAAGTATTGTGCCAGACCTGTAAGGCCACAGTCACACATGTTGGTCAAAGGAGACCCTGGACCTGACCATCCACAGCTCAGCAAACATCCAAGTAGGGACTCAGAATAGCCTTTTGTTTTTCTTAGTTGTTCCTTGCTTTTTGCCTCCCATGTCGGCTGCGTTTCTGAAAAGTCTGTTTCACTTTCTTGAGGAAAAGGAATCTCCCCTTCATCTCCCACACGCTAAGTTGAAGCCCTTCCCTACAAGTCTTCTCATTTGTTAAGTTGGCTCGAAGGTCACAAACCATAATCCATATGGAGGCTGGGAGCTGCAAGGTTCAAAGGGACACCCCCCTCCTAGCCATCATCCCTCCACCCTCCCCGAAGAGGAGCAACAATCAACAGAGAGGCTCAGAGCAGGGGTAGGTGGATGGCTTTGCTTTTGCAAAGGTGTGGGAATGCCCCGTGATGTGTTCCCTGTACTCCCTTTGAATGCTAATGCTTTCTTGAAGATGATTTCAGACACACTGCTAGGATACTGCCTCTACTCACTGAAGCAGAATCCTCTGAAGAGTTGCTGAGGCAGAACTGAAATCATGGCTTGCCTCAAGCAGCAGCCTTATTGGCTGCTCTAGATGCCTCACACGAAAGACGATGCTCCTTTCACTCAGGGGCTTTCATGGGAAGTTTCACAGCCTGAAAGAACAGCTTTAGATCTGGGGTGTGCCATCCGCTGCCTGCCGATACCACTGGCTACCACTTTAACACAGCTTGGCTGGGAAGAATGGACACTAAAGAGGCTTGTAACTACCTGTAACTGTTTAACCAGGAAATGGATCAAGTGTTTGTTCAGCCAGATCCAGGTACTTGACCCAAACTGTGTCTTTGATGGGCTAATTAAATGCTTTTCTCTAACTTTACCATTTATGCATGAGCAATAATCTCATAGATGCCTTTTGGATCCAAGTGCTGAATTTAGATCCAGCTGTCAGATAAAGTCTAATTGAACAGTTGCTAGGTGGAGCCAATTTGGTCGGGGGTGGGGTGGGAGAATATAATGATGCCTTTATTATAAAAGCATGCTTAAGTTCATAATGCCTCTGATACTGGATCAGAGACTAGGAAAACAGCTCCCTCTCTTTACTAAGCTGCAGTTTTTGAAAGCTGTTTTCCCATGACAGTATTTCTTTCCATGTCCACCTAAAACAACCAAGCTTCCAATGTTACAGGGATGTTTGAATTTGTTTATAAAAAAAATTACAACTCAACAACTCATTGTGATTGTGCTAATTGTCCCCTGCATCCCTGGGTGATGAGCTGCGTGCAAACCCAGCCCTTGGAGGTATCCGCTAGAGGTCTTTTCCGGGAGGAAACAGACAATAAGGGAGAAAGAAAACTGGGTGGAAGACTAAGGGCTTTCTGTTTGAAACTATAAGTTTCTTTGGTTGAGGGGTGCTCTATGATACCCCCAGCTACTGACTGGGCAGGCACATGGCATTTGTCTGGTGTTCTCGGCCAGGTTGCAATCTTGTGCAGTCCCTTGAAAAGTCTTAAAACAGATGATCAGAAGAAGAGGGACACAGGGCAGAAAAGGCTGAGGGCTCAGGTTGATGTGCAAGGATGCTGACCCAGAACCGACAAGCACCAATTAGTCGCAACTATAAGGTCCACTCAGGACCCCAAGCAGACATGTTTACGGACAGCTCTGTGGGTCTGGCACAAGGAACAGACCTTTGGTGTTTGGGGGATTGTGGGGTGGTAGCAGCTCTGAACTGCCTGTTGATGACCACACTCACTGCTGCATCTATTGTTTTACTATAGAATTTATACTTGTAGCCGTCCTGTAAGTTCTAAATCATTGGGGTTCTTGTACTGGAGCAGAAGCACTGCACTGGGCAAAAAAAAATATGAAAGTTACAAGATTTTAGGAGACCCCATACACCCTTTCCCCCTGCAAAATTTAAGGGGAGCTTTAAATTGCATGATGTACCTTGAAAGAACCTAGACCTCCTTTCCTGAAGTTAGCAAGTCTCTAAGAGGGCTTTAGAATCTTTGAATTTATAGGAAATGCTTTGCATCTCTGTATGTCTATTTGGGGCTGCAAACTACTGTTCCCTAAACTCATGCACAGAATTTGCAGATAATTTTAAGGGAGTAACTTTTGCTTATAAAGTGATTCTGTTACTGAGAGGAGATCTTACGGTCCTGTGGAAGGGGATTGCATGTGTGGGAGGGAGGTTGGAGTGAACAGGAGTCAGTCACCTCTAGTTCTTCATACAATAATGCAGCTGAGGCTTTCTGATGATCAGGAGTTTAAGTGGGGTTCTCTTAAGCCTCCGAATCAGTGAAAGCCATGTCAACTGCAGCAGCAGGACAGAGGCAAAATCATGCAGCCTTCAGAGGGAGCTTGTCTCAGCCAGTGGCTGCAGCATCAGTTCTGCCTAACGGGTCAACTGCCTTCCTGCTCCTGTCCATAGCGGGCGGCCCCCAGCAGTCCCACTTCCTGGGTGCAACCACCATAAATAAGGGACAGTGGGAGTCTTTGTAGAACAGCATGTCCGGGCCATTGCGTGTGAGTGGGAATTTGGGAATTTGATGAGGCTGTAAGTGATTCTGCTCAATGGACAGACTCTTCTAAGTCCTGCTGTTGAGACTATGACAAGTCACATCACTAGGTATCTGACCTACAAGTTTTAAAACTTGGATAAGGCAATTAAGTGGTTTAAGGGAACTTAAAATACAGGCCAAATGCTTAACTGAGCCTTATGTGCCATTAGCCGCTGGGCTGGGGAGTAGGGTGTGACACATCACAGCATGTCAGAGAGAACTTGCAAGCCAGCATCTTGGAGGGGGGTCATGGGTGGGGGGGGGGTCGAGAAATGGGGACAGGGATTCTCCTCCCTAGAGAACTCATTTTTTTTTTAATTGGGGAAGTTTACCTGCCATCAATATTCCTCCCTCCAGGTGCTTATTTGCCTAATAGAAGCTAGCAATAAGCTTCATTTTGCACAAAACTCTTATAAAGAGAAAATGCCAAGTTACTAAAAACCCACTGTGTGCCAGGAAGGGCCCCATGAGTGTCTGTAGTCTCTGCAGCTGCAGCATGGCAGCCTGATCCAGGAGAGGCAGTGGGTAGACTGCAGAGTAATGGGGAGGCACACACACATATGCAGACCCACAGGACAAGGGGCCCGTGGTACATGCACCACATCTGTGGCCAACGGACAAAACCTAGAAGCATGTGGCCCTATGACCATGGGACTTAGACTATAATAACAATAAATCTCCCAAGAAACAAGCAGCATGGCATCACCTGAATCACTAGGCTTTCTTCAGATTCTTTCCTGTGAGTCTGTCTCCTGTGACGCCTCATGAGATGCAATGTCCGAAGGACCCAACTGGAGATGGGAACAAGGCGACGTTTGTGGCTTCTGTCTAAGAAAATGGGATTCACAATCACGACAATGCTGCCTTTCCCAATCCAAAGGTCAAATTAGGTAAGACTGGACTGTCCCATCAAATAAAAAGGTCACTGCTTAGTAAGTCTGGGCTGCTTCTCACATTGCGGACCTCACGTTTCAGTACTGAAGTCAAAGAGTCAAATCGCAGCTCTCAAATCCCAAGAGCTAAGACACTTACTGTTACTGTGACTTGGACTTTCCGTAATTCTCTGAGACCAGATTTATTCCACACGTAATGGCCTGGCAGGGTGTGGACTTACACATACACACACACACACACACACACACACACACACACACACACACACACACACACACACACACACACACACCTCCCTTCACCCCTGTATATCACTCCAGCCAAGAGTGAATTTACTTCCCTGAACTGTAAGATGCAGAGATTTGGTCTGCCTCGCAAGAGGCAATGGCAGAAGCCAAGGGTTCCTAGGGGAGCTTTGTTGCCCCCAAAGGGAATGGAGACAAACCTGCAGTAAGTGCTGCCCTCAAATGCAAGAACAAGCTAGTGAAGACAGCGCTGCAGGGGTGCAGCAGAGGAAGTAAGAACTCTTCCAGGGGAGACCAGGGTGGTGAGGAGGGCCTCGTGCCCAGAGCATCAGGCTGGCGCTGAGGTAGGAAGCCTGCAAGTGTTCCAGGAACGGCCAGTGCCGAGATGAGCAGAGCAGCAGAGCCCGGCCGTCTGCCTGACTCTGGGTCTCAGTCTCAAGGACATTTAAGTGTGACTTCCTCGATCTATGGGCCACTTTGTTCAAAATAAAAGATGATTACATTTATTTTTCCTGTTTTAAACTGTGGAAAAGAAATGACTATCTGAGAAATGTCTTCACTGTTCAAATGTGTCCCGATGTGCTCCAGAATAGAAGGGTATCAGGTCCCTAAGAGGCAAGTTTAAGCTTTGACACAGCAGTAAGAGGTTTCCTGAGGGCAAGAGTTGTGAGATCTGAGCTTTAAAAAAATGGAGCTACAGGCAGTTTGGGAAAAGATGAGGAGTGGGGAGGGGGAGAAGGCAGGCTTCCTGGAAAATTATTTTAACCCAAATGGGGAGCTAATGACTGGCTAAATGTAGGGTTCACAAGAGGTTTCACGAATAATTCAGGGTGAGCTACATGAAGTTAGGGAACTCAACCTGTGAAAAAGGGATGAAGTAAGACAGAATATGGTGCTCCTTACTTAAGGCTTCCTCAGTGCTGTATGAAAATGGGTCTTTATTTCTTGGACAAAGACACAGCTGCAGGATTCAGGGAGCCAGGGAGGGTGAAGAGAATATGTTGACCCTTGTTAACTCAGGACAGCTCTGTCAAAACCTACTGAAATAATTTACTTGCCCGGGTTCCACTATTAATCTAAATCAAAGCTTTCATTATTCAGCCAAACACTTTCTACAAAGCAGTTTTTCTTTACCCCAAATGGGACTTTATTTTTTCACTCCGACCAATATCTAAACATTTCAGAACTCTAGCTATTCTTGTACTATAGTAGTCAAATGATTAAATGTTTTTCTGCATCTTGTTTTTATCAGGTGCTTCTTTTCACTTAAACATGCTGCTGAACTATTCAAACCCATATATTCTTGGTTAGCAGATTGTGGGTTTCAAATGAAGCAGCATCTTTCAGAGATTTCAATCAGTCCAGGTAAAAGCTGTGAAAGAGCTGGCATTTGTTTCTAGACCTCTGTATCCCACATCGGTTTATGATCAACTGATTATCTCATCCTTCCTGATGTCCTCCAGTCCTTCCCTGAATCCCCTTGTGGGGTCATCTCTTCCTAGTACCCCAATTTATCCCTCCAAGTCCTAGCAGCTCCTTACACCCAGAAAGATATTACATTAACTCTCCTCCTATTATCACAATCCTTCCTCCTTCAAGCGAGAACAGTTTTTATAGCCATATCTGTACTAATGCACTAACATGTCACTTTTCTCTGTAAAATACTGGTCTTTTATAGGAGCTTTTGATGATCTGATTTCTATTACTATTATTATTTTAAAAATTTTTATTGAATCACCGTGAGATAGTTACAAGCTTTCATGTTTGGGTTACAATCACACAAGGATTAAACACCCTTCCCTCCACCAGTGCACATTCCCCACCACCAGTATCTCCGGTATACCCCCACTTTCCCAGCCTCCCCCTGCCTCCGTGGCAGATAATATTCCCCATACTCTCTCTCTACTGTTGGGCATCATGGCTTGAAACACAGACACTGAGAGGCTATCATGTTTGGTCCATTATCTACTTTTGACATACATCTCCCATCCCGACTGATTCCTCCATTGCAGCACTGTTCACAATAGCCAAAATCTGGAAAGAACCCAAGTACCCTAGAACAGATGACTGGTTAAAGAAACTTTGGTACATCTACACAATGGAATACTATGAAGCTGTAGGAGAGATGACGTCGTGAATTTTGCTTATAAATGGATAGACATGGAGACTATCATGCTAAGTGAAATGAGTTAGAAAGAGAGGGACAGACATAGGAGGACTGCACTCTTTTGTGGAGTATAGAATGACATCACATAAGGCTGACACCCAAAGACAGTATATGCAAGGGCCAGGACAATCTCAGTTTTAAAAAATAAAGTGTTTCAATAGAACTTGGGCAGCTTGCTGAGAGAAGAGTGCCTTGCAATTAAGAGTGAGAGCTGTATCACTGTCATTCTGTTGCTCATTGATTTACTCAAGTGGGCACCAGTAATGTCTCCATGTTGAGACTTGTTGTTACTGTTTTTAGCATATTGAATATGCCACAAGTAGCTTGCCAGGCTCCGCCGTGTGGGCAAGATTCTCTCAATAGCTTGCCAGGCTCTTTAAGAGGGGCAGAGGAATTGAACCCAAGTCGGCCATGTGCAAGGCAAATGCCTTACTGCTGTGCTATCTCTCCACACCAAGAGTGAGAGCTATAGAGTTTAAAAAATTCTTTCTTCCTCATTTTACCAGTTTGGTATATTTAGAAGGGTTTGGTGAGGACTGGCAAATATACATTTTACTAAGCTCCTCAAAGCATATGATCAGGTTGCAATGATGAATAGCCATATCCTTGCATCTTGCCCTTTCATTGGCAAAAGGTAGAAAAACTGAAAACTTAAACTAATTTTTTATTCATTCTGATAGTTAGCTGTTCCATGGAGAATTCAGACCCCAATGTCATCCGTGGGGAGATGGCAGGTAAAGATGTGGCTAAAAATCTCAGGATGATAAAGATATTTGCCATGTCTTCTTGGAATGGTTGCCCACCA
Source organism: Sorex araneus (assembly GCF_027595985.1). Taxonomy (NCBI): domain Eukaryota; kingdom Metazoa; phylum Chordata; class Mammalia; order Eulipotyphla; family Soricidae; genus Sorex; species Sorex araneus. The sequence goes on along the minus strand of NC_073307.1, from coordinate 32,269,347 downwards.
CAACAGTTCCCAAATGAAGAAGGTGCCAGCTCCAAAACTGGAGTTATGAAGGAGAAGCTTAGGAAACATGAGATGTAGAGCCAGGAAAAAGGGATTCATGTTTTGCTTTGTGTGCCGAAGACAGGGAAGACTACTTTGCATGTCAGACAGTTACCACTGAATGGAAACCAGGTGTGCAAAGGGATAGACTCAATTTAATCTACACAGACAGCTCGTGGCTAGACTGTCATTATTGTAGGCTCAAAAGTTTCCATATCCAGCTCTTTATTGTTCTCACTGGACTCCACTGATCTAAGAATATGTGACAAGTTTACAGCTTATGATCTTCCATTTTCCCATATTTCCATTTGGGATTATGATGTAAATTAGTATTTCACCCTCCCCCTCCTTTATTTTTGGTTTGGGGCTACACCCAGCAGTGCTCAGGGCTTACTCCTGGCTCTGTGGCTAGGGATCACTCCTGGCGGGACTCAGGGAAAACCATATGTGGAGTTGGGGATGAAACCTGGGTTAGCTGTGTGTGAGGCAAGCATACTTCCCGTCTATACTATCACTCTGGCCCCTCATAAGAAGCGTTTTGAAAATACATACTTGTCTCCTCTCCCAGCGGGTCCCTGTGACTGGAGGGAAAAGGGATGTAGAAAAAAATGCAGAAAGGTCTGGGATTCTAGTAAGCACACAGAAAGAAAAGGGAGAAGGCAGGTGGGCTGGAGGAGAAGGGTTCTCTGTAGGTATTAAAATACAAGAGGCAGACTAGCTTTTGCATCTACTTTTCAGTCACAACATGGTAAAATGTAAACTGATTTTTGGAGAATGTTATGTTCATGTTCACTTTGAGTGTTCAAGTGGAGGGGCGATGTTGGTTGGAAACACTGTGAAGAGCTGCTTCAGAAACTCTGCACCCCCTTCCCCAGGCTCGGGTACCTTTCCCCAGTTCCAATCACCCCACAGGGAGAATGAACATCCAACGCTAAAAGAATGTTTAAGAATAAGCAAACCAAGCCTAAGTTTAATCCACTAATATGTTTGATATTTGGGAGGGGGAGTCACACCCGGCGACTCTCAGAGGTTACTCCTGGCTCTGTACTCAGGAATTACTCCTGTAGTGCTCAGAGGACCATATGGGATGCTAAGGATTAAATCAGATTGATTGTATGCCAGGGAAATGCTCTAGCTGCTGTACTACTTCTCTTGTCTCTAAGGAGCATATTTTTAAGAATAAAATTTATTGCAATCATTTCTCTAAACAAAAATAAATCATAAAGGAATCTGTTGCAACTATTTCTGCTTTAGAACGTTCAGAGACACGAAACTGCCAATCAGAGCCTTTCCCCTCAAACTAATGACACCTTCTTCCCAGATACTAGTGGCAATTCTTCCCATAAACTATTTTTTAAACTTGTTTTTTTTTAGTTTTTTATTAGTGAATCACTGTGAGGTTCAGTTACACACTTATGAACTTTTGTGTTTGCATTTCAGTCATATAGTGATTGTTTATCCATCCCTCCACCAGTGCCCATTCTCCTCCACCAATGTTCCCACCACCCCCGTTGTTTTTTTTTAACTTTTCAGTGTCAACATACATGCAAACTGTTATGATTACTAATACTGTAAGGGAATGATTTTAAATTGACTGAAGAAGTATTGTACTAAAGCTTCACACTGTAATTCTATTTTTATTTGTTTGCTTATTTTCATTGAGCAGAATTTCTTTTGAGTCCATGTTAATTTCCCCAAATGACTACTCTGCTGGGTATCACCTCTTTCAGACTCATAAATATGTCAAGATCTTTCCATTTAGTAATGTGTAATATGGATATTTTCCTTTTTAAAAAAACTGGTTTAAATAATTTGAGTTCAACATATGAAGTTGTAAGAGGTCTTTATGTATCCTTCAGTTGGCCTTAAAAGCCTATTGCTAATATTCATGTACCTCAATTTTTTTTGTCAGTGAAATGGAAAAGGTAGTAACTCAACTATATCCTTCTCTTCTTTGCTATTAAATGGTTTTAAACAGTAGGAGGCTAGTGTGAAGCCGTTAAAATAAATGCAACCAATCAATTCCTTTCCCCTAACTTAAATCTCTAGGTATTTCCCAGAGCCAAGTATTGAACCTGGTTTTTGTTTTCTGAAGAAAAAAAACAACTGTAGTTTGACAGTTTGAAGGTCGGAGACACCTCTCTTCTTCCTAGATTCAGCCAAGAAAAAGCAAGAGAAGTATCCTTGTTTCTTAGTCATGTCTTAAGTGAAGTATCGTTACGCCCCAACCCCATCCCACTTTATGTCTTTTCAAAGACAGTCATCCTCATTAGAGTACCAGGAGAAAGATACACAGAGATTTCTACTTCCATTTTCATAGCATGGTGGCCCCTCCAAAGTCACCTGCAGTACAGTGGAGTCAGAAGCTAGAGCAGCGCCCAAACCCATTGCTCTCTGAAAGTGATTTTACATTCAACACCTTTCCCAACGTCGGCTTCCTTGAAGTGGGGCTCTAGAGGACTTTGCTGCCTTGGATGTTGTAGGAGAGCAACTGTTGTAGGATGTTGTAAGATGTGCATCCTGACACACAGCCATGCTCAATGAAGAGAAAGGAGTAAGGGCTCTATTGCTAGAGGAACGCTGAAAATACTTGGCAGGAGATGCTGGATTTGGATGTCAAGCTGGCAAAACACACCGAGGCCAGCATGATACTGGACATTCCCCTCCCCGCTCCCAACCCCATCCTCTGTACTGTGGTGGTGTTCCCTGCTCGTCCTTCCTGGTCCCAGGTGGCTGCTCTGGGGACAATCTGGTGATTTGATGAAAAACTAAAATACTCCTTAATGGTACAGCATTAAACATCCTGGTGAGCAAGTTCAGAGATCCCTCTTCTCTCAGAAAAAAAGCACGACTGTGGGTCTAGGAAATGCAGTTGTTATTGGTGATTACTCCCTTTGCTCCCTGTTCCTTGTTCCAGCAGATGACTCGGCCTCTCCAAGCTGCAGTTACCATGGTTTCAACAGGCTGATGATGGCAGCAAAGGAAATTGAGAGATCCTGTGCTCTGGCTTTCCTGGATGATGGACGGGGGACAGCCCGTCCCTTCCCCTTCATTGTCCCTCGGGAACACATCGACAGACTCTAGCATGTCTCTGGAGCAAAAAACCACATTTGTCTTTGTGATTCTGTTGTTTATTTTCCTGGGCATCCTCATTGTCAGGTGTTTTCGGATTCTTCTGGACCCCTATCGAAGCATGCCCACTTCGACGTGGGCAGATGGACTTGAAGGCCTGGAGAAAGGGCAGTTTGACCATGCACTTGCATAATAGGGAGCAGTCAGGAACCCCTCCTGAGGAGGTCAAGCACTTCACATCTTAGCAGAAGTTTCCTTTCCTTGATGTTCTCAATAAACCAAATTTTAACCCTGTTTGTCTCTCCTGGAGTCCAGCCCTCCTGCAACCCTTTGTTCTGTAATCATGCAGCTGGGGTGAAAACTTTTGAGGATATTGGGAAGGAAAGCTTCTAGTACCAACTCAAAAGAGATGGTTTTGCATTTCCCTGTTTACTCAATGAATGAATGTTGCTGAGTCTACAATGTGATGGTGAAACTGAGAACATCAACAGTGACATACACTTGGCCACCAACACAGGACCATGTGACCTGACCCAGGAGTTATAGACTATGAAGGATTTGACCTCCTTCTGGTTACAGGGCCAGGTGGCTTCCTCAGCAGAATGTGACTCTTAGTTTGGTCATTTTTATGAAAATGTGCATCCTGGGCAGAGTGGGCCCAAAGCAGGTCCTGTTTTTACCTAAAACAAAGAGCACTGTGGGAAAGCAAAGGGCCTTGCTGGTATGGACACATATGAGTGATGATGGAAAACCAGGAAGATATTGCTTCAATTTTTAAATATAGTTAACTATAAAATCTTATGGAGTTTTAAAAACTATTTAGCAGACCACAGATGTCCTATATATATTCATGTTACATGTGTAGAGTTAGCTATGCATAGCCTGATTTTACTTATCATAAATGATATAAATAATAAGCGCAACTTCAAGTTCTAGATTTTTTCCTAAAAGAGTGTTGATTGTTTAGAGTCACCTTTTGTAGTCTTAAAAGAAATGGGTGTTCATGACTGAATATAGAAACCAAATAAAACTTTTCAAGAAAACACAAGTGTCTTCTTTCTCCTCCCTGGATATATCAATGTCCTGCCTGCAGAGCATCATAGCCCATGCTTGGGGCCAGGGAGAACAACCCAAAGGGCTGGATGAAGTACATGCCTGGCCTTCCCTGGCACTGCATGATGTCTAAGCACTGCTGTGTGTAGTCCTGGTAAATCCCAGCAGAAATGAAGAGGCGCCCCCACGAAATTTCAGACCAATGCAAATGGGTTAACGGAATATTGGCAGGGGCGGGCGGGGGGGGGGGGGCGCAAGAAGAGAAAAAGTGGACAAGAGAGAGAAAGGAAAAAAAAAACCGACCAAGTTATGTTGGTAGAAAAACCTTGTAACCAAAGTCAATTCTTTAGATTAAATTTATAGTCTCTATCTTCTAATCTTCCCCTAACTAGTTTTTATTTCTTTATTTTATAAAGTTTAGAATGTCAATCATATCTAAAAAGGAAGCATTTAGTAAAATGACTTTAGCATCTCCTTTAAAAGAAAAAGCATTATTCGGAGATTCTTTGCCTCATATTTCCTTTGAGTTTTTAATAAAAAATAAGTTTCATTAAAATATAATTCACATGTCATGAAATTTACCCTCTTAAAAAATACAATACACTTGTCTAATACAGTTATAATTGTGTATTACACCATCACCACTTTCTAATTCCAGAACTCTACACCCATTAGAAGTCCCTTCCCATCTTCCATCAACCCCCTGACAATCTCACTTTCTAACTCCATGGATTTGATAATGGTGGACACTTCAAATAAATGGAATCAAACAGGGCTTTTATCCAGTGGCTTTTATAAAAGAAGACACTATGAATATTTGTGTATGGTTTTGTATAGATACATGTTTTTCATTGACCATATTCCCTGGAATGAATTTGCTGGGCTAAATGCTTTTCCTACATTTAAATTTTGAAGAAGATATTTCCCAAGGTGGCTGCATAATTCTTATATTCCCACCTGCAAAGTATGAAAGTTTTGTGTCTATTATTAACTCTCATCAACTACTCACATTTTTTCTTTAGTTTGTAGAATTTATAACTAAACACTGAAGATTCAAAAGAACCACACATAGTTTCTATATGCTGTAGGTTTATTAATACCTTCAAAATTCTTCTGCTTTCAGAACTAAAGCAAAAAAAAAATGCTGATCTGTGGCTATCCTGTGGTCCATTAAATCATTTGAATATTTCTCTTACCAATATGTATTTCTTTAGTTCACTGATTTCAAGGTTTTTTACTTCAAATATATCATGTCTGTATGACCTTATTAATTTTATTTTATTGTGAGTCTGATAAATTAAAAATAAATATGCTTCTCGGAGAGCTTGGCAAGCTTCCGAGAGTATCCCACCCACGCATGAGAGCCTGGCAAGCTCCCCGTGGCAAATTGAATATGTCAAAAACAGTAACAATAACAGGTCTCATTCCCCTGACCCCGAAAGAGCCTCCAATTGTTGGGAAAGACGAGTAAGGAGAGGCTGTTAAAATCTCAGGGCTGGGATGAATGGAGACGTTACTGGTGCCCACTCGAGTAAATTGATGAACGGGATAATAGTGATACAGTGATTGTGAATCTATTAAAAAACACTGAAGTTTATATCAAACACCTACAGTGAACCTGACATCAGCATAGGAGAGAAAAACAGCAGGGAAAGCTCTTGCTCTGGAGTACTACTTTATCTGGTTGAAGAGCCTAGAAATGAATGTAGAGATTGCTTCAGTTATTGTTCAAATGACTAATGTGGACCTAAGGTTTCTATACCATCAGTATCACCTAAACATTATATACGTGTATATATATGTACATGATAATACACATACTTTTTAATGTATGAATACATATACATACATGCACAACTAATTTTCTTATGACAGTTTTACATGGTGTCATGGTAAAAATAAGCAATGTGATAACTATAAATAACAATAGTCAAAATTCTGCCTCCTTATGTCCCTCCTATCTTCTCAGTTTCTCCCAAGGATCTTACTGTAAGTGTAAACTATTGTTTTTACATTACATCCTCTGTCCCTATATGTTGGCACTGCAAAGCAGGGTGAATGAACAAATGCAACGGATGTGGGACAATATAATACAGTCAAGGAACTATCACAGGAGACAATGGTTCATGGGTGAAGCATGAAGGCTCGCTCCATATAAATTATATTATGAAATAAATGAGATTTCGAACTAAAAAAGTGGAAGCATTTTAGGGAAATGCAAAGAAAGAAAGAGAGAAACACAAAATGAGAAGGAGGCATGTGGGTCGGGGGTCTCCTAGCTTGGAGAGCAGCGAGGCTGGGTGACGGGGAGGAACCCTCTGAGCTCACAGAGGAAGCAACCCGCAGAGCTGAACACCAAGGGGACCTTGTGGCAAAACGAAGCGTGAGTCACCAGGGGATTTGTGAAAGAGAAAATGACAGGATTGCAGATCCACATTTCCAGTTACGGCCCTGTCCTCAGGGCCACACTAGGATCCCCTTCTCCAACAGGAACAGATGGAAATAGCCTCTTGCCCTCCATTGGGTCTTGGAGCACAGGCCTGCCAGTAAGTGCCACAGGCCTCCCAGAGCCTGCCCTTCCTTCTCTCCTCCCTCCCCCACACTATTTTTGTTTTACCTTCTCCAATTACGGCTCCAAGCTCCCCCTGGCTCCCTCTTCTCAGCTCTGGGCCCCGCCCTGTTCAGAGCTAGCACACCAAAACAAGTGATAAAGAGCTTTAGGCTATTCAGAGTAAATTGATCCCTCCTGTGAGAAGTGCTAACGCTCGGTTTTAATTACTCAGGGCTCCTTGGGGTGAACAGCATATTCTCCATTTCCAAAAGGTCACATAAACCTTCTTCCAGAGCTTTCCGCCACAGGACTAACAGTGCAGCGTTTTGCCTACCTTACAGGGTATCTCTAACAATGGCAGCTGCTCTTTATCATATATATTTGCATCTCAGGATGGGGAAAAAATTACTTTTCCAAGGTCACCCTGAGATGAAGCTAACCTGATACCAAAAAGTGGAAAAATGTGGCAAACTCATACAGAATCTTGAACCACAACCTGATGGGTTATGCCCTCAAGAGACCCGAAGTTCTAGATCAACACTGCTCTGTCCAAGAGACTTTTAAAAAATATTGTAAGCACTGAGTAAATTTAACACGGAGTGTAAGAAGATTAGCTCGACTCCTGCTGTTAAACTAATGAACATTCCAAGTCAGATCATTTTTTTTTTTTTACTCTTTTTAAGGGTTAAAGCTGAAATAAAATAAGCAACATTTTTAGGAAGCAGAAGTTAGAGCAGATGCTTCTGCAGGCAGGAAAGAAAAATATGTATTTAAAGTTCTCTTTTTATTGAATTAATTGCAGTGTTTTACGGAAACACCAAACCTTTTTATATCCTAAGTATATGGGAAAATGAATTCGGTGTGATGAGAACTCTTGTCCACCATAAATCTAAAAAACAAAAAAAACCAACTTGTAGTTTTCAAGACACCAACTTTCAGGATTGATATGTAAAACATACTGAATGAGAATTTTTTTAAGCGCTTTAATCCCCAAAGCATTGAAAAAAAATGTGAAGTGTGATTTGTGAAATATAGGTATGAGAAAAATTGTGTAAGAAAGCACAATTATTAACCACAATATTACAGAGTGGAGCAATAATTTGCAGGAAAAAAAAATCCCCAAACACTTTACAGATTCCCATCACTATTTGTGCGTAGTTTTCCTAGGACACCTTTTGTAAGCTGAGAAGGCTTAAAGAAATAATTACCACTGAGCTGGGGAGCCAGTTCAAAGGGCTAGTGCATATGTGTTGCATGCAGAAGTCAGGGGGCTCCATTCCCCTGGATGGAACGCAGTGCTAGAAGTAGCCCTCAGTGCTGTCAGGGGGGACTCCAAACTCTCAGGCCCAAAAAGTAACCTGCCCACATCACATGTGGTAACACTAACAGGAAAGACTCACTGAATGCTCAGGTTAATTATAAAAGTAGAAATGACCTGGGCTGGGACACAGCTCAAGTGGCAGAGCACACACCTACCATGTTTGAGGTCTTGAGTTCAGCACCCAATGACACTCCAGCACCACAAAGTACCTTATCTCCTTCCCCCGCCCCCCCCCATACAAAAGTAGAAATAAGATACATGCAGTGTGGCTTCACTGACCAGAATCAGGAAGACAGTTGAGCACACACAAGTAGGTGGTGTCCTTAGAGGTTGAGCTGGTGTTCAATAGCCACTACTGAAAACACTAAATTATGTCCAGTTTGACTCTTTGCAGAGTACCTTTATGGGCTTTCTTTCTTTCTTCTGATACCTTCTGATACATATTGTTAACAAATGTGCAAAATAAAGCAGAAACACACAGTTCAACACGGTTTGAAGCGGAGACATGAGTGTATTTTCCAAGGAGCCTATGGGGTGCTCTCTGCTTTGTGCTGCTGAAAAGCAAACCTGAGTGCTCTATGTGCTCCTAGTCTTTGTCATAAAAACAAAGATTAGAGGCTAGGTATACCTGTGTGTGCTTACACCATCAGGGGTTAAATGGAGTTCACGTCAGAAGAGGTGATGCAGTTTCATTCAAATAGTTTTATTCAGTGTTTCCTTATGATGTTGATGACAGAAAAGAAATTCCCACTGACATTGAAAAAATGATGTTATTCAAGGACATAATTCAGTATACATCGCTTCACTTGAAATTGCACTTTTTGGGGCTGGATCAATAGCAGAGCGGGTAGGGCATTTTCCTTGCATGTGACCAACCCAAGTTCGATTCCCAGCATCCCAAATGGTCCCCTGAGCACCACCAGGGGTAATTTCTGAGTGCAGAGCCAGGAATAACCCCCTGTGCATCGCCAGGTGTGACCCAAAAAGAAAAAAAAACCAACAACAACAACAACAACAAAAAGAAATTGCAGTTTCCTGGGCTGGAGCGATAGCACAGTGGGTAGGACGTTTGCCTTGTATGTGACCAACCTGGGTTCAATTCCCAGCATCCCATATGGTCCCGTAAGCACCGCCAGGAGTAATTCCTGAGTACAGAGCCAGGAGTAACCCCTGTGCATCGCCAGGTGTGTCGCAAAAAGAAAAAAAAAAAAAGAAAAGAAATTGCAGTTTCTTTTGACACCAAGAATCTATTGGTGGCAGCAAGGGCTTGCTATGTTTTCTTGTTCTGAGACGCAAAAGAACCCTTTCCGCTTTGTAAGGCCTGCTTGTTTAAGAAATAAATGAATTATTTCCAGGCAGACTACGTGTTGAGAGCAAACGCCACAGCTGGGCTGTCTGATGAGCCAGGGCCCCACACGTCAGCCTGTGTAGAATGCTTTCCTTAGTCATCTTTCAGAATAGGGTTCTGTTGAATTTAGTACAGAGGGGAACTTTTCATTTCCAATTGTCTTTTATAAACTACACTCATGTCACATTGCAAAGCATCACAAGATACTTAGATCCCTCCATCTCACAGCCTTTCCCAATATCCTGATTGATGTTTTTATACTTTAGAGTAAGAGTGATTCCCTTTAAGTCTTCTTTCAAAAGGGATTTCCGCCCTTGTTCTTTTCCAAGCCCCAATACCAACCCTGGAGCTCTGAATTTATGCCATCTTTTAAGAAGGAGGCTCTTCCTGGATTGTCTGGAGTTTATAATGGGGGTGGGGGTGGAGAGAGGCACATGTGTGATCTATCAACATTCTTTATAAACAAATACAGAAGCAAAGAGGCCACATAGTAGAGTCTGAAATTACTTCTTCATACACAGGGGGTACTTCTGTCATCCTCCACAGGTGATGTGCAGGTGAATTCAAACAAAACAAGCAGTGAAAAAAATTCATGAAAAATATTCATTTGCTAGTTGGCATGCAATTAATTTTCCAAGATCTTTTGGGGGGGAAGCAGGAAACAAATACATACTGTTTCTTACACACACACACACAGACACACACACACACACACACACACACACACAATTCCAAACTCCACTTCAAGTGTCTAGACTAGAAATGGAAATAACAGATCCGCAGGCCTTAAAAAGCCCATTAATCCTGGAGTCTGACCCTGAGACATAAGGGGACTGACACAAACGCTTTTTGTTGGCTGCCTGTGACCCATCTGCCTGTTGGGTTGGTATGTTCTGTGAATCGTTTTAAATGTCTAAATGGTCTTTGGAAGAAAAGGTTCCCCTTCTCTGGTCTAAACAAATAGAAGTATTTCCAGATAGATAATAGAGGATTCTTTAGCAAAGATGTGTTTCCCAAAATACCAAAAGATCCATGCAAAGTTTCAAAGTTTCTTTATTCCCAAATAGAATTTCTAGTTTTTTTTTTTTAAACTGAAGAGGCACAACAGGAGAGATTACAACACATAGTTCACAAGGCTTTGAATATGCCCCAATCTCTGGATTATCAAAGAGATGTCTGGATCTTTTGGGGACATTAAGCTTCAAAAGACACCCAAAGAAGTATTTCAAATTTGAAAGTATCATTTATCCTTTTGGGTCATGCATTTTTCTCTTTGTTAACTTCTTTCATCCTCTACCATTTTCTAATAATAAATATTCTAGAAGTCTAATGTGACATTAAATTCAATTACTATTCTAATAATGAATACTTTCCTCAATGGTCACACTTGCCTGATGGTCGCCTGAATATGCTTTTTCTTGTTTGTTTGTTTGCTTTTGGGCCATACCCAGCAGGGCTTAGGGCTTAATCCTTGTTTAGTGCTCAGGGATCACTCCTGGTGAGCTCAGAGAACCATGCTGTGCTATCTCTCCAGTGCCACAATTATCTTCTTAAGGATTCCATCTCGTTTTGAATTGGCTATGATTTTTATGAATTATGTTCTTATATTCTACACATTTGTCTTTCCGTAACTTTTAACAATTAGACCTTGTTCTGCTTTCCTTTTTCTTCTCATCTAATAGATTTTTCATTGTCTTGAACCTGATGATCCTCAATACACGGTTATTGTAGAAAGACAATTTTCCATGAGTTTCTCAGAGACATTTGTTTAGAAATAGTAGTTCTTTCCCTCTGCCTAGAGGTTGTGCATGTTTGTTTGCATTCTGTTACAAGAGACTGGTGTGTCCTAAACTCAATGTCCCTCTCCCATAGTGCTCCTATAGAGCATTTTCTGACCCCTCCTTTCTTGCATTGCTTTGTGGGAACTGAAGCTTTAGGAATAGACACACAAAAAATGATGATACCCTAGGCTCTATGATCACTGTGGGTAATCAGCTGTCTTTGTCTCTGAGTCTTCCGTCTTCTGCCCGCATTCATGAGACTGTCACGGTAAAGTATCAGCTTGAAAGTAGGATAAAATCTCAGATCCGTCACAGTACTTGACAATGATCATGATTCCCTTAGGAGAAATAAGCCAGCTCCTTGAATCATCCTTTACATTGGCATATGTTTTGAATCATCTCTTGTTCTTTTCAAATATTCCAGAAGCTCTACAATTTAACGATGTCCCTGCTGCATAGAAGGAAAAATAACACTGTAGATGTGGTCTGACTAAAACAGAACCAAAGCATCATTTATTTTGTTTTCAAAACCACATATTGTAAGGCAGTCCAAGATGAAGAGGTCTGTTTTATAGCTACATTTCTGTTGACTCTTATGATGTTGACAGCTTGGACATTTTTATCCATGTCAAGGTAGAAATTCTTGTATGACAAATATCCCTATCCAGGTCTTGTTACATTTTTTAGATGCTTTTCACCTAAACCCAGGAATTTAAATTTCTTTCACTTTTGAGATCACCATATTCCATTTGGTCTAACACCTTATAACTTGAGTTCCTTATTATTCTAATCTCCATTTTTGCATCAACTGTAAGTTGGCACCGCTAGTTATCTACATATTTATCCATATTAATGATAAAACTTTGACCGTATCAGAGTCAAGAAGGAAACCCATGTGACAGGGATCTCAGTGTCTCCACTTAAGAGTCGGCTGGCAGCAAGTATTCCCGTGGGCAGTTCCATGGAGATGTTCCCTGTTCACCAACAGGAACCCAGGAGGCATGAGGGCTCATGGAAGTCCTGAAACAAAGAGACACAAACCAAGGGAGTGATATTTGGGTAACTTTCAGAGAGCGTCTGAAATGTCAGAGGTCCAAATCCAGAAGGGGCAGCGCAAACATGGTGACAAGTAACGTACCCAGGGCTTTAACCCCCAGGGCAATGAAATGACTTCTGACTCCACCCCCTCTCTGCCCAGCTCTGTAAGTCTGGTAACATGAAAATAATCATGCGGTGTCTGTCTACGAAAAACTCCTCCTGGGTCGATCCCATCCATCATAGATTAATCCACCCTGACACTCTGAGAGTGTGAATTCTAAAGAAGGGCGCAGCTGGGACTTACAGCCTGGGTTTTTTTCACTAGTTCTACAAAGGAGCTGGCTGAGAGATTTTCAGACGTCTTTTTGGTCTCCTTTTCTTCATCTATAAATTGAGATGTTTTGTACTAACTAATCTCCCAATACCACTTTGCTTCCTAAAATAAAGAATATATATATAGTTAGAAATTTGAGAGCTGCTTACATATGAAAGAGGTTTCAAGAACTTCGGTAACATAGTGCCGGAGTGATAGTACAGCTGGTAGGGTGTTTGCCTGCATGTGGCCTACCCAGGTTTGATCCCCAGCACTCCAAGCACCACCAGGAGTAATTCCTGAGTACAGAGCCAGGAGTAACCCCTGTGCATAGCTGGGTGTGACCCAAAAAGAAAAAAAAAGACCTTAGATAACATGCCCGTAGGGTTACTTGGCCAGTACAAGGCAAAATGAGACTATGAATTCAGCTTGTATGAATGAATGTTCCATTAATGTCCCAATGAATGCCTACAAAATAGTGCTAGTAAGCCAAGCCAATGGAGAGCTCTAGAATTAGAAAGAGGTTTTCTAGAAATACCAATGTTGACTCATTCATACAGTTAATTCTTTCTACTGAAGGCTTTATTGCTATTTTAAGAAACCTCCTGGAAAAAAGGGTTTATTTGTTGTTTGGTTGGATTTTATTTTTGTTTGGTTGGATTTTATTTTTTAGTTAAGTAGTTGGACTGGAGTGATAGCATAGCAAGTAGGGCGTTTGCCTTACATGCCGCCGACCCAGGTTCGATTCCTCTATCCCTTTCAGAGAACCCAGCAAGCTACCAAGAGCATCCCACCCACACGGCAGAGCCTGGCAAGCTACATGTGGTGTATTCAATATGACCCAAACAGTAAAAGTCTCACAATGGAGACGTTACTGGTGCCTGCTCAAGCAAATCAATGAACAACAGGAGGAGAGTGCTACAGAGAGAGTGCTCCAGTTTTATTTTGAGTTGTTTGGTTTTAATTTTGGGCCTTTATTGTGCTCAGGGTTTACTCCAGCTTCTGTACTCAGGAAACATTCCTGGTAGTGGACCTGATTAAGGGACCATATGATATCAGGGACTGAACCAGGATCAGCCATATGCAAGGCAAGTACCTCACCTCTGGACTATCTCTCTGACCTCAATTAATTTTATTTAGAGATACTTAAAGGGGGGAAAGAGAAAGAAAGAGAGAGAGAGAGAGAGAGAGAGAGAGAGAGAACATACTCTAAGCTCCATTGCAGGCAGCAGAGAATGTGCCAAAGTGATTTTTAGTTAATTTATTTGGGGAGGGAAGGGGAGAGGGCTTATCCAGGGTGCTCAGGGCTTACTCCTGGCTCTGTGTTCAGGGCTTACTCTCAACTCTCTGTTCACTGCTGGCGGGGTTCAGGGGGACCTTATGTGGTGCTGGAGGTAGAACCAGGGTTAACCACTTATAAGACAAGCACCTTAACTGCTGTACTGTCTCTCTTGCCTTCCAAAAGTGTGTTTTTTGTTTGTTTTTTAATAAAAAAATAAAACAATTTTTAATGTTGCTCGTCGTGAGAAACATATGATGCTGGGACTCAAACTCAGAGTTGGCCTTGCCTGTTTCAGGACTCTACCACTGCAATTATCTTCCCAGCCCTGGAAGAGGCGTTTTATTTTGGTGCTAATATATATTTTTTGACAGGACTATGAAGGAGGTTGACTTCCATACTGATTTTTGTTTTGAAGTGGATATTCAGCCTGGTTATATTAGATCCCTAGCCTTTGGTAATATGTGAGCTTGGGAAAATGAGTTAACTTCTTTATAGCTCATTTTCTCATCTATAAATTAGGTGTAGTATTAATAGCATCACTCAGAGTTTTTTTTACAAGGACTAAATGAGATGAGATTAGACTGAAAGCTGACTACCAAGCTTTTCAATCAATATCGACTTAATAACTTAAATTTTATAATGCAGGAGCAATCTTTGACATCTGACTAAGAAACAAAGATATTTAATTATGTGCATCAAACATAAAACTCAGCTATTAAAAATCAGACAAATGAGGGCACATTTTATAAAGATGTGCTTTTATGATTATTTTGTTTACTTTCCAAGTACAAAGAGAATTATATAGAGTTGAAATAGAGAATGAATTAGAGCTCGGTGACTAAAATAAAAGCTTTATATGATAAATTAGCACAGAACTCTAGGCATTGAAAGACATGGTTTCTCCTCATTCACTGGCATGGCCCTTTTTCCATTAATTTTTGTTTCCCTGCATGAGTCAACACTCATAATATTAGAAAAAGAAAATATTCACTCTCAGGTTCTTAATCATGGCTTTGCTGGCGACCTTGGTAAAGTCATCTTAAGTCTTTCATGTTTCCCATAAAATAGAAATTTAAAACATGAGACCAATTAGCAAATTGTTTAATGAACAGCTGAGTAATTAAAATCTTGCAAAACTATGATATATCAAGCTGGACATTTAAAAATGATAAATAATAAATGAAGCAGCATTCGTCACATTGTCTCGCTGAAGCAAGATTCATTGCACACATGACAAATGCTACTTCGTAGTTCCAAGTAACAGACTCAATGCTGAAACACTGGAGCATTTACTGTGGATGTTCTCTACAGAATAATCCCTGCCTCTTAGCAGCCTGGCCCCCCTTCTAAGCTCAGTAGAGGCGGTCGCAGCTATATTTAGTCTTAAATTAGTTTTAAATAGGGAAAACTAAATTAATCTTGTGATTATGCTCCCCCTGCCGCCCCCCCCCCCACCCTCTGAGTTCCAAGGCTGAGCTTTCACGGAGGTCACCTTGTTCCTTTGAGTGATCTGTAACTAGAGTTTCAAAGACTACTCAGCCAGCGAGTCCAGGAATGAAAGTATGTGTTTATTTAACCATCACACCGAGCAAGGAAAACCAGGAGAATGATATGTCCTCTAAGTTTTGCTAAGGAATTCTTGGCAATAAATGCGTCGACTCTTTGGAATTGGATAGCTCTGCTCAAAAAGTTGGACAGTTCTCCAGGATATCAGGTTATTGGTCACAGTTTTGGGCAGTGAAGTTTCTAAGAGACAGGCCTCCCTAGGGAGCTCTACAACTGGACCGTCCTGGAGGACGTCACTGGAGTGGAGAAGCTGTGAACAACTGTGCTGAGCTGTTCTCCCCACCCCAACTCTGTTCAAAAATAGAAACTTGACCCTTTGCCTTGGGAAACACCTGCCTGCTTTCTCTCATTTACACTTTCTCCGTCTTTTCCCCTTTCCTGGGAAATTTAAATTTAATAAGTGAAAGTTTCCAATGTTGCAAGTTGTCACATTTTTATAAATATGTTTATTCATTCACCAACATGCATTATTAGGAAAAGTCTAAGGGGTTTCAGGTTTAGCTCTAGGTTCTCATAAGGTTTACAGAGGTAACAACCGCCCCCGCAGTGGCAACAACACAAACCGCAGGTGCCTGGCTGAAACACCTATGTTCTAGCTATAAAACAGAAAAGCGTTCATCTTTGAGTTATCATGTTGTAATATTTGAGGATGCCCACTTTTGGATAAAATTTTTCTCATGATACTCCTTAAGTTTGAGATGTGTTTGGCTTTCCTTCTCAAGGCAAAATTACTCTGTTAGTTTTTCCAGTGGAATAAGTTTTTCACATTCTTTATTAATATTTTTCATATTTTCAAAAACATGTCATAAAATTCAGTAAGATATATGAGTCAATGCTATTTAAAAAGGTAAATGTCTTCAATGAGGTATTCACATTTCAGAATTAACCAATGCTTTGTTTCTGCAAAAGTTCTTAAGATAGATTTGATTAACCCTAAGGAGAATCATTAGTTCCAAGAAAACAAACTTAAAGAGACATTTCAGAACCCTTGTCCTCCAGGGAAACAGTGTTAAGGTATGTAAATGGGAGGGTTGATATTCAAATCAAATAAATATGTAGCGTCTATACTGCCTGAAACCTCGAGTTAATCTGAGGATAGAAATGAATTGAATCATCTTTTCTTACCTCATATTTTCTAGTTATCACACTTCCTTAGATATTATAAACATTTAATATTTATTAAGTAATAAATATTTAATAAAAAATGTTTGGGGCATATCATATACACCACAGATAGCTTGCTAGGCTCTGCCGTGTGGGCGGGATACTCTTGGTAGCTTTCGGGGGCTCTCCGAGAGGGGCAGAGGAATCGAGCCCAGGTTGGCCGCATGCAAGGCAAATGCCCTACACGCTCTGCTATCACTCCAGTCCATAGCACAGTGGGTAGGGCATTTGCCTTGCACGTGACTGACCCAGGTTCGATTACTCTGTCCCTCATTGGTGCCCGCTCAAGCAAATCAATGACAGTGACAGTGACAGTGAATAAAAAATGAGTTTTATTTAGTGTCTAAATATATATGTATAGCATGGCGAATAGGGCGTTTGCCTTGCATGTGGCCGACCAAGGTTCGATTTCTCTGCCCCTCTCGGAGAGCCTAGCAAGCTGTGGTTATCTTGCCCACACGGCAGAGCCTGGCAAGCTACTCGTAGCATAGTCAATACGCCAAAAACAGTAACAAGTCTCACAATGGAGACATTACTGGTGCCCACTCGAGCAAATCGATGAGCAACAGGATGACAGTGACGGTGACAATTATTCTTGCAGACACTAAATAATGACTGTAATAAACTTCCACACCCTGACCTTAAGGTCTAAAATAAAAAGCCTATTTCTGCCTTTTTCTTTCTCTCTACTTCCTCCAATTCTGGATTAATTTTCATTTAGGGTTTTATTGTCTAACCATGCCTTGATCCCAAGTGAAGAATTTATTTAAAATAGGAACAAATATAAGTTTTCTGTATCTTTAAGGCTAAGCCAACCCATGATGAAATCCCTGCCTTTTAAGAACCAATCTCAATGCCAGTTTGAAATGTAATTTGGTATAATAAACATTTACTTAATAAACATACCAGGATAGAAGAATGAGGTGATAGATTATTTTACATTTAAACATCCACTGGCAAAAACTAACTACCTCTTTTTAAATTTAGCTTGACTGAATCTTTTTGGCTGGCAGCTTTTTTGCACTCAACTGAACTGGAACTCTCTATATTTAAAAGAGATATATGAATTTCCAAACTTAATCTTTAAATCCCTAATAGCTTGGACTGGTTATAATTCACTAATTCCCTTTTGCTTGTTCTAATGAAAGGAAGGCTTAAAGAGGAGGGATGCATTATCTATAACAAACCTTAAAATGCATGTAGTCTCTTTGTTTAAGGGGACCCAAATACATTGCATATGGCTTTTTAAAATATTCTTATGCATCTATTTTTCTATGTTATAGATTTAAGAGCCAAAACTCTAAATTTCTTTTGCTTAATCATTTAGTTGAAGCACACGAACAGAGAGTTTCTTAAAGAGATTGCATTTTACACAGGACAATTATTGCGTTAGATAGCATCATTGCTTTCAACAGGTATAAAAATCCAGGCAGGAAGTTAAAAATGTATGTCTTCAGCAGGTAACAGACTTAGTACAGGCAAAAAGTGTCTCTGTGGGTTGAGCATGATGAAGGAGACACCATTTACTTAGATCTTGAAGTATAGGTGGACTTTTGATAGACAAACTGATAAGAGCAAGGAAAAGTGAACGGTGTAATGAAAAAAAAGCACAAGACTTACAGATATGGGTTCTATCCTCTGTCAGAAATGTAGCCATGAGCTTCATAACAGAGTCCTCATCCATAAAATTAAGGAAGCTATTAAATGATCTTCAATTTTCCTTTCTCTAAAGGGTATGAGGTGGTAGGTCAAGTAAATTTAGGGCTCTCCAAACGACATGACAATCGCAAAACTGGAATGGAAGAGATTCAAGAAATGTTGAAAAGGAAGAGTAGAAGGATGTAGAAGCATTGAGCTGGATCTATCCAGCATTCAGAAGACAGAAGAAAATGGAAACAAAACCAGAAAGTTGTGGTGAGAAATGTCTTAAGTTTGGGCTGGAGAGATAGCACAGCGGGTAGGGCGTTTGCCTTGCACGAGGCCAACCCGGGTTCAAATCCCAGCATCCCATATGGTCCCCTGAGCACGGCCAGGGGTAATTCCTGAGTGCAGAGCCAGGAGTAACCCCTGTGCATCGCCAGGTGTGACCCAAAAAGCAAAAAAAAAAAAAAAAAAAAAAAAAAACCCCAGAAATGTCTTAAGTTTAAGTTTCACCATTGTATGATTGTAATTCAAACATGAAAGCTTGTAACAAGACAGGTCTAAAATATAAAATCAATATTTTGTAAAATAAACTTTTATAGTTTAAAAAAGTTTAAGTTTCACTCCATTACTGAGTTTAGAGACAGTTTTCTGAGTTATGTTCTAACAAAAATAGTAAAATAATAGAATGTAACAGAAATGACTCATTTACTCCAAACACTATTTTATGAGCTTGATAAGTATTATTTTATCTTTTAAGAAAGACTTAGGAAATAAGTATGGGGGACTCTGCTGTGATTTGGTACTGTAAGGTGATGACAGAATCAAGAAGACTGATTTGCGATTTATCCTAAATTTATTTCTTCTTAATGAGACTTTCAAGAAGTAGACATATACAAGGCAGGTGCATGGAAAATAGCACATTCATAAAAATATGAATTCGTTTCACATATGCAGATTTTCTTAATCCCTCTTCCAAAATAAGCAGCATTTTTTAATCAGTTTTTTTTTATCAGTTCAACAGCATAGTTTTTTCAGGTTGTTGGGATCATTCACCCCAAAACACGAAGTTATTGTCATACTAATCTGATCAAAATACCCTTAGCTCAAGGGGAAAAAGTCTAATGTTGGGAGTGAACATCACATCTTAGGCTGTGGCACAGCCTAACATTGATCAATTTTGCCTTGTGCTTGTCATAAAACTGCTATTAATTCAGACCTAATTTTTCTCTTTTTAAAAAATTATTTTATTTACCATCTAGAAACTGACCTTCAAATGTCTTTGGCTAATTTAAAACAAAAAATAGTATTTTTACGTAAGTTGCAAATTTATAGGTATTTGCCAGGCATCCTATTGACACTACATTAAATAAATATTCCCATGATTGTGTGTTAAAAGTTTCCATTATCTCTCTTTAGAGTAAGTCTAGGTGGAAGATATTATGTAATTTCTTCAAGATCATACAACTTAGAAGCCTGAAAAATAGTATAGCCATGCCTTGCAAACAGTTGACCCGGAATTAATTCCTAACACCCTATATGGTTCCCAGACCTGGCCAGCAATGACCCCTGAATGCAGATCCAGCATTGGCCCTAAGCACCACAAGATGTGGCCCCTAAACAAAACAAAGCAAAAATATCACAAAATTAGTTAAATAGGAGAATAGGGATTCAAAAGACTATGGCTTTTAACCACTATTGTATATTGCATTTCAAATAAAGGATATAGATTCCAGAGTGCATAAAAACATTTTGAAAAGTTTAGCTTCCAATTTAAGAAACAATTATTGTTCCTTTATCAAAACTGCAACCTAACAGAAACTTATTATTTCATCATATCAGTGATCATATATTTAGGATCCATAATAAAGTGTATAGAGGAGATAATGTGTGGTAATACATAATGATAATACCAAGTTTGCTCTTGAGTTATATATAATCTAGTTGAGAAGATGAAGTTGACACATGGAACATTCAGAGAAGTAAAAGTGTGTAGTTAAATTATAAGTCCAGAAGTTTATTAAATTGCATAGTAGAACAGCCTCGACTAAAAGGGAATCTAGAGAACCAGTATGTACTAAGAAAGGCAAATTATAATTTTTTCCCTCTTTTTAATATCGTTTTTACATATTATTTATGTATTTTATTATTATTTTTAATTTTATTGAATCACTGTGACATAGTTACAAGCTTTCATGTTTGGGTTACAATCACACAATGATCAAACACCCATCCCTCCACCAGTGCACATTCCCCACCACCAATATCCCCGGTATACGCCCCCCTTTCCCACCCTCTCCTTGCCTCCTTGGAGACAATATTCCCCATACTCTCTCTCTACTTTTGGGCATTATGACTTGCAGCACAGACACTCAGAGGTCATCATGTTTGGTCTGTTATCTACTTTCAGCACACATCTCCCATCCCGACTGATTCCTCCAGCCATCATTTTCTTAGTGATCCCTTCTCTATTCCATCTGCCTTCTCCCCACAACTCATAAAGCAGGCTTCCAGCTAGGGGACAATTTTCCTGGCCCTTGTATCTACTGTGTCAGCCTCATGTTATGTTATTCTATACTCCACAAGTGAGTGCAGTCCTTCTGTGTCTGTCCCTCTCTTTCTGACTCATTTCACTTAGCATGATATTCTCCATGTCTATCCATTTATAAGCAAATTTCACGACTTCATCTCTCCTAACAGCTGCATAGTATTTCATTGTGTAGATGTACCAAGGTTTCTTTAACCAGTCATCTGTTCTAGGGCACTTGGGTTGTTTCCATATTTGGGCTGTTGTGAACAGTGCTGCAACAAACATATAGGTACAGATGTCATTTCTACTGCTATTCTTTTTTGCATCCTCGGGATATATTCCCAGAAGTGATATTGCAGGGTCATATGGAAGCTCAATTTCTAGTTTTTGAAGGACTGTCCATATGGTTTCCAGAAAGGCTGGACCAGTCGGCATTCCCACCAACAGTGAAAGATTGTCCCTTTCTCCCCACATCCACACCAGCACTGGTTGCTTTTGTTCTTTTGAATGTGTGCTAGTCTCTGTGGTGTGAGATAATATCTCATTGCTGCTTCAATTTGCATCTCCCTGATGACTAGCAATGTGGAGCATTTTTTCATGTGTATCTTGGCCATTTGTATTTCTTTTTTGAGGAAACTTCTGTTCATTTCTCTTCCCCAGTTTTTGATGTGGTTGGAGGTTTTTTCTTGTACAATTATACTAGTGTCGTGTATATCCTGGATATTAACCCCTTATTAGATGAGTATTGGGTAAATATTCTTTCCCATTCTGTGGGTTTTTTCTATATTTTGGTCACTGTTTCTTTTAAAGTGCAGAAGCTTCTTAGTTTGATGTAGTCCCTTTTGTTTGTGTTTGCTTCCACTTGCATGGTCAGTACTATTTCATCCTTAAAGATGCTTTTAGCTTCAGTGACATGGAGAGTTCTGCCTACATTTTCCTCTATGTACCTTATAGATTCATGTCTGATATTGAGGTCTTTAATCCACTTTGATCTGACTTTTGTGCCTGGCATTAGTCAGAGGTCAGAGTTCATTTTCTCACAGGTAGCTATTCAGTTTTCCCAGCATCACTTGTTGAAGAGGCTTTTCTTGTTCCACCTCATGTTTCTTGCTCCTTTGTCAAAGATTAAGAGGACATATATTTAGGGATCTGTGACAGGATATTCAACTCTGTTCCATTGGTCTGCAGGTCTGTTTCTAGAGCAATACTGTACTGTTTTAGTTACTACTGCTTTGTAGTAGAGTTTGAAGTTGGGGAAGGTGATGCCACCCATCTTCTTTTCCCCAAGGATTGTTTTAGCTATTCATGGGGGTTTATTGTTCCATATGAATTTCATGAATGTTTTGTCTATTTCTTTGAAAAATTTCATGGGTATCCTGATCGGGACTGCATTAAATTTGTATAGTGCTTTGGGCAGTGTTGCCATTTTGATCATGTTAATTCTCCCTATCCATGAGCAGGGGATGTGTCTCCATTTCCTAGTGTCCTCCTTTATTTCTTGAAGTAGTGTTTTGTAATTGTCCTTGTATAGGTCCTTCACGTCTTTGGTTAAGCTGATGCAAGGTACTTGATTTTCTGAGGTACTATTGTGAACGGGATTTTTTTAAATGTCTCTTTTTTCTCTTTCATTATTTGTATATAAGAAAACCATGGACTTTTGGGTGTTGATTTTGTAGCCTGCCACTTTACTATATCCACCTATTGTTTCTAAGAGCTATTCTGTAGAGTCTTTAGGATTTTCTAAGTATAGTATCATATCATCTGCAAATAGTAATAGCTTGGCCTCTTTCTTTCCTATCTGTACGCCCTTGATATCTTTTTCTTGTCTAACTGCTATGGCCAGGACATCCAGTACTATATTGAATAGGAGTGGCAAAAGCGGACAACCTTGTCTTGTGTCTGATCTTAGAGGGAAGGCTTTTAATTTTTCCCCATTGAGAATGATACATGCTGTAGACTTGTGGTAGATGGCTTTGACTATATTGAAGAAAGTTCCTTTGATGCCCATTTTTCTGAGAGCTTTCATCATAAACGGGTGCTGGATCTTGTTAAATGCTGTTTCTGCATCTATTGATACGATCATATGGATTTTATTTTTCCTTTTATTGATATGATGAATCATGTTGATTTATTTGCAAATGTTAAACCATCCTTGCATCCCTGGGATGAATCCTACTTGGTCATTGTGTGTGATCTTTTTGATGAGTCATTGGATTCTATTTGCTAATATTTTGTTGAGGATCTTTGCGTCTGTGTTCATTAGAGATATTGGTCTGTAATTCTCTTTCTTTGTGGTATCTCTGTCTGCTTTTGGTATCAGGGTGATATTTGCTTCATAGAAACTGTTTGGGAGTGTTTTGATACTTCAATTTCCTGGAAAAGCTTAAAGAGGATTGGGAGTAAGTCCTCTTTAAAGGTTTGGAAGAATTCACTAGTGAATCCATCTAGGCCAGGACTTTTGTGCTTGGGGAGAATTTTTATTACCATTTCAATTTCCTTGATGGTGAAAGGTCTGTTCAGGTATTCCAGGTGTTCTTGGTTCAGCCTTGGGAGGCTATAGGAATTTAGTAATTTATCCATTTCCTCAAGGTTTTTGTGTTTTTTGGCATAAAGATTCTCAAAGTAATCTCTGAGGATTCTTTGAATTTCTGCAGTTTCTGTTGTAATGTACCCCTTTTCATTTCATTTCTGATTTGGTTTATTAGGGTTTTCTCTCTCCCTTTTTTTGTGAGTCTTGCTAGATGTTTATCAATCTTGTTTATTTTCTCAAAGAATCAGCACTTGATTTCATTGATCTTTCAGATTGTTTTTTGGGTTTCTATCTCATTAATTTCTGCTCTGAGGTTTATTATTTCCTTCCTCCTTTTCAGATTGATCTCCTTTTGTTGGTCATTCTCCAAGCTCTTAAGCTGTGAGGTTAGGTTACTTATTGTGGACTCGCTCCTCCTTCCTGAGGAATGCTTGTAGAGCTATAAACTTTCCTCTTAACACAGCTATTGCTGTGTCCCATAAGTTTTGGTAACTTGTGTCCTCATTTTCATTCATTTCCAGAAATCTTCTGATTTCCTCTTTGATTTCCTTTCAAAGCCACTCGTTGTTTAATAGTGAGCTGTTTAATTTTCAGATGTTTGATTTCATTTTCTGTTTGTCTGTGTGATTTATTTGTAATTTCATTGCATCATGGTCTGAGGAGATCGTTGATACAATCTTTATCTTCTTAACTTTATAGAGGTATGTTTTGTGGCTCTGCATGTGGTCTATCTTGGAGAATGTTCCATGCACACTTGAGAAGAAAGTATATTCAGCTTTTTGAGGATGAAGTGTCCTGTATATATCTACTAAGTCCCTTTCTTCCATTTCTTCCCTCAGATGAAGTATATCGTTAGTAAGTTTGAGTCTGTTTGATCTATCAAGAGGTTATAAAGTGGTGTTGAAGTCTCCCACTAGTATTGTGTTTGCTATCGATGTCTTTCCTCGAGTCTATGAGTAGTTGTTTTAAGCACTTTGCTGGTCTCTCATTAGGTGCATATATATTTAGTATTATAAGTTCTTCCTGTTATACAGATTCCTTTATCAATAAGAAATGACCTTCACTGTCTCTTCTTGACCTTCTTCAGTCTGAAATCAATGTGGTCTGATAGTAGAATGGCTACCCCAGCTTTTTATGGGAGTTGTTCACCTGTAGGATTGTTTCCCAGCCTTTGACTTTGAGCCTGTGTTTGCTCTGACTGTTGGAATGTGTTTCTTACAGGTAGCAGAATGTTAGGTTCAATTTTCTAATCCATCCTGTCACTCTGTGTCTTTTAATTGGTGCGTTTAGCCCATTGACATTGAGAGAGATTATGGTTATGGGGTTTTATCCCATTTTTTCTGCTGAAATTTGGTGTATTTGAGGGGTTTGTCTTGTCTTAAAGTAGCCCATTCAGTTCTTGTAACAGTGGTTTTGAGTCTGTAAAGTTCCTAAGCTGTTTTTATCTGTAAAACTGTGTGTTGTTCCTTCTGTTATAAATGAGAGACTACCTGGATAAAGTATTTTTGGTGAGGCATTTATTTCATTGAGTTTTTTCCCAATATTCAACCACTGTTTTCGGGCCGTGAGGGTTTCATCAGACAAGTCGGCTGTGAATCTTAAGGATGCTCCTTTATAGGCAATTTCTTTCTTTGATCTTGCTGCTTTTAGGATTTTGTCTCTATCCACTGTTTTGGTCACTTTGATCGGATGTGTCTTGGGGTATTTTTATTTGGATTTCTTCTAGCTGGTACTCTTCAGGCCTCCTGAATGTGGTTGCATGTTTTCTTCAGCTCTGGGAACATTATAGCAATGATGTCTTTGACAATTTCTTCTTCATCAGGGTTTTCTTCCTGTCCCTCTGGGACTCCAATAATTCTTAAGTTATTCCTTGGCTTCATCATGATCTTCTCATGCCATCTGTTCCCGGATTGTGAGTTCTTTTCCATTTTCTGCTCTTTTCTAGAGAGTCTCTGGACTGTATCTTCGAGCTCACTGATTCTGTCCTCAGCAGCTGTTACTCTGCTTCTGTGGCCTTCCACTGAGTTTTTTAATTCGCCTACCAGGTTTTTTAGGTATGACATCTCCATTTCTAATTTTGTTTGTATTTTCTGCATTTCTACCTTCAAATCCTCTTGTATTTATTGGCATTGCTTTCCATTGTTTCTTTTAGATCCTTAAGCATCCTCAGTAGCTCCCTTCTAAATTCCCTGTCAGAGAGGTTGTCTAGTACTTCATTGCTGTTGGAATCTTCTGGGCTAACCTCTTCAATAAGTAAGATTTGTGGGGTTCTGCATTGCTTTACCATTGTGACCTGTGTGGTTTAGCTTTTCACACTCACTGGAACTATTCTTCTTATGATGCAGTTTTAGTTGAGGTGGGCTTAATGAGTTATTGGCTAATGTGTTTCTGGTGGTGAAGCTAACCTAGTGAAAGTTTCAACTGAGAGGATAACTTATGGTACTTATGGGATATAGAAGAGGGAGAATAATTTGCGGCTGCTAATGCAACCGCAGCTCCAGGAAGGAGCCCTGACACAGGCCAGGTACCTGTATGGGATGAGCAGAGGGTTCCTGGAACATTGCAGCTTTCGTTGCCCGCAGTGTGCCTCAATTGCCGTCCCCGGCAGATCAAGGATGAAAAACGGCTGCCCTGGGGTCTAGTTAGAATCATGGCTCCAGGAAGGAGCCCTGACACGGGCCAGGTACCTGTATGGGGTGAGTAGAATGTTGCAGCTTTGGGTGCCCATGGTGTGCCTCAATTCCCATCCCCCACAGATCAAGCAGCAAATTATATTTAAAGATAGGGAAAAGCCATTGAATGAGGAACTGATTCCCAAGGTATGCAAGATGAAAATAAATAGAAGTTGAGAAAGAGGAATTTGGTATAATGATTTCTGTTTTCATTGCTTTCTCCTCTTCCCCTTCTCTTTTTAACCCACATACATTCACTCATTTACTTTTACACAAACATATACACTGTGACTAAATACAAGTTTGTATATAGATATGTATGTATATATTTACCTCCAAATAATGTTGTCTTACACCAGGACTAAAATGCTTCTGATAAGAAAAACCCAGGTAGAGGTGCGCCTCTTTCCCTCCCTGAGCTTCCCAGTCGTGGGTGCCCGTGCGCTTTGCGAGCAGCCCCAGACAGATCTCCAGTGGCCCAAAGGGGCATGGCCTCTTTGGTTGTGGGCGTGGCCCTGCTGCAGTGGGTGTGGCCGCTTACGCTGCCGCAGTTATTTTTCCCTTTACTAGTATACTTGACAGACGTCGCAATCCCCATTAACTAACTTTGTGGAGATCTCCCCAGTTACCTCAAACACAAAAGACTAAATTAACCACTAGCCTACTTCAATTGCACCAAAATGTCGAAAACTCAGGAAAAGAGAGATTAGCTTTAGTGAACTGGAAGGTCCCACCTCCATACAACCATGACAACATGAAGAAACAGCGCAAATCCCCACAACAAGGAGAGGATGAAGAAAAGAGTCCAGAAACCTCTGCAGGAGTTTTCCCACAAATGTGATCTCTCTGATAAAGAATTTAGAGAAGAAATTCTGAGAATGTTCATCGAACTTAAAGAAACCATGGAGCAGTCAGAGAAAAAAATTATGGGAAGAAATGAGAGCAGAAATAGGAAAGCTACATTCAGAAATGTCACGAATAAAAGACAGTGTAGATAAAATAAAAAACACAGTTGGGGGCTGGAGCAATAGTACAGCGGGTAGGGCGTTTGCCTTGCACGCGGCCGACCTGGGTTCGATCCCCGGCATCCCATATGGTCCCCCAAGCACTACCAGGAGTAATTCTTGAGTGCAGAGCCAGGAGTAACCCCTGAGCATCGCTGGGTGTGACCCAAAAAGAAAAAAAATCAGAAGTAAAAATAAAAAAACCACAGTTGGAGCCCTCAACAGTAGAATGGCTACAGCTGAAGAGAGAATTAGTGAGCTTGAAGATGAACAACAGAAATCCTACAGGCTACAACAAACAATTGGAAAAGATCTTAAAGTAGCTCTAGGGCAAATCAGAGACATAGGGGATGATGCCAAGAGAAATAACATAAGAATCATTGGAGTTCCAGAAGGACAGGGAGGCAACCGTAACGAGAAAGCCACAGTTAAAGAAATCATTGCTGAAAAGTTCCAAGAGCTGGATAAGGCAGATGTTCAGATCCTAGGAGCCAGAAGGGTGCCAGCTAGAAGGGACCCTAATAAAAAGACTCCAAGACATGTCATAGTCAGAATGATGGATGCCATGGATAGAGACACAATACTGCAAGTAGCAAGGTCAAAAAAAGAAATCACATACAAAGGAGCACCCCTTAGATTCACAGCAGACTTATCAGAGGAAACCCCCCAAGCCAGAAGACAATGGTGGGATATAGAGGAAAAACTCAATGAAATGGACACCTCACCACGAATACTTTATCCAGCTAAGCTCTCACTCAAACTCGAAGGAATCATACACAATTTCATGGATAAACAACAACTAAGGAACTTCATAGACTCAAAACCAAGCTTAAAAGAAAGACTAAAGGGGCTTTTGTAAGACAAGGAAAAACCCTACAAGAACAACAAACCCCACAGAAAGATGACACAAAATCCCATGACAATAACCTCTCTCAATGTCAATGGCCTAAATGCACCAATTAAAAGACACAGAGTGGCAAAATGGATTCAGAAATAATACCCAACATTCTGTTGCCTACAAGAAACACACCTGAACAGTCAGAGCAAACACAAACTCAAAGTCAAAGGATGGAAAACAATCCTGCAAGCAAACAACTCCCTCAAAAAAGCTGGGGTTGCCATACTAGTATCCGACAATATAAATTTCAGGTTGAAAAAGATTAGAAGGGACAGCGAAGGTCACTTCCTATTTATCAAGGGATATGTATAACAGGAAGAAATCACACTCTTAAACATATACACACCTAATGAGCAATCGGCTAAATACTTAAAACAAGTCCTAACAGACTTTAAGGAGGACATTGCTAGCAACACAATAGTAGTCAGAGACTTCAACACTGCCTTTATCACCTCTGGATAGATCGACAAGAATAAAACTCACCAAGGAAATACTGACACCAAAGGAAAAAATAGGAGAGAGAGGCCTAATAGACCTATACATGGCTTTACACCCCCAAAAGAAAGAATACACATTCTTTTCCAGTGCACACGGAACATTTTCCAAAATAGACCGTGTACTGGGTACCTATGGGACGCAGCTAAAGCTGTGTTAAGGGGAAAATGTATAGCTCTGCAAGCATTCCTTATGAAGGAAGAAAGGACCTACACAGATAGCTTGACTTTGCAGCTCAAGGCCTTAGAAAAAGACCAGAAAAAGGAACCCAAACCAGACCAAAGGAAGGAAATAATAAAAATTAGAGCAGAAATTAAAGACCTGGAAACCCAGAAAACAATCCGAAAGGTCAATGAAACCAAGAGCTGGTTCTTTGAGAAAATAAACAAGATTGATAAACCGCTAGCCAGACTCACAAAGAAAGAGAGAGAGAGAACCCTAGTAAACCGAATCAGGAATGAAAAGGGGGACATCACAACATAAACCAATGAAATTCAAAAGATCATCAGAGACTACTTTGAAAGTCTATATGCCACGAAACAAGAGAACCTAAAAGAAATGGATGAATTCCTTGACTCCTACAATCTCCCAAGACTGAACCAAGAAGACTTGGAATTCCTGAAAAGACCCATTAATATCATGGAAATTGAAGTTGTAATCAAAAGTCTCCCCAAAAACAAAAGCCCAGATCCAGATGAATTCTCTGGCGAATTCTTCCAAACATTTAAAGAAGACTTGTTGCCAATTCTCCTCAAGCTTTTCCAGGAAATTGAAAAAACAGGAACCCTCCCAAATAGTTTCTATGAAGCACATATCTCCCTAATACCAAAAGCAAACAAAGACACTACTAAGAAAGAAAATTATAGACCAGTATTCCTGATGAACACCGATGCGAAGATCCTTAACAAAATATTAGCAAATAGGATCCAACAACTCATCAAAAAGATCATACACCATGACCAAGTGGGATTCATCTCAGGGATGCAAGGATGGTTTAACACTCGGAAATCAATCAACATAATCCATCATATCAACAAAAGTAAAGATAAAAGCCATATGATCATATCAATAGATTTGTACAGTAAAGTTGCAAGCTATAAAATCAATACCCAAAAATCCATGACCATCTTATATGCAAACAATGAGACAGAGGAAAGGAACATGAAAAAAGCAATCTCATTCACAATTGTGCCCCAGAAAATCAAGTACCTCGGAATAAGCTTAACTAAGGAAATAAAAGACCTCTACAAAGAAAACTACAAGATGCTACTCCATGAAATATAAGAGGACTTGAGGAAATGGAAACATATCCCCTGCTCATGGCTAGGGAGAATCAACATTGCCAAAATGGCAATACTCCCAAAGCATTATACAGATTCAATGCGATCCCTATATGGATACCCATGACATTCTTCAAAGAAATGGATCAAGCACTCCTGAAATTCATATGGAACAACAAATGCCCACAAATAGCTAAATCAATTTTTGGGAAAAAAGATGATGGGAGGCATCACCCTCCCCAACCTCAAACTTTACTACAAAGCGGTAATAATCAAAACAACATGGTACTGGAACAAAGGCAGAGCCTCAGAACAGTGGAACAGGGTGGAATATCCCTACACACAACCCCAAATGTATGACCATCTAATCTTTGATAAGGGAGCAAGAAATGTGAAATGGAGCAAGGAAAGCCTCTTTAACAAATGGTGCTGGCCCAACTGGACAACCACATGCAAAAGAATGGACTTAGACCTCAACCTGACACCATGCAAAAAAATCAGATCAAAATGGATTAAAGACCTCAACATCAGACCACAAACCATAAGGTACATTGAAGACAAGGTTGGCAAAGCCCTCCACGATATTGAAGCTAACGGTTTCTTCAAAGATGACATGCAACTGATCAACCAAGAGGAAATAGAGATAAATAAATGGGACTACGTTAAACTAAGAAGCTTCTGCACCATAAAAGATACAGTGACCAGAATACAAAGACAGTCTACAGAATGGGAAAGGATATTCACCCAATACCCATCCGATAAGGGGTTGATATCAAGGGTATATAAGGCACTGGTTGAACTCTACAAGAAGAAAACATCCAACCCCATCAGAAAATGGGGCGAAAAAATGAACAGAAACTTTCCCAAGGAAGAGATACGAATGGCCAAAAGGCACATTAAAAAGTGCTCTACATCACTAATCATCAGGGAGATGCAGATCAATACAACAATGAGATACCACCTCACACCACAGAGACTGGCACACATTAAAAGAATAAAAGCAACCGCTGTTGGAGAGGATGTGGGGAGAAAGGGACCCTTCTACACTACTGGTGGGAATGCTGACTGGTTCAGCCCTTCTGAAAAACGTTATGGACGCTTCTCAAAAAATTAAAAATTGAGTTCCCATTTGACCCAGCAATACCACTACTGGGAATATACCCCAAAGAAGCAAAAAAGTATAATCAAAATGACATCTGCACTTCTATGTTCATTGCAGCACTGTTTACAATAGCCAGAATCTGGAAAAAACCCGAGTGCCTGAGAACAGATGACTGGTTAAGAAACTCTGGTACTTCTATACAATGGAATACTATGCAGCTGTTAGAAAAAAATGAAGTAATGAACTTTGCATATAAGTGGATCAACATGGAAAGTATCATGATAAGTGAAATGAGTCAGAAAGAGAGAGTTAGAAAGATTGCACTCATCTGTGGAATATAAAATAACAGAATAGGAGACTAATATCCAAGAATAGTAGAAATAAGTACCAGTAGGTTGGCTCCATGTCTTGGAAGCTGGTCTCACATGCTGGGAAAAAAGCCAGCTCAGATAGAGAAGGGAACACCAAGTAAAATGTGGTTGGAGATCCCACCCGGGAAGGGAGATGTGTGCTGAAAGTAGACTAGAGACTGAACACAATGGCCACTCAATACCCCTATTGCAAACCACAACACCCAATTGGAGAGAGAGAGATCAAAAGGGAATACCCTGCCACAGAGGCAAGGTGGGGTGGGGGGAGATGGGATTGGTGGGGGGAGGGATACTGGGTTTATTGGTGGTGGAGAATTGGGCACTGGTGGAGGGATGTGTTTGTGAACATTGTATGAGGGAAAAACAAGTTCTAAAATGTGTGAATCTGTATCTGTACCCTCATGCTGATTCACTAATTAAAGAATAAAATAAAAAAAAAGAAAAGAAAAACCCAGGTATGCAGGACAGTGACTGAAAACTCCAGACCACATGGAGGTTGGGATGGGCCGTTCCTCCCCATCTACCTGCCTGTCAGGAGTCCTGGCTTGTCATACCCAAAAATTGCGTCTGGGAACCATTTAATCGCATTAATGGCCATGATCCAGAGACTCACACATGAATCTCGGAAGACAGCAGCTCGCTAAAGAGATGTCTCTGAACCCCAATTATTTAAAGCTTTAGATATCCAGGAGCAAAAGTGGCTGCACAACATTCTAAACTATTCATAACAAGCAATACAAAATAAATTATTTAGCATCTGCCTGTGGGCCAGGTTTTAGTGGTGGTGAAAAATTTGAAATAATGGTGGAGGGAAGGTGTAATGGTGGTGGGATTGGAGTTGAAATATTGAATGTAATCCATTACTGTGAAAAACCGTATGAAAATAAAAGTGAAAAACTATAAATAAATAAATAAATAAATAAAATGCTTCTGATAAACTTAGAAACAATATATTGCAGGAGATAGAAATTTGTAAATTTTAAATCTGCAACAGCAAACCCATCAAATGAGGATAATAAATGGGGTACTGGATACCTTGGAATATAGCCAATAAAAGCCTCTTCCTTTCAGAAGTCAAGAGTAGGTCAATACTTATATCAAGATGGTATTCTATTTTAAGCAGGACACTTTATGTGGTAAGATGGAATTTTTTTTATTGACACCATACTTATACTTGTGCATTTTTTTTGGTTTATCATTGCTGTGGGTAGTAGAAAGAAAACTGCTTTGTAATAGTATCCCTCTGTGTTCAACAATAAAATCCAAGAAAAACAAAATACTCCTCCAGTAAAGTGAGTTCAATGACTGAGATGAAAATTTCCAATTTTATGGCTTGAATGAGAGATGTGAATCATGAGTTCTGTTACCAAGAAAAGATTGGTTTCTAAGACTGGAACCAAAAAAATTTTATATAAAATTTTTACTGCTGTCTTAACTGTGTGAAACAAAGGTTCCAACATTTCTGTTTTGTTTTGTCTATTAGTTTTTAGACATAGAAAATTGGATTTGACATGCCACAGAAGCTTTAACAACTGGTAACACTATAGCACTCCAACCGAAGATACTGTAACCACATACTACTAATACTTAAATACCCTTTTATCATCTTATTTAGTATCTATTACCGTTCCATTACTGTATCTTTTACAATCCTCCATGAACAATTTGTAGAGGAATAACTATTTCATATTTTTTCATTTGACACCAACAGATCTAGGAGCTCAGTGACATGATAGAGCCAAATGGTAACATTCTTTTACAAAACTCTTTTTTTAACAGAGTTTTAGATAACAAGCTCCTCAAAATTCTACTCTCCTATACCAAATAACCAGTTCCAATGTTACCCTCAAATTATTAGGCATTTGTTATCATAGCATTTGCTACTAAATACCAACATTCTATTTATGGAACTATTATGCCATGAGTCTGGATGTAAAATGTAAAGATGAAAATTGTGTTGAGGGATAAGGTAGAAACAAAAGATAAATAAATATAAAACCCCCAATCACAAACTAGAATGAATCCCTTGTCTGCTTTTGTTCTTTCTCACCTTGTATGGATGGCATGGAGAAGCCTACGCTTCTCACTAATTCTATCTATATTTATATCGATCTATCTATATAGACACACATATATACATATATAGATTTATGTATAATATATAATATAAGTAATATATACATGTATATATACATATATGTGTGTATATATACATATATATGTATGTATGTGTATATATACATATATATATATAGCAGAAGGAGCTGAAGGACGAACTGGAAAAAGTTAGTTAAATCCAGGTGATAAGATGGACCAATGAGATGGACAAGCAGCTCAGCAATAATAATAGGTGAGTGACATAACAGCTACTGTTACAATCTTACCTTCCAAGTATCATCCAAGAACCTCTTTGGGTGCCTGCCCCAACCAGAAATATAGCTCTGGGAACTGAACTTACAACAAATAGTAATGATAATCCTGAAACCAAAGTTCAGCCAAGTTGAGCTAATCCAACCTCTTCAGGAGAAGAAAAAAAATAGAAAATACAAATATAAAGAACACAGCAGAAAATGTTTCTTCTGTCAGATAATAAAAACAGTTAGACTCCTTGGAACATAACTGAGGGGTGAGAAGAAATAAACATAGGCAAGTGTTTTATTTGAACCAGACAGAAAACTGGCATCAGAACACTATTTGCCTCTGTAAAGAACAAATTCTGCATGAGTCAGAAATAGTGATAGGGTCAGCATGTGATGATTATAGATCTGTTAAAGAATCATGGAGATTCAGAATATTTGGGTCAGAGGGGTTGGTTTAGCATGACTAAAGAGCAGGTAAAACAAACACTTTTAAATTGGTACAAGCGGGACCAGAGATGACTGTAATTTCTGCATTTCCTGCATCTATAGTACTACTTTGGCCAAGGTGATGTGCTAAGAGATTAGTGTGATGTAGTCCAATTTGTCAAGCTACTGACAACCCCCCACCCCCCACCTTCCAGCCAGGTCTAATTTCTGGAGGTTACTACTGCCTATGGGTTTTTTCCAATATATTTTATAGATTCTGGCTTAATCTTAGGTTAATCCTCTGAGTTAATTTTTATGAATGGTCTGAGAAATGGCCCAATTTCATTTATTCACATGTTGCTATACAGTTTTCTCAGCACCACTTGTTCCAGAGACTTTCCTTGCTCCACTTCATGTCCTTAGCTCTTTTATTGTAAGATTAACTGCCTATAAATTTGAGGATTTGTGAGTCTATCCCTATTCCAATACCACACAATTTTTATTACAAAAGTTTTGGAGTACAATATAAAGTCCCCAAATGCATTACTTCCCATCTTCTTCTTTTCTTAGAATAGCTTTGGCTACTTGAGGTGTTTTATGGTTCCATATAAATTTAGTTGAATTTGTTCCAAGTCTTTGAAAAAAATGTCTTTGTAATTTTACTAGGCATTGCACTGAATCTGTACAATGCCTTGGGAAGAATTCTCTCTGTTTTCTACAATATTAATTCTTCTAGTTCATGGACAGGAAATATTTTTCTATTTCCTGGTGTCCTCTTTTATTTATTTCAAAAGTTCCTTAGAGTTTTTCTCTGTATGATTCTTTAACATCCTCCATTAAGTTGATTCCTAGGTATTTGAAGTTTTCGGGCACTATTTTGAAAGGAGCTTCTTTTAAATTTCATTTTAGTTCATTATTTACATACTGAAATGCTACAGATTCATTTTGGTTTGAGGACACACTCACTGTACCCAGGAATATTTTTGGTCCTTTGCTCAGAGATCATTCCTGTAGGGTTAGGGGGACCATATAGAGCGCTGAGAATCAAACTTCAGTCAGCCACATAAAAGTAAAACACCTTACTTGCTGTACTATCTCTCTAGACAAAAATGCAACAGATTTTTGTATACTCACTTATTTAGCCTGTTACCTACATACTTTGGTTTATTGTTTCTATGAGCTTTTTAAATATTATTTTTTGAAGCTAGTTATTTTTTTTATTGAATCACTGTGAGCTACAGTTATTCCTTAGAAATTTCTATATATATCATCTGCAAATAGTGATAGTTTTTCTTTTTCTATTAGAATACCTTTTATTTAATTTTCTTATTTGATTGCTATGGCAAAGACTTCTAAAACTATATTGAATAAAAGTGGAAAAAGTGGTATTTCTTGATTCCTGGTCTGGAGAAGAGAAACTCCATAGAGACCAGGAAATAAAGAGAGGGGGTATGTCAAAAGTCACAGAAGTCAGCTTGAAAGCACCTCCATAGGTCAGATAGAGAACAATGTAAAAGTTAAAAATACTAAAAGCTATAAACAATAACTCACATGATGAAATATATATTGGCTACTCCCATATGAATAAATAAATGAATGAGAGAGGAGGCAGTGTTCCTTTGCAGTCAAATTTCAATTAATAAACATGGAAGAAAAGGAGTAAATATAATAACTCTACATAGTAAACTTTTTGTAGTAAACCTTAGTAAACATTGTAGATAAGTGAGGAGTAAGGAGGGGGCCACCTCCCTACATGCCGGCCGTACAGCAGAGCCTGGAAAACTATCCATGGTATATTCGATATGCAGAAAACAGTAATAAAAATGGGCCTCATTCCCCTGACCCTGGAAGAGCCCCCAATACAGCAGGGTTGAGAAGTTCGAGCAAGGAGAGGCTGCTAAAATCTCAGGGCTGAACTAGGCTACCAAAACAAAGAAGGACTTAAATGACTGTCTGCACTTTTAACACATGCATGCTGGCATCAGAAGCATTCATTGAAGACCTGATGGTGCAAGCGCAGAAGATCAAGCACAACGTCATTGGATTGACCGAGATGAGAAGGCATCGATCACATCACGCCTTTTTGGCACTGGAGATGAACTATTTCTAGGAACGTGAAACAGTAGAGGCGTCGATGGTGCCAGTGTCCTCATCAACACAAACTTGGCCATGAACATTGATTCATTCAAATGGCTATCAACCCAAATCGAATGCTTATGTTTGAATAGATGTGGCTCATTGCCGGCAGTTTCTATCTTCATTGTCTACACACCAAGATCCAACTACGACGAAGAAATTGAGAAGTTCTACATGGAGCTGAAGAAGTTCTATAAAGACCACACCTTCTACAAGGTCACTGTCGGTGATTTTAAAGCCAAGATAAAACTGAGAGGTCGCCCAAAGAACTCCACTTTGGGACCCATGGCCTAGAATGGAACGATCAGGGTGAGATACTATCTGAGTTCATCATGGTGACCAAGACCATCCATGGTAACTCGCAGTTCCAGAAGGCTGAATCTAAATGTTGCACATAGGAGTCTCCCAGTGGACAGTTCCACAACGACATTGACATTGACCACATCATATTCAATCGATGGTTTTGCCTGACTGATGTTGCTGTTGTCTCAAAATTCCAAACGGGATCAGACCATCATCTCCTTTGTGCGAAATTCTACTTCACAGGGAAGAAAGGAAGCTGCAAAGTTTAAGAAGAGAACTTCCAGAACGACCACCAACTGGGAGCTCTTCGGCACTATTGCAGTAATATGGGAAGATGCCATCATTGACAACATCAACAAGGAATCGATTGACTGGTTCAGCACCTTCATGATTGTACGAGGGACACAGAGAGAGAGAGAGAGAGACAGAGAGAGACAGAGAGAGAGAGAGAGAGAAAGCCACAAAAAGACGTCTGTCTTTGGAAACTTTCGAGCTCATTCACCAACGTGGCTTGGTGCGAGCCTCAGGCAATCACAAGCTAACGTCCAAGCTTTCAAAGTTGTGCAGAGAAGCAATAAAAGAAGACCTCAGAGAGAGAACAGCAGTGTTGGCCAATGCAACAGAAGCTGGGGGAAGTATTTATAATGTCCGACTGTCTTTCACCAACTATAAGACCAAGATGACTGCCCTCTGACATCCTGATGGATCTATCACATCTTCCAGAAGGGCAATGGAAAAGGTTATCTACGACTTCTATTTGGATCTCTTCAATAGACATGTCCACCTGCCCACACACCAAATTCTGCAGGATGGATATGTCATTCCCAGCGCTATCCCTTCCAAAATCTGACATGCCGTTTTATCGGTAAAGAAATGTACAGCACTCGGTCCAGATAAGGTCAGACCTGAACACCTGAAGAATCTGTTGCCAGTACTCGTCAATACACTGGCTCAGCTCTTCACACGCTACCTGTCTGAATGCAAGCTTCCATCCCAGTGGAAAAGCAGCAGGACCATCCTGTTGTACAAGAAGGGAGACATCCACAATATCAGCAACTATTTCCTAGTCTGCCTGTATTGGTCGTCTACAAGTTAGTCACTCAAATCATCTTTAATAGGATTGGCAGAACACTAGATGAAGGACAACCATGAAAGCAAGCCAGATTCTGAAAAGGATTCAGCATGATTGATAATGTCTACACGGTGACCAAGCTCATTGAGGTTTTGCAAGAGTTCAAGATGCCGCTCTGTCTAATGTTCACTGATTTCAAGAAGGCCTTTGATTCTGTTGAGACTGAAGTGGTTATCGAAGCCCTAGCCAAACAGAGCATTCCAACTCCATACATCAGGATCCTCCATGAGCTGTACTACGGATTCACCACCAGGATCTCACCATTCTACAAGGAAGTGATCATCAACATAAAGAGAGGGGTTTGGCAGGGTTTCAGTGCCACATTCAAGAACGTCATGGGATGACTGGAATGGAAAGGAATGGGAATGAAGATAGACGGTCGGCAACTATACCATCTTTGCTTCGCTGATGACATCATTCAAATAACACCAAACATTAGCCAAGCAACACAAATGCTGGCTGACTTCGACCATGAGTGTGGAAAGGTTGGACTACAGCGGAATCTCATGAAAACAATGTTCATGAGAAAACTAGTTCCTGATGTTCCATTTTCTCTTAATGGAATGAACATCTCCAAATTCAGCAGCTATGTGTACCTAGTCAAGAACTCAACATGATGAATGACCTGGCACCTGAACTGTGCAGGAGGAAGAGAGTGGCGTGGAATGCCTTCAAGAGCATCGAAGAAGTTGTTAAGAGGACACAGAACCTCTGGTTCTGGGCACATCTTTTTGACTCCATCATTTTTCCTGCACGCCTCAGAGACTTGGGTCTATGAAGACAGGATGAGAACACTATTCAGGTATCCCAAAGTGGAATTGAAAGAGCTATGCTTGGAGTATTACATCTGACTTGAGTGAGAGAAGGAATCTGGAGTTCCAACCTCTGACAATGACTAAGAATCAGGGATGCTGTCTCATTTGCCAAGGCATCAAAAGTCAGATGGGCCGGACACAAAATGTGATTTGGAGACAACTGCTGGACTAGGGCTGTTACTGACTAGATTCCGTGAGACGTCAAAAGAACGCCTGGCTGCCCACCTACGAGATGGTCAGACTTATTCATTAAGACCCTGAGTGAACGGTTTGAGGCTCTTCGTGTTCCTGGGGCGAGCAGATGTCATTGGGCTACACTAGCACATGACAGGGATGAATGAAGATGTTACTGGCACCTGCTCGAGCAAATCGATGAACAATGGGTGACAAGTGATACAAGTGATACTTAGTAACCCTTAGTTATAGATGATTCTGGCAACAAGTCTCAGAGTCTATTAAAATCAATGGCAATGATAAAGAGGATGTTGGCTTAGTTTTGAAAAATCTCCTACAAAATTTTTATTAATTACAAAGGAGAAAAAGCAACTCTGTAGTGAAGACCACATCATAACTAAGTGCTCCAGCCTCATCATAACCAAGTGCTTCAGTACATACAAGACATAATGATGTCACACAACTCCTTAGAGCATGTAACTACCAGGGCATAATATCATGTCTCTGCAATTTTTGCCAAAAATGCACAACTAAATTTAATCATGAGGAAACATCAGACAAACTCAAATTAAAAGACAATATGCCAACAGACTTTAAAAATGTTGAGGTCAAAAAGACAGAGTCTGAAGGATTCTTCTGGATTAGAGGAGAAAGGGGGATGTAATTACTAGAAAAAGTGTGGCTCCTTGCAATGAATTCTGGTCCAGAAAATGGACATAAATGGGAAACTGGCAAAATATGGAAAAAAAAATTGGAAGATTACATAATAGTTTCCTCATTTGAAAAATAAAATGTACAACAATATAATAAAGTACAACTTTCCACCATTTTTGTGTGAAATTATTGGACTGGAGTGATAGCACAGTGGGTAGGGCATTTGCCTTGCACCTGGCTGACCCAGGTTTAATTTCTCCATGCCTCTCAGAGAGCCCGGCAAGCTACCAAGAATATCCCGCCCACACTGCAGAGCCTGGCCAGCTACCTGTGGCATATTCGATATGCCAAAAACAGTAACAATAAGTCTCACAATGGAGACTATACTGGTGCCCGCTTGAGCAAATTGATGAACAATGGGACAACAGTGCTACAGTGTTATTATACCAAAAAAATTAAATTAGATTTTTTTAAAATATAGGAGTACTGCTATTTATTCAGCCATTGATTAAGTTGATTGAACTGGGCATGAACTCCACATTACTTTAAAAAAAATTTTTTTAATTGTATAACCATGAAATAGACCACTACAAAGCTGTTCAGAATTGGGTTTCAGTCACACAATGATCCAGCAACCATCGCTCCAACAGTGTACACTTCCCACCACCAATGTCCCCTGTTTCCTCACCACCAACTCTTCACCCCCTACCTTGAACTCTATCTATGGGAGGCACTTTCCTTCTTGTTCTCTCTCTCCTTTTCTTTTTATGCATTAGGCTTTGCAATACAGGTGCTAAGAGGTCATGCCATGTTTGTTCAGGGCATTAAGTATTTTTATTGAGATGGTAAGGCTGGAGTAGCTTTTCAATTGGGTGGCAGCATTGGAGTGTTAATATGACTACCAAGGCTTCTAGAAGTACAGGGAAGTTGGGGGAGATAGGCCATTCTGACCCTGAGAAAGTCTGGAAATTTCAGTCACAAAACCCACATACCAAAATTTTCAACAGATTATATTTTAGTGAGGTCCATCCTGAGATGGAGTCGGCCGAGGTATGGCGGCGATTTTGGATTGTGGAAGCAAGTGGCTGAAGGAGTTTGTTTGGGTGGGCCCTAGGCCAAATCGCCCCCCTCTGATTTATCCCGGTCTATTCAGCCATGCGTGGGTTTGAGCTTAACTGTAGCTCTTGATCTTTTTTTGAGGCCGGTAGTAGAGCTTACAAGTGGCACTGGAGTTGGTTTGTGGAGATGACGATCAGTGCTTCCATGTGTATTGGGAAGTGGGGGGAAGTAGCCCACTCCAACTCTAAGAAAGCCTGGAGATTTCAGTCCCAGAACCCGCATACCAAAATTTTCAGCAGATTATATCTTGGTGAGGTCTGTCCTGAGACGGTGGAATCAGGCCAAGAGTATGGTGGCTATTTTGGACTGTGGAAGCAAGTGGCTTCTGGGAGCTCTGCTTGGGCAAGCTACCAGGACAACCTGCCCCCTCCAATTTATCTCACTCTGTTCAGCCATGTGTGGGTCTGAGATTAGCTGCAGCTTTTGATCTCTTTTGAGATTTAACTATGGGTCTCTGAAATAAGGCCAATAAATGATCTTGTATAGTTGAGCCAGAGGTGGTTGTGGACATGGCTCCCACATACCTAACTTTTGGCCATTTAATTTCTTGGTAAACTTGGTCCCAAGTTGTTGGGGTCTGGCCAAGGCCACGGCAGCAATTTTGATGCATCAGAAGAGTGAAGGCACCATCAGGCTGCTGATGCACTCACCCCACAGGTACAGATTGACCTGTTGGCAGCATCATATTTCGCTAAGTTAGGTTTTAAATTGACCAGGCATAGTTATATGAAGAAGGCATATATTTAGTAATGTTAAGTAGGAAGGGGCCCATAGTGGATAAACCAACTAGAAAGCTAACAAACTAGTATCATATATTATTTACCCATCTCCAACAAATCCAGATACTGGGCCCTCAAGTAAAATTGACTGTAGGCACAAGGTATTGTCTTTGTTGAACACTGAACATCTATGACTTTTTGTGGGGGCTGTCTTTTTGTTATTTTCCTTTCTTGAAAAATTTTTCTATTTGTTATCTTTTTAATGAGCATGTTTGTTGACTTTGTTCATTTCATTATTTCCCAAAGCGAGAAGAAAAATTTCATATGCAAACAATCTCTTTTCTGGCCTAGAAAGATAGTAGAGTTGGCAAGGAACTTACCCTGCATGCAGCTAACTTGGGTTTGATCCTTAGCACCCCATAGAGTCCCCTGAATGCTACCAAGAATGATACATGAGTACAGAAAAGGAGGAAGCCTTGAGAACAGCTGACTACTGCCCAGAAACTGAAAAAAATCTCTTTTCCACCCTCTATAATTTAGATGCCAACTTAATATGTATAATATTGGCACAATAACTCATTTGGGTACAGCTTATCTTCACAGTTATCAAGTAATATAAATATATATATATATATATATACAGTGACAGTAAAATAGAAAAAAATCTTATGTCAGCAGGTTTGGAAGCTGTAATGCTCATGTTTTAGTGGAATGTTAATACTTTAGTCTTACAGAAGATGAGGTTAAATAAAACAAAGGCATATCTAGTCCCCAAGCACAAATTCTGACCCAGTATTGGTAAGGGAGGATAAGAGAGTAATGGAAACTTGTACAGTTTGAGGTGTGGGTGTGAGGTGTGGATGGAAGATACTGAAGAAAACAGATTTCCATATTAATTGTCAGAGTAATGTGTGAACTGTATTGGTTTAGGTTTGTTACCATATCTAAGAATATGTTCCTTTCCAATCTGGAGAGGATGAAGAAACTAAGGCGCTGAGTTCTAATCCAAACTTAGAGTCCTATTGCTGAAGTTAGAGCAACAATGGTGCACCTCTTCAAACATTTGGAAAAGCACAGAACATGAGTATGTTCATTCCTGGACAATGAGTGCAAAAAGAGTAGGCAAAATCAATGCAGAGTAGAAAAGTCCTTAGAATGTATTTTTTTAACCCGTATATAGATCCTGGCTCTGTCCCTTATTGGTGATGTGAGCTTCATAATAACAACTATTCATTGATTCATTTGGATTCTTGGCAGTAGCATAGTTAAATCTGCCTCACAGAATTGCAGAATTATGCAGATTTGAGGAGCCTAGAGCACAACATTAAGATAAACATTTGATAAGTGGCAGCTTTTAAAAAAATTTACTTACTTCTAACCCAGAGGTATACGGTTTTTACACTTGGGGCTCCTAGGGAATCATGGGAAGTGGGTGTAACCGGCATGCTCTCGGCCCAGATAAATCTGGAGCTGCTGAGAGCGAAACGGACCCTCTGCACCTAAAGACTTTGATTCCAGAGACCTAACACAATTGGGCATCCAGCGCAGCTTCTTACATCAATGCACTGGGACTGTGAGCTGGGTTACAACTCCGTGCTGCCCGGGGATGGATCTTTCCTCTCCACCCTGTCTTTCTGCACGGAAAATGGCGGCGACAGCAACATCCACATGGCAGGAGCCATCTTCTAAGACTCCTAAGCCAGAGGTATACGAAGGTATACACTGGGTATACAGAGGTATACACCGGGACTGTGAGATGGGCTATGCAATTTCTGGCAGAATTTTCCCTGGACTTTATACAGAAATCCAAAACCAACATCTTTTAATTGTCAGTAATGAGAAACGGTTCCTTTTTAGCAGGTCTGACTTGGGGCTGAAACTCCAAATAATAACAGTGAGTTTTTTGTTGAAATATTGAAGGTAATAAAAGTAGCAGCCATTTCTCTGGACTGTGAACTAAGCAACAGCCCCACGCCGGCCGAGAAGAGGAAATATTCCTCTTTCCTGATTATTTCCCATTTTTGGGGAGAAATGCTGCGTGGCGTCCACCATACTATGAGGCACGGGAAGGGGGATGAAGGAAAAAAAAGGAAAAGGAAAAAGGAAAAAAAAAGAGTTATGTACTTGGAGCAGTGGGGCTACATATCTCTTCATTCTCAGCAATGGAAAACTAATTATCAAATGCTTCCCTGGTAGTAGGGCTGTCTTTCTTGGGGGGAAACTCCAACAATAGTGAGTTTTGTGTTGAAATATGGAATGTAATCAAGGTAAAGAGAAAATGAAGTGAAATTCATCAGTTATGCAGTTGGGGGTGGGGGGGGCGGGGGCGGGAGGTATTCTGGGGTTTTTGGTGGCGGAATATGGGCACTGGTGAAGGGATGGGTGTTTGAATATTGTATAACTGAGACATAAGTCTGAGAACTTTGTAACTTTCCACATGGTGATTCAATAAAAAAATAAATAAATAATAAATAAATAAATAAAAAATTTACTTTCCCCTTACACTACATAAACACTATGGTTTACAAAGTTGCTCATGATGATTTATTACAGACATTCAATATTCCAACACTAATCCCACCACCATTGTACTTCCCCCACTTACTATCTTCAATTTTCTCGACCATAACTTAAGCCCTCAATAATTAATTTATATTGTTTGTTATAAATAATTTGCTAAAAGAATGACAAAAAATGTTTTCTTAGAAGAAAGTTGGTAAAGAGTTTTGTGTCTCATCTTGGAGACATTAAGCCCTTATATAAGAGATTAATGAGAGACTGTTATAGTCTAAGCCTCTGTGTCATTATTTTGTTCATCGAGATTGGCTGCCTTCTGTATCATGTCCCCTCCTATCTGGTGTGCAACTCCTGTTTTATCAATGTTGTAGAGTTTGAGATGTCACTCCAGGAAGTCCAAAATGTATAAGGGTGTGATACAGCTGGATTTAAATATTTAATTGGGTGGAGGCTTTGGGGCCAGTGTGTGACTGTCCGGGCTTCCAGAAGTACAGGAAGATGGGTGGAAGGTAGTTTATCCTCAACTTTGTGAAAGCCTGGAGGTTTCAGTCACAAAACCTAATCT
The DNA here is from genome assembly GCF_027595985.1 of Sorex araneus. Taxonomy (NCBI): domain Eukaryota; kingdom Metazoa; phylum Chordata; class Mammalia; order Eulipotyphla; family Soricidae; genus Sorex; species Sorex araneus. Next base: position 32,225,376 of record NC_073307.1, on the reverse strand, counting down.
ATAGTTTTTCCATAGATTAATTTCTGGATGAGATTCATCCTGAGCAGTGGGGTCTGGCCAGGAGCATTACAACAGTGTGGAGTGTTGAGCTTTTGGCTGCTGGGGCTCTGTTTGGGCAGGCGCTGGGCTCCCCTCTAGGATGCCTTGACAACTCAGCCTTGCACAGGTTCCTGGAGAATCTCTGCAACTTGTTGATCTCTTTTAAGATTTTATTATGAACGCTAAATAGCATTTTTTGTATCATAACAATGATGATGGTTTAGTGCCACATGTAAGCACCCTTGTATTTGGGATAAATTGATTCTCTGAAGAATAAGGATAGCAAAGCAGATTAAAAAATGAAAAAGTTAGATTTCTTTGACAATTTATCAATATTTTATAAGCTAAGGGAGGAAAATATAGCAAAATGAATCTTGAAAGTTTTATAGGTCTTGGCTGAATCCAGAGAGGTATTACTTCTGATCTCTATCAAGAGAGAAAAGAGAAAAAAAAGGCTAATCATTTCAATTGTCCCTCAGAAAATGAAGAGAATTTAACCATTTAACTTCAGCAGTGTTTCTCAACAAGACCACAATATTCTGGGTCATAAAATCCTGGAAGTTTGTTTGGTTTGGTTGTGTTCACACCCAATGGTGCTTTGGAGCAGGAGCAATGCCTAACAAGTGGCTCAGAGTCACTCCTGGTGGTGCTTGGTGTACCATGGGACTGGATTGGAACCTGACACTCCTGCATGCAAAGCATGCATCCCCATCCACTGGGCTATTTCCCCAGACCCTGAGTCAGAAATTTCAGAACTCTGATACCTGAAAGATGCTACAGTGACAAAAGACAAAGGGGAGAATAAAGTTACTGGCAACTGAAACCTCTAAAGATGGGCTGAATCGATAGCACAGCAGATAGGGCATTTATCTAGCATGCAGCCGACTCAGGTTCAATTCCTCCATCCCTCTCTGAGAGCCTGGCAAGCTACCCATGGCATATTTGGTATGCTAAAAGCAGTAACAAGTCTCACAATGGAGACGTTACTGGTGCCCGCTTAAGCAAATCGATAAACAGTGGGTTAACTGTGCTGCAGTGCAAGGATGAAAATTTATCAAGGTAGCACTTCAAGATATAAGACTGAAATTAAAAATATAATTTTATTTCCTGCCTTTGAGCCTTTAATTGTTCACACACAAAAATTTATTCTAGGTAAATTTACAATATATTAATTGCCCAGATTAGTTTATAATACAGGTATATTACTGGTAAAATTCCCTCTTAGACTTTTCTCTTTTCTCTTCTCCCCAGATTTGTTTCTAAAATGAAGGAATAGGGTAGTTTGATAATAAGACTTGTTCAGAAGCCACACAGTATTGTTGGGGTGAAAGGCATTTGTTTCTTCGTCTTGACATGCTTTAACATTCTTCAGATGTTCTTTGAGTTGATATTGATCTGATTTGATTAGCAGTCACACCTCTTGTTTTACTACCTGCCACAATGAAGTCAGAATTTAATTTACAGTAGGGTTTGGTCAAATGCCTTGCCAACCATTTATCTACTCAGAATTTTGTGATGCTGACAGTCACCAACACTCTCATTTCCTGTCCCAATCTCTGATCTTTGTTGATCTTCGTGTCCTACTTTTTCTTTGCCATTTGGGATCCAGGATTCAGAGATACTCAGAGGCTGTCACTATGCTCTTAAAAGCATTTCTTACCCATCTCTGCTCTGTCATCTGTAAAATGATTGCATGAAGGACACTGGCTTGGTAACTAATCCTCAGAGTTTAGACTGGACCAGTGAGGCTTTCAACCATGGTATTCTACTCACTTCCATCAACATGGTGCCAAGGAAGTCTCTAAGCAGGTTGCATTCTTGTTAAGTCTTCCCAGGCTACAAGCGATATGTGTCATTTGTTAGCAGAAACTGAAATTTAAATGATTCCTCTTTATCCTTCCCTACTTTCTGCTGTGGAGCAACGATGGAGTTGCCAGGGGCAGCACACAACAATTTCTATGTAATTATTTCTTTTTCGGGTTCACTCCTTTTCTCTGCACAGCTCTACTAGGTTTGGGGGTTGCACAGGCAAAGGTAAGAGCATGAATTTATGAGTCAAGTGTTTAGAGTCTAAAAAAAAAAAGTTTAGAATCTTTGCCCTCCATCCTCATCATAGAATTCCTCTATGAATAACAGACTTATCTCAAGACACTTATCGCTCATCTCAAGACACACAATGTAATGGACTTGGAGGAAAGAACATATTATATATAAAATCATCACCCTGAAAAGCGAGTGTTGTTAAGGTCTGGTGTAATTTCCAATAGAAATCCTTTCTTCCATTCTCACAACAGCTTATAGAGTACACTCAGAAGGATTCTAACTTTCCAAACGCTTCTCTGATAAAATAACCACAGTTCCCCCTGGCCTATGCCCAGTTCTGATCTCAGTCATTCGGTTTTTCCCTATCAGCTATCTGGATCTAGTTGGCTAACAGATTGGATATTTCTACTCCTTCCCTTTGTTTTCCTTAATATTTTCTGTAAGGCAAAATGTCCCTTTACACCATCTCTTTCCTTCCCAGGCAACTTCCTTTTCTAACTCAGCTTAGGCTTAATTTCTTCCACTGTGAATTATTCAGCATTTGTTCATTGGTTGTTATATTTTTTCCTACCAAAAATAAGTCATTTGATGTAGAGCTCATGTCACCAACTCTTTTGTCATGAAGAGTCTCACTGGTACTAGTACATAGTAACAACATGCTGCTGTGCTAAGTGCCTGCTTAGGGGCTCACACGCTGCCTCAGTGCGAAAGGAAATACAAGAGCCTGAGCACTGCTGGCAATTATTTTCTAAGTTCAAGTTTGATTTTGGTTTTTCTGAAATACAAAGACTTCTGAAAAACGATAATGAATGAGCCTAATTTTCTAAATTTTTACCATGTGATTTGTAATAAAAAGTGATCACAGATATGACAATCTTTTAAAAATTGCCAAGTAAACTGTCTGGCTAACTTTTGTGTGTTTTCTACTACTGTTTTCTATCTTCTAATTGCCTCCAGAGTCAGCTGCCATTGCCATTTAAACTTTCACTTTACAAAGTATAAATGCTTCATAAAGAAAAGACCAGTACCACATAACACAAATATATAAAATATTAAATATATGAGATATATCTATACAAGTTTTAATAGTAAAACTATTACACAGTAATAGTTTCTTAGAATACTTTCCTTGTATATGAAGAAGAATATATTAAAAATCATGCTCATAAATGGAAATTGTGTTCAAGGATGTTCAACTATCACAGCAGAGCCTAGCAAGCTACCCATGGCATACTCAATATGCCAAAAACAGTAACAATGACAGTCCTCATTCCCCTAATCCTGAAAAGAACCCCCAATAAGCCATCGGGCTACACTAGCACAAGACAGGGACAAATGGAAATGTTACTGGCCCCCGCTCAAGCAAATCGATGAACAACGGGATGACAGTGATACAGTGATACAGTGACAGTGATGTTCAACTATAAGAATTACGTAATAGCTTCATTGTTCTAGTACCACTTATGTCTTATTAATAAGACCTTGTATTCATTACTACTACACCCACCTATTTATTCAGCAACAATCACTAACCATTTCTTATGGGTTAAGTAATGAATGGGGTTACAAGGACCAACAAAGTTAACAATAAACTCACAGAATTACATATTTCAGTTTATAATTGTATTGGATGGTTTAATTTCCTACGTAAAAAATAAGTTGTATGTAATAAAATTAGAAACTTTTTCAGGCATGTTTTAGGTGTTCTAGCTGTTACTCTACTTATATTAATACTTGAAAAGTCTATTTCTTAAAATAATTTTTAAAATATTTTATAAATATATTTAAATTTTTAATAGGTAAATATAATTTTATAAATATATATTTATAATATAGATATCTCACCTGAATCTCACAAAGACAATATTCATGAGAAACGGACTAGTTCCTGATGTCCCATTTGCCCTCAATGGAACGAACATCTCCGAATGCAGCAGTTATGTGTATCTAGGTGGAGAGCTCAACATGACAAATGACCTGACACCTGAACTTCGCAGGAGGAAGAGAGCAGCATGGAACGCCTTCAAGAGCGTCGAAGAAGTGGTTAAGAAGACAAAGAAGCTCCAGCTCTGGGCACATCTTTTTGTCTCCACTGTTCTTTCTGCACTAACATATGCCTCAGAGACCTGGGCCCTACGAAAACAGGATGAGAATACTATTCCGGTATCCCAAAGAGGAATTAAAAGAGCTATGCTTGGAGTATCACGTTTCACTCAAGTGAGAGAAGGAATCTAGAGTTCTGACCTTTGTCTATGATCAAGAATCAGGGACACTGTCTCATTTGTCAAGGTATCGAAAATCAGATGGGCCAGATATGTAATGTGATTAGAGACGACCGCTGAACTAGAGCTATTATCGACTGGATTCCATGGGACGTCAAAAGACTGCATAGCCACCCACCTATGAGATGGTCAGACTTCTTCGTCAAGACCCTGAATGAATGGTTTGAGGCTCTTCGTGTTCCTGGAGCATGTTCCTGGAGCGAGCAGATGCCATTGGGCTATACTAGCACACCACAGGGATGAATGGAGACGTTACTGGCGCCTATTTGAACAAATTGACGAACAACGGGAGGACAAGTGATAGAAGTGATTCATTATATGTGCTATTAAAACTAAATAAAATTAGAAAGATGAAGTTTTAATTATTTTCTAAAAGAAATGGAAAACATGTGGCTTTTTCTGGTGAACATTAAGAAAATTTAGATAATTGTAAGTAGCACAGTGGGTAGAGCATTTGCCTTGCATGCGGCCAACTTGGGTTCAATTCCTCCATCCCTCTCATGAGAGCCCAGCATGCTACTGAGAGTATCTCACCCGCATGGCAGAGCCTGGCAAGCTACCCATGGTGTATTCGATATGCCAAAAACAGTAAAAACAAGTCTCACAATGGAGACGTTACTTGTGCCCACTCAAGCAAATTGATGAACAACGGGATGACGAGTGATATAGTGATATATCTATTTTAATTTGGAGGCCTTCCAGGCAGTGCTCACGGGGCCCATAGCCACCAGGGCTATACCCTGCAATGCTCAGGAGGCCATGTGTACCAGAGATGAAACAGTGTCAGTTATGTGCAAGATGCCTTAGTCCCTGTGTTATTCCTCTGGTAACTGTTATTTAATTTTTATTTAAAACAGGTATTAGCTTTTACACTTCTAGCAGGAAAGACACTTGTGATTTATGCTGAAAAAAGTTGTTGAATGATTCTTTGATTTGATTTTTTAAAATATTTATTTATTTACTTATTTGGAAAGTAGAAAAGTTTATTGGAAAGTATAAGAGAAAGGAAAAGGAATTCCCCAGGTGAGGAGGAAGTTTGTACAGTGATTTATGGTAAATGTTCTTATGGGAGTCTCTAGAATAAAAAGAAAAATTCAGAAACTTTCTGACTTGTCTGAATCAAGAGCTTCATTGTTTGCAGTGCTCTGGGGCTACTCCTACTGGTAAAAGCTTCACTTTAATATTAACACTTGGAAGATAAATACTTGTTGCCATTAAGGAAGGTGAAGTTCACAGGTATCATATGACTTCAAGTGGGAGAACAGAGAAATTCAACTTCTAGGCTGTTGACAGGCAAAGGCAAGTAAACATTCACGCCAGAAATGTAGATGCTTATCACAATAATCTCACCCTGACTCTTCAGCCCTGGTAGATAAACAGACGTTCCCCATGCCTTCCAGGAATGTGGTGTTGTAGAGCATTATTTTACCTTAAATAGTTTTTGGTAGAATGTGCCAGAGGGTCCCTATGCAGACAAACTAGTTATCTAATAATTCTTTGGATAATTCAAAAGGGTACCTCACCCAACATTCTTTGAAGTTGGAGACATCATTTGACAAGATGAACATGTTGCCAGTGTCTTTGCTGTCATCAGTATGTTCTTCTTTGCTAGTGTTGGTACAGAGACATAGCTAGTGCTCTGTTGACCTATTCAACATTCATTTTGACAAATGAAATGCCGTCCTAGAGACAAGAATGGCCTTATGAGCCCATTTTCCTGGCCTTTGCCAAAGGCCTTTATCTCAGTCCAGGTGCACTGAAGGCCAGGTGCACTGAATTCCAATTATTTCTCTGCTCTTTGCTATAAATTGCATGCAAATTGCCAATTTTCTTTTTAAAATTCAAAATGATTCAACAATTTTGAAAGGTATCTCTGTTTAGAAAGTGTTAGGGCTGGATACTCAGCTGCTTCTTTTTTTCTTTTTTCACTTCAAAGTTGAAGCACATATTTTCAAATGTCATTCTCATTAGAACAGAGTTTTTTTTGGGTAAGCATAACTTTGATTGTTTGCCTTTGGTTCTTTGAATACTCAAAGTGTAAGTTAGGTTCTAATTTAATGTCCTGATTGGGACATTTAAATTTGTTTAGCAAAGGCCAAATTATGACTTTTCTCAATATAGGTAAAGATTAAAGATTAAATTGCATGCATGAATGCATTCCAATTGATTATTTTTTGAGACAGTATATACTATTAACTGTCCTTTCTCATGAAATTGGTCATAAGCAAAAATAAAACACCAGAAATATGACCAAGTAGATGAGAGAAATATAATTTGTAAAAATATAACTGTAAATATAAATTAATGTAACTTAAAATATAAAATATAACTGGAATTGTTTACAGAGTAGCAGGATTTTCCTGAGTTTATAAATTCTACTTGGGCTCTCTGGTGAGAAGTTTTAAAATATTAAGTATGGAGCCTCTGAAGAGTAGACTTTTCCTCACTGTCACCTCAGAAGAATAACAGAGATTCCCGATTCACATGTGGTGAGACTAACTAATCTGAAAGGAACCATAGGCACTTTTAATAAAAACCAGTCTTCAGTTTTACCAGAAACTTAGAACGAAAGAAAACAACAGTTGCAAGTAAGGAAAAAGAAGATGCTGGACATAATTATTTTCCATAGCATAAGCTCTGCAATTTTCTGCTTTTTATAATAAATCCCATGGATGGAAGAGAAATGACCAAGTGTCTCCAAAGTCCATTTCTGAACACATTAAATGAGAAAAAAGTCTTTTAAAAACTTTCCTAATGTGTCTCAGAGGACTAAAAAGACTATTGCTATTTTAGTTCTGTCCTTCTCACCCCACATTACTTCTAGAAAATCAATAATCACATACTTCAAAAGATGCCAAAAGGTCTAACATAATTCCTTGACTCCAGTCATGGAGTCATTGCTTTAGAGACAGAATCTAGGTTGACTCAGTGTAACCGACAAAAAGGAAAACCATGGAAGTCTCAAGGCTCTAAGAAGGCAAATGTGTGTTTGGCTTTCCTGTAGAGATAATGGCAGGACTATTAGACTTCCACAGTGTCTCAAAGCAAGTTTCTGGATCTTTTCCTGTTATATATTTTCTTCCTAACACCCGCAAATCAGTCCAAATCCAAGGGCAAGGCACACGTAAAAATAAGATTTAATTAGGGACCCAGGAGGTGGCAAAGATTTAGTGTTATGCAATCAAATTAAATATTCTTCTGCAGCTTTTTGTTTTCTTAACAACTTAGTAAAGTTAGTCAGAACATAATAAATCTAATGAAGAACAAAAGCAAGAGATTAAATCAAAAGACGCTAACTCTATGACCTTTTCTATGGGTACTTGATGTTTTCCATTTTTGTTTGAGCCCATTCCAAGATGAACTAACTTCAGAAATAATGTGGAAAATTATTTGATCCAGAGTGCAATTTTGGGATTTTGTCGGAAAGAATCAAATTATGCCTTTGGGTCTGAGGATTTAGTGTTGATCTCAGTGAGTTCTTTACCTTTAAAAGTTCTAAGCATTCACTACAGAATAGCTTGGCACACATTGGGATCTAGTGAGGACTTCCTTAATTTTTCATTCATTCCACAGGTATTTAATTATTTAGTTATTTTTCACATTACAGGGGTCTTGCAAAGTTTATTCTTTTTTCAAATTTTATTTTATTTTTGTACAGATAGCACAGCGGGTAGAGCGTTTGCCTTGCACGGGGCCGACCCGAGTTCGATTTCTTCATCCCTCTCAGAGAGCCTGGCAAGCTACTGAGAGTATCCCATCCACATGGCATAGCTTTACCCGTGGCATATTTTATATGCCAAAAACAGTAACAATAAGTTTCACAATTGAGACCTTACTGGTGTCTGCTCGAGAAAATCAATGAACAATGGGACGACAGTGCTGCAGTACAAAGTTATTCACAATAATTCGTTATATTTAATATTTGAACACCAATCCCACCACCATTGCACCTTTCCACCACTATATTTTTGAATGTTTCCATCCCAAATACCAAGCTGTGCCCCCCAAAGCATAACCAAAACAAACAACTAATTGTATTGTTTCCATAGGTATTTATTGGGTGGGAACTGCTATGTGCTATGGATTGTGCTGGACTAGATAGTAGTGATGTCATGTTAATCAAAAATCTAATAAGTGCAGGGGCCAGAGCGATAGCACAGCGGGTAGGGCGTTTGCCTTGCACGCGGCCGACCCGGGTTCGATCCCCGGCATCCCATATGGTCCCCCAAGCACCGCCAGGAGTAGTTCCTGAGTGCAAAGCCAGGAGTAACCCCTGAGCATCGCTGGGTGTGACCCAAAAAGCAAAAAAAAAAAAAATCTAATAAGTGCAGCAAGCAAATGAGGTGGCTGCCAAATGACCTCTAAAGCAATACGATACAATGAGACGTCTCAGGCAGCTTCCACTCTAGAGAAAGAGTTTCTTGAAGAAGATTTGAGCTAAACTCTGAGAATGAATAAGAGGAGTTTGCAGTGTGAAGAGCTGGAATATTTCAGGCTATGGAAACAACATATATAAAAGTCCTACAGCAGGAGTGAATATGATATTTTGGAAAAGTTCAAGTAAGATCAATGTGCTCAGAAGTAGCAACAATTCCAAAAGCAACATGCAAATCAAGTATTTGTTTCTTAAAATATTGCTTTCTAAATAACATTTTTTCAATAATGCAAACCAGGATTCTATCAGTGGATTTCCAGGTGGCATTGAGTGATTTTTTTTTCCCCCTGAAATAAGTTTGGGACTTCTGATCTAGAGAAAACTTTCTGCTATTAAAGAAATAATTGCGATTAATTAGAACACTAGATAATTTTCTATATTAAGATCTACCAATGTGCAATCGTAATTTTATCTGCAAGGTCCCTTCAACTATACTCAGAACATAATTGTGAGACTAACAGCAGAGGGCAAAGACTCCTGGGGCCATCTTGGATTGTTGCCTACCGCAGGATGGAACAGAAGCTGCTGTATCTTAATCTGCTGTCAACCCACAAAGATAAAGAAGAAAAAGCACAACTCTGCTTCTTGGATTCATGGGGGGTGGGGAATTCTAAACTCTGATCTTTGGGATATCTTCAGCAGTGAAATTATTTTGTCTTTACTGGGTTAGAGGAGAGGCACCGTGTTTCTGATTTACATCACATTCCCAGCACTTAGGATAATGCCTGACACGTGACTGATACTCAAAAATGTTTCAAGTATGAAGAATAAATAATGGTAAATGATAAGATATAGAAATTTGTAAAAACTCACGATATCTTCAGTGCTAGTACCTCGGTAAGTTATTCTTCCAGAATAGGCTGGGATGAGGAGATACCTGACAGCTAATTTCCAACTCTCTTTTGATTGATGATATTTGTTTGAAGATAGTATTGTGGATGTGACTTCTGTTTTTAAGTATAATTTGCCAAGAATACCTAGAACATACTCATTTATCAATAGAAGAAGCTAAAACAGAGATTTAAAAAAAACTCACATGATGCTATATTTTGACTTGGACTGGAGCGATAGCACAGCAGGTAGGGAGTTTGCCTTGCACTCGGCTGACTCAGGTTCAATTCCTCTGCCCCTCTCGGAGAGCCCAGCAAGCTACCAAGAGTATCCCGCCCACATGGCAGAATCTGGCAAGCTACCTGTAGCATATTTGATATGCCATAAACAGTAACAATAAGTCTCACAATGGAGACATCACTGGTGCCTGCTCGGGGAAATTGATGAACAACAGGACGACAGTGCTACTACAGTGCTATGATGTTATATTATTTCAAATTAACCATATTATATTATATAACTTAAAAGCATTTTCTTACAGGGGTACACTTTTAATTGTTTAATTACATTAAACAATATAAGTGTTATATATATTTTGGAAGACCAACTACCCAGCTACCTCTATGCTCCAGACTGCTTTCCGGACACTCGGGCCAAACCTCACCTATGAGTAAAGCCCCACAGAACCAGGTAAAGCAGAACTTTGCGACCTTGGACTCCAGGCTCAACAAGACCTGGAAACAAGATCCTCTGTCTGCCTCCTCCAATCTCCGGTGCTCCAGGAATCAAACCCAGATGCCTCACCCTACCAGAGCCAGATAAATACCTTACCTGCCGACCTCCACTACCTCCACTACCCAGCCACCGCCACACTCCAGGCCACTTTCCGGACCACAAAGCAGCCACGCAACATACCATAAGACACTTAATACCCATTTTCCATAATTTTTGCACCATATTTGATGGGGTTCAAATATGGTGTGAACCATGGGAATACCTGTAAGGGCAATTGGAGGCCACCCTAAAAGCCTCCATCCCTCTTGGGGAGACTGGCAAGCTACTGAGAGTATCTCGCCCTCACAGTAGAGCCTGGCAAGCTACCCATGACGTATTCAACATGACAAAAATAGTAACGACAATGCGCCTCATTTGCCTGACACCGAAAGAGCCCCCAATACAGCAACGTTAAGAAGGATGAGCAAGGAGAGACTAAAAAAATCTCAGGAACGAACTAGACTGCCAAAACAAAGGACTAAAATGACTGTACTTTCAACGCACATACTCTGGCATCAGAAGCATCCATTGAGAGCCATCCATCGAGGACCTGATGGTGCAAGCACAGAAAATCAAGTATGACATCATTGGTCTGACCGAAATGAGAAGGCTTCCATCACATCACGCCATTTTCAACACTGGAGAAGAACTCTTCCTCAGAACATGCAACAACAGAGGCGTCAGTGGCGTCAGTGTCCTTGTCAATACAAACTTGGCCATGAGCATTGATTTACTTGAATGCCTAACAACCCGAATTGGATGATTACACTTGAATAGATGTGGCACACTGCCGGCAGTTTCTATATTCATCGTCTATGCACCAACATCCAACTACAATGAAGAAGTTTCTTCTTGAGAAGTTCTACGTGGAGCTGGAGAAGCTCTATAAAGAAGACCACACCTTCTACAAGATCATTGTTGGTGATTTTAATGCCAAGATAGGACCGAGAAGATCACCTGAAGAATTCCACATTGGAAACCATGGCCTAGAATGGAATGAACAGAGTAAAAGACTGTCTGAGTTCATCATGTCAACCAAGACCAGCCATGATAACTTGCAGTTCCAGAAGGCCAAATCTAAACGTTGGACGTGGGAGTCTCCCAGTGGACAGTTCCACAATGATATTGACCACATCATATTCAATCGAAGCTTTTGCCTGACTGATGTTGCTGTTGTCCAAAAACTCCAAACAGGATTGGACCACCGTCTTCTTCATGCAAAATTCAACTTCACAGAGTGGGGAGAAAGGTCTGCAAAGTTTGAGTTTAAGAAGAGAACTCCCAGAATGACCACTGACTGGGAGCTCTTTGGCACTATTGCAGCAACGTGGGAAGATGCCATCATTGACAACATGGATGAGGAATATGATAGACTGGTTCAGCACCTCCATGACAGCACGAAGAATGCCGAGAGTGAGAAAGCCACAAATAGACACCTGTCTTTGGAAACTCTCGAGCTCATTCGCCAATGTGGTTTGGCATGAGCCTCAAGCAACCACAAGCTAACATCCGAGCTCCCAAAGCTGTGCAGAGAAGCAATAAAGGAAGATCTCAAAGAGAGAAGAGCAGCAGTGTTGACCTATGCAGCAGAAGCAGGAAAAAGTATTCACAATGCTCGCCTTTCTTTCGACAACTACATGGCCAAGGTGACTGACCTCTGACATCGTGATGCATCTATCACATCTTCCAGAAGGGCAATGGAGAGGATTATTCACGACCTCTACTCGGATCTCTTTGACAGCCACGTCCACTTGCCCACATAACAAATTCCACAGGATGGATATGTCATTCCCAACATCCTCCCTTCCGAAATCTGACACACCATTTCGTCAGTAAAGATGCATACAGCACCTGGCCCAGACAGGTCAGACCCGAACACCTGAAGAATCTGCCGCCAGTACTCGTCAATACACTGCCCCGGCTCTTCACACACTACCTGTTCGTATGCAAGGTTCTGTCCCAATGGAAAACCAGCAGGACCATTCTGTTGTGCAAGAAGGGAGACATCCATGACATCAGCAACTATAGTCCAATCTTCCTGTTGTCTGTTGTCTACAAGTTGTTCACTCAAGTCATCCTGAATAGAATAAGCAGAACACTGGATGAAGGATAAATGTGGAGCAATCCTGGTTCTGAAAAGGATTCAGCACAATCGACCATATCCACACAGTGACCAAACTCATTAAAGTTTCACAAGAGTTCAAGATGCCGCTCTGTCTAACGTTCATCGATTTAAAGAAGGCCTTTGATTCTGTTGAGACTAAAGCGATCATCAAAGCCCTAGCCAAACAGGGCATTCAAACTCAGCACGTCAAGATTCTTCACGAGCTATGTTACAGATTCACCACCAGGATCTCACCATTCTACAAGGAAGTGATCATTGATGTAAAGAGAGGAGTTCGGCAGGATGATACCATTTCACCAAAACTCTTCAGTGCCACCCTCAAGAACGTCATGCAATGACTGAAATGGGAAGGAATGGGAGTGAAGCTAGACTATCGGCAACTACACCACCTCCACTTCGTTGATGACATCATTCTAATAACACCAAACATTAGCCATGCAGCACAAATGCTGGCCGACTTTGACCATGAGTATGGAAAGGTCAGATTGCAGCTGAATTTCACCAAAACAATGTTCATGAAAAATAAACTAGTCCCTGACATTCCATTTGCTCTCAACAGAATGAATATCTCCGAATGCAGCAGCTATGTTCTACCTGGGTCGAGAACTCAACATGAGGAATGACTTGGCACCTGAACTGCGCAGGTGGAAGAGAGCAGGGTGGAATGCCTTCAAGAGCCTCGAAGAAGTGGTTAAGAGGACAAAGGACTTCTGGCTCCGGGCACATCTTTTCAACTCACTGTCTTCCTGCACTAACATATGCCTCAGAGACCTGGGCCCTACGAAAACAAGATGAGAATGCTATTTGGGAATTCCAAAGAGGAATTGAAAGAGCTATGCTTGGAGTATCACATTTCACTCAAGTGAGAGAAGGAATCCAGAGTTCGGACCTCTGTCGATGACCAAGAATTAGGGATGCTGTCTCATTTGCCAAGGCGTCAAAAATCAGATGGGCAGGACACGTAATTCGATTCAGAGATGACCACTGGACTAGAGCTGTTACTGATTGGATTCCACGGGATGTCAAAAGATGTTGTGGCCACCTACCAATGAGATGGTCAGACTTCTTCGTCAAAACCTTGAACAAACGGTTTGAGGTTCTTCCTGTTCCTGGAGTGAGCAGATACCATTGGGCTACACTAGCATGTGACAGGGATGAATGGAGACATTACTGGCGCTCATTTGAGCAAATCAAAGACCAATGAGATGACAAGTGATACAAGTGATATTTTGGAAGTTAGTTTTATTGATGTTGTCATTATAAAATATTCACAGTTTGCTTGGAAAGTAAACTTTGCTTTTAGATTTTATTTTAATCTTATTGAGTCGTTGGCAGAGTTAGCAATAGGAAGATATGCACAATCTGCAGAGAAATATTTCAAATTTTTTCTGCCTAATTAACACAAGAACCATTGGCCAAATGTGTCTTATGAGTCCTTGAAATGTCGCAAGTTCAAGTTGAGGTATGCTGTTAGTACAAAATGATTGAAAAAATAATACGGGAAAAATGTAAAATATGTCATTAAGAAGTTTTTTGTTGTTTACATGTTGAAATTATAATATTTTACAAATAATATCCTAAAATTTAAAATTGATGTGGACATTTTCAGAATATGAAGACACTGAGTAGGTGTTTTTACATGGCCTTACGAAGAGCTATAAACATCTATGTTAATGGCAACATGTTAATGGCAACTTTATAACAGTCAGTTTAGTCCTTTTTTATAATAGGGCACTTAGATTTTGGAAACAAACCAAACACCCAATGATAGATGGGCAGATAAACAAGTTATGGTATGTACCTATATACATATATATACATAGTGATATATATACATATGTATGTGTATACAAAGGAACACTACTATGCTGTAAGAAAAGATAAAGTTTTGCTTTTGTTGCTATAATATGGATGGAACTGGAGATGAAACATACTAAGCAAAATAAGTCAGAAGAAGAGAGACAAATACTGAGCAATTTCACTCATAGGTGGTAGTACCACTACTAGGACTGTAGCACTGTCATCCACTGTTCATCGATTTGCTCCATCGGGCACCAGTAACATCTCCATTGTGAGACTTGTTACTGTTTTTGGCATATCAAATAAGCCATGAGTAGCTTGCCAGGCTCTGCTGTGCAGGCAGGATACTCTCGGTCTGAGAAGGATGGAGGAATTGAACCCAGGTCGGCCGCCTGCAAGGCAATGCCCTACTCACTGTGCTATCGCTCAAGTCCGTAAAACATGTAAAGAGTTATAAATTTGCTACCTCAATAAACTAATAATAATAATTAAAATAAAATAAAATAAAATATTCACAGTACTAGGGGTAGGGGTAAAGTTCTTATTTTGTAAAATACCAACTCCAGTTTTATCCCTATCAGCACATACAATTCCTGGAACACCATTGGGAGTGATCCTTGAGTACAAATTCAGGAATAAGCCCTGAGCTTACTAGGTGTGACCCAAACCTTCCCCCAAAGAAATATATTAAAATGTTAAATAAAAAATATATTAGTAGTCTTAATTTTTTTAAATAATCAAAACATACCAGATTGTTGGAGTATAGCTCTAAACATTTTCGGATAACATTTCAGATTTTTCCTCTTCAACCACCATCAATAGCACAACAGCATACATCTATCTATAGCTCTCTATAGCTCTATATAATCACCAAGGCATACAATTTATATTATAAGAATACCCTCAAAAGCTCCACAAGCACATTATAAAATACTCATTTATCCTTAGATACAATAGATATTATGATTAGATATTATCTTTTTCAATTTGACATAAAATAATATGCTCCCATTGTCTTTTATAAATTTTACAACTTATTTTACTCCCTTATTTCTTGCTGGAATTTAAATATCTATATAGATGTACATATATATACATATATATTTTAAAGTGACTTTTTTTAACATTATTTTCCTTTATTCTTTTGTTGAGGAGTATATATCTTGATATATGCTTATATATATTTACCTTTTTAAAATATTTAAATCATGATCTAAATAATTTTCAAAATTCATTAGTGCGGGAAGCAGTTACTAGGATAATCTCTAATGATCCCCACTACCCAGTATTCACCACCTTCTGAAAAGGTCTTCCCCACAAGTGTGAGCATTCATTGTGATTCCTTTCTTTGCAATGCCAATAAAATGTGGCTAAGGGGAGGGGATGTCACTGTTCTGAGTGGGTGTGTATATCATGACCTATTTGTCTGGTAGAGTCTGTCTGTTACTTTTGGGCTGTTTGCTTTGATGAAGCAAGCTGCTGTGCTGGAGAGGCCCTCCTGAGAAGGACCCAGGGCAGCCTTTAGCCAAGAACTCCGCAAGGTACTGATGCTTTCAGTCTAACCGTCCCTGGGGAAGGTACTCTTACCAATGCCCATGTAAGCTTGGAAGGGGAGTCTACCCTAGTTTTATTTTTGGATGAAATTCTATGCCGAGATAACACTGTGATTACAGTCAAAACTTCACTCATTTCACTGTATGCTATGTTGTAGTGAGACTACCTTGGTGTTATAATCTATTACCACAGTGAAAAGTTCACTACATAGATGTTTCCAATGTAGAGACATATGACTTGAACATAGTATACCTTATAGTGTGAATATAAAATAATTTATTTCAAATTCCTCTATGATGAGTCATTTTATATTGAACAACAGATACTATGGGAAATTTAGAGCAGTCGAAGAAAAATTTGGTATCATGTTTGATTATTTATGACAAAAAAATAAACCTGATGAGGTCTCTCATGTTTGGGTCTTTTTAATTTTATTAAAGAATATATTCTTTTACTCTTTCAATTATGAATATTTTACTTCTCAATAAGCACTAGAATTCTTAAGGATTTTCATTTGCTTTGATATCATAATAGCTACTGGAAATTTGCTCACAATTTATCATGTTCTTGTATTTATAGAGATTTAAGCATCCAATTTTAGAAATCCAAACTTATCTACATTCTCTAAAAGATAAAAGTTAAAAATACCATATTTCTTAAATCTAGGATATATAATTCCCCTGGGAAATGAGTCTTGGAAAGGGCTGAGTGTTGTGTAAAGCTATGCTCATTCTGCCTGCAGAGGATTTGAGGGCACCTCTGTGTCTCCTCTAAGAATAGCAATAATTAAGTAACGCTCAGCATTTCTGTGTTAATGTGGGTGAAAGAGTTTATGAACTTGCATGGTGTTACTAATATAAGAGATCGATCTACGAAGGTCTCACTTGGTCCTCTGCTTAAAAGGCATCATCAGGGATCTGCAGATTGTAATTCAGAGGGAAGAGAGAAAGCCTCTCATCACACCCCACCTTGCTTCTACATCACTGACTTCTGTCACGACATTAAATTTCACCTCAAGTGATATCTTTAGAGAGGGAGGAAGGTAAAAATTTGTTTCCTATTAATTTAAATGTTTATTACTAGAAGAGAGGGAAAATGTAGTAACTCTTTATTGGAATTTTAATTATACATTCACTAAATGAAAAACACCATGTTTTCACAAAATGATGGATTCAATAAGTAAGAAAAACAGTTTAAGTTTTTATCTACCAATAACTTCGTTCTCATACAAAGAAAGGTAACAACACATCAATCTGAAAAAAGAGAGGTTGAAATGAGCTTGGGGAAAAGCCTAGATTGGAGAATTGGATAAGAAAGAGAAACTTATCATCTGATACACAATTTGAGCCTGATTTAAGTCTTGCTTGCTACAGATTCTATTCGAACCAAACATGACAGTTGTTTCTATGCCTATTCGGAGTCTTGATTTTTTTTTTAAATTTATTTTTTATTTAAACATTCTTAATTGATTTTCTGTGATTTATAATACCACGGACTGGAGCAATAGCACATCAGGTAGAGCGTTTGCCTTGCAAGCAGCTGACCCGGGTTCGATTTCTCTGCCCCTTTCGGAGAGCCTGGCAAGCTACCAAGAGTATCCCACCTGCATGGCAGAGCCTGACAAGCTCTCTGTGGCGTATTTGATATGCCAAAAGCAGTAATAACAAGTCTCACAATGGAGACGTTACTGGTGCCCACTCAAGCAAACAGATGAACAATGGGACCACAGGGCTACATTGCTACAGTGTTACAATACCACAATATTACAGAGTAATGATTTCTCATGCATATAATTCCAACACCACACCATCATAAGATCCCTCTCCCAAGGAGCTCACAAATGATTCCTTTTTATTAACAACTTTTACTACCTAATTTCAGTAGTGAAGAAAAGTTCAAAATTCAGTGTTGTAAAGTAGTTCCCTGTCATACAACTGAAAAGAAATAAAGGTAAGTACTCTACAGAGTGCTCAGAGATTATTCAACTTTCAGACATGGGCCAGGCATAAAAAGCAAAAGACTATTGTCAGTGGAAAGTTGAAAGGATATGCACCTCAGTAGAAAAAGGGGGACTGGTTCAATCAAGTTGCTCTAATTATTCATGGAGCACTTGACTGGTAAGGTGATTAGTTAACATAAGAGAAATGCCTTCCAGGATTTTCTTTGAGAAGTTATTAATAACTAAGAAGGAACCACTCAAAATTTCACCTCTATCTTTTCTCTTTGGGTGATTCTTAGAACAGCCAGGTACACCATGCAGTACAGTGGTGAGTGAGCACCTAAGGCGGAATGAGAACACTTGGATTCTAACAAGTACTTCTTATGTGAACAAGTATTAAAATCTCTTTGAAGCTCTATATCCTCAATAGCAATCATCTTATCAGGCTGATGGTTTGTCTTGTTTTTGAAGTAAGATTGTTTTATTTAGAGAAATATGAGTGGGACTGAAGATAGAAAGAGAGAAATAAGTATATGCATCCCAGCGAGAGGACTGAGAAAACATAACTCAGGATGAGATGTAAGCAAATCCTGCCAGGCCATTTTGAAATCCAGTGAGACCAAAAGTATAAATTACGCTGTTCCACACATTAGATTTGTGATATTTATTGCTTCATGTGTATGGAAATTTCAGAATATTATAAGAGGAGCAGCATGATTTGTTGTCCAAACACAGATGTTATCACAGAAATGTAATTCTGCCACTCATAAGCAGAATGAAAGATTAGAATCTTTATTCCACAGGCAAGGATGTGACTTAACAGCAAAGTGCATGCCTTGCATGCATGAGACCTCAGTTCAACCGTCAACACAGTACATTAAAAAAAAAATTCCTTGTTTGATTCCTTCAGAGTGTACCCCAATATCTTCCTGGCATAAAAGAAATATTGAAGTTTTTTTAGTTGATGTTAATTTTGAGATTCAGTATGTGTGGTCTTAAATAAAAAAATCAATGAAAATATTATTTTATTACGCATGGAATGGTGCATTTCAAACATAAACGCCTAATACAGATGACTTCTGGAAGGAAGAGGATGTTTTTTAAAACAACAACCGGAACCTATATTTTATTACTGCTTTTTTGGGGGGAGGGGATGGCCGCAATACTGCTTTTTCGGGGGGAGAGGGTGGCCTTTTGTGGGGGATGGGGTGGCAGCAATGCACAGGAGTTACTCCTGGCTCTGCACTCAGGAATCACCCCTGGCAGTGCTCAGAGGACCATATGGGAAGCTGGGAATCGAACCTGGGTCAGCTGCGTACAAGGCAAATGCCCTACCCACTGTACTGTTGCTCCAGCTCCATACTGCTTTTATTTCTTAAAAGACTAGTAGACCTAGAGCTGTATGCCAATCTTTTTTCCATATTTTTGTGGCCTGAAACTGACAATTTTCAAACATAAATTTTGCAACTGAATTTACTCTTTTTTTTACTCTACTCCCACCCCCTTTCTTTCCCCTTTGGTCACACTGGCAGTGCTCAGTGTTTTTCCTGGCCCTGCATTCATGAATTATTCCTGTCAGTGCTCTGAGGACTATATGGAATTCTGGGGGATTGAGCCCAGGTCAGCCATGTGCAAGGCTATGTACACCCTATGTGCTGTACTGTCATTCTGGCCCTGTTTCCCCTTTTAATGCTGTTTTTATTTATTTCAAAAGTAAGTCTTCATTGTTCTTTAATCCTTTTTTGTGAAATTTGTAGATCTTTAATCCTAGTTTTGGATGTTATAAATTGCAATTATTTAGAAACCTTACTGGAGCCATAGCACAGTGGGTAGGGAGTTCCTTGCATGTGGCTGACCCGAGTTCGGGTATCCCAAAGAGGAATCGAAAGAGCTGTGCTTGGAGAATCACATATCACTCAAGTGAGAGAAGGAATTCAGAGTTCCAACCTCTGTTGATGATCGACGATCAGAGATGCTGCCTCGTTTACCAAGGCATCAAAAATCAGATGGACTGGACACGTAATGCGATTTGGAGATGACTGCTGGACTAGAGCCGTTACCAACTAGATTCCATGAATGTCAAAAGAACGCCTGGTTGCCCACCTACGAGATGGTCAGACTTCTTCGTCAAGACCCTGAATGAATTGTTTGATGCTCTTCATGTTACTGGAGCGAACAGACGCCGTTGGGCTACACTAGCATGTTACAGGGACGAATGGAGACATTACTGGCACCTGCTCAAGCAAATCGATGAGCAACAGAATGACAGGTGATACAGGCGATGACACAATTTCAAAAGTTGGGGAAGTTTTTTACATATATGACCACCTTTTTATTTGATGTCATGAGTTTTAAGAGAAGCCAACCTTTAATTAAGTTGTTACTCCTTCTGAATCCTATAGCAAACAAGTGGGGGAAAAAAGGCAGTGGGTTGATTTCCAGAGTATGTAATGTAATTTCCAGGTCTCCTAACTAAATAGTGGATGAATCTGAGCTCTTTCATGACCTGCAATATCCCCAACACTATTTTAAGGGGTTTGGGCCTGCAGGATATATAGTACAGCAAAGTGGTAAAGAATATGGGCTTGAAGTCTGGGAGCTGGAGAGTCTATTAGGTAACACCATAAGTGTCATTTCTTCATTGCTGGGAAGGGTTGGTGATGGTCATTAACAAGATGAACAGAGAAAAGCAGATGAGAGCAGTGATAACCCAAAAGTTGATAGAAATTGAAAAAGAGAATGCCTCAGAGTTAGTCTGGGAGCTAAATTGTATATGGAAGAATCAACTGAATGCAAATTGTAAAGAGTTAATTAAAGAAAAATGATTAGAATACATTACTGTTGATGACTTGTTGGCTGAAATTGTACCAAAGGTACAGCCCTCGGTACCTCACATGCAAAGGAGCTCCTAGCATGCCAACTTTTAAGACTGAATTAGGCTGTTGTTTTGTAGCTTTAGTTCTGAAAGTAAAACTAGACATAAATTTGAAAACAGTTTTTCAAAATAAATTCTTTTTTTTGTATGATGGTATATCGTTTTCAGTAATGAGATATACACTGTACTGATTTTTTCCTAAATGTGTTATTATAAGCTACATCTCATGAAGTTGAAAAAGAATATGGATTTGAATGTCAGGACCTTTAATGATTAGCTGTAGATCATGGTCAAATTTTTCAACTTTTGCACGTTTTGATTTTTTCATATGGAAGGAGCAATAATCATGATAAGAATCACCACAGAGTGTATATTTAAAAAAAACATAGTAGGACACTAATATCCAAGGCCAATGTTTGGAAGCATGGTACAAGTGGTTGAGGCAGGGAGGGTAGTTAGGACAGTGGTAGTTAGGAGGGTAGTTAGGACCACTGTGACAGTGATAGCTGGAAATGAGTATTCTGGACAAAAACTGAGTGCTGAGAGAAGGTAAAGGGAAAACATTATATTCTTTCAATAGCTGCATTGCAAACAATAATGCCCAAACCAAAAGAGAGAGGGAAAAATAGGGAGAAGGAGAGAGAGAGAGAGAGAGAGAGAGAGAGAGAGAGAGAGAGAGAGAGAGAGGGGAGGGAGGGAGGGAGGGAGGGAGGGAGGGAGGGAGGGAGGGAGAAGTACCTGCCACAGAGGCATACTTAGGGTACTTGGGGGTGGATTGGGGGTGGGGGTGGAAATCTGGGGATGTTGGCAGTGAGAAATGTACACTAGTGAAGGGAAGGTTGTTGAAATATTGTATGACTGAAAACAAATTGTGAACAACTTTGTAACTGTATCTCACGGTAATTCAGTAAAAATTGATAATGTAAATGGCACTGTAGCACTGTCCTCCCATTGTTCATTGATTTGCTTGAGCTGGCACAAGTAAAGTCTCCATTGTGAGACTTGATGTTACTGTTTTTGGCATTTCGAATACTCCATGGGTAGCTTGCCAAGCTCTGTTGTGCGGGCAGGGATACTCTCGGTAGCTTGCTGGGCTCTTCAAGAGGGATGGAGGAATTGAAGCCAGGTTGGCCGTACAAGGCAAACGCCCTACCCACTGTGCTATTGCTCCATAAAAAGAGAATCATCAGTTTTAAGAGTTAAAATGAAATAATATAACTGGAATTTTTTGGAACATCTTAAGATCTCAAGGAATGATAGCTGTGTTTATACTGCTATATTAAACTATAAAATGTACTCTTATTTTATGTATAAAATATATAATGCATTATTTAATTATGTATAAGATAGAGACGTAGCTATTTGTCTTAGTAATATTTCTAAAATTCTAAGTCTATTATTTATAATCAACACATATTTCTAATTTTACAGCATCATTTTTCTTTCACATGGGTAAACTTTTTGCATAACAAACTATATATATTGTGAATCAAATCATATTTTATGACAGAGAATTTACACTAAATATTATTTTTAATTTTTTGGAAAGATATATTTTAAAATATGATATAACCTCTTATCAGTCAACAGCATAAATATGTACATGTGAAAAATTCTGTGTATAATTAAAGGGGCACAGAGACCTCTCTAGAAGAGTTTCATATTTTTTGTTTTGGACCCATACCTGGTGGTGCTCTGGGATTACTCCTAGCTTTGTGCTCAGAGATCATTCCTGGTGGTGATTAGGGACCAAAAATGGCGTCATGGATTGAACACAGGTCAGCTGCATGCAAGACAAGTGGCTTGCCTCTATACTATCTCTCTGACTCCAAGTTCCAGATTTTTAATGAAGCATATAAACATTCAATATTGAAAATTAACCATTTCTTAATATATCTGTTGTGTAAATTCAGGTTTTCAAAGTGACTTTTATGTCTTTTTTTCTATATCAAAGAATCAACAATAACAGCAAACCAGTATTTTTTCCAGAAATCTTTACCTTTATATTTTCAAAGAGAATCTACTAGAAATTTCTATGGAGTACTCATTTTTCTAGTCTATCAGTAATAAATTCCACTTAGAATGAATTGATATGGTGATAAATTCACTACTATTTGACCTAATTCTGCACTCAATATATTAAAGTTAATGTAGTGAAGTGTTTTAATATTTAAAAGTATCACTAGTTAAGACCTTTCTTTACTTTTCTGCCAGTTAAAGTTTATATTTTTGTTCATAAAAGCAAATTACTCCTGGGGCTGGAGCGATAGCACAGTGGGTAGGGCATTTGCCTTGCACGTGGTCAGCCTGGGTTTGATTCCCAGCATCCCATATGGTCCTCTGAGTACCACCAAGAGTAATTCCTGAGTGTAGAGCCAGGAGTAACCCCTGCGCATCGCCAGGTGTGACCCAAAAAGTAAAAAAAAAAAAAAAAAAAAGCAAGTAACTTCTTTCCTTTATTTTATGTTGCTGGCTCTTTTGTCAAAATTTAGTTGCCCCATTATATCTGGTTTCTAAGTTCTTTATTCTATTTATTGATCTGTCTGTTTAGTTTTGTTCCAATCCTACATGCTTTGATTACACTGCAGTAATGTGAGATCAGGGAGTATGATACCTATATTTTTGTTCTACTTTTCAGTATTTTTATGGCTATTCGAGGTATTTTGTGATTCTACATAAATTTTAGGATGTTTTTAGGTACTATTTTTGTTAGGAATTCTATCAGGAACTTCAGTGAATCTACGCATTGCTTTAGATAAAATGGGCATTTTAACAGCTAATTCTTCCAATCCAAACGACTGGCTAATTTACCAAGGAGGAGACAAGCAAGAACAACCAATGAAGCTAGAAGAGTTTCTTCAGGAGATGATGCAGGGGAAAATGGACAGACACATGCCAGAGAAATAAACTAGATTATTCACTTATATCATATATACATGTACAAATTCAGTCATAATGGATTAAAAATGTGAAAGTAAGTTCATTCACCAGCCGTGATCAAGAAACTCAAATAAATCTTAAAAGAGATCAGCAAGTTGTAAAGAGTCTTCTAGACACCATACAAGGTTGAGTTGTCCAAGGCACCCCAGAGGGGTCGGTTTACACAGTGCTCTCCCAAACAGAGCCCCAGCAGCCGAAAACTCCACACTTAGCTTCACTACCACATTCCTGACTGGACTCCAATGTCCAGAATGAGCTTCATGCAGGAATTAATCTGTTGAAAAATTCAGGTATGTGGGTTTTGTCATTGAAATCTCCAGGCTTTCACAGAGTCAAGGGTGGGCTATCTCCCCACTTCTCCCTGTACTTCCAGAAGCCCAGGCAGTCACACACAAGCCCCAAAGCCTCCACCCAGTTAACAATTTAACTCCAGCTGTCACCCTCTTACTAAAAATCCAGCTGTATCACTCCTATAAATTTTGGAATAAACCAGGAGTTGCACACCAGATTTAATGGGATGTAACATAGAAGGCAACCAATCTCTATTAACAAAATATAAACACAGAGGGCTTAATCTGTAACAATATCCTCAAAATCTCTACACAAAGTCTTAATTACACCATGGTGAGATAAAACAATCTTCACAAACTTTCTTCTAGGAAAACATTTTTTTATCATTCTTTTAGCAAATCATTTATAGCAAGAAATATAAAATAAATTATTGAGAGCCTGCTATCAGGGCAGGCTTAGGGGATGGTTGGAAAAATTGGAAGTAGTGGTGGTAGGAAGGAGCAATGGTGGTGGAATTGGTGTTGGAATATTGAATGTCCGTAACAAATCATCATGAACAACTTTGTAAACCACAGAATTTATACAAAGTGTAGGGGGAAAATACAATTCTCTTAAAAGTGAAAGACCTGAAACAATGAGATGCATTAAAAAAGTAATAAAAATTTTAATACTTTTAATGCTAGCCTTAGAGGACAGTGATACAATGAGTGAGTTTTAAAGATCTTTGGGAACTTAACTACAATAATAAAGGAAACAAAAGAAAAGCAAATGACATCAGTTTAAAAGACCTTCTATACAGCAAAAGAAATCATTATGAAGGTATCCAACTGAATGAGAGAAAATATTTACACACCGTGGATATCTTAGTGGGGTTACAAATATATTTAAAATATATTTTAAAAATTCATAAACTCATTGACTATAAGCAAACATCAGGATGTTTGCTTATAGTCAATGAGAAAATATTTACATACCGTGGATATCTTAGTGGGGTTACAAATATATTTAAAATATATTTTAAAAATTCATAAACTCATTGACTATAAGCAAACATCCTTATGTGTGTGAAAACCTGGTTTTGATTGTTGGAACTGCAAAAATTAAATAAATAAAACAAAAAATTCAAATGAAGTTATTCTACACAAATAATTAAAATTTAAAAATGGATAGATAATATGAACAAACAATTCACTGGAAGTAAACTTATAGATTCCACATAACATATGAAAGAATATTCATTATCAATAATCAGTGAAATGCAAACAAGAAGCTACAATTAGAAATTACCTCTTTCCTCAGAATGGCTATTAAGAAGACGAGAAACCACAAGTATTGGCAAGGATGTAGAGAAATTAGGAACCTAATATACTACTGTTGGAAATGTAATCTATTGCAACTACTAATGGAAAACAGAAAGGTTAGTCCTCAAAAATCTTAAGAATAGAAATAACATTTCTATTGATGTATATGATCCTACAACCCCCTTTTTGATATTTAATACTTCATTTAAATTTTATCAAATGAATGTGATTACAATGAATATGATTTTAAATTAAACATTAATTGAGAAATATAAGTGGATAGGATGCTTGACCCAGGTTTGATCCCCAGCATCCCATATGGTCCATTAAGCCTGCCAGGAGTGATTCTTGAGTGCAATGTCTGAAGCACCACCAGGTATGGCAAAGAAAGAAAGAAAGAAAAGAAAGAAAGAAAGAAAGAAAGAAAGAAAGAAAAAGAAATGTATATGTACTCTATTTTCATAGAAGCACTTGTTTTTGACAACCAAGGTATGGAAGCAACCTAAGTGCCCATTGACAAGTGAGTGGATAAAGAAGATGTGATTTAAGACATGATGGAAAACTACTTAGCTCTTTTTAAAAAATGATTAAACATTACCACATGTAGCAAAATGGTACACATAGAGGATAACATGCTAATGAGCCCAACACAGAAAGGCAAATACCATATGGTTTCTCTCATATGTGGAAGATAAAGAAACACAGCAAATGAACAAATTGAACAGAAAGAGAATTAGAGAATACATTGAGAGTTACCTCAGAGGGCTTGAAGGTACAGAAAAGTTGGGTATAGAGGATCAATGATGTATGGTGGTGAGCAGAATCTAACAGTCTGTTGGTGGTACAAAGCTGTATGCCTGAAATTTATGTAATATATCAACTAATGTTAGCTTTGTTTTTTTTAAAGTGGGGCAAATGGTAAAATGATATTTTATTTATTAATACAAATGTGTGAATAATTACATAATGTGCAAATGGACTAATATCCCAAATAAATAATAGTTTAACACACACCAGTGTGCATGTTTTAAAATGTTTCAAGGATATGAAAAGCTCTTGGGGAACACTATGTATCTATTAATAAATCCTTAAAGGTTTGTCAATTTATGAAGTTGTAAAGTACCCAGGAGATAAACTTACTTTCAGGAAATATCAACCAATGATAACCTAGGTCATTATTTATAATTTTGATCTCCTGTATGTCTCCAACCATAACTAATGTTTTCTTTTTTCTTTTTTTGGTAAATGGTGGGAGTTTGATAATCCATGAAATCTCAGTTTGAGATTTATGGGTTTGTTGTTGCCCTGGTTAATGTTATTAGGGAAACAAAGAGGTAAGGAAAAGCTTTTCCCCAATGGTAGCGAGAAACAACTTCTGCTGGCAGGGGTTTTGTTTGGTTGTTGGTATTTTGCATCTGCCATGTGTAAGATGATATTAGCATCATTCAGGAAATTCAATATACCCACGGAGAAAAGTCAAACATGACCGATTATTTTGAGAACCATCCTATCATGAGAATGCATTTGCCCTTGGACCAGCCTCCTAAAGTTTCCCTTATACCAAACTGTGTCTTGATGAAAGAGACAGCTAATGCATGCTTCTTAGAGAGTGGTTTTCTCTTAACTTAGTTGTCTTATTTTTCTCAATGTTTTTTTTCTATTACTAGGGAGATATTTTAGTGTCAAAAAATATTTATCTTCTACTTCCAGCAGCACAGACTGAAAATTTTTGGAAGCCTAGACATGGCTATATGATCAAATAGCAGATCCTTGTAATAATGTGTAAGACATTTTTACCTTGTAAACAATACTAAAGAAGGACACATGGCCTAATGACATGTATGTCTTTGTTATGTTAATATACTTGTTCAACAAAATTTATTTAGTAACTACAATTCAGAAATCTATTCACTCAGAATCTATTGTGATTTTACAGGACATTTATATAAAAGCAAATGATGTCTGATAATTATAGATTTTAAAGTATGTATGTTTAAACCATGTTGCCCAAAAGGAAAGGTCAATCATCAACAATTTTGTAACTGTGTATCATGTGGTGATTAAATTTTAAAAAATAATTTTAAAAAATTTAAAGTATTCATGTTTATTATGGTATTTAATCATGCTTTTTATTTTTATGCTCTTAAAACATTTTATTTCTCTTACCTATAATTTCTACCTACTCTTGAAATTTACTGTTCAGGTAACTTCTTTTGCTAATGCAGCTCAGGTTAGTCAAAATAATCCTTTGTAAATGACAAGTAATAAGTATGATATATTGGAAGTGGGTGGGTAGACCTAGCATACCAGTTTCGGTGACATTTTTGCTGAATTGCTTTTGGATTCAGCAAGCACCTCAAAAATCACCTCATGGAAAAATGAAATTATAATCAACATCTGACAAGGACAAGCAATAATTCTCTGGTTGAGATGTATTAGGTAGAATGTGAGCATTTTTTCTCTGATATTGCTGACTGTTCCTAATTTACACTAAGAGCACTGACAAAATTATTTGGTGTATTTAAAATTGTGTTCTTATTTCTGGCCTATCACACATCAAAACTCTCCATATTTCTTCTCTGCTTAGACTGCAGTTAATACCTCATTTTTCCCCTCAAATTAAAACTACAAATACATTTTTCAATGCTTTTTAATTATGTGAAACTAAGTGATTTGGGATGGCTTTTATGTTGTCCAAGGCAAATACTGTTGTGTACTGTAACAGGAGATTTTAAGAGTAATCATTTCCCCACCACACTGATAGCTCACAATGATTAATAGTACTAGAATGATGAAATGTTCCCTGCATAAAATAAGTACAGATGGTGCTGATTGTCTTTTTGACCTATTTACTTTCAGCTCACATTCACATCAAGTACCAAAGTGTTGCCTCTTGGTGATGGATAATGATGAAGATGTGACCTACAGGTTTAAGACGTGTCTTATTCATCATGATGAGACTCTGGGATTTGGAGTTGTGGACTCTTTCCTGCTAAGCAGTGGCATTTGTACTAACTCTTCTTCATGAGAAAAGTGTGTATATTTAGAGAAATGCATGCAACCTGGTTCTCACTCCAAATTGAAATTTCTGATCTCTCCATCCATGTTCTGTCATAAAAGGACAGCAAAAATGTCCCAAATTTTTTGTCCTTCAGTGCAAATTACTCTCTCTCCCTCCCTCCCTCCCTCCCTCCCTCCCTTTCTCTCTCTCTCTCTCTCTCACTCACTCTATCTCTCTCTCTCTCACACACACACATACCCACACACACACTCATAGACACTCATACACAGTGCTTGGTAGAGTACCAGACAAAGAGCAAGTGTTCAATCAAATGAATTCACACATGGCCCAAGGTGTGTTCCATGGTGGAGTGCTTACCTTGCATATGTTGGATGCAAGTTCCAGCCCTCTGATCTCCTTGTGTTACCCAATATTACCACAAAGTATGATCCTGACTTGGCTAGTGTACAATCTCCAGTGCACCATGACCAATTATGTGACTCCCTGACACACAACCCAGGGTGTGTGACCTCTGCCGCACTGCAACACCAAGAAGCAAAGAAGGAGTATAATGAAAACTAAATAAATGAAATAAATTTAATAGAAATTCAAAAGTACTAAATATTCACGAATGAAATGAAGTACATTAAAATATACGGGGAGGAACAGAAAGATGACTCAATAGGCAGGGTACATGCTTTGAACGCCGGATGCCCGGGTTTGATCTCTCATACCACATATGGTCTCTGGAGAAGTGTCAGGAGTGATCCATGAGCACGGCCAGCATGGCTCCAAACCAATCAATCAAATAAAATATGAAGGAACATACAATAAATTTTCAAGCTGGATCAAGAACTTTTGTTATATTTTATTTATTTTGGGCTCCCACCCAGCAGTGCTTGGGGGTTATTCCTGGTACAAAGCTCAGGAGCCACTCTCAGCAATAT
Source organism: Sorex araneus (assembly GCF_027595985.1). Classification (NCBI taxonomy): domain Eukaryota; kingdom Metazoa; phylum Chordata; class Mammalia; order Eulipotyphla; family Soricidae; genus Sorex; species Sorex araneus. The sequence continues at coordinate 32,196,199 of NC_073307.1, read as the reverse complement.
TCAAGGAACCACTGGGCTCAGGGATCAAAGATGGGACTCTTGCATACAAAGCATGCGTTCCAGCCCTCTGATCTATCTATCTCCAACACTCCAGGATGATTTGTTTTAAAAACAAACCCTTACAGGGCCAGAGACATAATACATCAGGTAAGGCACCTGCCTTGAATCTGGCAGATCTGGGTTTGATTCCCAGAACTACATATGGTCCCCTGAATACTGCAAGGTGTGATTATCTGAGCACAGAGCCAGGAGTAAGCTCTGAGCACTGCCAGATATTGCCCCAAACCAAAATGAAAAAAAACAAACAAAAAAATAAATCCTTGAACTTTGACAAAAGAACTAAGGTTTTCAGAGTGGGTAGAAGTGGGAGAATGGAGACTGGGTATCCACAGGAATGTGGTAGAGTATTATTAGTACATTGTTGGTGGGCATCATATAGTAACATACACTTGAAGAAGTGTGAACCTATATTTCTAAAACATGTACAGTGTTACCAACTGACCAATATTACCTAAACAAGCAAACAATAATAACAAAAAGATGCTTTGTTGCCTTGTGCTGTGATGGTAAAGACAAAAATTCATCATTCCTTAAGACAGAGGGATGAAATTTATGTCTTACATTTGGAATTATAATTTTTACCCTCAATTTGTGAAAAATATTCAAGTTTTTAATTTCAATTTCTCATAGGAACTTTAATAAATTCAGAGACAAAAATGAGTAGATGTCTTTTCTATGTAAATAAACACATCAACAGACATAAAAACTTCAAAATGATTTCTAAATTATTGCTACTAGGTGTTATTAATTTCATAGATGTAATAATATTAGTGAGTACAAGGTAATTTAAATAGAAAGTCTAATTCTGAAGATAAGTTGTATATAAACCACTATATATATAAAGATAATTACTGTTTATCAATTTCATGATTTTGTCTGAGTCTTAAACTGTATGAGATAAAAATTTTAAGTATTCTACCTACCTTTCTTTAACTTTTATTTCCCTTGCATATATTTCATTTGAAAAAATATATATAAATACGTAAGTAATGACCTATAGGTAAATTAATTTCATTGAGTATTTTCTGTAGTAGGCAATATGAAAAAAATCATGCACAAACACTTTTAGATTACATCCTATGTACATAAGTTATGATCATTATTGCTTTCATCATAAAATAATCTGGTTATAAATGAATGAATAATATAGAAATAATATGCAAATGTATGGCAGTCTGGGATAATATTAGAGTCTCCCTACTTCCCCATAAGCTGTAGCACTATCTTCCTTTTGTTCATCGATTTGCTCGAGCGGGCACCAGTAACGTCTCTATTGTGAGACTTGTTACTGTTTTTGGCATATCGAATACGAGACAGGTAGCTTGCCAGGCTCTGCCGTGCAGGTGGGATACTCTTGATGGCCATGAATTTGAAAAGGACTGAACCCATGACCAGTTCGTAGGGGGATTCTGATGTATCCTTTTCCCCACTGGCTCTGCATAGTTTGGGTTAGTGGAACATATACTGTTTATGCTTCAACTGAGTAAGAATTTTCCTTGTCATAGTGGTGTTCCTGTTTAGGTTCACACAACTAGATCAAAAATAGGACTTTTGTACTAAGATAATGCAACAACCTTCATTCTGTCTCTGACCATAAGAGACAATGTCACTTGCCGTGCCATTTACTACTGCCATCTATTCTGTGCCTGCAAGAAAAGCAAGTTGCCAGAAGAAGCCAACATGGTTAACAGAAGACTGGCAAAATGCAAAGATATCATGTGCTGATAGCATCACTGACTAACCTTGAAGAACGATTCATCTCTGGACCTCCTAGTCACATGAGCCAGTAAATGCTCTTTTGGAGATGACTGCCATGAGTTACTGTTTCTGTCACTTATACCTAAAAGCATCTATCAGAATAATTTCATCTGTTCAGCTGTAAGTCATGAGGAAATTCTTGGTGACTTTTGATGGAAATGGATTCTTAGGATTTCCTACTGCCTCCTTGTTTGGTTTTATTTATTTGAGATTGGCTTCTTTATTAGAAGTATAAGAAAATTGTGAAAAAGTAAAAATACTATAATTTGCAAATTATATTTAATTTTATAGTCAAGACAGTTTTGCTTTGTTTGGGGGCCACAATGGGCATGAAATACTGCCACAATGAAGAGTACTCATGAATCTGTGCTCAGGGATCAGTCCTTACAGTGCTCAGGAGATCATATGAAGTGCTAGAGTTCAAACCCAAGCCAACTGGATGAAAGGCAAGTACTTTACACATTTTCTCTTTGGCCTATATAGCTAAGAAATGTTAATAGAGATGCAAAGACATAAAGACAAAATTTGTAGCTAAGAAATTTTAATTGGGACATAAAGACAAAATGGACATATACTGCACAGAGTTAGGAATAGCAAAACATTAGCAAAGAAAATAAAGAATATAGAATATTCTTAAATACATTAACAACAAAAGCAATTTAAAGGAGAAATTTCCAGCAATGGAAAACAAATTACCAAATGCTTTCTTTTCAGCAGATCGACTTTAGGGGGGAGAAACTCCAAATCAATAATAGTGAAATTTTTTTGTTTAAATATTGAATGTAATCAAAGTAAAGTGAAAGTAAAGTGAAATTTACCAGTTACACATGCGGGGTGGGGGCCTGGGGAGGTGGGGGAAGGGGGGAGGTATACAGTGATTCTTGGTGGTGGAATATGTGCACTGGTGAAGGGATGGGTGTTTGAGCATTGTATAACTGAGACTTTAACCTGAATGCTTTGTAACTTTCCACATGGTGAATTAATAAAAGAATTAAAAGAAAAAAAAAAGAAGAGTTCAGCTGCAGATTTTGAAAAAAAAATAAAATAAAAATAAAGGAGAAATTTCTTGGTAATGTACCTGTCTAGCTAATATATTTCTGAATTATGATTTGGGAAGGAGGACACTGGCCATACCCACCTGTGCTAAGGGTTTTTTCCTGATAGGGGTTGGGGGACCATATGTGGTTCCAGGTTTCAAACCAGATGGGATGCAAGCAAGGCAAGCACCTGCCCCACTCTGCTCTTCTCAGCCCTGGAATCTTATTTTGAACTCTGCCTATCTCTAATAGCTCAAAATAAGCACATAAATCATCATAATTATAAAAGTTTTAAAAGACAGAATAATTTACTCTCATAAAGTGAATACTATAAACAAGGAGTAAAAAAATCAATCCTATCACTATCATTCCAGTGATCGTGAATTTGCTTGAGCAGACCCAGTAATGTCTCCATTCATCCTAGCCCTGAGATTTTAGCAGCCTCTCTTTACTCGTTCTTCCCAATGGTGCCACATCAGAGGCTCTTTCAGGGTCAGGAGAATGAGACCCATCACTGTTACTGTATCTGGCATATAAATACGCCATGGGGAAGCTTGCCAGGCTCTCCCATGCAGGCAGGGAGCTCTTGGTAGCTTGCCAGCTTCTCCGATAGGGAGAACTAGACTGTAAGATAAATAATAAATTCAAAATTTCCAGTACAAAGGCCCTGGAGATATAGTAAAGTGGGTGAGGTGCTCGTCTTGCAAGTGTTCGACTCAGGTTTCATTACCGGCATCCCAAAAGGTTCCTGAGCACTGCAAGGAGTGATGCCTAAGTGCAGAGGCAGGAGGAGTGAACCACCCTGATGCATCCCCCCACCTCCACTCACTCTATGTTCTCTAAAAGGTCTGCATCTCCCTGGACCCCCCAGAATCTACTGAACATGTTAAAACATGTGAAAATCAAAATGTGCCGCCAAATGTTTGAGCCCCAAGCACGTGAAAAACGTGTCTCTGTACCCCACCATCCGAGAGCAGGAGGCTCGTGCACTGGGATGGTGTTTGCCTTGCACGCACACGACACAGATTGGACCCCGGTACCGATTGTATCCCCTGACTACCAACAGGAGCGATCCCTGAGTGCAGAGTTAGGAGTGACCCCAGAACAGTACTGGCCCTGGCTCAAAAAAATGAGTTCTTTTTAAGAAAAGAAAGTGCCCCCAGATCCCTTTGATGAAAAAATTGACACTTTAGCCCTGACTCTGTAATCAGCCTAAGGAATGAAAGGCAGCCAGCAAACGGCCCCTTGGGGACATTCTTGGAGGACCCCCCATCCCACCTCTGTGACCAACATGGGTGCTACAAGCATCCCAGCAATGGCACTAACACAGCGGTGCTTCACACGGCCTCTCAGATCTGGAGGACACTGAGGGTCCCTCTGACTCTGACAAAAATCAATCCTAGAAAAATCAAATATGTACTCATCACCAGGAGTAACATTTAACGGAAGCAAATGAATTGAAGCAAAATAACGAAGGAAGATTGTGCTGTAGATGAAACAATGGGTTACTTGGGTAAGAAAACAAAATCAGGGGGCTGGAGCGATAGCACAGCGGGTAGGGCGTTTGCCTTGCACACAGTCGACCTGGGTTTGATTCCCAGCATCCCATATGGTCCCCTGAGCACTGCCAGGAGTAATTCCTGAGTGCAAAGCCTGGAGTACCCCTGTGCATCGCCAGGTGTGTCCCAAAAAGAAAAAAAAAATCAGAAAACAAAATCAATGATGACATGAAAAACTACATGTACCTCAATTATGCTTATATTTATGCTTATATTATAATTTGCTTATATTATAATTATGCTTACATTATATTTAGAAACAGTAGGAACAAATTCCAGCTAAGAAATTGTTAAGAGGAGTTGTCAGTATATTAGAGCTCCTGAAATCAACAAAAGTTGCAGATTAAGTGAGGAATGGGCAGAAGCCAAGGCCATTCCAGAGACTAAGAAGCAGAATTCATACAGGAGAATTCAGGCCAGGACGCAGCTATGGAAGAGAGGTGACAGGTGGAGGTTGGTGGTGACCTATAATAATGAAAGTCATTTGAGCATATCTCTAAATGGTTAGAGAAGATTGAACAGAGAATGGAAAAAACCAAACTCTTTTTTTGTGCTGAATTTTTCTTTGAAGGGGAGCTTCTCTGACTGATAAAAGGCCAAGAGAGTTTGGTGTGTCTTTGAAGGCTGCTACTTTTGCTTCTGTGCTGATGGGATAAAGGAACTGACTCTTCCCAGCAAGTATCCTGAGATGGGTTTTTCTTCTCACCTCCAGGAGGTGTCTGTGTCACCTCCTGCTCTCTTGCTTGTTTTCTCTTCACCATACCACCCATCTCTGTCTGAAATTATCTCCTCTGTTGGTAAGCTTGTCTCCACCGACCAAAATATGGATTCATGAGTAGCAACTTTGACTTCCCCCTGGAATCCCAGAACCTAAAAAGTGCAGGTCACATGGTACAGTCCCAATCACTATCTCTGGGATGAATAAATGGATGGCTAGAACTTCAATGTTTCTTTCATTCTTATCTCACTTGTTTGATGTTCAGTGCGCCAGGGTCATGACTAGGGAAGTTCAAAAGCAGGACATTTGTCTGGATAGAGTCTGCCATCCCAGAGGGTTATAAAGTGGGAGCTGAACTATCACTGTCATCACATTGCTTATCGATTTGCTCAAGCGGTCACCAGTAACGTCTCCATTGTGAGACCTGTTACTGTTTTTGGCATATCGAATACCTCACAGGTAGCTTGCCAGGCTCTGCCATGCGGGCGGGATACTCTCGGGAGCTTGCCGGGCTTTCTGAGAGGGGCGGAGGAATCGAACCTGGGTTGGCCACGTGCAAGGCAAACGCCCTCCCCACTGTGCTGCTGAGTACATGAATTTATTGTCCTTTAAAAACCCATATGAGAGAGTGAGGGGAGGCAATTTCCACAGAGTCAAGGACAAATCTAACAAGTACTGAACTGTGAGGCAGGAGAAGGAATGCTTATTTCTTCCATTAAAAAGTCGTAAGTGAAAAGCTGACTCCCGCTCAGGGATGAACAGCTTCCAGCTCCACTTGTGTTTCCCCAGGAATGGCTTTAGCACCAAGACGCAGTTAAGTTCTCTTCTCACAGATAAACATCCATCTCCATTAAAACAGGCTGAAAGCCTGGAGATAATTAGACCCACTGTGTCAAGCAATCAGCCACGGGGAAGAGGTCACAAAACACAATGACTAAGCCAGCTGCCTAGCTCTTGAGAGAATCAGAAGGGAAACCTTTACAATTAAATGAAAGACATTTTGGTGGTCAGGGTTCATAGATTGTGGACTGAACTGTACTTGTTTGGGTGAGGTTACTCCTCTTGTTCTCCACTACAGACTCCCAGACTCCTAGCCAGGGGCAATCACCTGTGTCCACAATAACAAAAGCATCGTGAACTTCCCAGTCAGCTCTGCAAAAAGCAGCTCTCCCCACAGGGTGCCCCCTCCGGAGGAGAAACTCCTATGAAGCACTTCTGTTTGCTTTTATTTCTTTGTACTGCTCAATCTGTTAAATTAAAGAAGTGTTTTGGAAATTCAAGACCTTCTTCATGTATCTCTCCCACAACGGTTCTTTCAGGTCTATTGGCATGGTGACCTCGCAGGAACAATCAGCTTCATGGAAACAGGGATAGTTTGGTTTTGTTTTGAATTTTGTTTGGTTGGGGAGTCACACCCATTGCTGCTCAGTAGCCCTTCCTGGCTCTGTGCTTGAAACTGACTTCCGACAGCATTGAGGAGACCATATGTGTTGTCAGGGATTCAAACAGGGATCAGTCACATGTAAGGCAAGTGCCTTAACCTCTGTACAGAAATTTCTCTCTGACTCCACAGGGACAGTTAGGGTTTCATTCATGCTCACTACCATACTCCATGCGCAGGGCTGTCAATAACGAGAATGGATGGATTAAAGCCAAAGGGCTCCTTCCCAAGCACTGAAGACTCCAAACATACCCAGCAAGACTTTCTCTCCCTCCTCAACCACAGTACTGTGAATCCCCTACCTGTCCTTCTCTAGCTATTTTCTCATTACTATCCTCATTTCTGATCTCACTGATACACATGCAGGTTTGTTAACGGGCTCTGATAAACATTAACAAGAAGGCATACCAAGTATGTGCTTATTTAGACTTGTTAAATGACTATGTGATTTTTTATTCTAAGAAGAGCTACAGTTTTGATAAACCACAGCTTAAACTTTTCAAATTGTATGTATTTGTATTTTACTCTAAGAATCCCATTGAGGGCCGGAGAGGTGGTACTGAGGGTAGGATGCTTGCCTTGCACACGGCCGACTTGGGTCTGATTCCCTGGCATCCCATATGGTTCCCTGAGCACTGCCAGGAGTAGTTCCTGAGTGCAGAGTCAGGAGTAAACCCCTGAGCATTGTCAAGTGTGGCCCCAGAAAACAAAACAAAACAAAAATCCTAACCAGTTTACAGTTTTAGTTTAAAATGTTAACAATGAAAATGCTAATAATTTCTCTATTACTGAAAGTTTTGTTATGACTTTTATTCTCCCTTCAGACTTACAGGGAAAAATAGTTTCTCTTCAAATTCAGTTGTTTCTAAAAACAAAACTTTTACTCAAAAGTATTTTTCTGGCTTGTTCTTCAAGCTCGTTTTCTCCCTTAAACACATATCTCACTTGCTCGTCTCTGGCTCTTTGCTTTTTCCACTGTGGAAAAATATGTGTTCTCTCTTGAACATGTATTTCTTATCTTTCTCTCTCTTCATATTTTTTTAAGTTTTTTAAAAAATTACCTTGCTTCACTAAAAAAAAGTACTTTTCCCTAAAAAAAGTATCAATTGTTGTATAGTCAAGATTTCTATGGATCAATACATTCAATAGGTCTTCAGTAAACCTACTAAAATCCCCCATCATATCCTCTGAAAATTTATCTCCAGAATATTCAATAAAGGTGCAGGTATGAGAGAAAAGTTGTTTTGTGTTTCAAGGACTTTGTGAAAGTTCATTTTGTACCAGTCATAATTCTCTATCTCTCTTTTCCATCTGTGAGATGAAAGATAAGATTAATAAGTATTATAAAGAATTAGTGTCCACACTGCCTTTCACCAACCATTATTGTGACCTTCCTTTCACAAATTATTATGAGCTAAATTCCATGTGGAGCATCTGCACATTCCTATAAAATGCACTGAAGTATGTAATTTACTCTGTTCTTTTTTTATATATATAAGAAGGGCTAAAGAAACAGGCCAGAATATTAGAGCTGAAGGAGATGATGGAAACAACTCAAGACAATCTCTTTAATAAACCTAGGGTCAGAAAAATAACACAACTGGCAGGGCAATGCCTTGCATGAGGCTGACCCGGGTTTGATCTCTGGCACCCTTTATGGTCCTGAGCCTTACCAGTAGTGACCCCTGGACTTAAGTTCTGAGTGCAGCTGGGTGTGGCCCAAAACCCAATAAGAAAAACCAGTAATAATAATGATTATGATAATGATGATGATGATAAAACTAAACCATAAAGATATGAAGTTATTTTCTATTTCTACATAGGCCACTGTGTAGATGAAGTACTGGTACCTTATATTTGTTGTTTTTTACTTAGCAGCAATCACTTTACCCAGAACACCAACTTCTCATAGTTCTTAACCTTATTGCAGTAGTGTTTTATCAAGGGACTATATAACTTAGAGTTCTAGTGGAGAATTAGGTATTCATACCCTTTAATCAATCAGTTTCATCAATGCCTACTATTCTTGCAGTTATTAGACTAATGGTCTCTATCCCTAGAAATAAGTTCATCAATTGGAAAAATCGTTGGCATGCCAATCTAGTTAATTTTGATATAAGCTGTGTGATGGGTGAGTTCAGAACATAGAATATTAAATCTTAGATATAAAGATAGGGGCTGGAGCGATAGTACAGCAGGTAGGGCATTTGCCTTGCACACAGCCAACCTGGGTTAAGTTCTTCCATTCCTCTTGGAGAGCCCGGCAAGCTATGGAGAGTATCTTGCCCACACAGCAGAGCCTGGCTTGCTACCCGTGGCGTATCTGATATGCCAAAAACAGTAGCAACAAGTCTCACAATGGACACGTTACTGGTGCCTGCTCGAGCAAATCTATGAACAATGGGACAACAGTGCAACAGTGTAGAGACAGAGAGTTAAGTACAGGTGTAAAGGCACTTGCATAGCATGTGGCAGAGTCCAGTTTAATCCCTGCCATCACATACAATCTCCTGAGCACTTTCAGGAGTGATCCCTTAGCACAGAGCAGGAATAGTCCCTGAATGTGACAGATGTGGCCCGATATCCTCTCATCCCCAAATCTGCATTTTAGATATCCTACATGTACTTCCTATAGGAGCAAGAAGTAGAGTGAAATGGGCTAACTGATCCTGGAATGAATCCAGGGAGACATGAGACAACTAGTTGGACAAAGTGGAGGATGATTCAGACAAGCAACATGGGAAAAGAAGTAATAGCAGCTGAGTTGGAGGAGCAGACAGAATACTAACTGATCAGTAGCATTTCTCATGTCTGTGAAACTGTGCCAGCAAAGTTGCCTTAATTAGGAAATGGCTAGGTGATGTATTCTGTCCGGGACCTGCAGGACCACAGAGAAAGCAGATCAATGGAGTTTGTATGGCAAAACAAAACGAAGCGGAGATGTGATCCCGGGGGCCGCACGCGTGTGCGGCCTCTCCGCAGCTGCACAAGCGTGAATCCAGACCCAGAAAAACCTCTTTCGGCATGGGCAACTCCTCACAGAATGTCTCCAGCCTGAGAACTAAGCCTCGGCCCCGTGCCCGCCCAGGAGGGGAAAGGTATTTCTCTCTCTCTCTCTCTCTCTCTCTCTCTCTCTCTCTCTCTCTCTCTCTCTCTCTCTCTCTCTCTCTCTCCCTATCTCTCTCTCTCTCTCGCCTCTTTCTCTCCAGGGATGAAGGGCAAGGTGTCCGCCATATTAAGACGACCACAGATGGGATTTATGACAAAAACTGCAGCAAAAGGACACGAGGGTGCTCTTGGGAGGGTGGGAGGCACCGGCCCCTCCCACCGCCGAGATGTGATCCCGGGGGCCACACGCGTGTTCGGCCTCTCCACAGCTGCACAAGTGTGAATCCAGACCCAGAAAAACCTCTTTCGGCATGGGCAACTCCTCGCAGAATGTCTCCAGCCTGAGAACTAAGCCTCGACCCCGTGCCCGCCCAGGAGGGGAAAGGTATTTCTCTCTCTCGCCTCTTTCTCTCCGGGGATGAAGGGCGCAGTGTCTGCCATATTAAGACGACCACAGATTGTGTTTTCAAGCCTGCAATGATCCAATATCTGGAAGAAATCTCCCTGGACTTAGTGTTAAAGTACAGAAATTCAAAACCTTATTTGTCTTCACAGTAGGTCTGAATCTAGTGGGGTACTCCTAACAACAATAGTGAGGTTTCTGTTGAAATATTGAATGTAACGAAAGTAAACCGAATGTAAAATGAAACTTATCAGTTACAAGGTAGGGGGTGGGCGGGATGGAGGTGTACTGTGTGGGGTTTTTTTTTTTTTTGGTGGTGGTATATGGGCACTGGTGAAGGGATGGTTGTTTCAGCATTGTATAACAGAGACCTAAGCCTGAAAGCATTGTAATCTTCCACACGGTGATTTAATAAAATAAAATTTTTATTTAAAAAAAAACGAAGCAAAACCACTACTTAGCCTGTAAATCAATCTATTTTTGTATATGAATCCCTCTCAAATAATCAGACAGCTCCGTAACACCAGATTTTGGTGTAAAACCTAACCATGGGTTGAGCATGAAATCACTGCTTCTGGCTCATTTTGAATGGCTTTTCTAGAAATGATGACTATGTGGTGATGTGTCATCTGTTCTCATGCCTGGATCTGATTTGCGAGATATTTTGAGGGGTTACTGTGGATTTAAATTTTTTCCCTTTGGCAAATTAACTGCCCTTTCCCTAGTCATAGCAGTTGCCTAGCAACAGGGGATGAGGAAGCTATATAAGGGAGCTGAAAATTCTAAAAGTTGTGGAGAGTAGGAGGTTATCTTTGTGGTTAGGTAGACTGTGTTTACCTGGCTTACTATGGGACAGTGTTTCAGTAAAAAATTTCCATCTTCAGAGTCTGAAACTCCAGAGAAGAACATGTGAGTTCCCAATTTCTCTTACCCCGAAGGAATTTAGAAAGAATTTGTAGATAAAATAGCCATCACTCATTTTTTCAAAAGGAATCATCTCTTAAAAGTCTGGGGTTAACCTAAGCCAGGTTTTTCCTGGAATTCTTTGAATTCTGCTTCTTCCTTTGGATGTTACTTTCTTACTAGATCATAGGACAGGACCTGACACTTGGCATATGGTTAGTAGATATTTGTTGAGAAAGATCCCTCACTTAAAGACACACTCTCACCCTAGCCATTTACTTAATTGAGATGGGATGATGGGGGTGTTACATCCTCCCCTTTTCAGAAACACTGGAATGAAATGTCTTCTTCATAGCTCCCTTGCCAGGAAATAAACACAAAGGAGGTTAGGTCATTCCAGCTATTCTGAAACAAAAGCCTAACCCATCTATGGTTACATACATGAATGTAAGATTTATGTCCATAACTAACCTTGTGTTATCACTGGAAAATGTGACTTTTGGAATAATAACCACTTTCCCTTCAAATACAGAATTTTTTTCCTTCAGTTAAAATTTTCTTTTAAATCTTCAGAGGACCACACCACTCTTTTGAAGGTACTACATGCTAGAGGGTGGTGTCCTATGTGATATAAGCTCAAGTAACTAATTCTGTCTTGCCAAGCCCAAAAATGTTTTTTGTACATGAAACGTGTGTCCTTTATGCTTATTTGTTCTAACAGATGATATGAGAAAATCACCAATCCATTTTATATAAAATGTTTCTATGTACAAAGAAATCCAGGGACTCCAAAAAAGTAACTGCTGTTGAAATATTAAATGCCTATAACAAATCATCATGAACAAATTTATAAACTACGGTATTTAAATAAAGTGGAGGGGAAAGTGTCATAGTACCAGATATATGTGATGAAAATGAGTTTGTATTTAAGTTCACAGATAAAGTCTTAGGGTTTTCATTTCTTTTATCTCTTTCCAAATTGTAATTATCTAGTCTCATTTAGGGGAAAATGCAGATGTCCCAAGAACAATAAAAATGCTATTTTATCATTAAAAACTATGTAAGGTAGATAATGGAGTTAAAATTATGAATGTTATAAAATTACAGATAAATTAAAATTATCTGTACAATAGGGAAAAAAGTTTTGAGAAGAGAAAGACATTTCACTTGAAGGAATAGTGTTTGTATTTCTGCCAAGCACTAAAAAGGCTAATATGTTCAATTATTAGTTTCTATTGAAAGAAATGTAAAGAATTTTTCTTTTAATCCTGAAGAAAACACTATGTACAAAACAGGTTTCATAAAGTACATTTGCTCATTCTAATTAGTTTTCTCTTGTGGCAAATAGAATTTTGAAGATATTTTTCCCCTTGATTATGATAAAACAATGGTTTGTACTGTGTATGCCAAGTTACCATGGTTACCCTGAGGCCATGGCTTTTGACATTTAAAGTGAGCTAGCCAAAGATCCCTCACTCTTAAATCTATTTTGTTTCAGAAATTATTAAAAGAAGGTGATTTCAAATACTACTTTTTCTTATGTATATGTGGTACATGTAAATACAAACATGAGAACGTATATACTCAATGTTTTTTTAGCTTCATTACATGACTGAATACTAATTTATTGTTGGCATGTCATTGAATGAATAAAAATATTCATTCATTGAATGAATAAAAAAATAAATGAATGAAAAATAAAATGGTCCTTGCTCTACATGAGGGTGCCACTAGTAATGAAAAACATAGATAGACAAAAATCTACACTGCATCATGAAAGGTAATATGGACTATGATAGGCAAATATCTAAAAACTGCCATGTAAAGAAGCAAGAAAGACTTTTGATTGTTAAGATGTAAAGAACATGAAGAGGTGGGAGCACTTGGATTAAGTGTGAAGAGTAGGTGTGATAGAAAGTAACAAGTAGAAAAGCATTCCAGTCGGAGGGCACAATCAGGAAAGAACAGAAACACATATATGAAGTTCAAATCCCAGCACTACATACGAAGGTCTCCCATAAGGGTGAAGTGATGCATCCTGAACTTTTGAAAAACTGGGAAACAACTGTACGAGGTTTTTATTCTTTTAGATATCGTGCAGGAAAAACAACCACATCTTTTAGAACCCTGGTGTGGTTTTCCACAAAATAGAAATTCAATTTTATCAATAGTCACTAATTGTTTTTGAATATTTGAATATTTTTAAATGGATTTAATTTTTTTTTTGAAAAGTGAGACATGCAGAATGATACAGAAATAAAACACTATGTTGGGGAGATTGTAAAATAGAAATAAGAGGCAAAAGTAAGACTTATCAGTTGGTAATAAAAAATAACTTAAGACTGGAAGTTTATTACCATATTTTGATGAATTCATTCACTCATCCCATTATTTATTTGGCAGCCCTGGCCTCTACAAGACTGGAAAGATAAGGTGACAAAATAACAGAAAACAGTCCACTGCTTCAAAGCCTACATTTTCACTTCTAAAGAGATCCTGTAAACATAATCAGGAAGCAAATTGTATAAAATGGTAGAAAGTGTAAAGTTCTACAGAGTAAAATTAATAAAGTGATGAGGATGGATAGAAAAGAGATGGTAATTCCAGATTTAAAAAGGTGTCAGATACTGCCTATATCCTGAAGTTATAGTCAAGAATATCCTGTTCGAAAGGACATAAGTTCTGAGACCAAAAGAGAGTCATTATAGCTTGAGTAACTTTGAAGGATAACGTCCTTAGAAGCTGAGATAGGGAAGAAGCAAGTAAAGCAGATGTGAGGGTTAGAATCAGGAGGTAGGTATTGGAAATGCTGTAACTGAAATATCTATTACACATTCTGACGGATAAGGCAATTTGAATATAGGAGACAGGTATTTGCGAATGATAATAAAGAGGATAAGGTTTGGGGATGGAGCAATAGCATAGCAGGTAGGGCATTTGCCTTGCACGTGACCGATCTGGGTTCAATGATCCCCTTGAGCACCACCAAAAGTAATTCCTGAGTGTAAAGCCGGGAGTAACCCCTGTGTATAGCCAGGTGTGACCTAAACAAAAGCAAACAAACAAACAAAAAAAGGGATAAGGTTAAGATGAGATCTCCAAGTGACTGAATGTGAATAGAAAAGAGTAAAAGTCTAGTCAGAGCCTTGGGTATGTGAAGGCTGAAAGTTCAGGGGAATAAAAACTTTCAAAGAAAATTTGCTTTTCCAAAAGCAAGTGCTTAGAAAAGAAACCTGGGACCAGAGGATACCTTGGAAGCCAAGGGTAGAAAGTACTTCAAGGAAGGAGGTGTTATGTCAAATAAAGGCTGTTAAATTAGGTGGGTTGTGGCAAATATCCACTGAATATAGAGATCACTGGTAAATTTGGTAAGTATATTTCTGTGTAATTGTACCTCTGAGAGTTTGAATAGAAAGGTGTTAATAGAAAATCAGAGGAAATGAATCGAAGACAAAGAGAACACAGTTTTACTACAAAACATTGAGAATAAAGCATTGATTTTTAAAAAATGAGTCAAGTATGTTTTTTTACCTACTTTCAATATGATAACATTTCAGCATCTATATTGAAAACCACAACGCCTATAATGAGAGAAAAAGAGAGAGAAAAGAGAAGTGCCTGCCATAGAGACAAGTCGGGGTGGGGGAGGGGTGGCTGGGAGGGGAAACTGTGGACACTGGTGCTGGGAAATTACAGTTGTGGAGAGATGGGTGTCAGAACATTGTATGACTGAAATGCAATCATGAACAGCTTTGTAAAATTATAAATAAATAAAAATTAAAAGGTAAAACTTTAAAAAAAGGGGTTAAGATTGTCAAAGATGAAATTAAATAAATAGCATGTTTGTAAACTATTGAAAGTGATTCAAGAAACACACACAGAGAGAGAATGAGAGAGTAAGAGAAAGAGAAAGAGAGACAGGAGATAATAGAGTCTGTTGTTTCAGAGATGATATGCTTTTGTCCCTCTTTTTAATTGAAATAAGGAAATAAGACTTCACAGGTTTTTAGTACAGATTGTACTGTTCAAACTGTGTATTCTCAAGAGAATCTTTAAAGGCTATTTTATCTTCTTCAAGTAAAGTCTACATTTCATAGTTTTTATTTTTTATTTATTTATTTTTTTGCTTTTTGGGTCACACCCGGCGATGCACAGGGGTTACTCCTGGCTCTTCACTCAGGAATTACACTGGCGGTGTTCAGGGGACCATATGGGATGCTGGGATTCGAACCCAGGTCGGCCTGGGTGCAAGGCAAATGCCCTACCTGCTGTGCTATCGCTCCAGCCCCTTTATAGTTTTTAATTTACTTCAGAAATGTCCAGAAATTTACATTTGGAGAAAATGTTTTAGAAAATTTATCTTCAGTGTTACCACGAAAAGATCTACTTGAAGTAGGATTGTGTGTGTGTGCGTGTGTGATGTGTGTGTAGGTGGGTATGCGTGTGTTCATGTGTATGTGCACGTATGCATGCCCACATTAAGTTTCTGAAATTATAAACTCTTTATTTCAGGAATCGTAGAACCTCTAGGAGTTCAGCTTCGAAAAGATGGAGAAGAAGGAGCAATAAATTGGTATGAAAAAAATTATTTTAAAAAATGCACCATAGTTATTCAACTAGTTAGTGAGATTTTCCTAAAGTTTTTCCTTTTTCATATTCACTAGAAAACTTTAAAAATTCATTTGGGAAAGTTTTATTTCCCCAAGTAAAAAGAGGTTCCCTTGGCAGTATCAACTACAGGATGTCATTAGTAGGAAGGATGGCAGAGGTGGTGGGCGAGAGACAGGCCTTATCCTTTATCAGAGTTACATATTCCACACTGATCTGAATGGCACCCCCAGATTAGAAATTCAACATATTGCTTGTATATGAATAAATCCTGAAATTCAGACTAATACAGGTTGGGTAAACGAAATTATTCATAGAGTTTGTAAAATCATGTTACTTTTCTTACTCTTCCTTTTTTTTACCTCTTCCTCCTCCTTTTCCTTCTCCATTTCCTTCTGCTTCTCCTTCTACTCCTTTATTCTGTGCCAAGGATCCAATGCTGGGCCTCAGATGTGCAAGACTAGTGTTTGATCACTGAGCTATATCCCTGGCCTAGATGTGGTTTAAATCATGACCTATTCCAGATATTTCCAGTTCATTATCTTGAAGTCAGCTGATGACAACACCTAGTTTTGACCTTTGAGGTGGTCTCACTTGTGGGAACTATTAGAGTGAATTATTATTATTTCAATTCTGTGTCCTGGGAAAAATTTCAGATGCAAAAACGTTTTTGGCTATTATGAAGTAAAACAAATGGACTAAGTTTTACGCATAGCTTAGATGATGGCAGATTTCATTCCTCTGAACATTTTTAACATCAGACGGGGTGATCTCTAGCACCATCACTATTAAGCTAATACTTCCCCTCAATTTATAAATAAATCTCCCTTCTCCTTCCCCCTCCCCTTCATCTTTCTTTTTACCTGCTTCCCTTTTTCTCGTCCTCTCCCTCCACCTTCCTCTTCCTCTTCCTCTTCCTCTTCCTCTTCTTCTCCTCCTCCTCCTCCTTCTCCTCCTCCTCCTCCTCCTCCTCCTCCTCCTCCTCTTCCTCCTCCTCCTCCTCCTCCTCCTCCTCCTCCTCCTCCTTCTCTTCCTCTCCTCACTTTAGAAATGAATAAACTGATTCAGGGAGGAGAAGGAATATTCCAACAACTAAGTGATGAAATAATGTTTATTTGATTAGAGGAACATTAGGGGAACATCCAGTGAGGCATTATTTAGATCTATGTCCTCAGCAGTTGGTTGTTCTCGGGGATCTGGACTTTATTCCTTCAAGGCCTGTTGGAGAATTAGAATGTTATTTGAGGGGGCCAGGGAGATAGCACAACAGACTGTATATATGATTTGCATGAAGGAGGTCTGGGTACAATCCTCAGAATTGCATGATCCAAGAGTACTGCTAGGAGCTATCCCTGAGCACCTAGTTAGGAAGTAGCACCTGAGCATAACTGCACATGGCCCTCAAACAAAAACAATGTTAGTTGCACTGCTCCTTATTTCCAGTCTAATGTCCTCTTACAGAAAACAGCTAGTGCACATAAATCATCTCATTTGAAATGGTTTAGGAAATAAATCTGATGCAAGGAGACTTGATCTGCCCTGGACACTGGGCTCAGGATTTCTGCCTCTGCACTAGTTCTGTGAACTATGCCAGATTGAAATAAACGATGTAAAACACTGATGAGATTGCTTGTAGAGAGGCACATCCAGAAGTGAGAATGTGGCTATGAATTAATTAATGTTGGGATATGTATGAAAGATTGCATTCATTGTGCAAAGCTGGGCTTATTATAAAAGCTCGTAATCTATTATCTTACAAATTGTAATGCAGTGGTGACTTCATTAGAGAATAATTATTTTAAGTGCTAAGAGTATAAAAGAATTTTTTATTTAATTTGTAAGGTCAAATTTATAGTTCACTATGGAAAACTTCTATAATTCACTATAGAAGCTGTACCAAAAAAACCCTTAAAGTGGCTAAAATCTTTTATATTTGATAAACCAGGGAAGGCAAGCAATGCCTAACTAAATTTTATATGCTCCTACAAAAATGCTATGTTATAGCAAGTACTAGAAAAACAAAATTCATATACTATAATATATCAGTTTCTGCAGAAAGCATATCCCAAAAGGGTTATTGTGCCTCATATATGGACATTCAGATTAATTTCAGCACTATCTGGTTCCCTAGATACCTAGAGAAGTGATCATCAAGCAAGCTTAGAAGTTGGGAATAGCCTCTGAACCTCACTGTGTGTTACATTTCCCCCAAATTATTACACATTTCTAATATTTCTATTTTAAAATAACAGAAGATTCTTCCTCTTAATAGCAAGCTTTCAAACCATATATATTAATGATAGTTAATCTATAATTTTTATAATAAATGAATACCTTGAGTCATTTAGAGAAAACATCCCTATTTAATTTTTAGAGCTCAATAGAGTTTTAGAGTATGGTCTCAGTTATCAATCAGTTAGTTGTTGGAAACTGGTATTTTTAGCAAAACTCATAATGAAAGCAGCTATTGAGATAACATTTCTTTCAACATAAGCCAAATTATTTTCTTTTCCTCATCAACATTGTATAGACCCACCTCAAAAACCTATATTTCTATCTATATTTAAGTATAAAGATTTATACTGGGAATGTTCACTGGTGGAGGGATGGGTACTCAATCATAGTATGACTGAAATATAATCACAGAAGTTTGTAAGTCTGTAACTGTATCTCACGGTGAGTCATTAAAAAATTACATATATATATATATATATATATATAAAGATTTGTTGCTGTTCTAGGATGTAAGCTATTTTTTGCCACACTAGTAGTAAGAAATTATACCTCAGAAACTTTTTAGGCCTCCCTAATTTTTTTTCTTTCATTCTCCTTTTCCCTCTCTCCCCTCTTCTCTGCCAAATTTAAAATGAATGTGAAACTACCACTATAGTCAAGATAATGAAATGACCCATAACCCCAGAGATTTTTTCATGCTCCTTTGTAACTGTTCTTATCTAGTTCTCCCCACCTGTCCACCTTTATTCTTCCAAGGATACATTAATCTGCTTTATATCATTGTACATTATTTTGCATTTCCTTGGGCCTTATATAAATAGAACTGTACAGTATGTATCTCTTTTCCTGGTTTGCCTTCACCCAGTAATTTTGTGATTTATCCACATGTAGTGTGCAACAGCAGTTTATTTTGATTGCTATTTTCAAGAATCCCATTGTATTAAATAGACCAATTAGTTTAGCTTTACTTTTACTTGATGACTGACATTTCTCTTATTTTCATTTGTCACTTACAAATAAAGTTGCTATAAAGATTCATGTACAAGTCAAATGCCTCCTTTTCTTTTGGGTAAAAACCTAAACATTAAATGGTTGAATCATAAGATAGGCATGCTATTGCTATTTTGGGGGGGAGGGAGACTCTTGGACCCACAGCCATCAGTACTCATGGGAACTATTCCTGGATCTATGCATAGATCCCTGGCAGTGCTCTGAGGACATCTGTGGTACCAGGAATCAAATTGGGGTCTCTGCATGCATAGATAAGCACTTTATTTTCTGAATTAATCTCTCCAGCCAGGTAGGGATACTTTTAACTTTAAAAGCTGGCAGACTTGGGGGCTGGAGCATTAGCATAGCAGGTAGTGCATTTGCCTTGCATGCGGCCAACCCAGGTTCGATTCCCAGCATCCCATATGATACCCTGAGCACTGCAGGAGTTAATTCCTGAGTGCATGAGCCAGGAGTAACCCCTGTGCATCGCTGGGTATGACCCAAAAAGCCAAAAAGAAAAAAAGCTGGCTGACTGTTTCCTAAAGTGGTTAGGTTATCGTAAAATACCAACAGCAGTACATAAAAGTTGCAGTTTACCCATGTTCTATTTAATCCAGGTAAGAGCAGCCTTCAAATTTAAGTCATTCTACAAGGTATAATAATTTTCATTTGAATTGTGGTTTTAATTAGCATTTTCTTGAGTCTCTGTTCATGTGTTTTACCATCCTTAGGTTTCATTTGATGAAGTATCTATTGAAATTTTTGTCCATTTTTAACTTCAATTGTTAGTTTATTTTTATTGTATTGAGAGCTGTTTATATATTCTAGACATAATCAATTTTTCAAAGAGGTGTTTTGCAAATATTTTCCTTACAGATGTGCTTTTCCATAGCCATCTCCAACATGACCTTTTCATTATGACTTAATAGACGAGGTTATGATCTAATAATGAGGTTTTGTGAACAGAAATTTCAAAATTCAAAACAGCCATTGTTCTGACACTGAGAGCAAGACAAAAGACATGAAAGAAGCTGCCAGTTGAATTGCCCTTCAGAGATATCTTTTTTTATTGAAACTATAAGAAATTTACTGAATGTCTATTTACAAATTTTAAGGGACAAAATGATTTCATTTTCTAAAACATGATAATATTCAGAAAGTTAATCTAAAAAATTAACTTATTTTCCTAATAAAAGGGCCAGAAACATGAAATCAGGAGGTAAATAAATTTAATTTGGAAGGAGTGAATTTTTATCTGGACAGGCAATGGGAGGAAGTATAGCAAATAACTTGCTGAGAAGATGCAAACATCACTTTGCTCCTGGTTTTGTGCTTAAAGTCACATGGATAAGATCATCTTCAAAAGCTGGAGAAGTAAGATCCCATTATATATATTGGAGACTCAGAATAAGAAACTTTTTCTGGAAAGAAAGGTATAGCAATATAAAGGTATATTTAAAAAAATGAATTGAGCCTAAGTAAAGAAAGTCCTGGAGATACAAAATAAAGACTAGCATTAGCACTCATGATTTCTTATTTTAATAAGTGCTATTTAACTTGAGAACAAAGGTCATAAAAAGAAGTCTTTGCAATTTAAAATGTGGTTGAAGAAAGAATAAGAAGTGTTCTTTTGAAAAATAATTCTTCACATGTAGCTGAGCAAGATGACCTATTTTATTTTAAATTTTATGATAGCATAAATGTATGAGAAACAAAAGGTGCTGTTTTCATATGCAAATGTGTTTTTTTTATTTTAAAAGTTATCAACAAGTGAAGAAATTTAGAAAACTTATGACACTGAAATAGATTGCTTACAGAAAGAACATCGGTAGAATTTCCCCAAGAGACATCGGTGACTCAAAGGACCAATATAAATTGAAGTATCCAAGTGTTTTCAAATTAATTTCACCAGATAACCATGACATTTCCCCCCACTTGGCTCCTTCAAATGGCAAAAAGTTCCAAACACATGACAGTATCTGAAAAATGCAGGCTAATTTGTGCTGGACTATGCTGACACAATTTTCTGGTTTTTCAGTAAGGTTGGGAATTTTGAGTAGTTTGGGTGTATAAAGGAAACGGTGAGATGTAACAAAGGGAACAGGAATTCAATGTGCGTATGGTTAACAGAATTAAAAATTAAAGTCCTTGTACAACTTATTCACCTTTTAAAATCTAAGGTTAGGTTGGAGGGAGACAGGACTCAGTGGGGTTGTGTGTGGGAGACCAGGTCAGGTCTGGCCTCCAGAGCACACTCGTATTGCTCGGCTCTAAGAAAATAATTCCCCAAACCACTCCAAACTAAAACAATTACTCAATCTCGCTTGCCCTCAAGGAGTAAGTCGCCCCTACAGGAGATGCTCTGCATGCTTGGGAAGAAGTTGGAAGGGAATGAGGTGACTTAGGAGTAAAAAACCCAAGGAAGGAACTTGACCTCTGGCTGCCTCCAGTCTCATCGGGCAGATTGGATAACACTGGTTTAATTTGTTTTGATGGTCTTGTTAAACTGAAATTTGCTGCTGGGAATAACAGTCCCAGAACTTTATGTCAATAACTGAATTGTTTGTGTTAGATCAGGTATCAGAGGTAATCAGTCATTTCAATGTCCCATAACTTGAATCAGTGTGATCTGTTATCTTTTCTTCATGAAGTTGGGAGAAATCAAGGATTTCTCCAAGCTTTAATTATAACTTGTTGCTTCACAGTTGATTCCTTGAACAAAGGTGTATAATAACATATAAATATATATTAGTATATGTATTATGTTAGTATATATAAATGTATATATATATATGTGTGTGTGTGTGTGTGTTCCTCTTGTAAGGAAGTTTGCAAGACTTGCTGTTACTTTAACCCATTTAAGGAACAGTTGTAAATATTCAAAATAAGTAATAGAAAGTATTTCTAACCTATTAAGATTCTTAATATAGTAATATTTCATGTAAATAGAAAATGGACAGAGGATATAATTTACAAAGAGAACAAATACATATTTAATAAGAAGACCAAACTTGGAGCTTTAAAGTATAACATCCAAACGCAAAAGAAAGCAAATGAAAGATTTTTAAAAGATGGCTTGGTTATTGCAGATGCAACATGCCTGCCTCAGAGACTTGCTTGGGGTGTGAGTGTGACTTCCAGCACCGTCCACACCTCCAGGCTTCGACCCCTGGATCAAAACAAGGATGGCATAAACAACAAAAGGAAGGGAGGAGAAAAACATTTGAAAACTTATTATCATCTTACCCCGGAAAGATACTCATAATCTCAGGAAATCAGAGCCATACTGAGCTATCGTCACCTCAGACCTATGAGAATGGTTTTTATGTCAAGCATGAGAAACAAGTGCTAGAGAGGATCTGGAGAAGGAGACCCTCTATGTGCTTGGGCACAAAAATTTATACAGCAATTGTGACAAGCAATTAGGAGAGTACTCAAAAACTTGAAAATAGAAATTCCATACAATTCAGCTGTTCCATTTCTAGGTATTTATCTTAAAAATATACAAAGCAGTAATTTGGAGAGATGGCCTCACTCCTCTATTTACTGACACATTCCAGCAGTCAACACCTGCAATCCAGTGATTTTTAACCTTTTTTACCTGGAGCCTGACACTGGCCCAG
Organism: Sorex araneus; assembly: GCF_027595985.1. Classification (NCBI taxonomy): domain Eukaryota; kingdom Metazoa; phylum Chordata; class Mammalia; order Eulipotyphla; family Soricidae; genus Sorex; species Sorex araneus. Next base: position 32,173,753 of record NC_073307.1, on the reverse strand, counting down.
GGATGAGTGGCTGAAATCCAGTTTGCAAACAACCTGAGTGTCTAAGAGAAAAGTCTGGATAAAGGATATGTGGTACTTATACTCAGTGGAACAGCACTCAGGTATTAAAAAATATATATTTCATTTTGTTGTTTGCAACAATAGGAACAGACCTGGAGGGTATGATGCTTTGTGAAAGACACCAAAGAGAGAAAAATAATTTTACACTGTGATTCCTCTTTTATGTAATATGTTGAGAAAGCAAATAAACATGATAATAAAAGTAAACTTTTAAACTAGATGACCAAATTAGTGTCTTTCCCAGTAATTTCCTTTACCAGAAGAAAAGGGGGGCAAGGGAGAGGGTAAAAATCAGATAAAAAAGGCCAATTATTTGGGGCCGGAGCGATAGCACAGCGGGTAGGGCGTTTGCCTTGCACGCGGCCGACCCAGGTTCGATCCCCGGCATCCCATATGGTCCCCCAAGCACCGCCAGGAGTAATTCTTGAGTGCAAAGCCAGGAGTAACCCCTGAGCATCACTGGGTATGACCCAAAAAGCAAAAAAAAAAAAAAAAAAGGCCAATTATTTGGTGGCAGCATATGTGTGTGTGTGCATGTGTGTGTATGTATGTGTATGTGTGTAATAATTTTCAATGATACTTACCTGAAGTGTATATATTATAATGAAATGTAATTTTAATTGCAGTGTAGCACTGTCGTGCTGTTGTTCATTGATTTGCTCGAGCGGGCACCAGTAACATCTCCGTTGTGGGACTTGCTGTTACTGTTTTTGACGTATCAAATACGCCACAGGTAGCTTGCCAGGCTCTGCCGTGTGGGCAGGATACTTTCAGTAGCTTGCCAGGCTCTCCGAGAGGGACAGAGGAATCGAACCTGGGTTAGCCACGTGCAAGGCAAACGCCCTACCTGCTGTGCAAAAGCTAAATGAGGAGAGAGTACAGCGAGTAAATTGCTTGCCTTGCCTGTGGCCGACCTGAGTTCAATCACTGGCACCCCATATGGGTTTCTGAGATCTCCCAGAAGCGTCCCCTGAGCATAGAGCCAGGAGTAAGGCTTAAGCACAGCAGGGTATGGTCCCCAAACAAAACAAAATGAAACAAAAAATGCCAAATAAGCTATAATTTCATAAAGTGGTGCTTTTTTTCACCCTAGTATCACTTTTAAAAAATGTATCAAAGTGGCAAGTCAAAAGAGTAAAGAAGATGGCTGCTGAAGGAGGTGAGAAAGATGCTCAACCTCAGCTAACGCCTATGATCCTCAGGGCCGGCTCAACACACTATTAGGAAGACTGTTTTTGTTTCTTTAAGCTGGCTGGTCAGGGAGCAGGATGCTAAGGAATTTCACAAAGAGCAAAAAATTCATGATGTAATTCCACACTCCTATAAGACCTTTTGCAACTTGGGAAACATATGAAATGGCTATGGAAGTCCAGACTTTTATGGGGTAAAAAGTACTTTTGTGTCACTGTAGTTGAACTGAAAAAGAAAGATATTTTGTTATTTTGCTGGCTGTTACATTATTATAAAGCACTTTGTTTTATTATTTTATTGGTTTTGGGGCCACTCTTGGCTGTGCTCAGGGCTTACTCCAGGTTCTTTACTCAGGGAACACTCTTAGAAAGTTTAGGGGGCCATATGGGTTGCTGGGGAATCAAACCTGGGTCAGCTGTGTGCAGTACAAGTGCCAGACCCACTCCAGCCCCAGAACTTTGTATATCTTAAAGTTTAATTTTAGTTAATTTTTAATTAATTTTAATTAAAAATGTTTAATTATAGGAAATTATAACCTATCATTATCCAAAAAACAGACATTATCTATGACATGTTAATTATTAAATTGTCTTGAAAATTAAGCCTATATGATATGTACAGTGTGAATCAATGCATCTGACAAGTACACACAATTTAGCAAGTACTGTAGCAAATGTATCTTGGCTGGCCTGCCATGACAAAGTCATAGACTGGGAGTTTAAACAATAGACATTTTTACAATGTAGGTTACTATGAAGCAAGATGTCAGAGTGTCAGCCAGCATGCTTAAATTCTGACTGGTAGGTTATGTTGCTCTATTTTCACATGTTTTGGGGTGGAAGAGGGCGGGGTTTGGGGCAAGGGCAGGAAAAGAGAAGTGGGAGGAAGCTGGGAAAGAAAAGAAAGAGAGAAAAGGTGGGAAAGGAAGAGAGCTCTTCGGTTTCTTTTATGAACATAAATCCCATCATAGGACCCTATCCTGATGACTTTCTAACCCTAATCACCCCCCAAAGGCTCTCCCCACCCCAATTCTATCACTTTGGGTGTAACCAAGTCAGCATATGAATTTGAGAGACCAAATGAATAAAGGTTCATCACTGCATGGCGTGTGACAGTTTCTGGGTGGTGGGACTCAGAATAATTTTTAATTTCATTTTTATTTCATTTAAAGTGCCTGGATTTTCATTTGCCTTGCACGCGGCCGACCGGGGTTCAATTCCCAGCATCCCATATGGTCCCCTGAGCACTGCCAGGAGTAATTCCTGAGTGCATGAGCCAGGAGTAACCCCTGTGCATCACCAGGTGTAACCCCAAAAGCAAAAAAAATACAATAAAATAAAAAATAAAGTGCCTGGATTTTAAAAATATATATCAATGACCCATGGCACAGAGATCAGAGATCATGCTCATTATACACACCCTTTCTCCTTATCCTCCTGATATTGAAGCCCACTTTTCTGAAATCTTTCTTTTTCCTTTATCAATATTTATCATAAAATGAACCTCTGAAGAATGGGGAATTTAATTCATGTTTATTCTTCAGGGCTTGGCTATGGGGTTTACATGTAAGAGACACAAAATGGATATGTGAGTGATTTGCATGCATTTGCTATCAGATAGTTAGCCACATGTTATTCAGTTAGGAAAGAAAATGCTCTTGGGTCATATACTTAATGCAAATAAAAATAAAATTGTGAGATATTTAAAAATTAAATATGGCTTAGAAACATTTAGAAAGGAATAAGTCTTGTTTTCCTTGTGTCAAATGCCTAAGGAAAACATTATAAATTCTAGAAGAGCCAGCTTTCCCTAGAGGCTCTTACCACTTGGTCTTTAAAATAGAAATACCTACATCACCAGAGACTATATTCTGAATCCTATTAGTTTTGCTCATTCTGAATAAAGTAGTATTTGGCCTTTTTTCCTCCCAATATGTTCTTACATTTTTTTCCGGTAGTCATTATTGAAAACCTGAAAAAAAAAAAGTCTCCCATCCTAATTTTCTACATGACTGCTTAACACATAATTCTGAGATTCAAGTAGTCCAGTCTCAGAACTAATTTATTATTAAAAGAACAATCTGGTATTGTTGAACAAATTATTCAACTTCTTAACCCTTAGTATTCTGGGAACATAGTCATTATTACTTAGCATCTAGATAAAATGAATGTAACTACATTTAAATTTTTTAAATCATTTTCAAATAATTCGCACAAAATGGCATAATTTTAGAAGAAAGTCATATTTTAAAGAGTTTGAATGTACTAAGTTTCTTTGTATCAAGTAAGAATTTTGGCAAATAAACATCATTACACTATCTATAAGGATTGTGGGCAGGAGATGTACCTCAGTGGCAGAGCACTTGCCTTGCATGTGACACCCTGGGCTTGATCCCTGGCACAACTAAAAATAAAGAAAATATGCACGACTACTGTCAACAAAAAAAAAAAAGAATTGTCACATATCATCTTAGCCAAACAGCAAAGTCTCCAACTTCTTATCACAAAATTCCCTTCTAGGAATATTTGGGAATATTTCTGGGGTCTTTTGTTTGTTTGTTTTTATTGGATTTTTCTTTTGTCTACTCATTGATTTATAAGCTTGAGGAAATACATCTAAGTCTCTAGGAAGTCATGATGAGAGGATTCAGTGTATTTCACTTACACAATTAATTATTAGGATGTCTAGAGCAGGACTGTCTAACAAATATATTGCAAGTTACATGCAATTTAGAATTCTTAGTAATCACATGAGAAAGTTAAAATAAATAGCTGGACATGATCTTAATTATTATCTTAATAAGCCTAAGGGCTGGAGCGATAGCACAGCGGGTAGGGCGTTTGCCTTGCACGAAGCCAATCTGGGTTCAATTCCTCCACCCCTCTCAGAAAGCCAGGCAAGCTACTCAGAGTATCCTGCCCACACAGCAGAGCTGGCAAGCTACTCGTGGCATATTCAATATGCCAAAAACAGTAACAACAAGTCTCACAATGGAGATGTTACTGGTGCCCGCTTGAGCAAATTGATGAACAACGGGATGACAGTGCTACAATGCTACAGTGCCACTCTCCCACAGCACTGGTAGAGCTGAGGCCCCAACCCGTGTTCCCCTGTTACTTCCCATTTCCTTTCTCTCCTCCTAACCCATAGTTCTTTCCTTTTCTCTCCTTATCCTCCCTATATTCTAGGGCTAAGGATTATCTAAGCATTCCCATCTCACTCCATTTCCACAGATAAGTGAGCTCAACCTGCATTTGTCCTTCTTTGGTTTACTTAACATGGTGTCTTCCAGTTCCAACCAGGTTGTAGCACAGAGCATGATTTCACTGTTCCCTTGCAGTTGCATAGTAGTAGCACTGTTGTTCATCAATTTGCTCAAGCGGGCACCAGTAAAGTCTCCATTGTGAGACTTCCATTACTCTTTTTGGCATATCAAATACGCAATGGGGAGCTTTTCAGTCTCTGCCGTGTGGGTGGGATACTCTCGGTAGCTTGCTGGGCTTTCCGAGAGGGGCGGAGGAATCGAACCTGGATTGGCCACATGCAAGGCAAATGCCTTACCCACTGTGCTATCATATATATATTATATAACTTATCTTCATAATCCATTCATCTGTCATTGGACACCTAAGTTGGTTCCATATCTTAGCTACAGTACTATATGCTATAATGACTAATGTGCACATATGTGTCCTTTTGAATGAATTATTTTTTTGTCTTTGGGGTAGATGCCCAAAAGTAGAATTTCTGGGTCATATGGCAGCTCAATTCTAAGTTAACTGTTTCCTCCATACAGTTTTCCACAAGAATGTTAAACCAGACAACACTCTCACCATCAGTGAGTGAGAATTCCTTTTTTACATCCCCGCCAACAGAGATTGTTCCCAGTATTTTCGCTGTGTGTGATTCGCAATGTTGTGAGAGATATCCCATTGCTATCTTTATTTGAGATGCTGTTTCTCTCCCTTTTTTTTTTTTGATTTTTGGGTCATACCTGGCAATGCACAGAGGTTACTCCTGGCTTTACACTCAGGAATTACTCCTGGCAGTGATTGGGGGACCATATGGGATGCTGGGAATTGAACCCTGGTCGGCCACGTGCAAAGCTAATGCCCTATCCACTGTACTATTGCTCCAGCCCCGACACATTACTTCTTTTAATGAGAAGTAAAGCTGAAATCTTTTTCATGAGTTTCTTGCCTGCCTACCTCTGAGAAGTGTGCTCATTCCCCCTCCCCATATTTTATAGTTTTGGAATATTTTTGTTAATTTTTATCAGTGTTTCACATATCCTGGATATAAAGCCTTTGGTGTGTTGAATGTGAATGTTATTTTCCCATTCAGTTGTCTTTTAGTTTTAGCCAGTACTTCTTTCCTCATGCAGAAACTCATTAATTTGATGTAGTCTCATTTGTTTATTTTTTATTCTGTTGCCTTTGCCCTTGGTATTTTATCATTGAAGATGCCTTATAAAGTTTTTTTGTATTCTCTTTTGTACAAATTTTTTTTTTTGCTTCTAAAGAAAGAATAAGGGGCTGGAGCTATAGCACAGCAGGTAGGACATTTGCCTTGTACTTAGCTGACCTGGGTTCGATTCCCAGCATCCCATATGGTCCCCCAAGCACTGCCAGGAGTAAGTCCTGAGTGCATAAGCCAGAATAACCCCTATGCAAATGCTCCCCCCAAAAAAGAAGAAAGAAAGAATCTGTATCATTGTATCTGTATCATTATCATCTCATTGCTCATGATTTGCTTGAACAGGCACCAGTAACGTGTCCATTGTGAGACTTGTTACTGTTTTTTGGCATATCGAATACGCCATGGGTAGCTTGCCAGGCTCTGCCGTGCAGGTGAGATACTCTTGGTAGCTTGTCGGGCTTTCCGAGAGGGGCAGAGGAATCGAACGCAGGTCGGTTGCATCATTGAGTCATTTAGCTCTAATGATATATTGAGGATTAACTTGCCTTGAAAAGTGTGTGTGGGGGGACGAATTTTAAGATTTTTTTTAAAAAAATAATCCTTTTTTTTTTTAAGCTTCTATCTCATATGACAGCTTTTTCCTAAATTCTCAAAAATTCCTTGGAAAGCTTTCTCTTTTAACCTTGTTCACCACATTCATTTTGCTTTCCTTCCTTTATTACGTATATAATTTTTTCCAATAAGAACTATCCAAGCTAAGTACCACTGCATAATTCGGATTGATTTCTAAGAGTTTCTGGTCTTTGTAACTTGTCCCCTCGGTTCTTCTAAGCTATAAGCTCCCAGAAGCTACACCATAGAAACAATAAGTCTAGAGTTTAAAAAGGAATATTATTTTTATGGTCCTTTTTTGAGTCAGGTAATATGCTAAGTATTTTTCTTTTTCATTTCCATGTTCACTCACTATAGTGGCGCTCAGAGAGCTTCCATTCCCTCCACATTTAATAGTAAAAGATGGTGGCTCCATATAATTAAATTAGTTGCTTAAAGCCACAGCATTCATTAGTAAAGATCATATTCTTATTTAAAATTGACAGTTTGCTGATTTCATTCTAGTTAGCCTTTAGAGGGAAATGAATTTATTAAAGAAGTGTGAGCATTTTAGGAAGCTTCTCTAAGATAGCCAGTGAACCCAGATCGGTGGCTATATCCAGTTAGCCTGTCTATTCTGCTGATAAGATGTGAGCTTCCCAAGTATGAGACAATATTTCTAAATCTTCTGTATTGTAATCTCTGCAAACAGAATGACCTTTAACCTGACCAGATTCTCTTCCATTAGTCCTCTTGTGTATCATGCTTGTTCATATTGAAGTCTCATTCTGGTGTGTTTGGTTGATAGGATCTAAGTCACATGCTTACATCTTGGATACAAAGGGTTGACAGAGATTTCCTGACTTATCCTTTGAAAAAAGGGAGTAGGCAAAGACACAGGGTAGTCAAAGCAGCATGAAAAATGCCCAACACAACAACATTAACTTGAAAATAATACTATCATTTCACAGATGGGAAAACTGAAACCTGCTGAGTAGTTAATGTTGGGAATGAAAAAATGGCTGAAATGAATAAAAAGATCTTTGGGGATCTTCTGGCCATGTCTTATTATTACATTTTGACTGGGAGGCTTTAAAGAAAGTGGAAATTCACTGCAAAAAAAAATGCTCTCTCATCTGTCCTCTGCTTACCTTATCACATTGGAATGTACTATGGAAATTGTTACTAAACTTTTATCTGATCCAAAGGATGCATAACACATTTCTCCTTCAAATCTTAGTAAAGAGGGAAGTGTACAAATGCCAGGCTGGGTGAAGCTTTCTCATGGAAAACCAAGTTCAACTAAGGATTTCTTCTCTACATTTTGAGAACACCATTAGAGTACTGAAATTCTTATTGCAGTCAAAATTCTTCAATTTTTTTAAAAGTTTACTTCCCTAGATCCTAAAAAAATCACTGGTATAAAAATATTACCTTCACTCTGAATGCTGCTGATCATAAAATATTTGTTGTTGGCTATACACAATATAGTAATAATTTATTCCCAAACTAAGTTTGAAAGTGATTTTAGGCAATAAAATTCCATTCTCTTATTCATAACTTGGTCTGCATAAAAATTCTTCTTATCAGCATGTAAATTTCCTGAAACCCTGAGCTATAGTGGAAGGATTAATATATTATTGGCAAATATGCCAAAGGACTAAAAAATATAAACTTGTATTATATATTTTTTGAAATAAAACATTTTACAAGTTATTAATATCATGCATAAACAGCCTGTCATTCAGAGTACGATCTTTACAAATAGAAAAAGTGTTTGTAATATAACATGCCCCACTAAATCAAAATTTCATTTAAAAACATAATGTGGCAAATGTTATTTATACTATCTTTTAAACCCCAACATTTTCATCTTGCAAAACTGAAACTCAACACACTCAATAATAACTCCTTTAAGTCCCTATATCCTTTAAACAAATCAGAGTTAAGGCTGGAGACTCAGAGGTTAAGGTGCTTGCCTTGCACACAGCAAACCATGATTGTATTCCAGGCATTGTATATGGTTCCCTAGACACCACCCAGGGTCAGTCTTGAATCAGGACTAACCCCCAAGCAACAAAGAGTGTGGCCAATTCCCTGCCACCCCCCAAAATCAAAGTCAGAGTCAGAGAGAGAGTTCAAAATGCGGTAGTGTGTGCTCTGTTCCATCCTGGGCTTTGCATGGTGTCTCAAGCACAGTCAGAAGAAAAATAGACCACAAAGCCATAAGCAGTTCCTGAGCATTTCTGGGTATGACTCCAAAATATAAACAAAATATTGTCATAGAAAATTGCTTTGCTATTTTTCATTATTTTCTTTCATTATTATCTCTTCTTATGAAGGCATAGTCTAACTATTAAAATCTTTACTTCATGTTTCAAGAAAATGGGCTAATCCTAGTTACTATGAAACCTCAGTTATAGGACCAGGGTCCCTGGGAAGGTGAAATCTTTGCCCCAACTGTCTAGTTGCTTCCTTTTGATTTTTTAGTATTTTCATATAAAGAAATATATTTGTTTATTATTTACAATAAAGAAAGACTATTAGATATACATAAAACATAGAGAACTGTGCATATGTACTTACTTAGTGCTCAGCACATATATGTGTAAGAATGTGCATATACATTGATTTTTCTCTTGTAAGAAAGTTTACAGATTATCGTCAGGTATATTCAAGGAGGCCTGTGAGTCATAACATTTTAAGAAATTGAAATCCAAATAGTGGAACGTTACTTTAGGCTACAATAAATTCTGTAACAATATGAATACAAATTCAGGTCTCCTCTGATCTAGACCTTGTTTTACTATTAAATAACACGAGATATATACTGTTTACTAGGTCCATTTCCTCCTCTTACACTGATTGTACAGTCTCTGCGAACATCTAAAGGAAAGATGGAGAATGTCCAGTCTGTGGGCTGTAAAGATCTGCAAAATCCTATGGTGTGGCCTTAGTGCATGATTGTACAAGCACGAACACTTCTCATTTGCTGTCCTGTCCTGTCTGCCTGTACTGTTTGACCCACACATGACGATATAAATACCCAAAATGCCCTTGCCAGAAAAAAGTTTCCCTTCCCTGCTCAAGCAATATCTTTGCTATATGTCATTTGAAATAGAGCTGAAATGTTAGATAACAGGGTAGGGCTATAGCTGACCTCCTAATAGCAACTGAAATCAAAATGGAGAGAATAAGGCCCCAAAGCACTGAAGAATATATTGAGAAAAAAAATTAATTGCTAAACTTTTGACGTTATTTTGTTTACATAAAACTAGAATATTTTTGTATTCAAGATTTTTGATTTTGATTTTTTACATAAAACTAAAATATTTTTGTATTCAAGAGAAATTCTGTTGAAAATCCTGATAATTTTGATTTTTTATATAAAAAATACTAAAATATTTTTGTATTCAAGAGAATACATAAATTTTTTACATAAAACTAAAATATTTTTGTATTCAAGAGAAATTCTGTGTTGAAAATCCTGATAAAGGCATTCTCCCTGTTGAAGACAGATGGAATAGAGAAGGAATCACTAAGAAAATGATGGCAGGAGGAATCAGTCAGGATGGGAGATGTGTGCCGAAAGTAGATAATGGACCAAACATGATGACTTCTCAGTGTCTGTGTTGCAATCCATAATGCCCAAGAGTAGAGAGAGAGTATGGGGAATATTGTCTGACATAGAGGCAGGGGGAGGATGGGAAAGTGGGTGTATACCGGGAATATTGGTGGTGGGGAATGTGCACTGGTGGAGGGATGGATGTTTGATCATTGTGTGATTGTAACCCAAACATGAAAGCTTATAACTATCTCACAGTGATTCAATAATTTTTTTTAAAAAAGAGGAAAATTATCTGCCATGGAGGCAGAGGGAGGGGATGCATAGAAGGGCGGAGGGATACTTGGGACATTGGTGGTGGAAAAGTGTACACTGGGGGAGGGATAGGTGTTCAATCATTGTATAGCTGAAACTCAAACATGAAAGCTTTGTAACTATCTCACAGTGATTCAATAAAAAACTAATGATAATAACAAAACCAATATTATCCCTGTTTCTAATTTAATGCCAAAATATTTTAATATTTTTAATCAGTTACTAAATTACCAACAAAATAAAATATAAATACAACATGAATAAAAAGGTATTCTTCCTGTCTTATTACTGCTTATTTCCCCTTTGCTCAGCATAGTACCTAGCAAATAATGAGTTCTTGATAAATAAATTTTGAACTTCAATGAATTAAATTTCTTTGAACTGAATTAAAATAAGCTGGCCTTTAGAGAGTTTCAGGTAAGCACTTATTTAACATCACTTATGAAGTTATCAAATGTCACATGGTCAGTTTTCTTCAACTTCCATGCCAACATTTTTTTCTTTTTCACAAATTAAAATCTGATCCAACAATTCCTTTCAAATGCCTTCTTTTATTTCCATCAGTGATGTTATATAAATGGAAAATCAGTTCAATCTTTCATAGGATGAAAGGTTGACCTTTAGAGACTTTTTTTTTTTCTAGGAAAAATGGCAACCTGAAACCTTGCTAAAGTTACTAGATATTGAATACAGGATCATCTTGGACTTGGTCCAGGGGAATTCAGGGACCATAATTCTGGAAAGGCCACCAAACAAAATGTTCAATTCAAAAGAGATCGCCAGGTGGAATGTGCCTACATTTTTAGGTTTTATAAACCAGTCAGAATTTCCATTTCTTAAAATAACTGAGGTTAGCTCCCATCTAACTGACAAATTTTCCATTTTTTCTTTTCAGGAAAAAACACTGAATCAAAATAATTTCCCCTATCATCATCATCATCATCATCTGTTAAAGAAACATCCCCCCTAATATCAAAATATATAGAAAGATCATAATCTCAAAGCACACCAGCACTGGTCGATGGACTAGCATTAAGGAATATACATACAGTCAAACCTCTTAGGCCTGAGGTCACTTCCCCTAACACTTTACATCCATTCTCTACCCTTCTCTACTCTGCTTTTACCCAGGATTTGCTACACTGGCTCTCTTGTCCTTTGACTTGTGGCTGGGTTGAGCCCCAAGGATACACACAGGAGAAGAAAAATCGAAGGAAGAGGTTTTGCTATTAATTTTTTTTGGAGACGAGTTGGCAGTGCCTTTTATTCCTCTGCCTGTGCTCACAAGCATGACCTCCTCTCAAGTGTGCTTTCATAGATCCAATAATAACACCTTTCCTTTATCTCTCCCTGCCCCCCATCTCTTCCGGTCAAGATCAGACAAAGCATACTTTCACTTCTAGGGGTTGCCTCACCAAGCTTGTTTCTGCCCTTGACTGTGATCACATCTATGTAAATAAATCCTCCATAAACTCCTTGCAATCATTGATCTGGCCTGTTTCCCACAGGAATTGATCATTTATATATATGTATATATATATATTTTTTCCCTTGCTGGGGATAGGGAAGGGAGTTGGACCACACCCAGAAGTTTTTAGAAGCTATTCCTGATTCTGTGCTTAGGAGAGTCCCCTTGCCCCTTGTCAGGGTTCTAGAGACCATGCTGTGCCAGGCATTTAAACTGAGGTTGGCACACAGCACATACAAGGCAAGCACCTTACCTCCTGTACTATTTCTCTAGTCCCCTATATTCTCCGTTTAAAGATGAAAAATACAAAATGGATAACCCAAGAAGTGAAGCCCTAAGTTTATTACACATTCAGTTCAAATGAAATGAGGCCTAGAATGTTGCCTTCTAGATTACAGCTAAGACATCTTCCCAGGGTTATTTCCTAAGTCTTTATTGATATGCTTTACTTATGAACACTTTCTAAACACTTCTTACTCTCTGCTTTGACAATAAGTGTCATTTGTTCAGGTTTTGGATTTAAATATCTTATTAGGTGACTACAGAGGTAATTCCAAACAGAGGTATTACTGTTGACTATACTAGAGCAGATTGGAACTGAGAAAATCAGCATTATAAATTGTTGCTGAAATTAAAATGGGCACTTTTGCCTCAGCAGGTGGAACCCAGTCCCTATTAGACACTTTAAATATTAGTTTTATTTGTTTAGTGGAGTTAAAGTAATGGAATTATTAATAACATTAAGTATTTTATTTGTCCATAGTTACATAATCCTCACGACTCTGCCTTCACCCAACTTCCTGACTATCTCCTTTCCCTCTGCCACAGGCCGGCTGGCCTTTTGCCTGGGTTAGCAGAATTTCTCTGGGACTCTGCTCCCTGTCATTGTCCCAGAGAGATGTACAGAGAATATTGCTCAAAGAAGTCACTGCTGTGGACTCTTAGCATGAACAGTTCCTTCTGGTCAATCAAAAAACAAAACAAAACAAAAACCATTTTGCTAAATGCTTGGTGAAGTTCTCTTTTATCTCTGAAAGTATGGGACATTCTAAGAGTTGCAGGTAGATTCAGAGGATGTAAAGGTTTGAATCTCAGAAACCTTGAACTAGTCCTGAAGGGTGGAAGGAATTGTTGAGGGAGGGAGAGAGAGGTCATCACTATAGGACAAAGACATATGAGCTTAAAATCAAGGAAGGAGATTATGAAAAGGTACTGTTAGGTCAAGGCATCAAGAAAAGTAATTTAGGAAAAATTATTAGTTTTGATTCTTTTTCAAATGAAATGCCTCTGAGATGGAAAGAAAACGTACATTTACAACTTAGTGTAACATCTGCCATTTAGTCTCTCTAGAGAGCTTGCATCTTGGGCTTCCAGTGTTTTAGCAATAGTTCTACAATACCCCCTTCTTGCCTAAAATATTTTTCAGTATGAATTATTCATCAGTGTAAATGTAAAAATTTTGTTTTGAGGCTCCTTTTTGAGACTTATAGTACAGAGTCTTGAATGATTTGAATCATCACAAGATGTCAAGGATCAGCATTCTATATGTTTGTTTTTCAGAGGCCAGCTTTTGAGTGGAATTATGCAGATCTATGTGGCAGAGCTTGACCTAGGAGCCCGACTGTTTTGAAACAGACTGTTTTTCCCTTAAACCATTGGAGTTTCATTTATATCAACTTTGTGGCAGGGCCATAAGATTCAGGGTACTATATGAACAATGATAGGAACAGAATGAATGCTTTATTTTTGTGGCTGGCTCCATTTACCAGCAGATGGCTCTATTGTATCATCAGGAAATACACACATGTGTAAAATTGGTAGGCTTCTAAAGGGAATGCTAAGCAGTAGATTTGAGTTGTAAGTAGACAAGAAGATGTTTTATTTATTTTTTTTTTGAAACAGCTGTAACAACTGCATGCTCCCAAGAATATAGGATATATCCAAGGAGGTTCATTGGTGATCCTGATTCTAGAACATAGAAGATTGTCCTTTTAAGGGTTTCATATTGCATTGTTATGAAACAGGAAATTCTTACTCATTAATTACCACTATAGCCAGGAAGTTATTTAGTCTCAGTAGGGCCTGTAACTTCTCTTTCCCCATACTGATGTTACATATTCTTGTTTGTACCTGAGAAAGTGAAACTCTTAGACAATTTTTGGAGGAAAGTCTGCTCACACCTGCTGATTTGTATCCTATTCTCTACATGACTTGATTCTAAACCACGTGGTGTCTTAGCTTTCATGGAATTTACAAGAAGGCAAAGGTCTGAGGAAATGAGCTTCTCTCATTTCAAATGACATTGTTTCTCAGGAAAGATGAATGTTAAAAATGTAGGCCTTCACTCAATACCTCTGTTACAAACTACAGCACCCAAAAGGAGAGAGAACAAAAGGGAATGCTCTGCCTAGAGGCAGGGTGGGGTGGGGGGGGATGGGGTGGGGGTGATGGGAGGGATACTGGGAACATTCCTGGAGGAGACCGGGCACTGGTGGAAGGATGTAAATAATCACTGTAAGACTGAAATGCAAACACGAAAGTTCATAAGTTTGTAACTGTACCTCATGGTAATTCACTGATAATTTTAAAAAATATATATATAGGCCTTCTGGGCTCTTGAGGCAGTCAAGAGGTTTCTCAGAGGTGACTTGGGTTTGTATCCTGGCACACAGGCATTTCCTTACCCCATCTCCCAGGAGTGCCAGACATAGCCTTAGAGAGGCCCCAGGTCACAGGTGATCCTGGTGGTCCCAGGTACTACCACATCTTTGGGCCCTAGCACTGAATTATTTAGCCAAGATGGCCAAGTAGTTCTGGAAGTGGCCTTTGAGCCCTGAGCCCCCTGAGCACTGCACCTTCTTCTCCTGTCTCACACACACACACACACACACACACACACACACACACACACACACACACGGGGAAATGGAGGCTGCTACAGAGATGGCACAAAGGGCCAGAATTCATGCTTTGAATATGGGAACCTCGGGTTTAATCACCAGTAACACACGGTGAACAGAGCACAGCTGGCATTGCTTCCGTCCATGTCCCTCCCCACAAAAGGAGGGGGTTCTTCAGTGATATCTCCTAGGAACATGAAAGTTGGCCTTAACTCCTTAAAGAAAAGCTCTTTTTGTATTAAGAATAAAGGCTGCAGATTTCCCAAGTTCCAGTAATGGGTACTTTTATTCTAACTCTCTAAAGCTGACCATTGCCGTAATTTAATGTTTGTTTTTACTTAAGCCTGTATTCAGACTCCATTATTAAATAAGACTTTGTTTGATAAAATTTCATGTTGCATTACACTGTTGAAGAAACAAAGGAAAGCATCTGTGTATATTTGCTAGGTCTATTTCAGTCCATTAGGCTAGTTGTGATGTATTCACAGAAACTATACATGTTAAAAAAGTAATGCTTTTCTATTATTTTTTTTTAAAGCGTACACCCCTGGATGCTGGAGCAATGCTGGATAAAAAGGATGAAGTTTTATCCGAGCAGGTAATACCTTTCATTGGGACTGGAAATATCTGTTCTCAATGTGCAGTAGAACAAATGTAAATATAAAGATATATTTATTTTGTGTGTATCACTGTCACTGTCATCCCGTTGCTCATCGATTTGTTCAAGCAGGCACCAGTAACGTCTCTCATTGTGAAACTTATTGTTACTGTTTTTGGCATATCCAATACGCCACGAGTAGCTTGTGGGCTCGATACTCTCAGTAGCTTGCCGGGCTCTCCAAGAGGGGAGCAACTTACCTCTGTTGTTACATGGATGCACATAAACATATGCTCACAGCACATTACTTTTTTGGATGTAACAATTTTTAAATGTAATTATAGTAGTTTGGGTTATATGTTTATAGTAGTATTGACATTTTATGCTATGTGTTACCATGTACCTATAACAATTGCTCTAATCAGTATAGACCCTTTCAGCCGTTAAAACTTCTACATTTATATTTTGATTTTCACCACCAAGCTATCTTTAAACTAGTGGTTTTCCAAAATAAGAGATGCATAATTGCATTAGAAACAGATACTCCCAAAGGTAAGCAAAAAGCCATAGGGATCACACAGAAGTGATTTTCTCACATTATTTGAGTTTTTCTAATGTTGATTTCCCTCTTGGAATTTTGAAACTCACAGAAGTACAACAGGTCAGAGGTGGAGTTCAGGCTGTACTGGGCAGTCTGGACAATTTATAGGTCATCTGCAGGTACAGCAGTTCCCTAATTTCAGAGGAAATGGATGTAGGGATTAGTGGAGTCAGACCTGAAGGTGACTGGCCCATTTCTTGGTCTGATTACATTTTGCAAAGGCTATATATAGTGCAAATTTCTCTGCAACCATTCCCTGATTTTCTGGCAGGGGCTTGGCAAGCTAGAGAGGTAAGTTGCCTGAATCTGGGTAAGCTCTAGGACAGAGGTCCAGTTTTTACTCCAGGTAACAGTGAGAGAAAAGGAACTGCAGAAAGCTGAACTATATTTGCAGACACCTTTTCATAACAAAGACATCGACAGTGAAATCTGATAGATCTGGATTTTAGGGAAAAAATCAAATATAGCTTTTATTTAGATGCCATGATTTATTCAAAGTTTTTTATAAAAGGGTTTCATGCATATCACCTTCTCAAATTCAATTCAAAGAGGAAACATACTTGTGCTTTATAATTAACTTGCAAAGTATGATACACAGCCTCAATTTCTTTTAATTTATGAAATAAACAAAAAAGCCCTTCACCTCTTATTTTGGAATGTGTTTATTGTTTACTGCTGAATGAAGAGCTGGAAAGAAAGAATGAGGGTTAAAGTGCTTATTTGCCTTGCATATGGCTGACCCTAGTTTGAACCCTGGTGTCTAAAACGCATGCCCCTCCCCCCACCCCAACACTATCAGCAATGCGCCCTGAGCACAGAGACAAAAATAGCCCTTAAGTACTACCAGGTGTGGTTCAAATAACAAAAATTAGTAAATAACTGCTGACAAAATGTGATTGGTCTAAGCAATCTCTGCGTAGCACTTACTAAAAATGTATTGTTAAATGCCGAGGTCCGTTTCCGTATCATCAATAACCAGGTTCCTCATTGTTTTTTTTTTTTCTACAACAGACCAAAAAAAAACCTCAAAATGAGGCAAAATCATTATGAATTAGAAAGAACATAATTACAAACATGTGGTAACTTGGCAAAACAAAAAAGTAGAATTTCAAAGCCTCTGTCCTGGAAGAAATTTCAAATTAGTTAAGGGGGGGGGGCACACCCCTGGTGGCATTAGGATACACTAAGAGAAGTGTTCATTTTGTAGCCAAAGATTTCTTAATAATGTTTCACTTAAATCAGTAACAATTTACCTGCAAAAGTTCTCAGCCCTTTCATTCTTTGTAAAATAGTTTTTCTAATACAAACAGTCCCTAACATTTAATATAATAAAATGCAAACTTCACTCTAACTCATTGTACCTCTCATGAATAAGATATTGGTGAGGTGTTTCGGAAAGAAATAGATAAGCAAGGGATACAAATATAAATACATACATAGTACCCCGGCTTGCTCATAGCACAGAATCAGCAGAGAAGCTGGGATGAGAAAAGTCGTTTTCAAGGCTCCCAGATCAACTGCAGAACAGCACTGTGTGGCAGGGCTTATATGGCATGGCCCGGGAGGAGGGGGAGTCACCGAATATCCATAAAATAACCAGGTGAATTTAATTAGAAATTGGCAATGTTTGAGGAAAGAGACAGTAGGGTGTGTTTTTAAAAAATACATTACAGGCATTTTCACTATCTCACTTTTAATTAAGTTGAACATTTTATTGGATTTTGCTGTCTCCACTATTACTGTTCAAACAGATTAATCAAATACAGACACTATTTTTTTCTGACTCCAGTCTTTTAGTCTTATTGTCAGAAAGATAAAAACCGTAAAAGACACTCTCCTCATCCCCCTGTCCCCCACAACTCAACAGTACTATTTTAAAATTCAGTAGATGTTTTAAGAATGGAATAATGGTGCTGGAATTTTGGAAGGGGGTGGGATGCCTTGACACATATAGAGGTGTTAAACTATATTGTAGTGTAAACAAATATACTAGTGAAATTATTAATAGCGTGTAATTTACACTAGTAGTTAATAACTATTAACTATAGTTAGTCATATAAACCACTATAACTATTAATAGTATAAATTATACCCTTGAAGTTATATAATAGTGTAAATTAATTTTTTAAATGGATTAAAAAAAAGAAAACAGGTTAAGAAAAGGAAAGATGAAAAATGCAACTGACCCAAAGGTAAGGCAAGCAACTAACTTTTCTGAAATCTAAGATATAAGAACATTTCAGAATGGAATACTTGTCTCCAACAATCAAACATTTGTCCACTGGGTGCCACTGTCTTCCTTAGCAGGTTATGCCATAAAGTTGTTGCAGAGAAATTATCTTTTAGCATGTATTCAAGATTGTGTGTGTGCATGTGTACGCACACATGCTTGTATGCATGCATACATATCCATGAATATTTTAACACATTCATGTTCATGATTCAAGTATCACTTATTTAGAATTTGTTTAGGGGATGTTAGGATTGCTACCTGGCTCTGACTAGATCATCTAAGTCTGATGTCAACTGTGAGGGGGGAGCACCGTCCAGATAGCTGACCTGGGGGGTGGGCAGTGGGCAGCAAGAAAAGGGTGGGGAAAAACAGTAGAACTGTCAAAGACAAAGATTTGTACTTTTGTCAATCATTGGAATCCTGGTTCGGAGAAAATAGCAATCTTGTATTTATGAAAATCCTCCTGATTTTGCTTCTTAGAGGTAGAATGAACTCAGAACCCAAAGTATAGATGCTTGGGACTGGCATCCACATTCAGCATCTATTGATTCTGGACGTCACTTTATTTCAACTGAACCTTCCTAACGTCCCTTTCATCGAGGTTTTCCTTGGCTTCTATGAAAAAGCAGCAGCTGAGAAATAGAAAGTTAGGAAATTGTGCCTATTTCCTTTGTGAGGTCACACAGTAAATAGAATGCATTGTGATCTTCCCTCTGGCTAACAATTAATCTTTATTTCTTTTTGCAGTCATGTCACAATTGTTAAAAGAAATATGAGGTCAGGATAACTTTCAATTAAGACTTACAATCTAGGCTATTAGAAGCCGTAAGCTGTAAATTTGCAGTAATTTAGTTGGCTAAAGTGAAGAAGGCTCATAGGACTCCAACATTTGTCCTGGGAAGTAATGGCAAAGGATTCAAAACATCAACAAGTTTTTTTTTTAAAGAGAACACTTGACTGCATTGCAGGCAGGTTAAAATCTCAGAGAAAAATGTTTAGAAATGCAGTAGTAGATAAAAAATAATAGAGGCAACAGGAAAGCAGAAAAAAATATTAAAGGAGGACAGAAATAAAGAGTAAAAAGTTTTTTTCCGGAAAATCTTGCAGATAGCAGTTTGGGCAGATGTTTGGATTCTATCATCAGTGTATCCAGGAAGGACAGAGAAAGGATCCGGGGGCTGCAGTTTATGACTAGACACAAGCAAGCAGAACCCATTGCTTTTGTGTGAGACAGATTCTAGAAGACTGTCAAGAAAACCCGTTTCTTTTCACAAAGGATGGTGCCTTTCAGGGACGCCCTGCAGAGGTGCAGAGGGACACCGTCAGCCCCCTGCTAAGACACTTCCTCTGGCCACAGTGTTGGCCTGGGTCTCACTGATCAGGAGACTCTGGCTCCAAGGCCCTGACAGACAGAGCTGGAATGCTCCTTCCACTCTTGCTAGCTTTGTGACCTTGGGCAATTCCCTTCATTTCTCTGAGTCATCTCCTTCTTACCCAGAGGCCGGTGCACACAGTGGTTTCATCAGTTGTGAAAATGAAATGAAACAAGGGTATCTGACTCTTAGGGTCTCAATAAAATTTTGCTAGTGGTCATAAAGAAGCATATGATCCATATCATGTCACAGTTTTAGAGAGAGAATGTGCGTGTGTGCGTGTGTGTGTGCGCGCGTGCGTGCGTGTGCATGTGTGTGTGTGCGCGTGTGTGTGTGTGTGTGTGTGTGCGTGCGTGCGTGTGCATGTGTGTGCGTGCGTGTGTGCGTTCGTGTGTGCGTGTGTGCGTGTGTGTGTGTGTGTGTGTGTGTGTATAAGAAATTTCTTTTCTGGTGTCTTCAGGATAACTCCAGCTGTCGTTATCCTCACTTGGCTGCTCCACTATGAGACTCTTTGCTCTTTCTTGGTTCTTCAGCTTTCCCTTTCTATTTTGCTTCTGGGTTCTCCTGTCTCTTTTGGGCTACTCTCTGCTTTTCCCAGACTGGGAGCTAAGTGGATAGTTCTGGGTATTGAGTCATTTCACAGCTCTCTTGCAGAAACTACCAAGTGTGGGGGTTTGAGGAGGGCGTCTGCAATCAGACAGGAGATGGATGAATCACGTAGCAAGGGTGTAGCAAGAATTGGGACAGGCTTCTGGATACCATATCTAAGAAACCATTAGCTATACGTTAACTGTGCCATGCATTCTGGGGGAAAAGATTTTATGATTTGATGCAATGGAGGAGAGATCAGGAGTCTGGTGGAGAATGTGATTTTTAAAACAAAACCAAAAATTTCTGCTTTTCCCGGGTAGGAATGAGCAGAGACCAGGCACAACATGGAACCTCTTTATGGTTATTTGGAGCATAAAAACGTCCTGCTTTTGTTTTCATAAAGAGTCTTTGCAATATATTTTAAATGTAGAGAAACTTTAACGTAGAAGAACATGAAAATTTCATATCCTAATTCTTTAAAGAAAGTCTATGTGAGCCTTTTTCTTAATTCTTAGTAATAACTCATGTTCCAGTTACAATATTGTCTTACTGGTGAGAGAGGCATTTCTAGGAACAGAGCCTTGCTACAATAGATTTGACCTGTTGTGTTATAGTCAAAGAAGGTTTCCATCCCCGTACCACCTTGTCTTTTTCCCTGGGGTCTCCTGGCCTGGGTCCCTCTCCTCCTTAAAGAACAATAGAAGCAATTATGGAAGAGAACCTAAAGGTGGTGGCAGGGGCATGTGCAAAATGAAGGTTGATATCTAAATTCACATCTTACAGGAAGCATGCCTGGTCCCAAACCCCTGCACAGCATTGTAAATGCATGATAGAGCAGAAGGACTAATACTTAGTAAGCACTAGTGACTATGCTTAGATTTATATCGTCTCATTTGGTGAATAACAATAGCCCCATGAGAGATGGGCTGGGGCGATAGCACAGTGGGTAGGGCATTTACCTTGCACGCAGCTGACCTGGGTTGATTCTTCCGCCCCTCTCGGAGAGCCCAGCAAGCTACTGAGAGTATCCCGTCTGCATAGCAGATGAGCTACCATGGTGTATTCGATATGCCAAAAATAGTAACAACAAGTCTCACAATGGAGACGTTACTGGTGTCTGCTCAAGCAAATGGATGAACAATGGGATGACAGTGCTACAGTGCTACATGAGAGATACTATCATAATTTCACAAGGAAAATGAGACTCAGAAACATTAAATAATTTGCCCAAAGTCTTATCAGGGTAACTCCCCAGCCCACCCCTGCCCCTCCCATCATTCAGACAATACTGAACAGAAGGGAAAAGAAAGGGAGAAAGTACAGGGAGCCTCTTGGGGTCTGGAGGGGCTGTCTAAGCAGTATTCCCTGTATAGCAATGGTAAATGACAAAGCTGATATTAGGCCCCCGAATGGTTTTTAAATGCAAGGGACATAGATCAAAGACACTTAAAAGAAGTTTATTGGGTTTAGGATGTGACAGTGGTAGAACCTCAGTCAACCTGTATAAGGTTCTGGATTTCTTTGCTGGAACAGAAAAATAAGAGGACAAAGAAAAAAGAAAAAAACAGGAAAAGGAAGAGAAAGGAAAGAAAGGTTGGAGAAGGGGAAGAGGGAGAGGAGGAAGTGAAGGAGGTAGAGACATTTACTACTCAAGCAATGTGAATGAAAATAATCTACTTTGGGTGCCAAACTGGAATTTGGAGGATTTGTTTGATTCCTAGGCCCTTTGGCCCAGAGTCTCTGAACAGTAGCTAGTGGTGAAAGTCAAGACTTTCCATTTCTGGGCCACAGAATGTTGCTCAGTGTTAGACCACACATTTTGGCATGTGTGTGGACCAGGGTTTGATCCCCAGCACCAGATACTAAGTTGGTAAATAGTAAGCCTTGCCTAGCTCATTCTTTGACAATTACACCTGGTGCTTTTTCCTTATAAATTCAGTGTTCTCTTGTGCAGGTGTAACCATTTTTCCCAGCACCATTTGTGGAAGGTACAATTATTTCCCCCATAGAATTGTCTTTATAGCTTTTGTTTAAAAATTTTTATTTGAATGTCTGACTCTGTAGATTTGCAATTCTATTTCAGTGCTCTATAATGATGTGACTTTCAACAGTTCCTTATATTGGGAGACCCAGAATAAATTTGTAGAACTTTGCTGGAACTTAGATTTAGTTTTTAAGAGTCATTTACCAATACCCTTTCTCTTGGGAAAGGGTATTTGTAAATTTGTTTGCTTTTCCGTATCAGGTGACGGTTCTCAGGGCTTACTCCTGGCTCTAAATTCAGGGGTCACTCCTGGTAGCGCCACAATGAGGGCGGAAGTGGGGGAATTTATGGACCATATGTGATGCCAGGGATTGAACCCAGGTAAGTCATATGCAAGGCATGTGCCATACCTACTGTATTATTGCTTTGACCCACCAATACCTTTTTCTTAGTGTGAGGATCACATTGGCACTCATTTATGGTGTGTATCTGAGAACTGAATGAATATTCCTTCACCTTTAGCCCTGAGTATAGTAAGCTAAATAAACAAAAAGGGAAAAAGACTAGCATGTTTGACTCTAAAAATCAAAATCATTTTATACTATAGACTCTAAAATAAACTCCCATTACTTAGCACTTAGTTTTCAATTTATATTTTTAAGTTTAAAAATAGAAAGAATATAGATCTCAAGCAAATGTTTAGATTCTGAATATGTGAGAGTGGCTAAAATGGTTTGACGAATACTGAGATTGCCGTTCAGAAATGTTTTTGATTCATTTTTCATTGTTTGAATGCAACAATGAATCTCTTGATGTACCGTTGACTTGAAATAAGTAATGTGCCCGTGGTAGGAGTATTCATTTCTGAAAATGCTCAAGAGTTATGCTTACTATGCCAATCTGAAATCATGAGTTTTGTGAATGAGTTTCTGTTTTGTTTTCCAATCTATCTGTGGTATTAAAGTCTGCTTTAATGCCACAAATTACCAGCAGTCTATCTGACTGGGAATTAATTTCCTTATCACCAGGAAACATAGTTATTGGGAATTTTGTTAAATAATTTGATTAACCCGAGTTCTGGCTTAAACGGAAGAGTATTCCTTATAATAAAAACACATACAAACACATGCACACATTTATGTAGCCTGTTGTCTACACAGATGTCAGTCTTTATGCTGTTACTGGAATTTGGGGCAGCAATTGGGAATCTCAGTGAACATGAAGCAGAAAAGCAAGCTGTTAAAGAAATGTATTGTTTTGAATGGAATCAGGCACAATGACAAATGGGCTTCTGTTGTTATTGTTGTTACAGGCGGGATGTGTGGACTGCTGGCCTGTTACATAACTAAAGACTTCCTTTTGCTTGTAAATGTCAAGATCAAACAGAGGTCAGTTTTAAATAGCTGACCTGGTGCTAATAAATGTGACTTTCTCCTCCGAGAAAAGGCAAAAGCCTTCTCCTTATGAGTCATGGCACTACTGATAAGAGCAGGTGTATTTTTAATATAGGCTTAGCCTGCGTTTCTTCTGACATGCCATGTAGTTTACCTGGTAAACTGATTTTCACTTTTTAAACATATAAAAAATTAAAAAAATTAAGTTCATGCTTTTGTTCAATTATTCATTTATTTCTTCAATAAATATTTCTTGAGCTTGTACTTAGTAAGGCATTCTGCTAAACTTCCTATTAATTTGCTAGTGCGTTTCTGCCAATGACCTGTAATAACTATATAGAATAGATTTTGCAAATACAGAAAAGTATTTTGTGGGTTTGTAATCCTTTTGTCTGCTCTTTCAATATACTCCCAAGGTATTCTGACTCTAGGGCACCCAATCTGCCGAGTTCCAATGCATCATTTGTCTGATGGTCTGCCTAACACCAGGTCTGAAAACCCAACTGCCTATTGAACAATTCCACCAAGGTTCTCTCATTCAACTCAGATTCAACCTTTTCTTATCTCATCAGCTCCCATATCCCCTTTGCCAGGGCTAGTCTGTCACCACAGGGCTTATAAAAGAATCAGTGCAGGTTTAAATCCATCTACATAGAGGTTCAGTGATCCCAGAAGGTCCAACTTGGTGATGCTCAATCCCAGTGGAGTTTGCCCACCTCCCCCCCTACAATAAGCCTGAAAGTTATGTACTGCTGGGAGCTAGTGGTAGTGATTCTGTGACATTATGCTCAAGCTCTTGTCCTTAGAACTCAAGATTAAAAGCAGAGGACTGGAAACAAAAGTCAAATTCAGGAAGAGCACAGGGTAGAGCAAGAGAGCTGGCACATGTGGTATACTTAAACAGAAAGACTGGGAAACATGGAAAACCATCTTCTTTTTTTTATTTTCATTTTTATCTTTGTAGACAAATACCATAGAAGATTTCTATATTATGAGAGATAACAGAACTAAAGTAATGTGTAGTTTCTGTTTTGACCAAGGAAGTCTATAAAAAACAACGACAGAAATTGCAAGAAAATTCTAAATTAGGTACAGACAACTACAATACTAAAAATAGATGAAACAAACAATTTCCAAATTATCAAAAGAAAGTTTTCTCCTAAAATGAAAAATCTAAGTGCACTCAATATAAAATGTAAGACTATATATTATGATGGCAGTTATGGCTTTAAAAATGGAAATCAATTTAATTTAATGGGAAAACCATCTTCTTTTATATTATCTTTACCAAGGGGATGAGTGAGCACTCTGCATTGAGCTTAAGACATATAAGATGGATGGGGAAGGAGTGATAGCACAGCAGGTAGGGCGTTTGCCTTGCACGTGGCCGACCCGGGTTCAATCCCCAGAATCCCATATGGCCCCCTGAGCACTGCCAGGAGTAATTCCTGAGTGCAAAGCCAGGAGTAACCCCTGTGCATTGCTGGGTGTGACAAAATAAAAAAAGGCATATAAGATGGAAAAACAAAAGGAGTTGGGTAAGAGCAAGAAGTTTAAAAGAATTATATTCTATATATCCTGAGAATACATCCTCTGCCCATTCTCAGGAATTTTCCTCTAGGACCATTCTTTCTAATCTCACCCTGCATATTTCCTTCATATTCCCCATATAGTTATATCAATCTGCAGATCATTCAGCCAACCCAGCAGTGTTAAGAGGAAGGGAGATAAGAAATGATGGAGATTAAACCCAGGGCCTCACATAAGACAGGCATAGACTCTATTTGAGAGAGCTTAGCCAGTCCATGATTCTGTTCTCTTTCCACACATCCAATTAATAGCAAACCCACATACATAACTATAACCCATGCTTTTCACTAGCAGAGAGGGTAGGTTTTTCAAATGCTACATAAGATACCGAACACAGAAAGGTATAATAACCCATCTGTCCTTCATGAAGCTTAATAAGAAATTTATAAAATTATGAAAGAATGATACTCTTTACTGAGCTTTATTATTTTGTTTTACTGTTTTTGAAAAGTAAAACAAAAAGTAAAACATATGGTTACTTTGAATTAAAATTTTTTTAGCATTTTCTTAGTTTGTTATTTTTAAATTAATCAAAGTGCTTATAGTATTTGTTTTAATTTTCAGTATGGTAAATGCCAGTAGATACGGTCCGCATAAGGAAAAACTTTTTAGGTCCTCAATAGGTCATAATAGTATGAAGAGGGCCTGAGAATAAATAAATTATGGATTGCACAAACTATTGATCTAGTGGTTAAACCAGGTCTTTTAAGAAATACAACCTTCTTAGGAATGTGAATCATTATAAAAATTATCATTACATAAGTGGGCTAACAATTTAATATAATTCTGATTCACAACTAAGTAATAAATATGATGCAGTACCCCTACACAGGAAAATCACTTTAGTTAGAAACATGGACAACTGATATTCCCATAAGTTTATTATCTAACATCTTCAAATATGTTTCCCCAAACAGCTTCCCACTTTAATGCAAATTGTTTCACCATCCTAGGCTTTGAGGGTGTGGAACTTTTACCTTGTCTCCCCATCTCTTATTCTGCCATCCCCATCTTGATTATTTGTGTTTTCTTTGTAATATACACACTATCTGAAGTTAAGTTGTGATTCCTTCTGATGAGAACAAGAACAGCCTACTCTAAAGTCCATCTGCATTTATTTCCCAGACTTTCGAGGGATGTCCAAAAGTTGCTTGTTTGTAGTTTCCTAAAGCTTAAAGTCATCAAAAGCACTGAGGAATTTGGAGATTGAGGAGAAGAGAGGCTCAGAGAAACTCAAGGATAGTTGAACTCATTTACTTCATACCACAGAGAAGAGTAAATTTTATGGCTACAACCGATAGGGAAGTTTGTGCTCTGTTCCACAAGTGTTGTGGAACTGAGCTCATGCTTTAGAGGCAGGCCAACCGTGTGTGAGCTGGGACATGTGTGTGGCCCCTGCAGTGAAGTGCACAATCAGCTTACCTATAGGATCTTCACTTCAGGACAAAGAGTCTCAGTGGTGACTAGGAAGAGAGCAAAGAGTCTGAAAAATCTCCATACATAACCTCCTCTCTTCATATTTTAATTACTGATTGACCCTTTATTAGATTTGTCATCTTTTTACAGAGAATTTAAGTGCTTCTTCCTGACTCTGAGATGCTCCCCTCCAACTTGGGGGTGTTACTGTTGTTTCCCACTGCAGTTCAAACTTGAAATTTCTAACTCCTGATACCACTCCTGACTCTGTTTGGAACCAGACTTTTGTGCAGATATAATGAGTTAAGATCATATACAGGAATGAGATGGGCCTCTAATTCAGTCAGTATTATTATAAAATAGGAAATATCTGGATATACAGACAGGGAGAAAGTTATACGAAGGAAAAAGCATAAGTACCAATGAAATGACTAGAGCAGGAGGAGACATAACAGACGAGTCTTCCTACTTGCCCAGAGGAGTCAACCTACTGATGCCTATCTCTTAGGCTTCTGGCCACCAGAACCACAAATCACATATCTGTTAAGTCACCAGTTTTTGTTATTGTTGTTGTTTATTTGTGTTGGTTTGGTTTAGATAAGGGGTCCCCTTGGTAGTCAGGGGCTATTCCTGGATTCCTGGTTCTGTGCTTGAGAAGGGGGGCGGTATCATTCCTCGTCATGCTCTCTGGAGCATGTATTGCCTAGGAGGGAACTTAGCATGTGCTCCAGCCTCCTGAATCATCTTTCCAACTCTAAGTAACTCAGTTTTTAATACTCTTACAACATCCTGCAACACTAATTCTAGAATAGCCACATTTCCAAATCATAGAAAATTTATTTGGGAAAGTTTATTTTAAGATATGTATAAACCTATAAATGTCGGCAATTAACAGGTTAAGGGAAAATATTAATAAATGAAAAAGTTTGCTTTATCTA
Source organism: Sorex araneus (assembly GCF_027595985.1). NCBI lineage: Eukaryota > Metazoa > Chordata > Mammalia > Eulipotyphla > Soricidae > Sorex > Sorex araneus. The sequence goes on along the minus strand of NC_073307.1, from coordinate 32,146,526 downwards.
GGGTAGGGAATTTGTCATGTGTTTTTAGCTGTAAAACTTAAATGAGACCAAACCAGTTCCATGAGCTAAATATATCTTCAAACACGTGGTTCCTGCCCATTCAACAGATAGGATAGGTAATTTCCTTCCTCTTTTTAATTTTTTTTTCTTTTTGTTGTGGAACTACTCCCAGCAGTGCTGGAGTGGGGACCGGTAATTGGGGTGCAGGAGTGGGGGGAGGTGGTAGTCCAGGGAGGACAGGCTGGGACAAAACAATAGATCCTACACATACAAGTTTATGTTCTACCACTTGAACAACATCCTCAGCCAAAAAATTGGTAATTTTTAAAGCGTTTGTCTCTGTTATTTATTGTCATGAACTGTTACAGTTTGTAACACTAGTCTGTGAGCTTTTGAAGTATTCCATACAATGGAAGCCCTTGTCATTCCTTTCTCTGTAGCATGAGATATATAAAGTTTGGCAACACTCAGTTTGTTTTGAGTGACCCTGGAAATATATTCCACAATAAATTGCTGTATATTGCATGGAGTACGAAGAAAACCTAGAGAAAAAGATAATGAAGGGTTGCAAATCAGAATATTTGCATGATTTAATGTGGTTTTAATCATTCCATCCCATGATGGATTGAGAGGATGGATGGCGAAGAAAAGAAAAACTTTAAATATATTTGGGCTGATACACCTGGATTATTCCTTTTTTTTTTTTTTTTTGCTTCTTGGGTCACACCCTGTGATGCACAGGGGTCACTCCTCGCTCTGCACTCAGGAATTACCCCTGGCACTGCTCAAGGGACCATATGGGATGCTGGGAATCGAACCCGGGTCGACCGCATACAAGGCAAACGCCGTACCTGCTGTGCTATCACTCCAGCCCCGATTATTCCATTTTTTGAAAGAAGGAAGTTTAAGGAAATAATGAACATAAGAATGAAATACAAAGTGTTTTTGAACATATTAACTTTTTAATTTCTAATATGTGTTATTAATATCAAGTGAAAATATTAAGCAGATTGTTGGAAACGTATGTTCCCAACATATGTTTGGAAACACAAGATAATATGAAGCTACTTGTGTTAGTATGAATGCTAAAAAAAGAAATGGGAGTCATAAACATGTGACTAATGATTAAACCACTGCATCAATGAAATCGGCAAGATTTCATTAGGGTATAGACAAGGGAAAGAACAGAACCAAACTCTGAGCTTCCATTAGAAAATAGTAATTAGTACAAAGAAGGATAATTATTATGTTGTAATGTTTTAATAACTATTCTTCTATTGTAATGCTTTGGACTGGAGCGATAGCACAGTGGGTAGGGTGTTTGCCTTTCGCATGGCCGACCTGGGTTAGATTCCTCCGTCCCTCTCGGAGAGCACAGCTACTGAGAGTATCCCACCCACATGGCAGAGCTTGGCAAGCTACCTGTGGTATATTCAATATGCCAAAAACAGTAACAAGTCTCACAATTGGAGATGTTCCTGGTGGCCGCTTGAGCAAATCGATGAACAACAGGATGACAATGTGACAGTGCTATTGTAATGCTTTTATTTCCCCCCTCTTTTAGACACAATGGGAGGATAGTTTTTTATTTTGTCAATTATGACTCTCATCTGGATTTGATTTAGTAAGGAGGGAAACACATGATTCAGCAATCTGAATGTGTGAGTGCTGGAGGCAGTAGTCAATATGACTGAGTTGTCTTTTTTTTTGCATGCTCTGAGGGCATTATTGGATTAATGTGGATTAGATGCATCATGTTATACAAGAAAATTTCAAATATCATATAAACATAAAAATACATATGAGCATAAAAATATAATTGCGTTAAACACCCATGAAGTGGACTTTAATTGCCCCCTGTCTTCATATCTGCCATTTCTAGAGAACTACTCTGTTCTGACTTCGATCTTGTAATAATTTTGTGTCTGTCAACCACAGAACTCCTGCCAGAGGAAATAACCTTTGAACACATAAACTTGGTGCAGTCAATTATGATATCCCATTTTCCTGACCATAAAGATTGATCCAGAGAGGTCATATGAACAAAAATGGGTCAAATAGAGCCGTTTTTTTCCCAGTTTGTTTCTGGAGGACAAATTGCTTTACTATAGAGGTCATGAATGTGAAAGGTTATATATAACTTTCCCCCTATATATAAAGGAAGCTATCTACACTGGGAAATAATGAGGTCAACACATAGAGCGGCACCAAAAAAATAGAGGTAAGAAGAACAGAATACTATATCTTCTTTTGAGTCATGAAATCTATTTATGAAAATCCAGTTCGACTTCCTTGGCAATGTAAGTAGTTCAAATCATGTCATATTTCTGTATACAATAAAATGAAATACAATTCCCCCCCCCAAAAAAAATCCAGGTTATTATTGGCTAAATTATTTGAGCCCACTTCTGGAGCTGAAAGTAGTTTGGGTTTAAGATGTCAAACTTAGGGGCTAGAGCAATAGCACAGCAGGTAGGGCATTTGCCTTGCACACAGCTGACCCGGGTTCAATTCCCAGCATCCCATATGGTCCCCTGAATACTGCCAGGGGTAATTCCTGAGTGCAGAGCCAAAAGTAACTCCTGTGCATCGCCGGGTGTGGCCCCCACAAAAAAAGAGGTCAAACTTAATATTCACTAGTAAAAATGTGTATTCCCACTTCTATATAATTCAAGAACACAAAAACAGTAATATAAAATGATGAATACACATCAATATTCATTCAGCACTTACTACAATATGACTATTGTACTATGTGGAAATAGTACATATATATGACTATATGGAAATAACTTTGGCTTGAAAGTTCAATGACAGATGATTGAATAAAGAAATTGTCTTATATATACACAATGGATTACTATGCAGCTGTAAGAAAAATCTTACAATTGGCTTAAATGGAACTTGAATGGAACTAGAGGGTGCCATGTTAAGTGAAGTAAATTAGAAGTTTAAGGACAAATAAAGGATTATCTCACTCACCTAAAGTATAGAGAACTAAAGATAGGAATAGGAAGTAACATAAGGATAAATCTTTGATCTTTTATTGCAAAACAGATACTAATTTGTGGAAGCAGGTGAGAGGACAGGAAGAAGTGAATTAAAGGACATAGGTGAAAGGTCTGTGCCACTTTTGTGGTGTTAAAGGTGTAATTTTGTCCATCAAAGCCATACAAGTAAACACTGTTGTAATCATGCTACTTAAACTACAAATAAATATATTAACTTAATTACCAAGTAGGGGCTAGAGCGATAGCACAATGGGCAGGGCATTTGCCTTGCATGCGGTCTACCTGGGTTCAATTCCTCTGTCCCACTCGGAGAGTCCAGCAAGCTACCGAGAGTATCCCACCCACATGCAGTGTCTGGCAAGCTACTCATGGCATATTCAATATGCCAAAAACAGTAACAAGTCTCACAATGGAGATGATACTGGTGCCCTCTTGAGCAAATCAATGAACAACCATACAACAGTGCTACAGTGCTACCAAGTAGTGGAGAGGGGATTATAACTCTGGATGAACTGCTGTTATCATAAGAACAATAATGTAGTTCTTGAGCACTTTGGTGATGGTGGAATGCAATAATTCTAGGACTATCAACATTAACATATTACCCATTTCAGATTTGGCTGTACATAAAGCACAAACTTGAAATACAATAAAGACGACTGTTGAGATTGTTGCACTAGAAATCCCTTATCCATTCAAACTGTGACCTTCTCTCTTGCCCAGAAGATGATGATGATGATGATGATGATGATGATCATCATCATCATCATCATCATCATTATCATCATCCTGTTGATTGTCGAATTTCTCAAGTGGTCTCAGTCACATCTCCGTTTTTCCTAACCTTCTGATGCCACGTTGGAGGCTCTTTCAGGGTCAGGGGAATGAGACCCAGCTTGTTATTGGTTTTGGCATATGAATACACCATGAGTTTGCAGGGCTCTCCCATATGGGCAGGAAACTCTCATTGCCAGGTTCTCCCAGAGGGAGAACTAAACTATAAGATGTCCGGGAGCTTGGTTTTAAGTCTCTGGATGTTGGCTGTTGGTGGGATTACACGGCGCTGGGGAAAGTCCCTGGGTATGACTGCCTAGTGACTGGAAAATGGGAAATCTGGAAGAAGAGGTCCAGTCTCAATCCGAGCAGCCTTGGAGGTCTCAGCCCCGGGTTCCACAGCCAGGCTCGCGGGCAAGAGACTCTCTGTGCCCAGAAGATCTAAGAGATCATATTATTTAAAAAATTAATTAAACCAAAATTATTTTATTATCTCTACAAACAAATAATTTATAATCCATGAGAAATCTTCTAAAAGCTGTTTTCATATTATTTATATGTGTATATAAATATATAAAAATATAAATATATATATATATATACATACATAGACTGGCTCTTGCCACCGCACCTGGCTGTCTTCACCAGTTGAGTTTCTCTCCTTGCCCTGAGCAGAGCCCCAGCAGCCAGAGACCTCCGGAACCCAGGCACAGCCATGCTCAAGGCCTCTCTCCACACGTTCCTTCATGCATGAAGGAACTGGCAGAGCAACCCAAGTGTGCGGGACCTGGGGCTGAGATCTCTAAGCCTGCTTGGATCAGAACTGGGCCTCTTCTGCCCAGATCTCCAATTTTCCAGTAACTAGGTGGTCACACTCAGAAACTGTTCCTGGCAGTTGTGTAATCCCATCAACAGCCAACATCCAGAAACTATAAAACCAAGACATCTTATAGACTAGTTCTCCCTCTTGGAGAACCTGGCAAGTTACCGAGAGTTTCCTGCCCACATGGGAGAGCCTGTCAAGCTCCCCATGGTGTATTCATATGCCAGAACCAGTAACAATGATGGGTCTCATTCCCCTGACCCTGAAAGAGACTCCAATGCAGCATGAGGAGACAAAGAGACTCCAATGAAGGGCGAGTAATCGATGATCAACGGGATGATGATGATGATGATGATGATGATGATGATGATGATGATGATGATGATGATGATGATATACTGGCAAAAGTCAATTTATATTTTGGATTAAATTTTTTTTTAATTGCTGTGTTTACATACCCTTACAAGAAAATGTCCTTAGCTTTCAGGCTCGGAAGGGGCAAAACCAAAGCTGCATAAGCAGGTTTCCCAGCTAGAGAGAAAACTTGATGCTGTGGAGGAAAAAGGGAATATGTTGGAACCATCTGAGGTATGCTGTAGAAGAAAAATTTTTATTTCAAAGGGTACCTAAACTTTTACCAACTAAATATCAATAACAATATTTGCTAAAGGCAATTTTATTCCCTGATAAATATTTATATGCAAATATCGTTAACAATATTGCTTTTTAAATTTGTTCAATATATATGATTTCAATTCATATTAGCTGAATATCTTGTTAATTTTATAATTTTATAAGCTTAATATCTTGTTAAATTTACATACAAATATTTGTAGTTTTCAAGAAAACCTTTTTGATCATTTTTAGAGAATTATTCATAACAAGCAATACAAAATAAGTTATTTAGGGACTGCTATTGGGGCAAGATTGGGTGGTGGTTGGAAAAATTTGAAATAATGGTGGCAGGTAAGGTGTAATGATGCTGGGATTGGTGTTGGAATACTGAATGTAATAAATTATTGTGAACAATGTTATAAAAATAAAATTTAAAATATCTTAAAAAATTTTAAAAGAAATTTGGTATGTATTTTTATGGCTTTAAAAATACATTTATTTTTATCTTTATAATTTAAATTGTGTATATTTGTACATGTGTGATGCCAGAGATCCAACCCAGGACCTTTCATATGTAAGGCACACTGTACCACATCCTTGGCCTTGATATATACTTTGAGTCAATTATTTTATAAAGATTTTTAATCCCTGGACATTTACATATGTTATATAAATATACCTCTTGTTCAACCCAGATGGGTTTGTTTCTGTTATATGTGGTGTTTTTACTTTATTTTATATCAATTTGCTTGAACAGGCACCAGTAACATCCCCATTGTGAGAATTGTTACTGTTTTTGGCATATCGAATATGCCACGGGTAGCTTGCCATGCTCTACCGTGGGGGCAGGATACTCTTGGTAGCTTGGCGGGCTTTTCAAAAGGGACAGAGAAATCAAACCTAGGTCGGCCACATGCAAGGCAAAAGCCCTACCCACTGTGCTATTGCTCCAGTCCTTATTTTATATATATGCATATATATATGTATTTCAAATATATTTCATATTTTCATAAAAGCAAAAACACCCCAAATAGTGCTCAAATTCACATCAAATTCACCAGGAGTGGCCAATCCCTGACTACTGACTGTATAGCCAGAAGTAAATCCTGAGAACCACTGGGTTTGACCACAAAACAAAACAAAGAAAAATTTTATCATGAAATTCATATCCTTTCTGCTTTAAACATCATGCTCTTTAGATGGTGAAAAATCCAGGGAGTCTGTCTCCCAAGAGTTAAGTTTCAAGAACCATGTGTAGGGGGCTGGAGTGATAGCACAGCGGGTAGGGCGTTTGCCTTACACGCGGCCGACCCGGGTTCTAATCCCAGCATCCCATATGGTCCCCTGAGCACCGCCAGGGGTAAATCCTGAGTGAAGAGCCAGGAGTAACCCCTGTGCATCGCCGGGTGTGACCCAAACACCAAAAAAAAAAAAAAAAAAAAGAACCATATGTAAAACATATTACAGATTTGGCTGTACATAAAGCACAAACTTGAAACACAATAAAGATGATTGCTGAGATAGTTGCACTAGAAATCTCTTATCCATTCAAATTCTGTGACCTTTTTCTCTTGCCCAAAAGATCTGAGATCATTATTTAAAAAATTAATTAAACCAACATTATTTTCTTATCTCTACAAACTAATCATTTATAATCTATGAGGAATCTTCGAAAAGCTATTTTCATATTAAATATATTGGCTGAAGTCAATTTAAAATTTGGATTAAAAAAAATTAACCACTGTGCTTACATACCCTTATAAGAAAATGTCCTTAGCTTTCAGCCTCTGAAGGGGCAAAACCAAAGCTGCAAGAGCAGGCTTCCCAGCCGAAGAAAAAACGTGATACTGTGGAGAAAAAAGAGGACATCTTGGAACCATACAAGGTATGCTGTAGAAGAAAATTTTTATTTCAAAAGGTACTTAAACTTCTATCAACTGATTAGTCTGCAAAGTCACTTCTGGCTAGGCTGGAAGTTTATACTCAAATTCAAGATAATAAATAACAATAACAATATTTGCTAAAGGCAATTTTATTCCCTGATAAATATTTACATGCAAAAATATTATTAATATTGCTTTTAAGTTTGTTCATATATATTTTAACCCATATTTATTAAATATCATTAATTTTGTGAGTGGTATTTGCCATATGAATATTTTGAGAAGGTTGAACCATCTCAACTATTAGCTTTTGTGTAGTAAATACAAATGTGTCACAAAATCTAGCATATAGGGATCAGTGGTGTGGTTCAAGTGGTAGAGGACATGCCTAGCACATGCAAGATCCTGAGTTGAATCCCTAGCACCACACTGGGATTCTCCTAGAACTGTCAGATGTGGATCCAATGACCCCTGAGTATCAGGCCCAGGCACTGATCCCATAGTGCAAGTTGAGCATTGCTTGGAGCAAATACTTCCAGTTTTATTTATGAATTTTTAAAAAGAAATGTGGAATATATTTTTAAGGTTTTAAAAAAATATATTTGTTTTTATCCTACAAATTCAAATGGTGTATATTTGCACGTGTGATACCAGAGAGCCAACCTAAGACCTATAATGTGTAAGATATACTGTACCACTGAGCTACTTTATTTCAAATATATATACATATATACATATGTATATATCACTGTATCACTGTCGTCCCATTGCTCATCGATTTGCTTGAGTGGGCACCAGTTACATTTCATTTGTCCCTGTCACAGGAGAATGAGACCCATATTGTTACTGTTTTTGGCATATCGAATATGCCACGGGTAGCTTACCAGGTTCTGCCATGTAAGATTCTGCATCCTCTCTTCTGGGAGCTTTGTTTTATAGTCTCTGGATCTTGGCCATTGATGAGATTACATGGTGCTGGGGGTGGTTTGTGGGTTTGGCTACCAAGCTACTGGAAAACAAGGGACCTGGGTGGAGGAGGCCCAGTTCCAATCAGAGCACCATGGGTCCAAATACCTGGGTTCCTCTGTCGGTTCCTTCATGGGTGAAGCTCTTCTGAGCAGGTGGAGAGTGGCCTTAAGCATGGCTTTGGCTGGGTTCTGGAAGTTTTTGGCTGCTGGGACTCTGCTTGGGGTGGGAGGGAAATTCAAACTGCCCCCCTCCGAGGGGCCCCGGGTGAAGACAGCCTGGCGCAGAGGCAGGAGATTCTGCCATATGTATATATATTTGAAATAAAGTAAAAACATACTCATATATTCCAAAGGCAAATGGATCTCTATTTGGTACCACATCTATGAATATATGACATGATACCAGTTGATTCAGCCATGTCAGACATTTTTCTTAATCATTTCTAATTCTTAACATGTGCATGTCTTTGTTCTTCCATGAAATGAGAATAGGGATGCAGGGGAGGACAACAATTATTTTATCACTGGTGATGATTTTAAAATTTTGCTTGATTTGGGAGTGATACCTGACAATGATGAAGTACAATTGAACTGATGGTTAGCTACTCCTGGTTTAGTGCTTAGGAGTTCCTTCTTATCAGGATCAGGGGGCCGTGCAGTGTCAAGATTCCCACGTGCTCTAGACCTTGTTATATCTCCAATCCAAATAAGCACTTAAAAGAAAGAATGAGGGAGGGAGGGAAGGAGGGAGGGAGGGAGGAAGGGAGGGAGGGAGGGAGGGAGGAAGGAAGGAAGGAAGGAAGGAAGGAAGGAAGGAGAAAGAAAGAAAGAAGAAAGAAAGAAAGAAAGAAAGAAAGAAAGAAAGAAAGAAAGAAAGAAAGAAAGAAAGAAAGAAAGAAAGAAAGAAAGAAAGAAAGAAAGAAAGAAAGAAAGAAAGAAAGAAAGAAAGAAAGACAGAAAGAGAGAAAGGGAGAAAGAGAGAAAGGGAGAAAGAGAGAAAGGAAGAAAGGGAGAAAGACAGAAAGAGAGAAAGGGAGAAAGAGAGAAAGGAAGAAAGGGAGAAAGACAGAAAGAGAGAAAGGGAGAAAGAGAGAAAGGAAGAAAGGGAGAAAGAGAGAAAGAGAGAAAGAAAGGAAGAAAGGAAAGGAAGAGAGAGAAAGGGAGGGAGAAAGGGAGGAAGAAAGAGAAAGAAAGAGAGAAAGAGACAGAGAAAGAGACAGAGAAAGAAAGAAAGGAAGGAAGGAAGGAAGGAAGGAAGGAAGGAAGGAAGGAAGGAAGGAAGGAAGGAAGGAAGGAAGGGAAGAAAGAAAGAAAGAAAGAAAGAAAGAAAGAAAGAAAGAAAGAAAGAAAGAAAGAAAGAAAGAAAGAAAGAAAGAAAGAAAGAAAGAAAGAAAGAAAGAGAGAGAGAAAGAGAGAAAGAAAGAGAGAAATAAAGAAAGTGGTGTCAGGTGTCAAATCTAAGGCTTCACATGCAAGACAAGTACTGTACAACTGAGCTTACATTCCCCCAACTCAAAGGTGATTTTCAGAATATTGAGTTCAAATAAAGCTACTATCCACAAGATTTAAAAAAGGATATATAATCATATCTGAAATACTTGGTGAAGCAGGGTAGTTTTTATTGAAAGTTATTTAGAAAAATGTGAGGGGACAGAAAGAGAGAAGTACATATTTGAAAGAAAACAGAGGCTTCTCCACAGTGGAAACAGGCAAGCAAAGAAAGGTAGAGAATAGTAAGTGAGAATCATGTTTAAGGGAGAACTCAAGTTTGAAGTCAAGCCTGTATCTGGAATACTTTGGGTAAAAGGGTGAGATATCCAATTGGTTTCTAATTTTCCCCCTTTTTCAGCTTATTGAAAAATTACAAGCAGAAGTGAAAACATCTCAAGAGCAACTTAAAGCTATAGTAAGTATTTTCCTCTTTTGAAAAAAATCCCTTTATTGTCATATTGTTCTGCAAATGAATAGAAGACTTTCAGAAGTTAAAACTGTGTTCTTTCAACGCAAACCAACTCTCAAGGTTAAGAATGGGCATTTTTATTACCTTGACAGTGTGGTGTTCCATAAATAAAATTCTGATTAGTGTTATGATAAAAATTATGAAACTGAGCTTATATATATATATATATATATATATATATATATGCAACCAGATGGTGTCATCAAATATCATTAAGCCAAGAGAATCAGACAATAAGGGCAGGAAGAACAGAGAAACCAGACAAATTCAGTGAGTATAACGGAACTAGAAATTATACATCAAATATAGGTCTAAAATAGTGTGACTTAAACTATGTTTTAAAGTGTGTTTGAAGAATTACCTAGAAAATCTCTTCAGACAAATGTCCTGGATCTGTTTTCTAGATGCCTAGCGTGGGAACTAAGCATCTGTACTTCTAGAAGCAGCTAGATTCACAGATGCTGGTGCTACCAGCCTTTGGACCCTATTTCAAGGAACCTTGTTTCATACTGATTCAGTCTAGAGAATTTTTTAAAGATAAAAGATAAAATCAGGTTCTGAATAGTCTTATTTTTGTGATAAGCAGTCTCTGAAAGAAACTCCATCAATTTCTAGGGTAATTTTTATTTGTCTTTAGGCTTTCTTCATTCAGAAAACTCAGGAGCATCTTCTGCCACGATAGTCATATATAGTCACACCCTGTCCCTTCCCAAGGATAATACAGCACCCTGAGCATTTCCTCTAAGGCCAGCTCGCCATCCTTTTAGTTCTCTCATCTCATGCCATGGAGTGACTGCTTGATTAGGGATTCCAACCAACCATATTAAATTGCCAATTTTCATAACAACAAAGACCTCAAACAGATCTGAGAAACAAAAACTTAAGGTCTAGCTGTCAAATAATAAATCCTGCTGACCCTCCTTTTAGGATATGAAATGATTTGATATGGATAAAATCTTCACCTTTGCCCCAATTTTGTGCTGGGAGAGAAAAGCTTATTTGCTGTGGTAGTCAGTTGAGCTTCTAACTCTAAATTCATCAAGTTGAACAATACTCAAAATGACTAAGGTCTGCATTTGTGATGTTGTGACACATTTTGAGAAGAGTGTGTGTTTCATTAGCACAGGAGTCTGTCCAAGATGCTTCTGCTGGCCTGTCCTTGAGGATGCCATGTAATGAGTATTGTCAGAAGCAGTCTTCTCATCCCAGACTGATACCCAAAGCCATGTACTAAAGGGGATTTTTTTAGCTCAATTTTAAAAGAACAGTTTATTCACCAAGGTTCTGATATTAGCTTCCAGCATCTCTGCATGCAAAAGTAATGAAAAAATAGTCACTGAGTGCCTGAGGGAAATTCCTGTGGTGTCTTCTTCCTTTGACTAGCTTCTATGGATGCTAATCCTCTACCATACTGTTCTTGCCCCAGACTTGTCTGAACTGGGAGGGCCTTCTATTAAGATATGGACACTAAGGATTGATGTTTTTCCTATATTCAGTACTAGGATTTTAAAATAGTAGTGTAATCACCAAATTTTGGTTTGAACTCATCTTTATATTTAATATTTAAATGAAAAGAATTATCTTTCCACTAATAGTTATATGCTAGAATATTTAAATAAAAAAGTAGTCTTTACTGAGAATGGGTTTTATGTCTCCTATGTGGGAGACATTTTATATATTTTTCTATTTTCATTCACAATACAATCCAACAAGGTGGGCATTATTTTTTTTTTAAATTTATTTATTTTTAATTAGAGAATCACCATGAGGGTACAGTTACAGATTTATACACTTTTGTGCTTATACTTCCCTCATACAAAGTTTGGGAACCCATCCCTTCACCAGTGCCCATTCTCCACCACCCGTAAACCCAGTGTCCCTCCCACCCTCCCCAATCCCATCTCCCCCCCACCCCACCCTGCCACTGTGGCAAGGCATTCCCTTCTGTTTTCTCTCTCTGATTAGCTGTTGTGGTTTGCAATAAAGGTGTTGAGTGGCCGCTGTGCTCAGTCTCTAGCCCTCATTCAGCCCGCAACTCCCTTCCCCCACATGGCCTTCGACTACAATGTAGTTGGTGATCGCTTCTCTGAGTTGACCTTTCCCCGGAACGTGAGGCCAGCCTCGAAGCCATGGAGTCAACCTCCTGGTACTTATTTCTACAGTTCTTGGGTGTTAGTCTCCCACTCTGTTATTCTATATACCATAGATGAGTGCAATCTTTCTATGTCTGTCTCTCTCTTTCTGACTCATTTCACTCAGCATGAAACTTTTCATGCCCATCCACTTAACTACAAAATTCTTGACCTCCTTTTTTCTAACAGCTGCATAGTATTCCATTGTATAGATGTACCAAAGTTTCCTCAACCAGTCATCCGTTCTGGGGCATTCGGGTTTTTTCCAGATTCTGGCTATTGTAAACAGTGCTGCGATGAACATACATGTGCAGATGTTGTTTCGATTGTACTTTTTTGCCTCTCTGGGATATATTCCCAGCAGTGGTATTGCTGGGTCAAATGGGAATTCAATATCTAATTTTTTGAGAGTCGTCCAAATTGTTTTCCAGAAGGGCTGAACCAGTCGGCATTCAAGGTGGGCATTATTTTTAAGATTAAAAAATAAATGGAATCTTTAAAGGACCAGAGCAGTTGGAAAAATACCAATTCTGAAATCCATGCTTTTGTTATTACAATTAACTGCTTTTCCAAATTATATATTCTACATGCCATTTGAGATATTAAATGGTGTTTGAAGAGGTTCTATTACCTATCTACTTTGCTCTTTTCACTCAGTGACCTATGATTTGTAATGTTTCAGCTCTCACTTCCATACAAATAAATACCCCCTGTCAGGATCTTTTTATCTTAATCATCACCCCATTATAACTCCTCAGTTTTATAATGAAAATTTCTTTTTAAAAAATATTCCTGGAAAAAGCATTACAAGCAATGTGAATAGGTATTATGAAAAAAATTGTAATGGAAGTGGTTCAAGGAAGTGAGGTAAGTTAAATGAGTTCATTTGCTTCAGGGCATATCAATGTGTGTGTGTGTGTATATAATCTCTGAGAAAAAGATTTTGTTTGCCATTTTATGATGGTGTTTTACCATGAATGGTATGTAAATAAAGCACACAGATTTGGAGACTGCTGACACTGCATGAGTTTAAAGCACTAGTTGGCTCAATATGCCCCGATTAATCATCTTGCTGACACCTTGGGTCCAGAACACACATCAAATTGATAATCTTATATTCCCATTTCAAAATATTTTCCTCTATATTCCCCAGCAATGGTGGATGATATCACACTGCTATTGGGTATTCTAATTCAAACTACAAAGCACTATTAAAATCCTTTCACTCTGCCTCCATTGTTTTATCGGGCTCTGAGTATGTTAGCTCAAGTTATCTCATGTTTGTGCTTTCTCATATTATTCTGCCACTTCTTTACTCTTTTAAATCATCTTACATCCTAGTTATTGCCCCTGGCCTTGCTTTATTAACATGTGAGAATTAAGAGCTTCTCCGTTGTCTCCCCACTCACAACATAGCCTACTAGTAATCATACCACATTGTCATACCTGTGGAGGAAAGGAAAGATAAAATTCATACATAAAGGTTTGTAATGAGAGCAAACAAGCAAAGCTAAAGGTATCATTAACGAAACCTGCTGGAGTGCAGAAAAGAGTAAACTGATTAAGGACCAAGGTGGTGGGAAGAAACCCTTCACTTGGGGTGTGCGTTCTTTGGGGATAGGAATCTTTTCAGGGATGAGGAAATAGCAGCTATTAGTAAAAGAAGATGAAAAGCATATACTTGAATCCCTTTAAGTGTCTGAAAGTCATGTGTATGTATAAAGTTTTGAATTCCTGTTTGGGTTGTGGCTCATAAATGTAACACTACTGTAGGATTTCACTACAGGAGAGTCAAATGTTTTGAACTGGAGGACAGTGGGCTCCTAGTTTCTTTGCCTCCACTCTGAATGGGGCTTCTCCCTCATCTGCCTTTTCTCCACCGCTCCTTGTACACTTTATACTGCACTAGCTGGTAAAAGGAAACCACTGTCTATTTTTACACATCCCATATCAGCCGAGGCTCAGCAACATTGCTCTTAGAATGGACCACCTTCTCTTTTTCTTCCACCACACAAGAGGGATAAACTTCTCCCTAAATTACTTTCTCTGGATTTCCAGAGTCTCCTGTATGTGTAGCTGTTTGAACTCAAATACATTTTTTATTTACATTATCTGTTTACACATCTATCCCTCACTAAGACTCAGAGATTCATCAAGGGTGGTACTAAGAATGTTTCTATATACACTATAGTAAGTACAGACTGGACTCATTGCAACTACTCAATATATTCTATTAACTGAATTGGATTTTACTCTACTCATGTCATGTCCCTCATTACAAAGCCTAGAAGAAAGCAATGGTTGCTCATTTTCCTAGAATAGAGTCCAACCTTCTTGCCACAGTGTTCATCACACTGAAAATGAGGGACTGACTTTCCTGCCTCTTGCCTGCCCATCATCTATCTCTGCTCCTCAAGTATGCCTATGAATTCCTACACTTGGTATTTTTGCGAATTTCTTCCTACCTGTAATACCTGTCAACACTATCAAGCTTGCCAAATTTTCTCCATTCTTCATTAAGATTGTATCTCCCAGGAAGATTTTCCTCACCACAAATCATAAGTAATCTCTACTTCCTTAGTATTTTCATTATACTTTTTTGTACCCCTAGTCTGTTACCTGTCCCAATATGACCCACAAAGGATTAATTTTTTGTGTTGTCTCTTGCCCAAGACTGAACACTTTTGCAGAACAGGGAGCAAGTCTTTTTTATCTTTACACCATATCTGGCTAATGCTTGTACATACTGGATTGAAATTAGTTTTAAAAGAATTGTTTTAATGACTAAATTAAAGACAAAGATATTTTGGCATTTATAGGATCCCACTTTATATCTGGGAAAATTTCTTTATGAAATTTTATTATGGAAAATGTCAGTTATATAAGACATTACTTTAATCTGGAGTTATTTTATAAAAGAAGGGACAAAAGAAAATGCTATATTACAAGGAAAATAGTAAATAAAACAGAGCTTGGGAAACACTTGCCTCACATAAAGAATAACATCTTAAAGGAAACTATAGCATAAATATGAAAATTATTATGAAAATATCTGGATCTCAGCTTCCTTTTATTCAGGATTCAGTTGTCCAGAACCCAATAGTTGAATCATACCATTGTTTAATTAGACTAATAGCTGTGAAATGAAGAGGATACAAGTCTCAACATTTTCGAACTGTCACTGCTTATATTTTGAAGATTAAGATCTCATCCCATTAACTTTACCTTACCTAGTCACAGCTTATACTTGTATATGATTATGGAGAACTGCCCCTCCCAATGCACATGTGGGAACCCAGGTAGAGCCACCCACAGGGCAACCTGCCTTGTATATTTTTTATCACTCACTCCCACATAATTACTTATCTGCTTAGAGACCTATATGGGATTAGACAAATATTTGAAGTGAATATATAATCGCTTAAAGATAACTCTTCATGTTGGAACAATTTGAGTCAGGATTAGCTTTCCTCCTTTCCTTCTTCTTTTTTTTTTTTTTGGCATTATAGGGATAGAATCCAGAGCCTCACACAAGCAAGGTAAATGTTCTCTGGCTGAGCAATACTGTTGCTCAGTATTGAAAAAAAAAACCTTAATCTTTACCTGAAAGATTAGGTATTTTAAGAAAAAAAATGTCCTTTTAAATTGGTGAATCCATTTATGATATATTTTCAGTATCAGGAAGGCCTAAATTCTTGCCTAGTCCTTCTACTCTGCCACTGATAATATGATTATCTGCAAAAGTCTGGTAATCTTCTGTATCCCCCTCAGATCAATCCCGCAGGCCGTTCCTTATTTTGATTGAGGTATCTCTAATACCTACCCTGGGCTAAGAGATCTTTTACATTCAATGGGATTATTTTTAAAAAATTAGTATGGGTAACCAGTGTTAGACACTCAAGTATTATGTTATCTTTTATACCTTGTTGCATATTTAAAATACTAAAAGTCTCTTAAATATCAAAAAACTACTTTTATTTATAATAAAGCAAGTTTCCAGCTGTAGGATAGATGTGCATGTCTTTGAACTATTGAGTTACAGTCCCAGAGAGCAAGCAGACCTGGAAGTAATGTTCCTGAAGCTCAGGGACAGAAGAAACATGGGATATGGCGGGAGCCACCCTGGTATCTCTGAGAGAGTATTTCCAATGTGTTAGCTTAACTTCTTTCCTTCTCTACCACTTTTAATTGTCTTTTTACTCTTTAAGAAATCCTGATTTAGATAAAATGCAGACTCCTCTCCCATTTTATAGGCCATCTCCTATTTGAATTTCCCTACTATACAGCGCATGGACTGGTTTTATTTGGGAACAGAACCCTGATGTCCTCGTTGATTGCACCTCTTTCATTATGTGCAGTCTTGTAGGGCTTGGAATTCATAGTCCTCTCAACTGCTTGCCTAGGAAGTAGGTATGAGCCTTAAGCCAATTAGACTTGGTCTTCACAGACTATGAATATTGAGATGAAGGGAGAGAGATGAACTGTTAGAACTAATACAGTCTTATGAGTAAGTCTAGGCATCGTGACAAAGGAGTTTTTAGTTGCCAGGCTACTATTTTTGAATCTGATTGTTGTCCATTTTAGAAACCACCAATGCCCCCTAGCTTTCCCCTCTACCCCCCTGCCCCCCCTCGACTTTTTTTTGCACTAAAGCTCATCAGAATCAGATTAGGTTGTTTACGTCTGAGAGGCTGTAAAGCTTATAGTGTCTAGGTAGTTCTCAAAATGTGGCCTAGAGGCATTAGTATCCACTGGGAATTATTAGAAATTATAAACATTGAATCCAATAGTAAAAGTCCTTAAGATCTCCCAGGTTATTGTGATCATAGCCAATGTCTAAAAAGCCCAGCATAGTGCTTGCTATAAACAAGCTGACCTTGGTTCCATCCCTGGCACCACAGGTGGTCCCCTGAACACCACTGAGAGTGATCCTAAGGGTAGAGACAGGAGTAAGTCCTGACCACTGCCAGGTGTGACCCCCACCAAAAAAAGAAAAATATGTGTATAAAATAGTTATGTTGTTTTTTTTGGCTTTTTGGGTCATACTCAGTGATGCATAAGGGTTACTCCTGGCTCTGCACTAGGAATTACTCCTGGTGGTGCTCAGGGGACCATATGGGATGCTGGGAATCGAACCTGGGTTGGCTGCATGCGAGGCAAATGCCCTGCCTTACATATAATATAATATAACAATGCTGTAATATTGTTCCAGCCCTGAAATAGTTACATTTTAAAGTATATAAATGTAACGAGGACATATTTTAAATAAAATAACAAAGTTGAAATAGAAATAGTTTTAATCTTTCTAATAGTCAAAGGTGAATGGGCAAAATGATCATATAGGCTTTAGTCTATTGAGCGAAGAGGATGTTACCGCTTTTAAGAGTTAAATCATAAAGAAAACTTCTGTTGAATTTGTAAGTAGCATCCTGAAAAGATACAGAGAGATGGAGAACTCACATACCATATCAGGTCAGCAAATGCAGTAATTTATTTTCTATGACTGTTTCTGGGCTGGAGCAATAGCACAGCGGTTGGGCTTTCGCCTTTCATGCGGCCGACCCGAGTTGGATTCCTTCGCCCCTCTCGGAGAGCCCAGCAATCTATCGAGAGTATCAAGCCCTCGAGGCAGAGCCTGGCAAGCTACCCATGTGTATTGGATATGCCAAAAACAGTAACAATAAGTCTCTCAATGAGAGACATTACTGGTGCCTGCTCGAATAAATTGATGAGCAATGGGATGACAGTGACAGTGACAGTGACAGTGATGACTGTTTCTAAAATTCCCATTTTAAAAGAGCCGAGTTTAACATGTAAATAATTGCAGTAATCTTTCCTCATCGTAATTATAGTCTGGTTGTCACTGCACTTTTTGTTAATCCCCAGTTATTTATAATAATCCAGTCGGTAAACACAACTGCATTTAAAAACCAAGTAAGTAAAGCTAAAAAAGAAAATCTGGCCAGAACAAGTCATGCAGTAGGAAGGATGCATGACTTATATTAAAGGGAAAATAAAGCCCAAATTGGCCAGGTTATCCACATTTCAAAAGATGAAAATCCCAATTTTTGTGTGGGCATTTTAATTTTTGAAATGTTGGCAACTAATTCAAGTAAAATAGAATGCTCTGTGTAGCAATCAAAGCACATTACTTGGAAGATCTGGGTTTAAATAGAACATAGTCTTTCCATTTTAAGAATCCCTCTAATTTGGAAGAGCCAACTTCTTTAAGTTTTTCTACTCTTATTTTCTTTCTCATTGGACCAGATTCTTTTTCCCTTCTTAAAGTTTGGGCTCTTTTAGATGTTTTTAAACCTTAATATTAGATTGTTTTGTTTAAAATGTCATTTTTATTTTTTAAGTAAAGGAACCATGCCTCTCAGTCAAAGGCTCAAAACTCCGTCAGAAAGTGTTCATTCCCTCTCCTTGCATGGACAACAAGGTGACGCTAGGGCTGGAGTAGGGGCAATTCCTCTTCATGGTCTTTCTATGTTGGATTTATTTGAAACCAGGGTTTTTATAAAGTTATAGAGGAAAGCATGCTTTTCTAGTTGAATAGAAATGTAGTGTAGTTGGTAGTTTCCTTCATTCCTCGCTGTGAGGAAATAGTGAAACTGTTAAGTAAAAGAATATTGAACAGGGCCAGAGGACGAGTAAAGCAGGTAGGGTTGTTTGCCATGCACATGGCCAAGCCAGGTTCTATCCCCAACATCCCATACGGTCGCCTGAGTACTTCTAGGAGTAATTCCTGAGTGCAGAGCCAGGAGTAACCTTTGAGCATCACCAGGTGTGACCCAAAAAGTCCCCCACCAAAAAAAAGAACATTGAGCCATTAATGTTTGCTATAAGCCTTGAAACCTACTGATTACTCATTCACATATGAGAAAGCTTTTTAACTGCCACACCAGTCTATCATTACCAGTTTTACTTGGAGGTAACATTAATAAGAGGAAATAGGTGCTCTCATGCAAACTTGAGGTATAATAAAGTCATTGGTAAATTCTGTGAAGAAGAAAGTGAGATGGTAAATAAATGCCTCTCTCTCTCCTCTACCACACCCTTTTCACCCAAGTAACTCACATATTCAAATATTTTCATATTCACATATTTCAGAAGCATTTTAACATCCTCTGCTTGCGTAAGACATTTTTCCCTCTGAACATTTGAGACAGATTGCCTGAGGTTAAGCCTCACTGAACTAGTTAACTTGTATGACATTGGAATAGATTGATTTCCCTGAGGCTCAGTTTCCACAAGTGCAAAATGTGGATAATGGTGTGTATTATATCTAATTCATTTGACATAAGGGCTGAAAGAATTGATACTTATAAATTCTTGGATAACTATGTCATATGATAAATCTTATACAAATATGATTAATAATATGTAAATCACAATAACATTTTATAATTATAAAAGATAAGACATAACAAACACTCAAATAATAAAAACCACCAACAACGAAAATAACAGCAAGACTTCCAGTGACTTTGGGTTACACTTTACCAGTATTCTTTTGAGAAAATGTGCTGAAAATTCAGCCCAATGATTATCTGCAAAATGGGATAATCATAGAACCTGCCTCAATAAGGTTATTGTGAAGATTCAATGAGCTGATACAGCAAAGGGCTTAAAATAGTATCTGGGACAAAGCAAACGCTCATTAATGTTGACACTAATTGCTGCTGCTACTGCTACTGTTATTTCATCCTGATTATCATTTGCAATGTATACTAAAAGTAAAAGTTTATATCTTTTACTACCACATTCTGTTATTAGCTCAATTCTTAAGTACATCACTGTCTTCATGATAAATATATAGCCATTTGAACCCTAGGAAAGAGTCTGTATTTGTGAAACAAGGCCCAGAGGAACTACTACAAGCATTTCAGCTCACCTATACTTGAGTAAGAAACAGTAATTGTGTTAGGCAGCTTCATTCTATGGGGAATGAAAGAGAGGGATGAGGAGTTTGGGGACAGGAAAAGATCATCTGTGAAGACAAGAGGCAATTCTAACCACCTCTTGCCTTTCCTCTTTGCCTTCCTAACCTTCACTTTTTCAGTCCTGTGGAAAATGTCATTCTACTTAATTCTCTCCAGTTTTTACTTGACCCTGTAAACTTCCCAACTGAGACTTTGGTTGTTATCTATTTCTACTGGGTAAGGCTAAGTGAAATGCAGCTGGAACTCACCTATCCATGAGACTTATTTTTCTTTACCTTCCTGATTTCAGAGACCAACACAGGACTTAAATTATCCCTTTAATTTGTGTTTGCTTGGGGCTGGAGCAGGTACAGAGGGTAGGGTATTTGCCTTGCACATGGCTGACCTGGGTTCATCCCCACCATCCTATTTGATCCCCTGAGCACCGCCAGAAGTAATTCCTAGATGCAAAGCCAGGAGTAACCCCTGAACATCACTGGGTGTGGCCCTAAAAGACCCCCCAAAAATTTTTGTTTGTTTGTTTATTTAAGCCTTCCCAATATCAAATAGAAATTTCTCTAGAATAGAAGCACCCTCTGTTAAACTGAATGAGGAATCTCAGAGCGGTCAAAAAGTTGTATTTTAAAGCAATTACATTTTAAATATAGTTTCTTAGACATTATTGTGGATCCCCATTTCTTTGCAAAATAAAAAGGGAAGTTGTTTCTAATTTTAAATGCTAAGCAACTGCTTATGTGTAGATGTTTATCACTCAGAGTGTTTTAAATACAAATAATTCTATCTTCTTTGTTTTAAGTGTCACTGATTGAGAGCTGACCTAAACTCCACTGGGAGAGTACAAGGAGGGAGGGGGTCGGGAAGAATTCTCTTAAGCTTTTATAAATGAAAAGACATTGTCATAGCCTCAGGATCTGAACAATAATCCGTAGTCATATAAATAAATGATGAAGAAAGACTTGTTTAGACGGGTGCAATCTCTCAGAGGAGGATAACCAGGGTAGAGAGTCGCCAAATACTTTAGGCATGAGTCATCTTAAAAAATAAAGAAACCCTAAAATAACTACACACCTTTTAAAGCTTCTTTCATTAAAATTTATGGCAATATTGTATTGTAGGAATTAAGGGCCTTTCATAGAAAGGCTGTAAGTTCACAGAGTTCCAAGAAGAGGCTACGAAATGCAAAACCCAAAGAAATGCTTACTAATTTTTTTTTTTTATTCTTGAACTGTTTTTGCTGATTCTAATAAGCCAGTCTCTTATCCTTCAGGCTTAATGGGTGCTGGGAGCCTTAGCTGTGAATTGCTATTGTCTGTCCTCAGGAAAAACCGGTTAAGAGGAAGGATTAAGGAGGAGCGGGAGGGGGAGGCGTGGTGGATCAAACGGGGAGGGGGGGCGGGGAGAGGCTGCTGCCAGCGTGGGGAGCATGAAGAGCACACCGGGTGGGAGTGGGAGCGGGAACAATGCAAACAGTCACCCTGGAAGTTCAGCAGAGGGAATAGGCGGAAATGAGAATAGGAGGCATTATTCGGCTGTGTGGAATTGCTAATGAGAATACAGCTTAGATGTTTACATTAAGCATTAAAAACAAGTTATGTCCAGTTTGAGCTCATGGGAATGTTTCCCCCTCAACACTCTTCCACGCCTGCAACACACCCATCCCCAGAGATAGAGCTCATGAGGTAACCGAAGTAATTAAAGAGCTCTATCACTGTAACCCTTAAAAGGCTGAGTGTTCTGCTGGCCATTGCAGACAAAAAAAAAAAAAAAGACACCGGATGGAAACTTTATATTGAAGTTTAGTTTAACAAATGGCACATTAAGTGCTTTTAAGAGTGTAGTTTTTAATACATTGGAAGAGTTCAATGTTTGGATACTCATTAACACTTGAAACAGGGTTCCATGACTTTTCCCAAAGCGTGTTGTCTGAAGTGTTTACTTTTGCCTTTTGGCCATGGATCTTAGAAAAGAACTTGAACTTCAGGATGACTTCTGAAAAAACTACCTTTTGCTTTTTACTTTCAAATCTGACCATGTTGGGGTTTTTATGCCAATGAAAGGCCTCCACAGCCTTTTCATTCTTATCTTATGTGTGTTTGCATTGTCTTAAAAATTGTTGAAAAATCAACAGTTATATTTAAAATATTGAATAGATTCATCTTTTTTCCTCTTAAAATTTTCCACACATTGCTGACACATTAGACAATGCATCACAAGCATAAAGCTATTGTGATACAATCTTATACATTTGAAAAAAGATAGTGGGAAACGAAGGATGGTTAAGAAATTCAGGTCCAGGGGCTGGAGCAATAGTACAGCGGGTAGGGCGTCTGCCTTGCACGTGGCTGACCCAGGTTCGATTCCCAGCATCCCATGTGTTCCTCTGAGCACCGCCAGGGGTGATTCCTGAGTGCACAGCAAGAAGTAACCCCTCTGCATTGCCAGGTGTGACCCATAAAGCGGAAAAAAAAAAAGAAAGAAAAATAAGAAGAAATTCAGGTCCAGTAGTGGTGTTAAAGAATGACAGAGCTTAATATCCAAACCACAGATACCCAAACTTTAATAACCAAATTTAAAAGATGCCTATCAAGATGTTAAACTGGAGCTGGTCTTGGAGGATAGGAGAGGGAACCTCGGAACACTGGTGGAGGGAAGTTGCAACTGGTGACAGGATTAGTGATGGAACATTGTGTGTTTGAAATTCGTGGTGCTTTAATAAGATAAAATCTAGGGGAAAAAGGAGAAAGACATAAAAACTACCACAGGTTCTAAGCTAGAAGGCTTGGTGAAGAGACCATGACTCAGTGTACTGCAGAAAGCACCCTAAAAATCACAGCATATTGTTCGATGGATAAATATTTTACAATCTGTCAAACATCATGAAGGGCTCAGGTTACATCTGTGAAACTTTTTCCTCTGAGGGGGAGAGAGAATAATTTGTAAAATTGTGCCTGAAAAGGACTTTTTTTGCAGAAGAGATTTGCTAGGATCTTAAAACTAATTAGTGAATTCCAGACAACCTTCAACTTATATACAGTTCAGCGTTACTGAGATTTTTTAAGTCGAGCCCTATGAGAGCAATCAAACTCTCATTTAACAGAAATACATTCTAATTTAAGCAGAATGGGAATTAATTAAAGTTCATGTGTGACTCCCAGTCTCTCCAGGAGTCAGAAGACCAAACTGAGAAAGTGTCTGGAAATGAGACTCAAATCCTACCAAAGAACTGCCCCATACCCAACTTTCCTTTGATAAATCAGCTCATCCTGGACGCTTCCTCCAGAATGTTTGCCACTGTGCAAACTGTTCCTATACTGAATAGGGTATACTCAAAAACTGTTCTGATATGAGTTGCGACATGGGTGCTTCTGATTGGTGAAGGGGCAGTCTTAAGTCTATGCTTCAGGATGCAAGGGAGGGTAGGTGAATTTTATGCATCTACCTTAAGTACTCATAAGGTAGGGGAAAGCTCTACGCTTAAGAAAAGTGTTCAAAATGTTCGTAAGACAAATACCTGTCTATTGTTATATATTGCGTTATTCCACCATACATATCAAGTCCAGAATCTGGTTCGTTACCTGAGTTTAGGGAGGTAAGCTCTTATTATTAGACAAAAATAATCCAACTCAAGTTCACCAGTAGCCTGGGAAAATATGAGTTTCTAGTGATGACTTACAGCTAGTAATTATTTCTTTGAATCTTATCTTTTCTTGTATCTGGATTTAAGTATCTCAAATGAAGGGAACAATGTGACATTACTAGTTATCTATACTGCTAACATAGTGATTACTTTTCTGTTTGTGAATCATAATATAGTCTTTCCTATGATAGTCTTTCTTTTCCTCCTGTTACCAGGTACACTCTCACACCTGTTGACAGTTGTTAAGATTACAAGGAGGAAATAGTGACACCCTAAAAATATGGTTCTTAACTTTAAAGCTTCTTACAATCACCTGGAAAAAAAAATAATGTAAAACACAAGTCAAAACATTATCAGCAGTCTGACTCCTGTGTTTATACCTTGGAGGAGTAAAGACATTTCCACACAAAATTACTTACACATAAATATTCACTGCAGCAGTATTTATAGTGGCCAAAAGGTGGAAACAACTCTAACATCCATCAGCTGATGAATGGATAAAGAATGTGATGCAGTTCTTCCCAAGCCCCACCTTCACTTGTGGCAGCTATCTCCTACTTGGTATCATGACTGTCCACAGAGAGGCGCCTTCTTAAGGCACCACCAAAGAGAGAGTCAAGAAGCTCATTTGATACCAGCCAAATTGTAAAATTAAGTGTAACTTGTGGGAACTCAGAGACAGAGTGCACAGAAGATTCAAGGACCAGATCTTTTTGGGGGGTGGGAGAAGAGTTGGGGCATCTCCCAAGTGTTGCTCAGGGATACCTCTCGAGATACTCAGCTAACTGGGCCTGTGGCTCAATGTGAGGACCCACAAAAGACAGTGCTATTCAGGATCTGTGGTGCTAGCTTTTACCTGGGCCACCCAGATGGTGTCCAGGGACTTTGTGGTGCCAGAACCTGGGGTTGGCTGCATGCAACCATTAACCCCTGAATTATCTCTCCAGCCCCTCAAGAGCAAGATCTTAATGCCCCAAACTGGTTATGGGATCAATAATAACAATAAAAAAACATGTTACCCAGAGGCTTCCAGAGGTTTCTGGTGTACAATATCAGGGAGCTTGAAGTGTTGGTATGTGCAACAAATCCTACTCTCTCACAAAGTCTCCTCCCAAGAGCCACTAAGTTATTGTGGAAAGAACAAACTAGTTGACCACCACCAATCCCAATGGTAGGTAGCAGAGAAAAGAAAATGAATTGCCAATTTATGCTGCAAGGTGGGAAAATAATTAAAAACATTATGCCTAGTAAAAGAAATCAAGGCAAAGATTCATATACTATATGATTCCATTCATGTGAAATTTCTGGGGTAGGCAAATTCATAAAGACATAAAAATAGATTTTTGATTGCTATTGGCCTGAGGAGTGGTAAATGTAGATAGGGAATGTCTGCTACTAGGTATAGTTTTTTTTCTATGTCAATGAAATGACTTAAAAATTGTAGTGACAAAAAAAATTGTAGTGAAAGTTGCAGAACTTGGTGAATATACTAAAAAACTACAAATTGACTTTAAAAGGGTGAATCTTAATGCAACCTCAATATAATACAAAAGAGGAAAAATATAAGAACAAGTCTATTCCACCACAGAGAGAAATGCAGTTCTGGGGTGAAATCTGAAAATATGCATTTTAATTTGAATGCAACTGGTTTATGAATTATGCTCTGAGAAAAACTATATCCCTATATGCATGCCCTATAAGCATAAATCTTCTCAATTATAACATTGAAAAGGCATCCATACATATCTACAACCTACCAATGTATTATCTTACCTCAGAAAACATAAATAAAAATAATACAAATGCTATTGTAATATTCTTCAGAATATTGCACTTGAATAGAAGAATAATAATTTTCTCTAAAATAATTGTTGGTAAAATCAAGAACAGTTAGATTTTAAATAAATCAGATTTTTTTAACCATCAAATTGCTTGCGTTTTGGAAAAGTACGTCTTGCTACCTCTAAATGTCACTTACTGCAAGTCTAAAATTTTACAATTATAAAATTTTACAATTCTAAAATTATACAATTGACTTGGATTGTATAAAAGAACATTTTAACATTAGATAGTTTTGTGAATTGGCTTAGTAACACAAAAGGGACAGGAAATCTAACTGCTGGCCTTTTCCAGGGAAGTTCCTTGCTGTTGAAATGAATATTTGTTTTCTAAGGAGTTCACGTGTCCATTCACATTAACTACAGTCAGTTTTCCAGTAATACCAAACCCCATGGTCCCAGATAAAAATCCTCTCTCATCCCTGAATTAAGCCACCAGAATAAAGCGGGAAGGCACATACTGAACAACTACTAGGATACAGACTAAAAGGAATTTCCTTATTGAGCAAAAGGTGCCTATTTCTCTTAGTCCTAAAAGAGTTGTTCAGATTGAATGGTCACCCCACCTAATTATGTCAATAGGCCCTGCTTTAGATTCCCAGCCCTGTACTCTTACTATCTTTCAAGTTTGATTGCCATACAAATAGGGGTGGGTCTTAGGTAGAATAAACAATCTCTGTGTGATTTCCAGAGGACTGTTTGTGAAAGATTGCTTTTATCTGATGTGGTGGGGTCAGCCATATGATAATATATGGTCTCTTTCATTGAATCTGGGTGGACACTTTTATAATATGATTTTAAGAGGGCTACAATGAAAGAAATTTCCATCTTAATAAACATTCAATATACGTGAAAGTGAGCGCAGGAGCCAAACCACTTTTGATGATTGTTTCATTTAAATACTTTTGCTGCCAAAATACATACATTATTATATCTGGCACCAAGACTTCTCAGAGAAAACATCCACAAAGATGTTTTCTCTCTACTCAGGTCCCCCAAATATTTAGGGATAGTCAATAGCTGGTCGAAGGTTGAAGAGTGATCAGAGTCTTTCTTGGACTATGCAGAGCAACCAGTGGTTCCATTTCCTCTGCACAAGTGAATTTTCTTTTTTTTTTTTTTTTTTTTTTTTTTTTTGCTTTTTTTGGGTCACACCCGGCAATGCACAGGGGTTACTCCTGGCTCTGCACTCAGGAATTACCCCTGGCGGTGCTCAGGGGACCATATGGGATGCTGGGATTTGAACCCGGGTCGGCTGCGTGCAAAGCAAACGCCCTACCCGCTGTGCTATCTCTCCAGCCCCACAAGTGAATTTTCTGATCCATAAAGGTGCTTCTACTTAGGCAGTTTTTGCCTCTAGTTTTTTGGATATGCTTATCCTCTTTGGTGTGCACAAAATAATTCCAATCACACAAAATAAGATATTTTTAATTTAACCTGAGCATTTCCTCTTTTTGTTTTGTTTTGTTTTTGTTTTTGCTTTTAAGGTCACACCTGGCATGCACAGGGGTTACTCCTGGCTCTGCACTCAGGAATTACCCCTGGCCATGCTCAGGGGACCATATGGGATGCTGGGAATCGAACTAGGATTGGCTGCGTGCAAGGCAAACGCCCTACCCGCTGTGCTATCACTCCAGCCCCTGAGCATTTCATCTCTACTCTCAACTGTGTGTGCACATGTTTTGAGTAGCTAATGCTGTTTATGTTGCGTATGGAACAGAATACAGACAATTTCTCAAAAACTTTTGTTGTACCTTTATGGTATTTTATCCACAGTACATTTCCAAATAAGTCCTTCTTAAAATTCATTTTTGTTTTGCAACTCCAAAACATAACCGAAGATATTTCCCTAAAGGTCAACTAATAAAGAGGTACATGAATTAAAAACTACCTTCTCTTCCTTCCAATTTCTCACTACTTAACAACATGCCATTTTTATGCACTTTAACATAGGGAAAACACACATATACATTTATTTTAGGTTGCAATTATTTCTTTTTCTTTTAATGAAAATGTGATTAGGTAGGGCACTTGCCTTGCACATGGTGCACCCAGGTTTGGTCCCTGGCCATATGATCCCCATATGGTTTCCCAAGTCCACCAGGAGTGACTGCTGAGCTCAGAGTCTGGAATAAGTTCATAGCAATCCCAGGATGTACTCATCTCCTACAAAAAAGAAAAATAAAAGAAAAATGTGACCTATGTGTATTATGTATAGCTTTCTGATTATATGTATTAATTTCCCCTTCATAAATAAGTAGTAGAAAGCTTTGTGACAGTTTAAGATTTATATTTAAATTTATTTTATCTAACCCCTTCTTTTCTCTCTCTTTCTTACTCTCTCTTGTTGCAGTGACCAGAGGTTACACACACTTGGTTTTCTTGCCAAGTTTCTCACTCTTTAGTTGTGGTGCTCATGCACACCTTGATCTTAGGCTCACGCACTTCAACTGTGGTGTACCAGAGAGTATATAGTCTTTGTGGTGACTTTAGTACCCCAAGTGACAGAGTCATAGGGATGACATTCTCTACACATGTGGGCATATCTAAGGATCAAGTTCTGGGGCAGTCCTGGGACCTCATGATAAGTCAGGAACTTTGCCACTAGGTCATTCTTAACTCCCCCCCACCCAACCAATTAATACTTTTTAATGTTATACTCTCAAATGGGTGAAATTTTTAGTAAGAGATATTTTCATCCATATGTATTTGGATATAAATATATAATATATAAATATAGGGGTCAGAGTGATAGCACAGGGGATAAGGAACTTGTCTTGCATTCAGCTGACCCTAGTTGGATTCTTGGAACTGATCCCCTGAGCATAGAATCAGGAGTAGTCCCCTAGCACCATTAGATGTGGTCCAACCCTCGCTAAATATATGAATACATAAATTATACATATATGAACATTAAAAGGTTTTAAAACCTTTTCGACTACCTTTCTCATGCTTTTTTTCCCCATTTGACTAACCTTTCAAATATTTGATTTCCCCTTCATCCCATGATATACACATACGCACATAAACATAACAGGAAGCAAAAGCAGGCATTGTATTTAGAGTAACACTGAATGATAATTGAGTGCTAGTGGTGTGATGATGAATATTTAACAATCAGTCTATGGAGGTGGAAAGAAGCCTGACTTATATTTTATTCTATTTGGGTGGTTTAAATATTCCCTCTTAATTCTTTCCCTTTTAAAATTGTAAATGTTAGATCAACCTGCTCCCAACTTTTCTGAAATTTTAATAAATAGCTCTCAAAAGTCTCTATGATTTGGTTCCAGAATGCCACTTATTGAAATCAGAATGTTATCAGTAGAAAATGTGACAGCTTATATAAGGCATCCTGGGGGTAGTGAGAGATTCATCTATGGATACTGAATTTTTCAAGAAATCTAAGAAATCTTGATGATAAGAGACTGAAGAGTTAATTTAATGGATCCCATGAATATCTTGTAATTCCCCTGGGAAAGTTTGATGTATGGTTGGACAAACAAGTTTTTATGAACTTTATTGGTTTACCTCCACTGGAGCAGTGTTGAGTTTGTCCATAGAAGTGTCCCCAAACCAGTCAAATATCTTACCTTCCAGAGTTAGAGGCAAACAAGAACAGAAAGAATGTGAACTCGATCCTTATATAAGTTGTCTATAATAATTTGGGTTGGATTGTGCTGGATCTCTGGGTAGCAATTGAGGCTAATGTGCAGGCTGTAATAATTGTACAGGTGTCTCTCCCACCCTCTGTATGGCTAAAGTCCTTTTCAACTCTCTGGGTACACTTCATGCTAACTTTGCCTAGGGCTGTTTACAACCACACCTCTTTCCCCTACCATCTGCCCAGGTCTTTCAAAGAGTAGCTTTTTATTGCTGAGTGCCTAGTTGTTCCATTTGCCCTTGGGATAGTTCATTATGCCATATTATGGAATTCACATTTAATATACAGTACCATTAATATAGTTTTCCTTTCTCTCCAACTTTCCAATTCAATTCCCCATACTGAAAATTGTTTTACCAGCAAATTCTAACTCTTAACTTCTATTTCTGCCATACAGGCTAAACAGGGCACAGAAGTACCATGTTAACCAGTAGATTCTATTCTTGAGGTCTCTGCCTTATCGAGCAGTTAGGGAAGAAAATGTAGGGTCTACTCTCACAGAGCTGTGCCCCAAAGTCCTTTTTGACCTCTCAGGTCACCCTGAGAGTCGTCCTTATATGTTCCAAAGGGGTCACGGTAAATTCCCCAAGGCCTCTTTATAATCATCTCAGAGGTTTTATTAAAATTGGTGAAAGGTTTTTCTGTTCCAAATGTGCCCCCACAAAAGAATCATTATTGGTTTAACCTTCAGTTACCAACTAACCAATTTTCACATTGCTGATAGAAATCATAGGCCTTTCCAAAATGCTTAGTCCTCATGCCACCCAAAAATACTAAGCCACACAGATCACATCAGTTCGGCCCCCAACAGCAAGATTCCAGGCCATAAATCACACTCAGGGGAAGAAACAAGAACAAACTCATAAAGACCAAGAATGTCTATTTCTTCCCCTTGCCCTTTGGAAAATAGTAGCTGCTAAAAACAACATCTTCAAGGACAGCGCAAAGATTAAAGCAGTGTTCCAGTTAACAAAAGGTTAACAGCTGTAGTTTTTTTTTTTTAAACATGAAAAATATCAACAACTTCTTTCCTAGCCATGTAAAGGGAAAGGATAGGGAGAATAATGTAAGCTTTAGTTCCAATTGAGAAAGGTACCGGAATTGCTCAATGTCCCATGAAATTCATTTGAATGGATCCTGTTTGAGTGTGCCAGCTGGAGGAAATATTATTTATAAAAGCAAACTAGCAGTATTCAGTAAGGAAGCAGAACCTGTGAAATAATGTGGAAAATTTTATTTCCAAGCTCCTATTCTTAATGCTTTCTTCGATGCAAGGGTTGGGGCTACAGAGGAGGTGGCATATAAATTAAATAGGTTTTGTTTAAGCGTTTCCAAAACCTCCAGATCTTTCACCTAATAGAGTGCTTTCTTAGTCCCTTTCCCATGGAATTTCACAGACCCAAAGACAGGATATAGCTGCCAAGAATTTTGGATAGCACATTTAATTTTGAACAGCATCTTAGATCCAGGTTAAATCAAAGTTAGTATTAAACATATCCATTGGTTTCATGGAGTACGAGAGTCATGTATTTTGTGGAATGTGGAGATGATCACAAAACTAGCCCCCTCTCTCTGTGTGTCCGGAGATTCTGTCCTCCTGTCAGGGTCACTTACTCTTGGAAAAGAGAATATTCAGGAAGTCTGAGAGCTCCTTACAAAGTATCCTACTTATGACCAGCTATCTTAAGAGAAATAAAGTTGTGCTGTTGCCAAATCTTTGAATCAAAAACAAACTTGTTTCAAGAAAAGAGATGGAAGCTTTTATTAAAATGTTTTAATATAGAAGAATGCAAGTTTGATAGTGTTCAAGCACATAAATTGATTTTTAAGATAAGATTAGAGCAGGTCTTACTCTTGGATTATATTTTTATACTGTTACACAACTAAAAATTAAGATATCTTTAGGAAGTGTTGCTTTAAAAGCCTTGCAGAAAACTAAGAAAAGATAGTCATTTGGAAAAGAATTGCTAACAGCACTTCTGTTTTATCTATTAAAACCGAGAGTACAATTAATATGAAGACAAGTTCCCATAATATACCAGAGTAAATGTTTGAAGACAGGCCAGGGGACATCTAGAGGCAGCTCTCTCTAGAACATAAGTAGTAGAATATTTAAAATCAAATGTATAGTTGAAACTTGAGCAGAAACATGGAGTTTGATCTTGTCAGTCATAAACTGTGACTGAAAATCAGCGGAAGCCTCAGGGACCACCTGGCTAAGAGTTAATACAAGACTGAATCCTCTCACGCATCCCTATCTTCAAATGATAGTACTGAGTGAAGACAGTTGCCTTTAACTTGGGTTCAACCTTTGGTACCCAATATGGTCCTCCAAGCCCCACCAGAAGTATCCCTTGAAGACAGAGCCATAAGCAATCCCTGAGCATCATTGGGTGTGTCCCCCAACCCTCAAAATAAGTAAAAAGAATGACTGTTCCATCAAGCACTTCTCTAGTTCTCAGAAATTCACTAGCCCTTTAACTTCTGGCACAAGAGTTCATGGCTATCCTCTGCTTATCATTCCTACATTTCCTATGGAATGCTTCAGAGTGTTTCTGGGAGGGTCTTCAGTTGGAGGTCACCAACTGATCCCAAAATATAAATTCTTGCTTCCACATATCGCCAATGATATGTAATTTTATGTATATTCACTTATACTAAGGAACTATTAGTTAATTTGCATTACTGATATTTCAGGTTCATAAATTAACCTTAGCACATTGTTAGACTTTAAGGAAGAAGATATTTCTATAAATGTCAGTCTGATGTAATGCTTAAAATACTGAAAAACCACTGGTATTTATGTGAACAACCACTATCTTTGTTCTCAAGAGTTTACCAAACATGTGAATAGATTTTTGTTTTGCAATTGCTTTTCAATTTTTTTTGCATAGAATTCTTTCTTAATTTTACTCATACATTTCAATTTATTGAGAATATTTGTATAAGATCTTTGGTTATTTTCTTAATGTATATTTTAATTAAATCTTCTAATAAATATCTATGAAGTACATGCATATTAAGATTAAAATAGGAACCACCTGTATAATTAATGCTGGAGAAGATATATACAACCTACATTTCACTTAGTCCATTTTCAGCAAAGGTTATATTAACCTTTAACATGAGTCCCATGATAAGTATACTAATTGAATTTGTACAGGTTCAAGAACTTCAATATACGATCATTATAACTGTAAGAATACACATATTTTTATATATAATATATATTATTTTATGTATAATATATACTTTAAAAAACTGCATATCTCATATGTCATATCAAGATGAAAATGGAGATACCAGGTTACTATTATTAGTGAAGTGAATTTTTATGTGGTCTAAGATGCAAGCAGTAGAACAAAATACCTCTAGCTAGCACCAGATGAGCTTCACCAAGGGAGCCATGAAAATTCTAAGAGCAGAGCTCTTTTCAAAACAATCCATTGTCCTTCCTTTCCTCTAGAATGTGTGAAAGAAGTACATGTTTCTCTGCAGGTATCAAATATCCATTTGTCTGTAAAGGTAATGGATTTCGTAGTAAACTTCAAAAGACATTTTCTAGAACTTCCTGCTAGCATCTTTTTCAGGGAATGAGGTCACATTCATTCTTTGTGTCTTTTGGATAAAATCTAAAAGACAAATGTTGACCTGGAGTTCTTTCTACTTTAGAGGTACTTGGTGGCCACATCTGAAAAATTCAATTTTAGGTTAGAAAATTATTTTTATCATTCTAATGGTAAGTGACAAGTGATTCTAATGGTGAACAAATGGCCTAAAAGTCCTGGAAATGTGTAACATTTGAAAACCTTTTGATTAGACTGGGAGGGTTGTAAGTGTCTTTGAATACTGAACCTTTTCTGTTCTTAAATATTTAATCAGTGTAAAAGAATTAGGTGCGGTCAGCAGAACTCCTTGTGCTGTTGATTGTCATAAATGCTGGCAAGAGTCCTTAGAACCAGATTCAGCTGTGCAATGTTCAGTGCCTCCTGAAATCCGGGTCTATCATAAATGTCAAAACAATCCAGGAACTCTAGCCTCTAACTTGATCTTTCTGTTAGATAGTAACTTCCTACTCCTTTGGAGGAGTCCCAGCAGTTACTGGACAAAAAACAAAAACAAAGTAAGAGGAGTAGATACACCTGGACTCACTCACTTGTATAAGTCTTGACCAATGCTGGCCTTTTTCAATCTCATATTTTCTAAGCTTGATTCATCAATTCATTTTTAAATCTTGCCTGTTTTTTTTTTCAATAAGTGAAATGTATAGTTTTGGGGCTTGGAAAAAATGCTAGACTTCTCTTGAGTAATTAGAAACCTTTGGGAAAAATACATTATACTTGAGAAGAACAGTGAGTCACGGCACATTTATTTGCTCTATCATTAAGAAGCAGGAATGATCTAATGAGTCAATGTTTTGATCCATTTGGAATCAGTTAGAGTTAACCTTCCCTCCCTGTCTTTATACCATTCTTTCAAGTTGCCTGAGGAACAAGATAAAAGTAACTTCTGGATTTTTCAAGTATATTGAGTGATATAACTATAAAACAGTACAACAAAAAGACCAAAAAAAAGAGTCTATCAAAAATTATATGATATTGTTTACAGGTACCAGTCATTTTATGCAAAGCTTTATGTTCATGTAACAGTGAACAACATAAAGATTACCTCTGTCTTTTGGTACTTGCATATCTATATGTGTGACATAAACCAAAATACATTCGTAATATCTCAGAAGAGTATTAAGATAGGTAAATACACAGGTTTGTGGAAATTTTTGCAAACAGCCTTTTACTGAAGTTGAAATCACCTGGGGAGGTATCCTAAAGTAAAAGACATATAAATTGAAAAATTAAACAAGTTTAGGAACATATGTGAGAAAGTGTATCAGAGAGGAATATAATATATATTTCTTCCAAGAGGAGAAATGGGCATCTTTTATAATACATAGGTGTGATAAAGAACACTAAAAAGATAAGCATTGCCAAATACAGTTAGTAGTTACTGAATGGTTTTTAGATCTAAATTTTAAAAAATCAGATTAATGTTTTAGAGACGTCAAACTGGAAACAATATGACCAGTGTGCTGGAGAAAACAGGCCAAGAACACCTACTTCTATCACTTTGGTGGGAGATGATGGCTTCTTTGGGCAAAGACAATGGGTGAGGACTGAGAAAGGAGATATCATTGGTACCTTTAGAGACTGGCGGTGTACAGAGGAATCAAGAGTTGAACCCAGGCAATAGAACTTGTGAGGCAAGGGGAAGGTGATATCCTTCAGGGAGAGAGAGAACTTGAATAGATTGGGGTAGGTAATTTATTTGATTTTAGACACATTGCCTTTAATTGTCGGGAAGGAGTAAGTTTTAAGTCAAGGTAGGTAAGAAAGAAAAACTGAGACTAGGGTTAGAAATGGTTTTAAATACAAATTGAGTCAAGTAAACATAATGGGAAATGCATGGTAGTTAAATTTGTAAACATTTTCTGGAATTTATAAAAGAGAAAACACTATCTCCTACATTTGTTCTTTAAGTATCTGTGAGAACACTATAATTTTGAATGAATTTATTCTGCTTATTTTTAACATCTCCTTTTGTAACCAAACAGAAATGATAGCAAAGAACAAAGGAATTTGCTATAGGAGGAGGTAGGTGAAGAACAGATGCCTCCATGAAATGTATTTTTTAAATGCATAAAGAAAGAAAACATTTTCAATTTCAATAAAAATTAGATACATGGAGAAGAGCAATATTTTGCTGGGTTTTACTATTTACTTTTTTAAAGGCCAATGCTATTCCTAAAGTTTATTATTTCCAGAATAAGTGCTTTCTATCTTTGTTGATTTTAATTGGAGACAATTAAATACACTTACAAGTAGCATAATTCCTTTCCCTTCTGTTTCCCACACAACTATTACAAATGACAATATGATTAAGGATCTTTGACTGGGGGCTTGACCAGAGTAATAAAGTAAAACTACTTTTTCAGTTAATTAGTCATTTTACTGAAAAATGAAAAACTGCAGTATGAAGTGAAAATAAAATATAAACTCATATTTCTTACTTACCTTTTACTCATTCTAAATTTAATTCCCAATTCTCAGTTTTTTTTTTATTGCAGTCTATTTTGTAGATCATAATACCTGCAATTCCTTTTGCATCCTAAAGGAACAGGATTCTGCTAGTGTGCTTTAGTGTTTTGACTTTTTGTTGAGAGTTCAGTGCATCTGTTCTGGTCAACTGGGTCTCTAAAGCTAGTAAAGACCAATTGTTTACTGTCAAGACTGAAGGAAGGAGAGATCTTTCTCTCTCCTTCTCTCTCTTTCTCCTTCTCTCTTCCTCTTCCCTCCCTTCCTTTTTCTCCCTCTCCCCTTCTCTCTCTCTCTCTCTCTCTCTCTCTCTCTCTCTCTCTCTCTCTCTCTGTCTATCTTTCTCTCTCTGCTAACTGCAAAAATACCATACTTTATGGCTTACCTGGGGTTTCAACCAACATTTAACAGACACATGGCAGGTTCACAGACATAAAGAGGTAAAAAAACTGGTCGTCTCTAGGGGTTATCATTAACTGTTGGTGTGCAGACTGATGCTCAGACAGGTGTTATTCCTAAAGTGAAGGTTTAAAGAGATTGAAGACAACTGGCTTAGACAGACAACAGACACTTGCTTTGTCATAGTTGTAGAGACTGAATATTCAAGGTCAATGTGGCAGGGCTACATTTAAACCTTATGGGTCTTTGTCTCTGGCTTGCCCTTCACTATTTTCTCACTGTATCCTCCATGATCCTTTTTTATTTGTGTCTGTTTTCTAGCCCAACTAGATTGTGGTAGGAAGGATGCACCCTACAGATCTCATTTGGATTAACTCTTTAAAGACCCTTTATCCAAACACAATATGGTTACATTCTGTGTTATTGAGGGTCAGGACATTGACATAGGAATTTTGAGGAGATACAACTGAACCCTGCTTGACTCAAATTCTCAGGCAAGAAGAGTAAGAACAGCTCTAAAGGCAGAGGTGGGAGGGGGCTCAAGAGTTCAATATACATGTGTGTACACTTTCCATGCAGGAGGCCTGGGTTTGATTCCTGGTACTGCATGGTCCCCAGAGTGACCCTTGACAATACTGAGTTAGAGTTGATGTAAACTGTCTCAAGAAAAATCAGAAGCAAGTTATTGGTTAATATCTTGGAAGTCAGATTATTTGGTGAGGAAAATTTAAACCACAAGACCCTGAAAGCAGAGAGCTGGGACAAAGTTTCATATATAATGCAGAATCAAGAAAGTCTATTTCAGGGGCTGGAGCAATAGCACAGCGGGTAGGGCTGTTTGCCTTGCACGAGGCCGACCCGGGTTCGATTCCCAGCATCCCATATGGTCCCCTGAGCACCACCAGGGGTGATTCCTGAGTGCAGAGCCAGGAGTAACCCCTGTGCATTGCCAGGTGTGACCCAAAAAAAGCAAAAAATATATATATATTTCATTAAAAAAATAGGAATGAGAAATTCCTGGAATAACTAGAAGGAAGTGCTATCTAACAACAGTTTTGAGTAAAAATATAATCATAAAAAATTGAAAACCTAGACCTACGTACCTATATCTAGGTTTAGATAATTAACATAAAACCAACAAATTAACATAAAATTTAAATTTTTGATATTTAGCAAAATGATAGGACTGTCACAGAGATTAGTTCATAGAAGAAGAGTTTACAATAAAGAAGTGACAGTTTAAATAAATTAACCACTCTGAGAACAAGTTGGCAAATACACAGAGTATTTGTATTAATATGATAGGGATGGAGAAAATGGAAGCGTTTTTGAAGGTCTGAAAATTTTTTATAATGCTAAAGAAAAAAGCCATCTGCCAAAGGGGGGGGGCACATAAAAAGAGAAGAGGATAATCTAAAAATAAAAAGTTTAGAAATGAAAGAATGATTATAATTTTTCAAAGCTTAAAAGGTCAAATTTAATAGCAGACTAATGAAGAACAGATAAATTAGAAAAGACATCTAAGAGAATCACATAAAATTCTGCATAGGGAGAAAAATAAAATATACTCAAGAAAATTTAAGACCTAAAAAAACTAAAAGATCTAAGTTTCTTAAAGATTAGAGCAGTAATATCTAAAGTATAATAAATTTATAATAAATGGGCTGGAGCTATAGCACAGCAGGTAGGGTGTTTGCCTTGCACGCAGCTGACCCGGGTTTGATTCCTTTGTCCCTCTCGGAGAGCCCGGCAAGCTACTGAGAGTATCCCACCCTCACAGAGCCTGGCAAGCTACCCCTGGAGGATTCAATATGCCAAAGATAGTAACAAGTCTCACAATGGAGACGTTACTGGTGACTGCTCGAGAAAATCGATGAACAACAGGACAACAGTGCTACAGTGCAGTGCTACTATGGTATATAAGAAAGAACATACCACCAGTATTTTATCAAGTTTTCAATAGGGGATAAAAAGCCAGCACACACTTGGTTTGGAAAATTATTATACTGAAAGTTGTTGACAAAGGTCAGAAGAAAAAAGTCTTAAAAGCCACCATAGAGTAAAGACAAATTGCTTGTAAAGAAGCAACCTAATAACAACAATGTTATCAATAAAGATGATCAATAGAAAACAACATAAAAATATTTATAGAGTTGAAAGAAAATAATTGTTACTTCCCAAACTACATACATAATTAGATTGTCACCCAATAAAATTGAATTTACTAGATAAATGGAATCAAATATTTATTGCTTTAGTACTTTTCATCAAGAAGGGGATTGATCCAAGAGAATAATAACTATATACACTATACATAAATGTGTGGTCAGCAAAGAAACAGTTGAGAGATTTTGGCAGCAAATAGTCTGTCAATTATTATAGTATTTAAACTCTGTAAATCATACAAGTTTAGTTTATGCTATCACATGTTGCAATCACAGTGCCTTTGCAGGCAAGGATTTCAAATTGCAATCCAAAATCATCAGCAGAAATTTTAAAAGGGAGCAGCTGTTGTGTGCAAACAAGTAGCTCTCCTGGGTATAGTCGAACAATCTTGTCCCTAAGGGTCCCTGCTAATTGCTGGAGTCTCCAGTGTAGGTAAAACATCTGTGAGTGTCTGGAACCTGTGAAAACATTATCTTCCACTGAATGAAGAAAGTGTGATAGCACTCTAACAGAACAGGCGCCACAGGGATAGTTTTTCGGTGGCATAAAAGAGCCAGTATGTGTTTCCCCCCATCTCCATGAAAAGCAAAGAAAAGTAGGTTTTTAAATATTGTAAAACTCACAATAAAAAATTTTAAATGTACAAATCAAAAACATTTTCTTTTCTAATGATTCTAACTATCTCAGAAGTATCTGCTACTTGAAAAAAAAAGTAAAAAATAATGACCATGATTTTTACATTCTTAAATTTACCATAATGAAGGATATTTGCATGGGTCCTAAAGCTTAAACTTTTTAAATAATTGGGTAAGATTATTTAAAGGGAGAAGGTTAAAGGGAGAAACAGAGGAAAAGAGGAAGAGGAAGAAATTTTGGTTGAGTGACTTACTAAGTAATGCAGGCATCAAATTTATTGTGTGACCTTAATACTATTGCACAACCTCTCAATACAGAAATTCTGCATGTGCATAGTGGTAACAGATACAACTGAAAGGCAAAAAAGCACATTATCAGTAAAAAATATATGTATATATATATGTGTACGTATATGTGTATATATATCACTGTCATCCCATTGCTCATCGATTTGCTTGAGCAGGCATCAGTAACATCTACAATGTGAGACTTGTTACTGTTTTGGCATATCGAATACACCATGGATAGCTTGACAGGCTCTGTCATGCGGGCGGGATACGCTCAGTAGTTTACCGAGCTCTCCAAGAGGGACGAAGGAATTGAACCCGGGTCAGCCACGTGCAAGGCAAATGCCCTACCTGCTGTGCTATCGCTCCAGTCCTTATATATATAAACATATATATATAT
Organism: Sorex araneus; assembly: GCF_027595985.1. NCBI lineage: Eukaryota > Metazoa > Chordata > Mammalia > Eulipotyphla > Soricidae > Sorex > Sorex araneus. Next base: position 32,107,301 of record NC_073307.1, on the reverse strand, counting down.
ATATAATGCTTAAAATTTATGTGCCTATGCTTATGTGCATAAATCGCAGTCAAAACTAATAAAGATATATGCAAAGAAGGAGATGTTCTTGTATGTATTTTCTTACATTATTTAACATTTTCTAAGTGGTATAAAAGGATATAGGTAATTAATGCTTCTTTAAGTACTTTTTAAAAAGACCTGTAGTGATGGGCCATAAAGTACTGATCATGATCTTGGCTTGAGAACAAGACTAGTGAAAGAGAAAGCTGTTTGCAGTATTAAAAAGCATTATGCTTCATCCCATTGGTCACTGAAAGGCTAAATCTATTGTGTTTTTATTTATTCATGTATAGAGTGCTTACCAAATATTTACCATGTGGGTGATTAAGTTAGAAGAGTGCAAAAGTGCTGGCAAAGGCTACTACTAGGAAATGAGGTAGAGAATGTTGACCAAAAGGGAGAAATCTGGCAGAGCGAGTCAACCAAAACCCTGACCACTGAACCTTTTCTGGTTTTCTGTAGAACAAATCTTTTATAGAAACACGACCTGGACTGGAAATGGCCCAGAAACATTCTATACATATGCCAAGAATCACACTAAGGTCAAACAAAGGGAAAGGGGAACTGATGACAAAGAGATAGTCCCTCCATTTGACTCTTAAATGACATGTCAGCTTTAGAATGCAGAACAGCAGCCCTGGTGGGACTTGTGGTACATTTCCAGCTTATGAGGTTCAGGAAAACAACATACATTGTTTTAAAATACATTACTATTCTAGAAGAGCTAAGCTCTTCAGATTTATTCTCTTAGTTTTCTTCCCCAAAGCATAGTTTCTTCTTCACAGGAGAAAGGCTCCTCAAAGAATATCAAATGGGCGTGGGGGAAAGAACTGATATTCAACACTTTGCACGAATTGCACTATTTGACTTTCAAACTGTGATTTTTTTATTGGTATTACCAATTTGTTTAAATTTTAGCTTTTAGAAAAGGCTCTTTCAGGCTGGCATAAAATAAGACGATTTTTGAAGTCTACAGTACAAGAAACTTCATCCATCTTTCAGCTTGTGTTATTTCAAGATACCCTCCAGAGAAAGAGAAGCAGGTTGTGATCGTGGGGAAGGAGGCATTCTCTATGGTTCACAAAACTACTTTATAATATATGCTCACCCTCCTGTCCTGAAGGCACTGTCAAGAAACAAAAAAAGTCCACCCTCTCTGTGGGTTACTCCCACTCTCAATTAGCAATAAAAGCCATGTAGTGGGTCACTATCCCCACTGAGAGATCAATAACTATGTCCATGTGGAGACATGGACAGTTTTAATGTTTTGGTTTTTTTTTTTTTTGCTCTTTTGGGTCACATCTAGTGATGCTCAGGAGTTACTTCTGGCTTTGCGCTCAGGAATTACTCCTGGCAGTGCTTGAGGGACCATATGGGATGCTGGAAATTGAACCTGGGTCAGCTCCATGCAAGGCAAATGCCCTACCCCCTGTACTATCGCTCTAGCCCCTTAGCTTTTTAACTGGAAGGGCACAAACATATTTCTAAAAGGGCTTGACAGGTTGTATGAATAAGCTTGCTGAAGTCAAGATGAAAAAAAAATTAACTGAGCAAGTGCCATGATGAAATGTTGACTGACATTGGGTCTCGGTACAGGAAAACAGGGAGAGGAGGGGCCAGGTGACGGTGAAAAGTTCGGCTCTCATTGCTCCTGAGGAATATAGCCTGAGCCCAGCTTCTCTGAAATTTCTCCCATAGGTTGGCTTTGTGGAGAGGGTACCTTGTTCAGTTAGACCAAATCTGCTCTCAGAGGATGTGTTTTTAGAAGTGGCACTGTTCTGTTGTCACTGTCATGGAATTCTTAATCATTCTGACATGGCATACCTTCACTTTTATTTTATCCTGTTGTTGCTGTTGATATTTAGGGAGTGACGACTGCATCTGGCAATACTCAGGCATTGCTCCTGGAAGTGCTCAGGGACCATGCAGGGTCGGAAATTGAAACTGGGGTTCCTGAATATGAAGTGTATGCTTGAGCCCTTTGAGTCATCTATTTGGAGCCTTGTGCATTTTGGTTTTGCACTGGATACCCAAAATGATAGTAGCCCATTTTGTTTTCAAATGAAGTTCTATATCTATATTTATCTGTAAAATACTAAAAAATAAATGCTGGAAGTTAATTCAATCTTTTCAATACCCCATATTTGAAATCTAATTGTTCTAGGAGCAGGCAACAGATTTTAACCTTATAGATCATCTCAGTGATTATTCTAGACTCTTAAAACTGAGCTCTATGAGACTTTAGATATAACCTGCCTAATCCCCAAACAGTTACAAGAAGCAAAAATGGCAATATATACTATCAGATATAACTCCTGCTATAGTTGGTCTGTTGTAAACAGCTTTTCCTGGACATAATTCTGTAGCAGTAAACACAAGGCATCTGAGTTTTAATTCACCTATGATAGAGTGCACAATTCTGCTACATCTCTTTGTTGGGTGGTGCTTCTGCCAAGAAAATTCTTTCATCTTCAAAACATTGATATATTTTTCCAGTGCTTATAAGTCATTGTTTATTTAATTATGAATTATACAACAATTATCCAAATAATGTATCCTGACTTATCCAGAGCTCTGGATATTGTAGAGTCCAGTCTTACTTTAGGAAATGCCCTATCAGATGCCCTAACCAAGGACAGTAGATTCTGTAGAGGCAATTTATTTCCTTTTTTATCTATGCCACCAGCATTGTTGAGCACACTGTGTGATGTAAGAGGAGGGACACAGTGGTATAAATGCATAATCATATTCCAGATGGCTACTAATCTCTCTTCTCTGGGGAGGTTCTCCCAAGCAGTGCTCAAGGGACCTTTGAGCCCCTCTCAGCAAGCTTTGGGCTGAGTGTTCAAAGCAAGCGTCAGAGGATGTCCTACTACTCAAGTTCCGCTTGTGTCAGGGATTAACTGGTTCACTCCAGTGATGCAGGGGCTTCCAGAGCCACACTGTATGTTGTTTGGAGGATCATGTGGTTCCAGGGATTAAATTGAGACTGGTCACATGCAAGTCATGCCTTAACCACGTAGAGTACTATCTCTCCTCCCCAGCATAATCTCTTTTTGAGGGTTTCCAGTTTATATTTTTGCCTTTAAGCCCCTTTTCTATATTTTTCTCCCCACTGATTCCCATATGGCATCGTATGTCCTAAGAGAACTTGAGTAGGCTGCAGATAACTGAAGATGTGCTTTGACATATCCTAGAGCAGACAATGAGTATTTTTCTAACAGTATAATATTATGCTTGTCACTAGTTTCTTCAATTCATCTGTATGCCTTAATGTCTCATTTTCAAACTCTTTGAATCAAACTCTTTCATGGAATATTAATATTTAGAGGTAATTTAGCTCAATTATAGGGATTAAAATAGTGGTGTTTTAAGATTGGATTTGACAGATGCAAAGTAATAAAATGCCCAAAACCGTTTCTTAAACAGAAAGGAAACATAGTCCCAGCCAGATTAAAGGTTCGATTACATTTAAACGGGTTATAGTGTTTTATTTTTTATCTTTTAGTGTTCCTTCTCTTCTGTGATGGAGTCTATTCTTCCCTAAGTGACTTGGAATGATTCAGTGGAAATTTTTATGCCCATGGTTAGCTGGGTTTCCCTCTTGCTAGGACAGGTTGAAGAGTGTGCAGATGAGTGAGATGTTTTGGGGACGCAGCAGGATGTGGATGGTGTGGCTGTTCTTTGTGTATTCATGGTGGCAGTCTGCCGGGCCACCGGGCCAACAGTGCCCTGTGTTTTCTTCTTTGTTGTTTCGTACCATGTGGTGCCAGCAATAATCTGGCAGCTGATACCGTCAGCAGGTGTCCCTAAAATAGCCAGTAGTCCTGGGAAGACAGGAGGAAATAATGTTTGTGGCCACATAGGGCCTTGTGCCACCCTTTCAGAGGGCATTGGCTTTTGTTATTTGTTTATTATTTTTAAACCAAAGGGTGACGCCCTCTTGTTGTGGGTCTTTGAAGACAGCAAGATTCCACGACTTTTTTCTGTTCTTGCGAAGGGTCATGGGTGTAAGAATAAATAACCCCGAGATAATAAGAGGGAACTGGACTGACTTGAAAAGGAAACATTGGAATTAAAAAATGAATACCACCATTCAAGCAAAGCAGGGAAGATGAAGCTTTCATTTTAAAATATTGCAACTATCAACCAAAAATATCCTGTGTGGTACTTCTCAATATATCTAGGGTGTAATTCTTCTAGGATGCATGTTGTTCATAAGCAGACCATAAGAAAGATGCATTCAGGGTGAAAACACTATAAGCATATCTAATCATTGGTACATGGTCAGCAAACTCTTTTTACTTTCCTATGGCTTCAGTCTTGTTCTATAAGTGCAAGACACTATCTCTGAGATAAAAAAGCCTAGCAGGCACATCTGTGACAAATAATGACCTCTAAACTGATGGGGGTAGAAGGAAGGCTGTCTTTGAAAGCAACTAAATTATCTATAGATAATAGGTATAACTTCATCTCTGTATTTACATCAAAACACTGGATCTAGAGCTATTTTCAGTCAAGACATGGTCTCAAATGGTATTATTTCAATTCCCTTCTAGATATATATTCATTAATTATCAGTTCTGAGAGAAGAAATGCTTTAGATTAAAAAATGCAATCAATAAAATATTTAGAATTATTTACCCAATGCAGACTGTCCCCACAAATTATGTCTTATATACTTATATGGAAAGCCATATTGACTTAGAATCATATAAATTAGTTGATATCTGAAAGTGACCAGCACATTGAAGTTCATTCTGTCAATCAAGGGTATTTTCATATACTCAACACTCAACACATTTGGGATCAGGGAGACTAAGGCCATCATGGAGAAGGTTGAGAAGTAGTTGGGATATTACAAGTGGAAATAGTTATAGTGGGCAAGTCTTAAAGAACTTTAGCTGGAAAAGAAAATAGAAAATGATAGAGGGAGATACATAGGCTGAATCAGGTGGCTAATTTTTTAATTGACTTCTAAGAAAGGAAAAGTCATGCCTACTCATAGCTATTAAGAATAAATTAGATGGCCAGAGAAATAGTACAGCAGATAAAGTGATTGCCTGGTACACAGCTTGACCTGGGTTGGATTCCTTGTACCCCATATGATCCTCTAAGCCCTACAGAAGTGGTCCTAAGAATAGATCCAGGAGGAATCCCTGAGCACCACTACGTGTGGCCCTAAAGGCAATGTCACCTTCCCTGCCACTCTACCCCTCCTGCCCCTCCACCTCCAAACAATAAACCCAGAGAAAGACAGTTTGAAGATGGGAGGTATGTCCATAAGGAAAAGTCTTTCAGAAGAGAGAAAGAAATAGATCCTAAAATATGAGAACAATGGGCAGGCCTGAGCTGCAGACAGGCAGAGAGGATCTCTTGCAACATGATTTAAGGAACAGAGGGCAGGGCACAGGGGCCAAAGTAATGGCCCCTGATTCTAGAGGGAGTTGTCTGGATTGTTTGTTTTCTCTGTGGGGAAGATGGGTAAGGTCATATGTGGAGAGTGAAGGAAGATTAATAACTTAAGATGACTATGTGGATACTAACACGGACCTGATCTGTGCAATACTGGAAAACCCCAGAGAGGTTCAGGAGAATGATGGCCATTTTGAGGATATATTGATATTTAAAGATGGATACTGTATACTCTAATTGGAATGCAATGTTATGAGGTTTTTCCTCCCACAGAACTTAACAGCACAAATATTGGTGGCAGGATGACAGGGATCCAGAGGAAGCATGGGAGGGTGAGAACAGAAAGATAATGGAGGAAACTGGAAGATGATATGCAGAGATATGAAGTGACAGCAAAAGGAAACCCCAATGGAAAGATGTGACTGTGCTCAGGGATAATGCATATGAAATAATCAACTCAACCTGAGTTAACAAATATGAAAACTGAGACTTAGGACATCGGGATTAGTCACTGATATATCTGAAGAGTAGGTCAGCAAGAAAATAATTATGGATTTCAGTTTTCTATTTGGACTCAGTAATATTAATTGCTGAGTAAAACCTAGGTCTTAATGAATAAACAGAAACAAAAGCATGACTAAACAGAAACAAAAGCATGAATGAAACCATGAATCTGCATACTAGTTTGGTACTAAAACTTACAGTAAACCAAGAGGGGCAAATATCATATATGCTACACTTACTAACAGTACAGAGGCCTAAAACATATCTTAATATTTACTCAGGCAGTAACTTTGCATCTTGGATAAGCATAAACTTGAGCCCGCCAGGAATGGTTTGAGTGCAGAGCCAGGAGTAACCTTTAAGCATCATTTGGTGTAACCCCCAAACCAAAAAATATAAAAAAATAAAAATAAAACAAGACAGACTAAGAAACAGGAAACAGGTACTCCTAAATACCTTGTGAAAATGCAGCTTCATATATCTTTTTAAAAAGGACAAACAACATCCTTAAAAATCTCTAAGTGCAGGTTCCAATTAGCATTTGTAAGTTATTTTGTTTGAACCCATTGGTTTCTAACCCTTCAGGTGCTCCAAATTTTTTTTCTCATTTTCAATTGAGATTCATAGAGTATTGGGATCCAAATAGCAATGGGTAGGTGCTTCAATAAACAAATCTTGTTCACTTTGGTTGGATGCCATGAATTTGTTTCTTCTGTACAATGTGGTTTGTGTTCCTAAAAAAAGGGTCCATTAAGGGTTCAAGTGAACAAGCTATCCAGAGCCAGCAGATCTGGAATTGGCTACTCAGGAAATGTGAAACATAATTTGTCTCCAGGCAATGTTCATTGAGACTTATGTGTTGACTGTATTTGAGAAGATCCGGATGCAGTGATTAAGAGACTAAAGATGCCATTTTCACACAAAGCTCATCAGGGTGGCACCAACCGGGTACTTTGTACAGTCAAGTTCCCCACAATAAATGTATGAGAAATTTTAAGACTGTACAAGCAGAAACCCAAAACAGTGCTCTGTGATTGCCAAGCGTAATAGCTGGAATATCCACTTACAGTTCACCTCCGTGGCATTTCAGCCTAGCCACACCTGAGACTAGGATACTGAGTGCATCTGGCTCATGAACAGAGGCCTCTTCTGACTGTAGGCAGTCAAAAGAGATTCAGTCAGCCCTGATCTTCCTCTGTTTTAGAGAATTTCTAGAAGATCATTGACCTGAAAAGTCCTACAGTATAGAAATAACTACCTTTCCTGGGATGTGGTTTTGGTTTCAGAACCCCTGAGAGAACCTTTTTCTACCTACTACCAAGAGTTTGCTTATATCATTATAAGAGATGCAACCTCTTAGCTCCATAGATTATCAAAATAAAAATGTTCCCAAATGAGTAATTTACACCTGATTTGGATTAAGGAAAAGGTGGAGAGATACAAGATATAGTGAGAAGACACAAACCTTCAACTTCTCAGTAAAATGTTCTCTTAAAGCCTGTTTTGTTAAGTAGATTGAATCCAAACTGACAACTCAGAATATTTTAGGCTAGGAGAAATTCCTTATGATGAATATCTCAAGACAAACTCAGTTTATTCTAATTTAAATCATTAAAATCTAGAGTCAGAATAAGATCGCTTGAAATGATCATAGTTAGCAAGATTTATGGAATTACTCAATAAGGACATGGAAAATAAGTAATAACCAAAGAAATAAAGGGAGCTTATTTACATTTTCCGATAATCTGTGCCAAATGACTATGAAGCAACAGTTTATGTCTGGTTGTAAAATAAAGGCCTTTTGGATTATAGTTTGGGATCAGTGCTACTACTTAAACCTGCCATAGAACTGGCATGTAGTTTCATGATCATATTTATCTTTCGAGATGTATAGCCACCAAGAACATAGCACATATTATGCCAGGAACAAGAAAGTCTGTTGGGAGGACACCAAATCCAGCTATAGTTATGCTCAGAACCTTGACTCTGGAAAGAATCCTAGATTTTCACAAAAAAAAATCCAGTGACTAGACAGACCCTCTGCTCCTAAAGACTTTGATTTCAGAGGTCTTCTAACCCATTTTGGCACCCAGAGCAGCTTCTTACATCAATGCATGGGACTGTGAGCTGGGCTAAAACTCCACGCTGCCCGGGGATGGATTTTTCCTCTCCACCCTGTTTTTCTGCATGGAAAATGGCGGTGGCAGCAATATCCATGTGGCGAGAGCCACCTTCTAAGACTCTTAAGCCAGAGGTACGGTTTTTCCCATTTTGGCACCCAGAGTGGCTTCTTACAGCAATGCATTGGGACTGTGAACTGAGCTAAAATATCAGAAATCTAAGACTGCGCAGCTGCTGTTGCGGCCGTGCGAGTTTATAGAGTCTTCATTCTCAGCAATGAAAAGAAATTATTAAATGATGCCTTTTCAGCAGGCCTGATTGTTGGGGAAAATTCCAAACAATAATAGTGAGTTCTCTATTAAAATATTGAATGTATTCAAAGTATAGAGAGAATAAAGTGAAGATGATCAGCTACTTAGGTGGGGGCTGGGTGGGAGGGGGGTATTTTGGGGTTTCTGGTGGTGGGGCATGTGCACTGGTGAAGGGATGGGGGTTCAATCATTATGTGACTGAGACTTAAACCTGAAGCTTTGTATTTTTTTTTATGGTGATTCAATAAAATAAAAACTTAAAAAAAAACAGTGACTATAATGCATAAAAGGACCAAGTAGATGAACAGAGACATTAACCCAACAAAGACATAGGGATTACCAACAGACATGTGAAAAAGTGCACACCGTCACTTCTAGACTGGTGCAAACGAAACAATTCTGAGATAACCACCTAATACTTGTAAAGAATGACACATACCGGAAAAAAAAATCCAGAAATAGCCAGTGTTGGTAGGGTTGTGGTGATAAAGGAGTCCTCATCCAATGTTGGTGGGAATGTTATCTGGTTCAATCTCTAGGAAAAGCAGTCTAGAGATTTCTCAAAATAAATAGAATAGAACTCCCACATGACCCAGCAATCCTACTTGTTGGCATCTATCACCCAAACAAAAAAACATTAATTTGGAAAAATATATGCACACCTATCTTCATAGGACAATAGCCAAGTTATGTAAGCAATCCAAATACCCAACTACAGATGAATGGAATAAAAAAATTGTGGTATATAATTTTGGAATACTATGCAGCTTTAAGAAAGACCAAACTCATGCAATTTATAGCAACCTGAATAGAACTAAAAGATGTCATGCTGAGGGAAGTCAGAATAAAAGGGACAGATACAGAATTATTTCCCTCCTGTGTCAGACTTAAAGATTCACTGTGAGGTAACCACATCATTGAGTTAAGGGAGGAGGGACGGGGACTGGGGTCTTTCAGGGAGGGAGGTGGGTACACTGGTGATTGGTGTAGTGTTGAAATGTTCATGAGAAACCATGATTAATAGTATTGTAAGCCAAGAGAGAGAGAGAGAGAGAGAGAGAGAGAGAGAGAAGAGACAGAGTCAGAGTCAGAAACACAGAGACACAGAGAGATTGAGAGAAAGAGAGACCAACAGTAAGAGAAAATCTCCCTAGAGGTTAAAGCTTTATAAGCAGAGGACACTGGTGTGATCCCTGGCACCACATAACCTCTCAACCATCTTTGGTGTAGCTTTAGAAGTCACCAAGTATCATCAGGCATAGCACTGGAGGCCCTTTGAGTATTGCCAGGGTGGCCTTGGTGATCCCCAGCACTGCAGGGCCCAAGTAAACACCATTGTGGCACTATAACTGAGCTAGTGGCCAAGGTAGCCAAGAGTCAGTGAGATGTTCCTATAGCCCCCTGAACACCATTTGGAAAACTCTCCCCCCCCCCAATTCTCCCTTAGAACAATAAGAACTTTACAAAAAAATCTGTAAGAATTATTCCAATGACTAATACACAAAGATGAATTTCCTTCCATTGGGCTTCTAAATCCCACACAGTTGCTCCAGGGGATGGAATAAAAACCGTGGGGAAATTTTTTAGCCACTTAGAATCCCAATCTCCTCAGCTACATTGAGAAAAATCTTTATCATGCAGGTCTTCAGAAAAGCACAGCCAACCAGATAAAGGAAGCAGGCAAGATTATTTTCCAAGTTCCCCTTTCAATCAGGGTAAAAGAAGATAGCCACATTCCCCAAATATGAATTGTTGATGCACAGAACAGGGATGTAGAATCCCTTAGGATGGCAAAAAAGCAAGTTCTCGTTTTCCAAGCAGCAAGGACTGGGGTAGCAGGAGCTGTAGAAAGCCTCCATTACCCAGTGAAGAACCCTAACCAGGGATTGGGATAGTAAATGCTTTAATACTAAAATCACTATCACTTAGAGCTAAAAGTTATCCTAGAAGCATTATTGGAGAGAATTCTTCATCTTCCTACCAACAACACATACAGATGCATCTACTCTGCACCACTTTTTTTTCTTTTGCTTTTCAGGTCACACCCAGTGATGCAACAGGGGTTACTCCTGGCTCTACACTTAGGAATTACTCCTGGCAGTGCTAGGGGACCATATGGGATGCTGGGAATCGAACCCAGGTCGGCCATGTGCAAGGCAAATGCCCTACCCACTGTGCTATCACTTCAGCCCCTCTGCACCACTCTTATCTGATTTTTTGATCTAATCCTCACCCATCATCTCATATAACTACTATATATTTTGTTCTTGTATATTTAAACTACCCCACTTAATTAGATCCTTTCTGTTAATATTTATCACAAAGCTTCCAGCTAAGTTAAATGGTTTGTGCTTAGTCCATATATCTATTTGCTCAATCTCACAGTTTACCAACTGGAGTGCCGGAGTACCGTGTGTTCTGAGAAATGAATTCTAGGTGTGTCTAGAGATATTGAAAGCTGCAGTATTTATAATAATAAATTAAAACCATTTTACAACCATTACAAACCTAACAGTTGAAATTATATTTGCTTACTACTTTAATGGGTCCCTCTCTAAATTCTGATGTCAATAACTAGTATTTTGTGTTCCGGATGTTCTGCATATGTTGATGCCTACAGTATGTGCTTTCTCCACATTCTCCTTTCCAGTTATTCCAGTCAGACTGATTTATTCACGGTTCTTCTGTCATTCTTTTGTGTTTACTCACATTTTCACTCCCCCCCCTTTCAGCATGAGATATGTCTAATTATCCTTGTTTTATTGTCAAAGACAGTAGAGATCAGTGGGCTGCAGTTCTGAGGGGACTCAGACTCAGTCTTGGGGGAGAAGAATCCAGTGTTTTCTCAAATGAAGGCAGCATCAACTGTAACAGGAATTGATCATAGTACATCGATCTATTGACTTTTTCTGTTGCTATCCCATTCAGTGCTTTGATGCTATTTAGACAATTCTTGTTTAGGCTCAACAGGTTAGGGCACATGCTTTGCACACAGAGGCTAATGTTGAGTTCCTGGAACCACATGATCCCCCAAGCTCTTACCAAGAACAATCCCCACACTCTGAGCCAGCAATGGACCTTAAGCACCACAGAGTATGGCCCCCCAAAACAGAACAACAATGAACGTGTTGAAGGAGATAGCTCATGTGGTAAGAGTACCTGATATGCACTAGGTTTGATCCCCAACACCACACGGCCAATGAATGCTGTAGAGCAAATCCCAGATATCTCTGAAGACCTCACTGGCCCCCTCATCACAAGACCAATCATCACTGGAGTGGCCCCCCCATATGGCCCTTATGAAAAGGTTGATAGTGTAGAATTTATCCTCTTAACATCTCTCTCTGCATAGCACTGTCATCCCGTTGTTCTCTTGGACTGGAGTGATAGCACAGTGGGTAGGGTTTTTGCCTTGCACACGGCCGACCTGGGTTCCTTTGTCCCTCTTGGAGAGCCCTGGAAAACTACTGAGAGTATCCTGCCCGCACAGCAGAGCCTGGCAAGCTACCCATGGCGTATTCGATATGCCAAAAACAGTAACAACAATTTCACAATGGAGATGTTACTGGTGCCCACACAAGCAAAATCCCTACTTCTAAAAAATGTAAATTTTTGCACCAGCCACGGTGTTTTTCTTCAGTGAAATATTCTTTCAAGTTACTAGTTTTAGCAATTGGGTCACCACCTTGTGGCAGTGATTGTCCAGGTCTCCATATACTTTTTAGGATGTCTTCCCACTTTGGAACTAATATATTTGGTTAACAATGAAAACATAGGGTAAGCATATTTTAGAAAATAAAAATGAAACTTTTATAAAAGAAAAGTTTCAGTTCATTTAGAAAAGTCAAGTATTATTAATTATTGCACTAGTGTGATTGCTATTTCAAGAAATAGCTTCTGCACAATAGCCAATAGGTGTAAATAACCCACGCGTTTATCAGTAAACAAATGAACAAATAATATGATTTATATGTGCAATGGAATATTTCCGATATCTAAAATAAAGAATTTATACTATAATATAAATTAATCTTATGGATCATGTGCTAAATGAAATAAGACAATCACCAAAAATATATATGATTTCACTTACATGAGGTGACTCAGTAACTGTCAATTTAGATAAGGCATTATAAAATCATAGGTTGAACACGTAAAAGTCAGTTTTAATTTTGATACACAACATTTGAGAAATTAAAGAACATATTACTCAATTCTTTTTTCTTTTAGACAGACAAAAAATTTTTCATTTTTTGTTCATCTCCTGACTCCTTTGTTTCATATAAAATTAATCGAATGTAGGCCAGTCTTATTTTATCTAGGGGTAATCAGATTCAGTCCAGAGTATCCCAAGAGCATGTTTCTAAGGATCTGACATTTCCAGATCTGGTTAATTCTCTGTCAGGCCACTGTTGTTCTCATTATTACAAAGGAGAGTTGCAAGTTCAAGTCCTAAGGAAAACTGATTAAATGCAAGTCTTCTGGCTTTCTGGATCTAGACCAAATCAGGCAACTAACTTTTTGTCTATGTTGGGACATTTTTACCTGTTCCTCATGATTAGCTCATCCAATTATATCTAAATCTTATAATCGCTATAAGATTTCATTCTGGGAAGCCGTAATACCAGCAAGTCACTTATGAGAAATGAGATAAGTAGCTTTTTAAAACAATTCACGTTTCCCTCCCTACTGACTATCCTTGCATATCTCAGATTTGAGAATATTTTAATGAGAACAGGCTTAAGAGGTCTACCAACTAGAACTAAACTCTAATTAAAGATTGCTGTTTTAGAGCTCAGATTCATGTGCTAGATTTCTTAATGAGTTAGATAAAAACATCTTAGAGTGAAATAAAAGAGACAGACCTTCCTGTAGTCCAATATAAATAAGAACAACTTGCATTTGATGACTTGTTTTATAGCAAGGACATTTGTCTATACTTGTTAAAATATGCAATATGAAACTTGCTAATATCTATACATAGCAAAAGTTGACATCATCACCACACCTTTCCCTCCCTCTCCAACTCTTTGCATGCTATTCACAAGCATCAAATACCTCCTATTGGATTATAACTTTTCAACCCCAGGTGGCATGCATCTTACCAAATTCACATACAAATCAGATTCTGAAATTAAAAGATGAGAAACTGTGGTAGTAGATAGGGTGCAGGTAACATTGTAACCCTAAAACATGTAATCAGTTCACTTTTGTAAGCTTATTTTACCATGTCAAATTAGTAATTACAAAAGAAAAGAACTATATATATGTGCACACATATATTCCAAATAATCTAGTTTCTCTATCTATAAAATGTAGCATAGCAACATGCACAAGGCAGCTTCTATAAATTGACCATAATTTTTTAAAATTAAAGCTACAGTGGCTGGGGGCTGGAGTGATAACACATCGGGTAGGGCGTTTGCCTGGCACGTGGCCAACCTTGGTTCGATTCCCAGCATCCCATATGGTCCCCTGAGCACCACCAGAGTAATTCCTGAGTACAGAGCCAGGAGTGACCCCTGTGAATCGCTGGGTGTGACCCCCCCAGAAAAAAAAGCTACAGTGACTGGAGCAATAGTACAGCAGTGAGGGCACTTGCCTTGCATATGACAGACCTAGGTTTGATCCCAAGCACAATATATGGTTTCCAGAGCCTGTCAGGAGTAAGACCTGAGAACAGAGTCAGGAGTAAACCACCAGAAAACAAGAAACAAACCACAGTCTAACAGGTTTAAAATGAGGGATAAAACTGGACTTATTTTGCAGATACTAATTAATGTTCAGACCACTCCCCTAAATTCTAAACTACCTTCAGATACGACTAACCTCTGCTATCTTCCACCATCTTTAAAAAATCATGGTATAAGTTTTTCTAGTGGCCAAAAATAGGAGCTGTAGGAAAACTGAATAGGCTAACTTGATGGCTGTCAGACTGCAGTTTTAGATAAGAAAAGCAAGGAGTCCTCTTGTTGCTATATAAGAAATTTTCTTGTCATAGGGCCAGGGGGATTGCCCCATAGCTGGAAGACTGCTTCGTGAGCGGAGGGGAGAAGGCAGATGGAATAGAGAAGGGATCACTAGAAAATGATGGCTGGAGGAACCAGTTGGGATGGGAGACGCATGCCGAAAGTAGATAATGGACCAAACATGATGACCTCTCAGTGTCTGTGTTGCAAGCTATAATGCCCAAAAGTAGAGAGAAATTATGGGGAATATTGTCTGCCTTAGAGGCAGGGGGAGGGTGGAAGGGGGGGGTATACCTGGGATAATGGTGGTGGGGAATGTGCACTGGTGATGGGATGGGTGTTTGATCATTGTGACATTGTAACCCAAATACGAAAGCTTGTAACTATCTCACGGTGATTCAATAAAATTTTAAAAATTAAAAAAAGAAGTTTTCTTGTCATTAAATGGACACAAACTACAAGGTCACAATACTATATATAATGTCATTTATCACACATCCATCCTCATTAAATAGGAACAGAATTGGAGAGGGGACTACAAAATACTTTTGCTATAAAAGCCTTAAACTGATCTTGCCTTGCAAATCTTGAGTAAATGATACCTAGATCATTAATTATATCTAGAATTGTCAAACCTGTCCTTGTAATTTTGTTTAAATATTAGCTGCCTTCTTGGCTTTGTAACCATAGTCTCTGCAGAAACTTGCTTCTTCTGATTAGGACTCAGTTTCAGTGGCATTTGCTGTCCTGTAGACCTTTTTATTTTTCCTTTTTGTTATAGTGGGCAGCTGAGAATTATGAAGAAAATTATAAAAAGAATTTTTACAGGATCTGGAGAGGTAGTACAGAGGGTAGGACATTTACTTTGCACGCAGCCGACCTGGGTTCGATTCCCAGCATCCCATATTGTCCCCCGAGCACCACCAGGAATGATTCCTGAGCACATGATCAGAAGTAACCCCTGTGCATTGCCGAGTGTGACCCCCCCAAAAAAAAAAAGATTTTTTACAGAGGAGTAATAATGGAACTGTAAATGCTATCTAGATAAGTAAGAGTGCTTGATCTCAGAATATAATACTACATGTCCTTGGTTCTATGACTCAGTAGGATTCTAGTTGTAACGTCTTAATCATCTATCTTATCAACTTAGTATATCACTTGAATTTATAGATGCCAATTAATGTAAATTCCATATGGATCCTCCCTTGAAAGTGATAAAGTAAAAGAAGGCAAAGCACATCTAGAGTTAGAAGCCCAGTTTCTGCTTTAATTTCCAGTGATTTCCCAATATGTCCCAGCCAAAACAAAATTCAAACACTGCTTTGAAGCTAGATCAGATATCCCCACACCCCATACCCTGTACCCAATTAAGGTAAAGCTGAACTTTGAAATTCTTGCTCTTTCATACTACTTTTGCTTCCAGACATATACCAGATTGAAACAATAGAAAAAAATTTTAAAATGGCAAATTATTTATTTAACTGCATCTTATATGTGAACATTTTATTGTCAAGTGCTTTGTCTGATATTTCATTGTCAATATTTACTGCCAAGAAGTTCTACATATAATAAAATAAATATCCTAAAATAATGATAGAAGTAACAATATTAACTCACACCTTCCCACTCAGCAATTCATTAAATATCCACATGCATCTTCTTTTGTATAATTTTACATAAAATCAGATTTATTTTCTTCTATTATAAATCTATGAATATCCTCTATGAATTTGCTTCAACACTACATTAAGTCAGCAGTTTTGAAAACATTTCATCGGAAAAGAACACTTATCACAAGAAACTTCCTACTTTGTTGCTTTCTCCAATTTCTCTGTACTCTATACTAGCAATTCCTCTTCCTATGCTGATTTTTCTTTTCTCTACTCAGAGTTCCTTGTCAACTTTTTTTCTTTTATAACTTTTAGCATAGTGGGTAGAGCATTTGCCTTGCACACAGCCAACTGGTTTGATTCCTCCACCCCTCTTGGAGAGCCCAGCAAACTACTGAGAGTATCTCGCCCACACGGCAGAGCCTGGCAAGCTCCCCGTGGCATATTGGATATGCCAAAAACAGTAACAAGTCTCACAATGGAGACATGACTGGTGCCTGCTCGAGCAAATCAATGAGCAACGGGATGACAGTGATACAGTGAACTTTTTTTAAAGGTTATTTCTTATGGATAAGCCTATATCCCTTGTATTATCTATCACCTTTGGGCAGATGTAGTGTCTGAGAAGGTATTTATTTATTAGGAAGACTAACTTGAACAGATTCTCTTTACTAAACCAGGAAACTCTTTAAGTTGATTTTAACCTCTTGTTGTTTCAGGATTTCCATTCTTCCAGACCTCAAAAACATGCCTTTGCTTTACTGTTCAAGGAAAGTCATAAATGGCCAATAGCAATTGCTTTCCTCTCAACAGGCAACCTTGGTCAAGTTCTAAACAGAGTAGGGAAAGAAGCTATTTGCTCAGTTATAAAGTCACTGTGAGGGTGAAGGAAGGTTCTTTGTTATTTCAAGACCACTTTAGAGGCAGTCAGCAGGACCTTTACAAGGCAGATAAGGGAATGTTTTTTTCACCAAATTTATATTATCCTGTTTTTATTCTCTCAACCCACTTCACTTATATCTGTTTTCCAATGACACAAAAACCAGTAGAGGTGGGGCTGGGAAGCTTAAATTGCTTCACATCCGGCTTTGGCTCTTTGAGCAATCTGTTCCTGGGGAGAATTGGACTGGAAAGCTGTCTTATATGTGATAATGTCCACTCTGTGTCTCAAGCTATTATTTGAGAATGAGAGCAAAATATAAATTTGGCTTTGGAAGGCACTAGTTACTTTTTAGTTTTTAAAGACTTATTGGACACTCTATTTTGTTCTGTCCTATAAGAGAAAAATTTATTGCATTGTAGGATTGTTCTTTCTTGCAGATCTTGACTGTTTGCTTAATCTTTACTAGGTGGGAATCATGAGGCAGGGCTACACACAAACACAAACATACACATACACACAACAAAGACAATAGCAATGACAAAAATATGGGAGTAGAGTAAGCAGGAGCCCTTAATCTGAGGAATGAGTTTCTTTAAATAGATATGCTAAACCTATGTGAAGGCTTTAGTTTGTACAGCTTATTTCCTTAATGTTTACTATATTTCTAATAGCACAATATTAATATTTCAATTATTATTTCAATTACTTGTATCACTTGTCATCCCGTTGATCTTCGATTTGCTTGAGTGGGCACCAGTAATGTCTCCATTCGTCCCTGTCATGTGCTAGTGTAGCTCAGTGGCATCTGCTCGCTCCAGGAACACGAAGAGCCTCAAGCCATTTGTTCAGGGTTTTGACATATTTTTCAATATGTGCTATATAGAATGGTCAGAGGCAGGGTCTTCTATTCTCTGTATGAAGAGTAAAGAATGGTAACAATTGTCAGGATCGGTTCAGGATTCTCTGGTAAAAGACACTGGAAGGGCACAGAACAATCCCTGAAATGGACAGTCCTTATCAGGGCACATCAAACCTTACCTTTATTTTCTAGGTTTTCCAGAGTTATCACAAACCCTAAACTATACACGTCTCACTAGCACATTTAATGCTACTCTTATAACTAAGTCTGATATATTGCCTTTATATATATATATATGAGTCATCTGCATCTTACTATCAAAGGCTATCTTATAGGTTAATAACTCATTAATGGAATTATTGATTGGGGAAGTGTCATGTTAACATTGAAAAGAAAAATCAGTGTCTGGTGTCAAAAGTCCTTGGTTCAAATCTATGCCACTTCTTACTGAGAAACCATGATTACATTTCTTCAAACTTACAAATTTATCAATTACAAAACAGAGATGCTACTATACTTGATAATTAGGTTTCACCTATGAGCAGTGGTGGCTGGAAGTGTGGGTCAAGTCAAGGATTATGTAGCCAAGTTGTGCAAACTAGAGTAAATTTTCACAAATCAAAGGCCTCTGGACTAGCAAGGAACAAACCTCGAACTAACATGCCATCCTTGGGCTTTGAAAATATTCCTCTTTAATAGATGGGGAATATTATCAAAGAGGAGAAGGGGACCCATATGACTGCAATGGTTAAGTTGTATCTAAAAGCAACTATCATCTATCCATCATCATCATCATCATCATCCTGTTGATCGTCGATTTTCTTGAGCAGTCTCAGTAATGTCTTCATTTGTCCTAGCCCTGAGATTTTAGAAGCCTCTCTTTACTCATCCTTCTGAACGGTGCTGCATTGGAGGCACTTTCAGGGTCAGGGGAATGAGACCCATTATTGTTACTGTTATTGTTACATTGTTCTTGTAACAGTCATCTATTAGTTTCATTATTAATAGATGTAACAGTCATCTATTAGTTTCATTATTAATGATGGGTTGTTAGAAATAAAAGGCAAAACCCGCCTCTATTCCTATATGCAAACCAAATTCTATTGCCTTTGGCAATGAGCATTTTTAGCAGCAGCTGTCAGGAAGCAAAATTTGTATTTATTACGTATGCTAAGTGAATGAAGATGGGCAGAACAGGTTAGTTTTCAGTACAAGTTGGAAGAAGCTGTGTTCTGGCATGAACAAGACATGCCACAGGGAATAAGAGGAAGGGCCTTAGAGTTCTCACTTTATTTCATGTTGGTAGCCACCTACCTTGCTTAGGCATTCGGCCAGCTCTGGCAGAAAATTGAATCAAAATTATTAGCATAATTGTTTTCAGAACATTAAATTTTATCTATTAATACAAAGCGAGGAGGATAGTTGTACAGCCATGCAGAAAACTGGAAAATGCAGTAGGAGATGGAGAAAGAGGAAGAAAAGAACGGGGACGGGGAGGAGAGAGGGGAAGGGGAAGGGGGGGACAAAGTCTGGCACTGAATTAAGTACAAATTTTATTTTCTATAAGAAGCAATAAAGAGATCTTTAAAAAAATACTTGAAAGCTGGAGAGACTGTACAGAGGGAGGGCATATGCATATGGCCTTACATATGGCCAGTTCAGGTTTAATCCCAAACCCCACTCATATCGTCTCCCAATCACCACCAGGAGTAATCCCTGAGCACCGATCCAGAAGTAAACCCTAGTACTGTCTACATCTTTTTTGGTTTTGTGGCCCCAACCCCCACCCTCCCCCAAAAAAAGCACTAAAAAATATACTTGGGGGAAGGAGGCCTGGAGTTACAATTCATTGACAGGGTACTTACCTTGCATGTGTGAAGAACTGGGTTGGATCCCTGGCTACAAAAGACACTTCCGTGTTTCAGAGGGCAACTGAATTTCCCTGATATATTTCAAGGAATAATCACAAAACCAGAAAATCATCCACTAGATTTCAAATGCAACCTTAGGTACTGTTGAATCTATATTTAATATTATTTAATCCTCAAAAGCTCTAGAAAATTGTAACAAGTTCTTGGAGATATTATGTACCTGACCCAATATCTTTTAATCAATAATTGACAAAAATCTAGCCTTATAATTTTGAGACCACAATTCAAAATTTGTGGAAACACAGAGCAATTTTAGGCAGTGTCTGGCAATTTCATGTCGAAGTTCTTCTATAAATAGTTCCCTGATTATTTCTAATTTCCATCGCCTTGGTACAAAGCAAGTCATTCAATGATGTGGATATAGATGATATTTCCTTTTCAAAACATTGCACAAATACACGATTTCCTCTGTCTTTCTCTCTTGTAGGAAAAAGAGGAAAAGAGCAAGGTAATAGGAATTTACCTCCAAGCTAAAAGTCTTCCTATACGTTTAGTAATCACTGGGGAGTTCCTAGTTACCAAGGAGATCATAACAGGCTCCATTAGAGTCAAGTACAACACTTGTGTTGCCTGGCTAGAGAATGCCAGAAAGGCAAAGGAAAATATTACTGTTGCTGAAATCATTTGATGTCTATGACTAATATAAAACACGTTAGCAAATTGAAGTTTTATAAATGCCCAAAGGGCTTGGTTAGAACTATGAATTAATAGCATGAAGCAGTTTTAGCTAAAATATAAATAGGTGGGGGGTAAGCCAAAGATGTTAAACTATTTAAAAATTTGTCTTATTAACCAAAGGTCCTAATAGGATTTGAGGGGGGGGCGGCCTTGGGACACACTGGGAAGTGCTCAAGGTTTACTCCTGGCTCTGACTCAGGGATCACTCCTGTCGGGCTGTGAATTGAACCCAAGTTCGCTGTGCCCCCAACAGAAATCTTAAGCAACCAATTTAGATCCTTGATTTTGAATTTAAAATTTCCCTTCCATTTGCTTTATAGCTTAATTAAAAAAAGGTTATACTTTTGAAATCCTTATTATTCTTAATATCCAAATGTCTTCCTATTTAACATCTCACAGATACCAGAATAATTCCACAGTATCCCTGACAACTATACCCAAATTAGCAACTGTGAGGGCTAAGGGGGTTCATTCATAGATGAGCTGCGCTCCTCTGGGACAGGAGGAAGCCAGAACAGGGCAGAACTGGCAGTAAGCCAGACTTGCAATTACTTCTTGACCCAGGCCCCAGAGGTTACCATGGGCCTGCCTGCAGATGTTCATCTAGTCCCTGCTTGATCATTCCCAGAGCAGGAGGTTTTTGCCAGGACCCATCCTATCTTGTTATGAATGCAGCTCTAACTGTTGGAGGATGCTTGCTCATGCCGTGCCAAAATCGGCCTCCTCGTGTTTTCTACCCATTGTTCCAAATACTATCTCTAGAACAATACTGTTTGGCTCAACTTCCTCTCCTCTTGAATAGTCCCTTAGATAACTGAAGTTAACTATCATGCCTCCCCAGTATACTGTCTTTTCTGAACAAAATGTCCTCAGTTTCATTCTCAGATCATATGACAAATATGCAAAGCATATAATAAGAGGCATAATTTTCAATTAATAAAGGAAGAGCAAAAGAAAACTGTAGTTTGGAAACTTAAACAAATTTAAAGAATATTTTTTAGAATTTTTTAAACTGAAAAGCACACATTTTGGACTAGTAATGAGGAACCGTCTTTCCACTGAGTTCCTGCACTCTATACCCATCCTGCACCCATCAAGACATCCTGCATCCTGCACCCATCAAGACATCCTGCATCCTGCACCCATCAAGACATCCTGCATCCTGCACCCATCAAGACACCCTGCCAAAAACAAACTCAGCTTGATACATCTCTTTCTTAGTGACACCATGCCTGCTCCTAGTGCTCAGCCATCAGTTTTTACCTGTCACTATCACTGTCATCCCACTCCTTGTTGATTTCCTCGAGTGGGAACCAGTAAGGTCTCTATTCCTCCTGGCCCTGAGATTTTAGCAGCCTCTCCTAACTCATCTTTCCCAAAAATTGGAGGATCTTTCAGGGTCAGAGGAATGAGACCCATCATTACTGTTTTTGGCATAACAAATACACCACGGGTAGCTTGCCAGGCTCTGCCTTTGTGGGTGGGATACTCCCGGTAGCTTGCTGGGCTCTCCAAGAGGTAAGTGTATAAATATATATATATACACACACATATATATATATCTGTCTGTGTATTATATATATTACATATATGTATTATATATTACACATATATGTAATATATTATACATAATATATATTATATGTATTACATATATATTATGACACAAACCAACTTATTACTCTCTCTCTCTCTCTCTCTATATATATATATATATATATATTACTCTCTATGATTTGTTGGGGTTGGAGCAATAGCACAGCAGTAGGACGTTCACCTTTCACGCGGCCGACCTGTGTTTGATTGCTCCATCCCTCTCAGAGAGCCTGGCAAGCTACCGAGAGTATCACACCCACACGGCAGAGCCTGGCAAGCTACCTGTGGTATATTCGATATGCCAAAAACAGTAACAATAAGTCTCACAATGAGAGACGTTACTGGTGCCCGCTAGAACAAATCGATGAGCAACAGGATGACAATGACAGTGATCATTTGTTGCCTACTGTCTGAACTCCATCAAATATAGTGTGGTAATTATGGAAATTGGGTAGGAAATGTCTTATAATGTGTTTGGGGGATAGCATGCAGAGGATCTCTGTCTCTGGGTCCCATTGAGTCCAGAGTCTAAGGTCACAAAGTTCCACATTATCTGAGTTCCGTGGGAGTTCGTTCATGAGTGAGGCTCGGCCAGAGTGTCCAGAAAGCAGTCTGGAACGTGGCAGCAGTTGGGTAGTGGAAAATTGTTTGTTTTTGTCTAATCACCATCAGTGCTTACTCTGAAGAAAAGTTCAAAATATGGACTCATCTGCATATGAGCTGTGACATGATTTTAGAACCAATACCATCTAATATGAAGGTGGGGCAAAGTAGGGAAAGTGAAATCTTTAGTTCTTCCTCCCAATACTTTATAATGAAAAGCAATAAAAAGTTTTAATAATGTTATAGCAAATTCCTATGTACCTAATATCTAGATTCTACAATTCTTTTGATGCCTTCAACTTATCACATATCTATCAGTTTCTCCTACCATCAGCATTTTTACTTTTTCAGGCATAGCAGTATACTTTTCCCTTTAACTTCTGCATGCATATCATTACTGGAATTTTTATCAATTATTTTAATTTCAATTTTCTTCTAAATCCCTCTGTCATTCTCCTTTATTTCTTCTACTTTCTTCATTTTCATTTCTGGAGCCTTCTTCTCACATTGTATCCCCACATTCCTACATGGTTAAAAAAAAAAAGAAAGTCTCTCAACCATGGAACAGTTCCCAAGTGCATCAGGAAACATCACTGAGGACCACACAGAGTATTGCAGGTGTGACTACCACAGTCCTAGGACACACAAGGCCCTTATGAGCAAAATGACGCAAACCAACTTATAAGAGAGAAGAGATACGGATCACCATGCCAATTAAATAACTTACGATAAGAAATGCACAGCTATCAAATCTCAGACCACGTGTATTTCTTGATTAGTTCAATTCCTTTTATCTATGAGACAGGTCAAATTGTGAAAGATTTTGGTAAATAGTGACTCAGAGGAAGAGGATATTGGAAGCTTTCAGTGGCAGAGACCTTATCATAATTAGTACAATGATGAAGTGTGTTACGAATACCAACTTTCTAGTGGAACTTGTGGCTTAGAGCACCTCTTGGATGTGTGGGGTGAACCCTGACAATTCCTTTTCTTAAAATATAGGGCCAAATTCCTTTTTTGTGTTTTTTGTTTTTTTTTGGAATGTGGGGTTCTGGGAATGGAACCTGGGCCAACCATGTGCAAAGCACTAACCTACTTGATATACTCTGTCTCTCTGGCACACCCTCTCTTAAAAAAAAAACCAAAAAAAAAACAAAACTTCATTCTCTGTGGTAGTGGGAAGCCCAGAGCCACTTGGCAAATTTACTTAGCTCACACAAAGCCTAGTGCATGCCAGACTTATACCCTACCATTTAAACTATCTCCCTGTCCCTACCACTCTCCTGCAAATAATTTGGTCTCCTTTAGCCATATATAATCCACTAAAAACTTGAGTGAACTGATCTTTCTGCTTTGGGTCTAGTAAACAAACTTACTTTAAGATGCATCTATCTTATCCCATCTTTGATAAAATTATTTTACTCTTAAAAAAAAAAAGGAGAGGATGGTTCAGGGGAATAATTCTCTACTGCCATAGTGTGGTCCCTTTCAAGTACCAGAAAATAGCACTTCCCAGGTGAATGAAAACCATTTATTTCTCTGTCCTGATATTTATATGTGATAAGAAACATTAGTAGTTAATTTTCTGTGTCTCCTACCCACAAAATCTTGACAAAGCAGCATGCTTATTCAGAAAGGAGGCAACTACACAAAAGTACCAATGCAACACATATTGAAATCCATAAAAGGGGCATTCTCCAAGTGAGATTGATCTTTTGGATCATCTTCCAAATTTCAACATAGGAATTTCATTAGCTCTAGAAAGTGAATGAGAGGGACATTTTATTCTATTCATTATGCAAATTATTTTACAACACAGAAATGATCTGTCTCCCCCAAGATTGAAGGATTGTCCTTATAAATCTTTTGATTTCAGAATCCTTTACCAGAAACAACTTCTCCATAACTCAGTTTCTGCTGTAATTATTATTAGGTTGTCTCTTGGTAACTTATGTTTTAAAATGTGCTTTTTTCTTTTGAATTTAAATAATTTATAATTTTCAAGAAAACTTTGAATTTGGTTGAAATTTAAAGATCTGAGCAGAGAATTCTAATAGAATTAAAAAAATCTTTATCATCAAATGTGTAACTTCTATGTTCTAAATTTTTTTTCTTAATTCTATGACTTCTATTTTTTTCTTGTTTACACTTATTAAAGAGAACTTTTATTCTTTCAAAATAAAAATCTTTACATAATATTTCTTTTCATCCTGATTTTGGGGGGTGGGTAGTGAGGTGGGCTATACTGGGTAGTTCTCAGGGGCTGCTCCTGGCTCTGTGATCAGTAGTGACTCCTGGCAGTGCTCAGGGACTATATGTTGTGCTAGAAATTGAACAGGGTTGGTTATATGTGGGATAAGCACCTTCTCCTGTCAAATCAGGTACTTCTAAATGTTAGTACCTCAGTGGTAAAATGCAAACTGGTAACAGAGTTCTTTACTTCTATTAAAAGCAAGTAATTCACAGAGTTTAGATTCAGATTAAAAACTCCAAAAGAAGGTAAAAGAAACTATGACAGGGAGACTGGGCCTTTTTCTTGTTGGTTTCAAATGGTCTACTAGGTTGTACTGTTTCACTGTATTTAGACAGTATTTAGACTAGATAAAGAGTATTTCATCTAAACTGGGTTTCGAAGGCCATGTTTGTTCAGACACCGATAAGTTGTTTTTACTCCTTTGTGTATCTGGCTCCAGTAATGGAAACTTTTTTTTTCTCTTTCTATCTTTCTCTCTTTCTTTATTTTTTTTTAAGAAACTGAAGTATAAGCTGATGAAAAAACGCCACAGTGAATCCTTGACAGAAAAACAGGAGGCTGCTTTGAAAATTCTGGAACTTAATCAGAAGATAGACAATCTCTCTGCAATGCTAGCCCCTAGAGGTCAGTATTACCATGTGACACTTGCACACAGGCCCTCTCTGTTTCGGGCAATATATATGGTTTTATTAACAACAAAACAAGAAGCAAGGCCATGGTGCCTGGCAGCGTAGTGGCCCAGCTGCACGCTGGCCTGGCCAGGTCACCACTCAACATCATCAGGGATGGCATACCAACTACTCACTCCAGGCTGGACTTGCATTTATCACGACAGAGGCAGAGATTGGTTGAGACTTAGTGGAAGTTTGGAAAACTAAGAAGCTAACGAGATGGAATAGAGGGTTCTTGTATCTGCTGGGAAACGAGGGGAAAGCCAGGGCCTTTGAAGAGAAAAACTGTGACGGGTGGGGCTCTGGAGTGAGAAAAAAATTGGTCGAGGACAAGAAATTGTCCAAATGTGTAGACAGACTTGTCAGCTGAACAGGCCTGCAGACAGTAAAACAGAAATCAGTTTTATAACAGATCAGAAAGCCAGAAACAAGCAGGGAAGGCTGCTTGGGGCTAAAATCTGGGAGGTTTAGAAAAACAATTAACAGTCACTTTGATTTGGATTTTTCAATAATCTCCAGCTGAGACTAAAAGAAATACCCCTAACACACACACACACACACACACACACACTAAACCAAAACTAAAAACAGAAACCCAAGTTCAGATTATCACTATTAGCAACAGTGTAGTATTTTTAACAATCCAGTATCATTACCATTAATACAGTGTTTTTGTTAAGCATACATGTAGCCAATTGTTCAAATAATTTCTAAGGTAAGTACATTTGTGGATCAAAGATTAAGCACAGAGTTAGAGACGTTGATCGCCTCGCCTCAGATTAGGAATGCGATGGTGCCAACTCTTGGCAGTGACTTATCTCACCCCGGGTGCTGCTGCAGCGCTGACACAGGTAGGTCACTTCATTTTGCCTATATATCAGCAATATCAAACATCAACCTCCCCAGTGGGCCTCTGGGGTTCCTTGGGACAAATGTCTTCTATGTGTAGCAATCTTGGAAAGCCAGGAAATATGACATTTTTCTGACTCTAGTTTCTTTTACCACAAGTAAATTCGCGAAGGAGGTGTGGGAATATAGGGGGAAGGAAAGTAGAATTAAATGGAGGAAAAAGTAGGCACCATGACGGTGTCAGAAAGTGAGCCACATCCAAAATCCTGACTACATGGTACAATTCTGAATGTGAGTTTGGTTTTAATTTTTTCACTTCCATGTGCTTGCCCAGATTGAAAGTGGTGTGTTAAACAGTTAACTCTAGGAATTGGCTGACTTCTTTTAATCCTTAAACAGACCAACAAAGAGATGGTTTATACACTTTCTTCCACCTCTATGAAACCTAAAAACCAGAATTCAGGTGGGAAATAGCACAGGGGTCGGGATCTTGGTTTGACCTGTACCATACATGCCCCTCCCCTCCAGCATTGAAGAATGGGGTCCTGGTGGTCCCCAGCACTGCATGGTCGGAGCAAATCTACATCCTCAGGGTTCAGCATTGAAATACTCAGTAGGTTGGCTGAGTACCATGGGGAATGGCCCGTGGGGCCTCTGAGCACTGTTTGGGAGCTCCCACCAAAATTAAAATTCATCAGCAAATATTATCCTTCTAAAGATATTTATTTGAAGTGATCACAGCAAGGCTTCACATTGCTTGTGTGCATAATAAAGAGCTAATAACTTGCACATTTTCTATTAGAGAAAGATTTCCAGCTCATCTGAGAAAAGCTTACAGGTCTTGACTATTTTTTTTTTTTTTTTTGCTTTTTGGGTCATACCTGGCGATACACAGGGGTTACTCCTGGCTCTGCACTCAGGAATTACCCCTGGCCGTGCTCAGGGGACCATATGGGATGCTGGGATTTGAACCCGGGTCGGCCTCGTGCAAGGCAAACGCCCTACCCGCTGTGCTATCTCTCCAGCCCCAGGTCTTGACTATTTTAAAAACAGTCAAAAGTTCGTGATTCTTGGTGGTGGAATAGGTGCGCTGGTGAAGGGATGGGTGTTTGAGCATTGTATAACTGAGACTTTAACCTGAACGCTTTGTAACTTTCCACATGGTGAATTAATAAAAGAATTAAAAAAAAAAACAGTCAAAAGAGGTCTTTTGCAAAAAAAAAGACCTTTCAAAAAAGGATAATATTGTAAGATATCACATTCTTATTACTCTAGATTTTGATAGAAAAAGTATTTTTCCTTTTTTTTTGTTTTGTTTCGGTAGTGCTAATGGCTTACTTCTGGCTCTGAACTTAATCACTCCTGATGGAGATTTGAAGACTATATAGGGTGCCTGGAATCAAAGTTGGGTCACATGCAAGCCAAATACTAAATCTGGCACCACTGTTTTTTAAAATTTATATTACTGGTTTTTATTTTTAATATGTTAAAATTAAAACAGTATTGAGATACCAGGACTCTCATAGACTGAGGGAGAGTAGAAAGCTTTAAATCTCAATTTCATTTTTCCTTCTTGGCACATTTTCTCTCTCTCTCTCTATCTATCTCTCTCTCTCTCTCTCTCACGCATGCAGGCACGCTCGCTCACACTCTCTCTCTCTCTGTCTCTTTGTCTGTCTCTCCACATTTTCTCCCCTCACTTTATCTCTCCCTCAAAAATACAAAAAAAAAATAATGTACAATGAACACATTTAAACTTTAATAAAACCAGATGATAAAACAAAGTCTATTATAGCTGATTTGACTCCATTTGAACCCACATGTTACTTCTTTTATTCAGTAGAGAAACTGAGTCAGTGGACTAACATATAATTCTAACATAATCCTAGATCAAATATTTGCACAAACTTGCACTCACATAAGTCCCATATAGCCTAACGCAGAATTAACTAGCCTGCGAGATTGGCAAGGCCATTGTGGCCCAAGTAATATAAACTCATTTCCAGAAACTGGTCACCTTGCCCTTCCTCTCAATTTACTTGAAAGTAAAGTCTTAAAAGATGTTATTAACTTTAAAATACAAGGATACCTCCCATTTAAGTGAAAATAGTTAGGTATCCAGCACATTTTTCAAACAGAACACCATCCCTCCACTAGTATTTGTGTAGCCTGTGTGTCCTTTAACAAAATACTTGCTTTCAGTTCTCAGAGATCTTTTTGATAATGACAGATGCTAATTCATAATTGCTTAAGGAGAAAGGCTAATTTGTTGGCACATATGTAAAGGGCATGCCATTAGTCTTAGAATCCAGTGGATTAAGGGTCTGAGATATCATCACTGGCACTGTGTCACTCATCTCTGCTTCTTTATTAAGACTTCATGTTCTCAATCAGGACGCCAGGAGAGACTGGAAATAGGACCATCAGCAGCTCTCAGGGTTGTTGCTTGTCTCTCTAGAGTGAAATATGCATTTCCCCACCAGCCTGTGAGAAAAATCACACACAAAAACTGTCATGGGTTGTGCTGGGTGTACATCAGGGGAACAGCAATCAATCTTTGCATTCAAGGATAAAGAAACTAGATCGAACAGTTTTGATTATGTGCTTACCACTGAATAACAGTGTAGAAAAAAAATGGGGTGGGGGTTTGGGGGTGGTAGAGATGAGAATGTTCTGACACTTAGAACCTACCAGAACTATAGAGCTGGGCTGGGGAAAAATCCATTTTGGTAAAAGATAGCCAAAGAGTTCAGTTAGCTGAGTGCATGCATAACATTATTTGAATGCAGGAGGCCTGAGTTCCACTCCCAGCCCTACATGGATCCCCTGCGCACCGCTAACAGTAACCCCCAAACACGGAATGGGGAGTAGTCGCCCCCAGTACTACTGAATCTGGCTCAAATTTAAAAAATTTAAAAGTAAGGAATATTTAGCCCGTGACTGTGTAAAGAAAGAGTGAGAAACCAAACTGACATATCCAGTATAGTCTCACCTGGTAACCAATTGAGATGCATATTTTTCCTGGTGAACAAAGGACCTTCAGGATTCTTCCTCCAAAAATCTAATACTTTCACTTAATACCTCCAAATAAACATATATAAAAGTACATACCATATATAATAAATTTTTATATATGCATATATATAGACTTCCTGGCAGAGGCTGGCAAATTACCCATTCGATATGCCAAAAACAGTAACAACAAGTCTCACAATGGAAACGTTACTGGTGCCCGCTGGAGCTAATCGATGAACAATGGGACGACAGTACTACAGTGCTATATATGCTTCCAAGTAAAAAGTTCTTCTGATTAGAAGACTGTTCCAAAATATTAGAAATTTTAAAAGTATATTCAAATTGACAAATACTGAGTACCAACTCTTTAAATTTACACAAACACACTAAACAGCTTCATTGGCTATATGCTGAAATTACCTCCAAGGAAATAAATTATTTAAGTGAATGGAAAATTCAACTAAAAAGAGAATCCCTTTATTATAAAACTAGCACAGCAGGAAGCTTGCTTACAGCCTGAGTGTTGTTTGTTGATTTTACTTTGTGCAAATAATCACAGCCCAAGGCGAATTCCTTGTCATTTCCACAGCCTGCACCTGAAGTGCTTGTGATTTTATTTACTAACAGGATTCAGTGAAATGCCTAACGGACCTCTTCAAAGTTTGAGGTCACATTTTAGTAATCTTCAGTATCCAGAAACCTTAAGTTAAAACTCAAAACAATCTTTGCTTCCTTTGATTTATGTATACAAAATTACTTGGCAAGAGGACTTTATCCATTGATTCTTGTTGTTGGTTCTTTAATATTACTTATTCGCTATTCTGAAAGCATCTATCTTTGACCAGACTATTAGGGATCACTATGTCACTGTCATCCCATTGTTCATCGATTTACTCGAGCAGGTGCCAGTAACGTCTCCATTTGTCCCAGCCTGAGATTTTAGCAGCCTCTCCTTACACATTTTTCCCAATTATTGGAGGCTCTTTTCAGGGTCAGAGGAATGAGACTGTTATTGTTACTGTATTTGGCATATTGAATACGCCACGGGGAGCTTGCCAGGCTCCTCCATGCGGGTGGGATACTCTTAGTAGCTTGCCAGGCTCTCTGAGAGGCATATATATAATATATATATATATATATATATATATATATTTTCCCTTTACGATGATACAAAGCGGCCATGCAGTCCAGGAATATGTTCACTCATAAGTGAGGCTCAGCCTGAGCGTGTGGAAAGCAACCTGGAGCATGGCAGCAGTTGGGTAGTGGAGGTCGGCTGCCGGGGCTGGGTCCCTTGGCGTGAGAAGGGCTCTCACCTGCCCCCCTTTGGGGTACTCCTGGTGCGGAGTCTGGTGACATGGTTATGGAGGCCTCATTTTATGCCTCATTTTATCCAGGATTCAATGTCTGAATAACATCACCTACACCTTTTATTTTATTTTTTATATTTTTTTACCTTTTCATATTAGTGCTTTTATTTTCTTCAGTTAAATACCCAGAAGTGAAATAGCTGATAAGAAGAGGAATAGCTGGACTATTACATGATATTTCTGCTTTCACGTTTTGAATACCATCAACTTGCTTTCCAGAATGGAAATTATTGGGGGCTGGAGTGATAGCACAGTGGGTAGGCTGTTTGCCTTGCACGCGGCTGACCCGGGTTCGATTCCCAGCATCCCACATGGTCCCCCAGCACCGCCAGGAGTAATTCCTGAGTGTAGAGCCAGGAGTAATCCCTGTGCATCCCTGCCCTCCTCTGGGGTGCTCCAAGTGAAATAGCCTGGCGCGGGTCTGGCAGTATGGTCATGGCGAGTGTCATGTTATGCTCCCTTCCAAAAGAGTAGGACATTCGATCGGGATGGTGGCTGATAACAAAATTATCTGGCACCAGCCAGAGGTGGGTTATGGATTGCTGAGTTGCCGGAGATAGGGGGTACAGGCAGAGGATCTCCATTTCCGGTCCTGTTGAACCCAGAGTTCTCAATCACAAAGTTCCACAAACCAGGGTTTTCTGGGGATTCACTGCTTGAGGCTTGGCCTGAGCATGAGGTTTTTGACTGGGTCCCTGGGGGCGGGGAGAGGTCTCACAGGGCTTACTCCTGGCTTTGTACTCAGGGATCACTCCCACCTACACCTTTTAAGAAAGGCTTGTCATAGGGTTGACATTTCAGTGACTTTCAATAATGCATTTAAAACACTATACAATTTGAATTGGAGAACTAGAACAGGAAATAAGACATTGTCTACCTCAGCCAACTCTGGATCTATCTCTGGTATGACATATGGTTCCCTGAGCACCACCAGGGTTCACTGCTAAGTATGGAAGTCAATAGTAGCTTTTGAAACAACCAGGTGTGATCCTAATACTTTCCCCCATAAATATAAGATCTATCCCATAACAGTCACACCTTAAGATATACTCTGTTCCAGACCATTGCAATATGGGAAATGCTGCAAACCTTTTTACTTTAAAGTGAGAGGCCATTTAGAGGCCATTGTAGGAATACAGTTTGCCTAATACCAAGATTGTTGTCTCAGGGAATCAGGAGGTCCAAGAAAAGGCAGAGAGATTAGAGAATGACTGGCTGTTTACACAGTCAGAACACAGATACATTTGTCAATTAAGTTCACTATCTTACATGGGCAAATTCATCA
Source organism: Sorex araneus (assembly GCF_027595985.1). Classification (NCBI taxonomy): domain Eukaryota; kingdom Metazoa; phylum Chordata; class Mammalia; order Eulipotyphla; family Soricidae; genus Sorex; species Sorex araneus. The sequence continues at coordinate 32,075,335 of NC_073307.1, read as the reverse complement.
CTTAAGTCTGTCATTTTTTAGGGCATGGTTTGTGGCATCCCCGAACAAGTACAATGCTAATATTAAAAGATACTTATCACAGATCATCATAAAAATATAATAATAAAAGTTTGAAACTATTTGAAGCTTGTAGGCTGAAGCTACAACTCTTACACTACAACCACATGCTGTTGGAAAAATGGCATCATAAGGTTTGCTTGACACAGGATTGCCAGAAACCTTCAATTTGTGAAAAATGCAATCTTTGTGAAGTGCAGTAAATTTAAAAACAGTAAAATGGGGTATACCTGTAATAAGAATCAGTCTATTCTAAGAATTAGACTATTACTGTACTTGATTATTTTTTTGGGGGGGAGAAGGTGTCGGGAGAGGTTGGGCCACACCCAGCAATGCTCAGGATTTACTCCTGGCTCTGTGCTCAGGGATGCACTCCTTGTGGGCTCAGGAACCATATGTGGTAATGGGAATCAAATCTGGGTGAAACATGTTCAAGGGAATTGCCCTATCTGCTACACTATTGCTCTCACCCTGTCCTTGATTATTAAGAAAATCAGGAGCAGCATCCTCTTTTCTAAAATCCCAGGGATAACATGAATCAACTCTAATGAAAATTAAGAGTGTCTTTTACCATGCAGTCTAACTCTAGGCACTCAGCTCCATCTCTTCAGTAAAATTGGTCAGTATCAGGACCCTAATCACAAGTAAGAATAACAAAATTGACACTGAAAGTGTTTTAGAATTAGAAAGTAACAGTGGTTTTATAACAGTATAAATATAGTAAAATCATTTAACTTTACAGTGGTTAGCATGGGGACTTTATGTTAAGTAAATTTGATCTCATTTTCTTTAAAAGCTACTGAATTACCCTAATATACATTAACTAGTCACTGTCATCACTGTCATCCCGTTGCTCATCGATTTACTAGAGTGGGCACCAGTAACATCTCCATTGTGAGACTTGTTGCTACTGTTTTTGGCATATCAAATATGCCATGGGTAGTTTACCAGGCTCTGCGGTGCAGGTGAGATACTCTTGGTAGCTTGCCGGGCTTTCCGAGAGGGGCGGAGGAATCGAACCCGGATCGGCTGCATGCAAGGCAAACACCCTACCTGCTGTACTATTGCTCCAGCCCACAATAACTAGAACACTGCCAAATAACTAGTACACTGCCAAATATACTTTTAAAAAGCTTGTTTGGGGCCCAGATAAAAATCCTAATTTGGTAGAATTTTAAACACTTAGAGAGGGACATGTTAATATTTATTGGAGGAAGGGCAACATTAAATATTTGTCTATTTGTATCCAGGTTTTCAGAACAATGCCATCCTCTCCTCTTCTATTTTCTCTCAGTGCAACTCTTTAAAAGGCTGCTATTTCCCAGACTACCAATACTTTGACAAAAGTTCAACACGCAACCTTCTTTCACTACTACACAGAGATAATTACTAGCCGACCAGGAATTTTTTAACAAAGTAGCCAAGAAAACCTAACATTTCACTGTTTCAACCACCAGGATTTTGACAGAAAGTATTATTCCTCGAGGCTGAAGAGACAGTATAGTGAGTAGGGTGCCAGCCTTATACACAGGTGATCCAGTTTCGACCCCTGCTATTCCATAGAGGCCCCTGCTAGAAGTGACCCCTAAGAACTGCCTTGTGTGGTCCCCAAACAAGCAGAATCTAAGAAATATTAGTCACTATGTATAATTAGAGGGCTTTAACTTTTAAAAAAGACATTCTTACAACCAAGAGTATGACTCAGTACAAGAGTCCGTGCCCTGCATGCACGAGGCCCTGGGTCTCATTTCTGGCACTAGAAGGAGGCAGACAAACGACACTCTAAAGATATTCAGGCCTAATGATCACACATGGAAAAACTCTGTATGGATCTGGGTATGAAGCAAGACTTTGTTGGCTGCAAATGACAGAAATCAAAATGAAACTAATTTAAGCAAAAGAGAGATATTTTCTCTTGAACCTGGCCCCAAGCCCTGAGCCACAAGATTTCTTGGACAATTCACTTGTCTGCTTTCTGCTATTGGCTCTATCTGGGCTTTTGCTGGCCCAGATCAGGGAAGATTCTTCTGCTGTCTTTGCTTAGCAGTATATAGTGAACATCGATTCTGTCTCCTCAGAAGTGCTTCCTTTCTTTCTAGGTAACAGGTGCATAATTTTCCCTTGAGGAAATATGTTCTCTCCAATTTTCTGTGTCCTTAGGACTATCCATCATGGCATCCTTTCCCCCTTGACAACCAGGGAAATTCACAGAAAGGCTTCTGACTAAGTGAGCTAATAAGTCTTGCTCTTTTTTACGAGTCTTGAACAAAATTGAGTAAAGGAAAGTAAAAAAGACTAAACTTGATTCATTCTGTATGTTGATGATGCCCCCTGAAGAAATTGTAATGTTTTCATATCTCTATTCCTAAAGCTGCTCATAAGATGTGTTTGTTAAGCTTTTCTTCAATAGTGAGAGTTTACATACTTACTTTATATTCCAATATTTTTTTTACCAAATTACTAGTTTTAGATTTTAATACTTGCCATGAAACAACCATTTATACCCCAAAATTATTTGCACCCAACTATTTATACCCTAACTTTTCTCACTAAATCTATAAACCTGAAGGAAAGTGATTGGCCCTACTTGTATCATATTCTTACCATCATATCAATAAGTCAGTATGACCAAGTCAATGAGTGGAGTATTATCATGCATCACATCTGAGTTATTTTCATCAGATCATAAAGATGGGAAAACTTCATAGAGAAAAAACAGAAAGTACTTTTCAGTGTCCCCATTTATTAATTTTAGTTAAACCATATGAACTGGAAAAGATGTTATTCCACTGGAAAGAAATTTTATCTTGTCAGAAAAGTACAATTTCTCTTCTTGCCCTACCATTTTAAACTATATTTTGGGTTAGTATTTTTGTCTGATAAAGGTCTGGAAATATATTTATTTTACAGTTAACAAAGGATAAAAAGATCTATTCTCAAATTTCTGGTTAGGGTCCAGCATTTTCTTGCTGCACCAGCTGTGGGAATTCAGTGATGTCAAGGTCCCCTCCCTCCTTTGTTTGTAAAACTAATTTTGGAATTATATTATTATCAGGAAATGGTGTTCCCTTCCTTCTGTCCATCCCTTAGGACTGATTTTTTTTTAACTCTCCAGACTCATGTATCCAGAGAGGTTAAATGAAAGGGCAAGCATCAGCTAAATGTCAGACAAGGCACAGGGGAACCAGAATTTGATTGATTTCCCAGGTTCCCTACTTAGACCTGAAGACTGGACTGATCACTAACAGAGCGTGTGCACCTTGGGAATGTTGTTAAATAAACCAGACAAGAGATGAGAAGGAAGATACTTCCTTCCAGGAAATTGACAGAGCAGTATTGAGCAAACATTTTTCACACAGTGGCAGAAGGACGTGCATGTTTTAACCTGAGATGAAGGGAGAATTTGGAGTTGTAAATAATTGTCAGCCAGTTGTCAATACTCATGCGACTATCCTAATACAAACCTCTTGTTGTCAAAGTTGAAAAAGTTAATTAATATTGTCTGTATTCCCTAAACACTTTGACATTATTTTATTGAATGACTTCACTTTTGCCCTTCATAGGTTAAACTGGAGGATAGCTAGATGGTCACATGAGTAGACGTGGAGGAAAGAGTGGGTACCTTGGGATCTTGAGGGTGGAGGAAGAGCTTGATTTCAACAAATCACAATTTAAGGTGATACATAGACCAAGATTTTGCTAGACAAATGGGTTTTCTTGTCAGTGGGATAGTGTCTGACTCATACTCTTATGCATGTTTATTTATATGTCTCTATATGCAGTTGTGCTACTGTAGAAGAATATTTGTTTTGCTTTTAAAGATACATTGCATGCTCTGTATGTGGAAAGTCTAGATTCCAGTTTGATCTGGGCACCATCCCTAGAGACCACACTTTGTTCCCAAGTACTGCCAAGAGCAGCTCCCCAAAACAGAGCGAGGAGTAGATCCTCAGCACTGCATATGTGGCCCCGAAACAATAGCAACAAAACACACATTGTCTTGGGCAAAACCTACTATGCTTCTAAATTCCTCAAATAACGCCAGTTTGATATTTGATGAAGAACATATAACCAAAAAAAAAAAAAAAGCAATGAGGTGCAAATGTAAGAGGAATGATCATCTTACTATGTACTTGGCTCCAGGAGAAATGTATTAACTCAGCTGCTATAGTCATCAGTACCTATAAGAGCAACAAAATAGCTTTCATTAACCCCAGAAATTGACAGAGAAAGTCACTCAGAAAACCTTATATGGGACTGGAGATTCTAGCCCAGGTCAATGATACACAAGGCAAGCAACTTACTCCCAGGACTACTTCTCTAGCCCCAAGTTTTCCAAAACACTTGGAGGTAGTGCTCCACCAAGTCATCCACTCAATCTGGGCTGTTCCCAAAAATGGCATAGACTCATAGGCCACCCATTCCTGTCAGCATTCCTCTTGAACTAGAAAGGGAATTTATTCTCACAAGAAGTTTTTTTCCAATTTCTTTTATTATTCTGTTGTTACTGTTAGTTAAAAAATGGTTGAAGCCTTTTAATAGAATTATTGGTCAGAGACAGTACAATATGAGAATGCAGAATAGTTGCCTTGGAGAGTAAGAAAACAACACTCTTGAGTGGGTGGATGGGGGAGAATTTGTGGGGGATTTTGTTTTCTTTCTGTCTCTTTTTTTTTTTTGGCTGCACTGAGTTAAATGCTCATCTCATGTTGACAATGCCAACAATAACAACAACAAAATGAAGCCACTTGGGCAAGTTCTGTTTTGTAAGCAAGAGTAGAGAATAGAGATAGAAGACTTTCACCAGCTGTTTTGTCAAGTGATGTTAAGTGATTTGTCAAGTGATGAAGAGTGGCAATATAGGAGTGTGAAAGGAAGTTTGAAGAAATAAATCCAGAAAGATATATTGAGGCCAGTTAAATAAGGTTATTGCCTTGTACAAAGCAGTTCAGGGTTTGAATCCCAGCAACACATTTTGTCCCTTGAACACTTCCAGGAGTAATCTTTGCCTAACGAGGAGTGATTCCTGAGCATAGCTAGGTGTGGCTCACAAACAAAAACAAAAAATAGAGGAAACAAAGGAGAGAACCATTACTCAGAGACAAGCTGAACTTGCATTGTGATAAACTGATTAACTGTAATTCTCAAAAGTGAATTTCTTCTGTGGACAAGGAAATAAAAAGATGGAAGAGAAATGGTGGAGAGATACATGTATGCTTCATGAATGGAGGAAAATAAGAATTCTCAGGAATCCTCATAGGCAGAGCAAGCACAAGACTCAGGTTAAGGTTAAAACTTAGTTCTATAAAATCCCAGCATTCCTTTAATTTTTGAAATACTTTTTAACTTATAAGAGAATATGATACCATAAATGTTTTCATACTTAGCCATATTTAATAGCATTCTTACTTCAAGTAAAATCTCATCCTTTAAGTTGACCCAAACTATGTCAACTTATTTGACAGTCTGTCCCAATCTTTCTATCCCAGTGATCAAAGAAATAATTTCAATGGTTTTTAAATTGAACATCTTTTCAATATTAGATAAGTGCCAAGTCTCTGGTTTTATCCTAGTTGGTAAGTTAAACTTTTGACAGAAGATAGTTAATTTTCAAGATTTTAATTTTGTAAGGTATATTACAACCAGACACTTCAACCTCATTTTAAATTAATAAATGCTAATTAATTCACATATTTTTATCTAGTATTTTAAAACTACTGGCTGAAATTTTAATTGAGAGGTCACTTAAAGTATTCTTTTTATTTTAAAGTTTTAATATTGCATTTATTTATAAGAGATCACACTATTAGAACTATAGATCAGAACACCATCTCACTGGTTCTAACATTAAATACATTTACTCTCAGACCCAAACATATTTGAAATCAATATTTTTCAATATATGTTGTCACCCTACTTACTAGTTCAAACAGGACTGCATAAACAGTGAAAATGTCATGTTTATATAACTGACTTTAATGCCTATCTTAGCTAATTAATCATCCACAGGTATTAGAAACAAAGGTTAGCAGCAAGTAATCAACACCACAAATCCATGACAATATCAGGAGACATTAAGGGAAATATAGGACTAACTACATTAAAAGTGAGAATTAATGCACTATTTATTTTATTAAATATATTAAAAAATAAACATTAGAACTATACCACCTGTGATCCATCTAAATTTTATAATCACTTTCAGATGAAAGCAGCTAATTTTTTTTCTTTATTACAGCCATAATTTTTCTGTATGAATCCCAAGAGTCAATAACTAAATTTTTAAAAAGATGTCCATCTTTTGTGGTTGCTTTTGATCTCAAGTCAAAGGGAAGATATTTACTCAGCAGAAGCTGTGGGTTCTAGAGAAAGCTGTGTTTATAGAAATATTGGCAAACAAAACAAAGTTCTTTAATTTATTTGTCAATAAAGCAATACCAAGATGCCAAAAATTTATTTCAGAATAAATTCTTAAGGAAATAAATTCTTAGAAAAGGTTTAGGCAAGGGGCCAGAGAGACAGTACAGTAGCAAGGTGTTTACCTTGCCTGCCGCTGACGTAGGTTCTACCTTTGGCATCCTCTATGGTCCCCCAGTAACTGCCAAGAGTGATCCCTGAGTGCAGAGCAAAGAGTAAACCCTGAGCATATCTGGGTGTGACTCCCCAAACAACGACACAAAACAAAAATTTTGGTGTTTCATTTAAAACATTCTTGAGGAAAACTAAGGGATGTGCCAATGTGCCAACTTGTTATTGTCTGGGTTACATTAGATTTCCTTTTGGTTAATTCAAGGTGATAAATAAACTTTTCTCCTTTTCTAAATAGGGTTTGGGGGCATACTCGGTGGTGCTCTGGTCTTATTCCTTGCTCTTTGCTCAAGGATAATTCCTGGTGGGCTCAGGGGACATATGGGTTCTGGGGATTAAACTGGGTCAGCAGTATGCAAGGCAAATGCACTACCTGCTGTACTATTGCTCCAGCCCCACATTTTTAGCTTTCTTTAAAGAAATGATTGCAGAAATATTTTATTTCATCTGCATATTTTTATTCTGGTGAAAGCTTTAATTTATTATTTCTAGGTTTCTTTCTTCTATTAAACACTATTTTTGTGCTGAGTATCAAGGGATGGAAGGGATAACAATAAAGATTATATTGGAAAGATTAAATCCAAGGAAATGGATACAATTGAAACTGAACTAAAATGTTCAAGTCATAGGAAACCAATGGGAATGTCCTGCAAAGTGTTTCTCTACTCAGTACTTAAACGTTTTGCGCTAGACCTTCACAAATTGCATGTGCCTGACCCAGCTTGGATCTCCAACGCCACTAATGACCCCTTGATCCTCACCAGGAGTGATCCCTGAGCAAAGAATTAGCTCTGACACAGCTGGATGTGGCCCAAAAACAAAAGCGGGAGGGAAGGTTTCATCAGTTATTTCTTTTTATGATGCCTTAACTGATTACTCACTCCTAGTCCCTCACCCCACCTTTGCCACCTAAAAATCCTTCAGACAATTTCTAGAAGAGAAATAGGTATGGTATCTTCAATGATCTGGCTCAAGTCCATTAGACATTTCATTAAGTTAGATTATGATTATTTTGGTTCATCACAAGTGATTTTTTTTTCTTTAACTGTCTGCTTTACAATAAATGTAGGCTGATTGTACAGAAGTGTAGTTTTGATCATGTTACTTTCATCAATAGAAATTCTTCAATTACCCAGGAAATTCTAATGTCTATGAAATACCCTGGCACTCAGACCTTTATTTAACTGGCCTCAGTATATCTTTCTGGATTTATTTCTTAAAACTTCCTTTTACACTCCCATATTTCCTCTCTTCATCACTTGACAAATCACTTAACATCACTTGACAAAACAGCTGGTCAAAGTCTTCTATCTCTGTTCTCTACTCTTGCTAACAAAACAACAGAACTTGCCTGAGTGGCTTCATGGCTTCATTTATTTTGTTGGCATTATCAACATAAGATGAGCATTTAACTCAGTGCAGACTAAAAAAGAAAGAAAGAAAACAAAAAACCCCACAAATTCTCCCCCATCCACCCACTCAAGAGTGTTGTTTTCTTACTCTCCAAGGCAATTATTCTGCATCCTCATATTTCTTCTTAAACTTCCCTTACCTCCTCCACACTTACATCTAGAAAATGACCTCACCTAATTCACTGAGAATATACAGGCTGTCAACCACTCTCAGACCTAAATTCTTGCTTCATATCATCATTTGTGTTCTCCTTATTGCTCACTGTTACCAGTGGAGAAAGTGTCCCTCCTCCTTCTCAAGGTTCTATCCTCCTACTAAAGCTCCAGCCCTCAGGGCTCTTACCTTCCTAGGTATGTCACATAATTACCCTGTTTCATCCTTGCATCATATTCTCCTCTTCACTGGATCATTCCTAGCTGCATAGGATCATGTTGACATAACACATTTCTGCAAAAACTTCCTTTGATTCCTCATCACTCAGTACCTTTGCCCCACTCTTATTCTAAGGTAAACAACCCCTCTGACTGTCTTTACTCCCTCACATTGCTCCTATCTGTGGTTTATCTACTCCAGACCTGTTCTCCACATCCTTTTGTATGTTGGTATTTGAATGACAGTACTCCAGTCAAAGTTTCCAACAAATCTTTGTGATGTCAGATCCAATGTAAACTTTTCTGTGTTCCTCTTACTTGAAATCATGGCCTTACAAAACACAAATGACTATTCTTTTCTTCTTTCTTACATCTAACATTTTCAATGTTTTGTTTTGTTTTGTTTTTCTTTTTGGGTCACACCCGGCGATGCACAGGGGCTATTCCTGGTTCTGGTTCTGCACTCACGAATTACTCTTGGAGGTGCTCAGGGGACCATATGGGATGCTGGGAATCGAACCCGAGTCGGCCGATTGCAAGCTAAATGTCCTACCTGCTATGCTATTGCTCCAGCTTCTACATTTTCAATCTTTGCCAAGTCACATAGTCCTCCCTCCTTAGTAAGATTTTCTCCCCAAATTAATTTCATTCTACCTTTTAGAACTTCTGATGATCTTTAATGTCTAAACCAAGGGCCCTTTTATTCTTAATATTCCATTTCCCCCTGAATTGTTTTATTGAGACTGATGACCCTTAAAAGTTATAAGTAGTTTAATATTTCTTAAATTTGTATCTTCTTCCAATTCTCTCCTATTAACTACAGATTCACATATTTTCATCTGACCATTATGAATTTTTGTTTGTTTATCTAGCCTTCCAAGCCAATACTACCTCAAATATGGTATTCTTTTTCTTTTCCCACCATAGGCAAAGGTATACCATCTGTCTTGTTACCTAAACTAACAAAAATTGTAAAAAAAGGAAGTCACATACTAGCATAGTGCAGTAAGGAAAAAAGTCCCTCTCTATGATAGAAAATAATAGATTGCAGAAGTGGAGAATACACTTTATGTAAGCAAAAATGTTCAACATAACTTTTGAAGAGAAATGTGCTCTACAAAAGAAGTCAAGCAGAGAAAGAGCACAATCCAGTTGAAAACAGCAAGCATAAGACTATCTTAGTGAAACAGTGTGGTGTAATTAATATTCACAAACCTAATATTCTGATAAAGAAGGAAGCTGGGGTATGTGTATAATAATAGGTAGGTTCAGTGGAAGTATTTCTATAGTTTAGGTGAAAAGTAGTGGTGGTTTGGACCAAAGAAATAGAATTAAAATAATATTTTAAATTTTATTTTGTTATTTTTGCTTTAGGACCATACCCAACAGTACTTAGGGATTACCCCTGGTTTTGTACTCAAAGATCATTTCTGGCAGTGCTCAGGAACCATATGTGGTGTACTGGGGGTCAAACCTAGGTTGGCCATGTGCATGGCAAATTCCTTAAGCCCAATACTCTTTCTTTAGCCCTGTTAGCATTTTAATTTTTTAATAAAATGTCTTACTGTAATACAAAACACAAGATATTTGTCATTTTGGCCATTTATAGCTGCATGACTCAGTCCCAACAATTTATAATGTTATATAATTATCAACAATACCCCAAAATTTAATTATCCCCCCAAAAGTCTGTACTTTTTAAACAATAACTCTTCCTTCTAATCCCTAGCAATCTCTATTATACTTTGTCTCTATGATTTTTTTTATTTCAGAAACTTTCATTAAGTAAAATCATATATTTGCCTTTCTGTGAATAACATCTCAGTAAACATAATATTTCCAAAGTTTATTTACACTGTACCATATATTAAATTTTAATTCCTTTATATAGGCAAATAATATTACTTTTTGGTGTATGTGCAATATTTTAAAATCTAATTCAATCTTTTTAAAATTTGAATTAATGAAATGTGATGAAATAGATGGAGGGTTGAAGGAAATTTAGGTAACACATAATTTTTGGGAAGTTGTTAAGATAAGTGAGAGAACATTAGCACTGCATCTGTAGCACTGTCGTCCTGTTGTTCGAGCGGGCACCAGTAACGTCTCCATTGTGAGACTTGTTGTTATTATTTTGGGCATATCGAGTAATCCATGGGTAGCTTGCAAGGCTCTGCCATGCAGGTGGGATACTCTCAGTAACTTACTGGGCTCTCCGAGAGGGACGGAGGAATTGAACCCGGGTTGGCCACGTGCAAGGCAAATGCCCTACCCGCTATGCTATCGCTTTAGTCCAACATTAATTTAATAAAATCATTAAGACTTGAGGAAAATACTCCTTAACCTCAAAGAGCCTGTATTAAAAGTCATAACTGATTAGATGGAATAAGATTTAGAAAGATGTTTTAAATGACTTAACTGTGAGAGAAAGTATAAGAAGGAACTGGATATACGAGTAAATTAAACTTTGGACCAAATGATAAAAGTTATTAAGATCTTTCATCCACTATTATATTCTTTCATTATTGTCCCTGTAACATCCAGTCATAATTCCTTATTTTCCTGTTTTAAACTTTCATGGTGTTCAAGACCCAGCAAAATTTTCCGTTCTTAGGTCCATAACTATAGTCAATAACTCCTTTAAGAGCTTATTCTTGGGGCTATAGCAATAGCAGAGCGGATAGGGCATTTGCCTTACACACGGCCAAACCAGGTTCAATTTCCAGCATCCCATATGGTCTCCCGAGCACTGCCAGGAGTAATTCCTGAGTGCAGAGCCAGGAGTAAAAGAGCTGATTTTCTTGCCTGCATCTGCCACCTAAAATAACAATTTCCACCCCGCCCCCCATTTCTTCTACATTATATCCTCTTTGAGGATACTTGTAACATTTAGAGAATACTTATATCTACGGACATACCACTCTGAGCATGCTGATCTCATCTGATCTAGAGAATACTTGTATCTGACTTCTGAACCAAATATGATTGCATGGTATGAAGCAGACTTGTCAACATGCTGTTCTTTTTAAGGAGTCAAAATAGCTCAGTTGGGAGAGTATCAGAATATCAAATATGGGCTCTTAGCTGAGTGTCTTAGCTAAAGGCTAATAAATGATTATGTAGAACCAGAAATATGGTAAGGCACTTACCTTGCACACAGCTGACCCAGGTTTGATCTCAGACACTGTTTACAGTCCCCTATGCCCCACCAAAAGTGATCCCTGACCACAGAGCCAGTAGTAAGCCCTGAGCCCAGCTGGGTGTGGCCCCAAAAAACAAAAACAAAAAATAATGATGTATACATTACTAAACATAAAACAAATCAAGTGACTATAAGGATTGGTGTAAATTACAAAAACAAATCACTAGGCTATTAGAAATTGCAAAAGTTGGTTGCAAATGAGTATTAATTGAATATTATAAGCATAATTTCTTCAAAATAATATTTCACTATTGGGCTGGAGTGATAGCACAGCGGGTAGGGCGTTTGCCTTGCAGGCGGCCGACCCGGGTTCGATTCCCAGCATCCCATATGGTCTCCTGAGCACCACCAGGGATAATTCCTGAGTGCAGAGCTAGGAATAACCCCTGTGCATCGCTGGGTGTCACCCCCCAAAAAAGCAAAAAAAAATATTTCACTATTATTTGACACCATTATTTTGAGGAGACATGGAGAAAGCTTCTAAGTTACTGAGTAAAATGTTATAAAATTTTATTCTTTTAAAAGAAAATATAGGCCATCCTGAGATAATTAAGTACTTGTTTTTGCTATTGTTGCTATTGGCATTTTGTTACCATATCATTCCAATCTTCTGAAAGATTCATTTTTGGATGAAGTAGCAGAATTGGAAAATGTAGATGCAGCAATTTAAAATTAAATGAAAGGTTTTTAAGGACTGGAAAGAGAGAGTTCAGCAGCGAAGGCTTTTGACTTGAATGCTGCTGGCTCAGATTCAACACATACAGTTAGTTCCCAGACCACTGTCAGGAGTTATCCCTAAGCACAGAGCCAGGAGTAGTCCCTGAGGACAGCCAGGTGAGGCCCCAAAACAAAGTATTATTAAATAAAATGCTTACATTTATTGTAGCTTCAATTTCCCAAGTGCCTTAAAATAATATCTGAATTCTAAAGTTTTCCCACGATAATCAGAAGCAGTTGAAATTGTAGATTTCAGATACATAAGTAATATGGAAAAAATTTAATTTTGTCTTCACTAGCTCTAATCATTCAAACAGTAACTGAACTAGCTGTTGTGGTCCTCTGATATCACTGTTGTTCAGTTTTAGTAACAGATGATATCATTTTATAAGTTCTAGCTATAGATTTTATACATGCTCCCTAGATGATTAGGGATTTAAATAAATAAATCTAAATTATAGTCAAATGTGCAAATAAAGCCTTTAAAACGACAAGAATCTGGATTAACCCCTGACTCAGATTAGGAAGAGAAAATAGCATTATTAAAAAAAAGTGAGAACACATGAACAGAGAAAATAATGTTCTCCATTGTTTAGAGTAACAAAGACTTGGAAGGAATCCAAATACCGCAGAAGACAAGATTGATATTAAGTATATCTGTTAACATCCTGTTTGAAAATCTCAGCCAGGATTAGATGTATCTGAAAACATCAATGGGAGGTTTTGTCTAAGAATAGATCATATTCTCTGCCACAGAAAGCCATAAAATATCAGTCTAGATGTTAAAAGTCAGACAGAACTCACTGGTCATTTAGTCCAAGTCCTATATTGTACAGATAAGAGAACTGAGGCCCAGAAAACTATCTACTATGTAGCACTGGGAGGCACTGGAAATAATCAGTAGATTTTGAAGTTGGAGACTTACAGAATTGAATGCAGATTCCAGAAATGTCCATTACTACCCTAAATCTCAATTTTCTAAGCTGTAACATAGGGATAACTATTTTATATGGTGCCTATCAGATTAGGAATAATGTATGTAAAGCTGACATATAGAGATGCCAGATCTAATTATACACTGTTCAGAGATTGGTGACAGGACAAGAATGCTCACGTCATTTCAAATGTGTCCTTAAAATACCTTTAGAGGGACCGGAGCAATAGCACAGCGGGTAGGGCGTTTGCCTTGCACAAGGCCGACCCGGGTTCGATCCCCGGCATCCCATATGGTCCCCCAAGCACTGCCAGGAGTAATTCCTGAGTGCAAAACCAGGAGTAACCCCTGAGCATTGCTAGGTGTGACCCAAAAAGCAAAAAATAAAAAAAAAACACCTTTAGAGATTCACAAATTATTGTTTACCAGGTATAATTCTACTTTTTAGCAAAAATTCTTGTTTTTAAAGAAATTATCCTTAAATGGGGAATAAGGGGGGAATTGGATAGGAAGATGGGCAGAGTATCCTCTTTTATATAACTATCCTTAAGCCTTAAATTATATCTATTTTCAAGGAATACAGAGAAACAAATTAATAGTAAGTAGAAAGGTTGATATACTTCTATAATACTTAGATTATTTATAACCTAGAAATAATCAAATGAATCGGAACTGTATAAAATTCCCAATGTAACTTTCAATTTCTCTTCAAATGTCAATATCACAAAAAGCAGTTCAACACAAGTGGCAGAAATCTAATAATTTAAGGGAAATATCTTCTAATCATAACTGAAGACAACCGAAGAATTATTTATAAATTATGTCTTTCAAACTTAATATATACATGAATGAAGTTTCAATGCTGTTTGTCTAACTAGGTTTTATATATTACAGAGATCTATTTTCCTTAAATTAAGTAATATTTTATTACATTTATTAAATATTTAGGATGGGGGAAAATATAAGCTTTCAGAAATGGAATAGGTTATATGGTGTACTAAAGGAAGAGTCCCAAAAATTTTTTGACCAAATCTTACCAAATTACCAAAGAGCAAGATAGAGCAAAAACATTCATATGTCCTAATAAGTTATCTGCATTCTAGGTCTACATGACATGGAAATACAGGTTCTACCTCTCACTGGATAAACTTTCACAAAAACAAAAATGTTGTTGCTTAGATCTTTTTTGCCCTAATTCTAAATCAATTTTACGGAAATAAAAATTAGCTATAATATATTATTGAGGACAGACTATTTAAATTTCTAAAGCCAGGCATCTGCTCTACTGTCTTCTTCAGTGGAATCATGTTTGGAAACCAATATAAATCTTTTACACTGAAGCAAGATCAAGTCCATGACAAAATAGCCGATAAATAGCTTCTCCTAGTTAATACTTACAATCTTAGAGTTGCCAGTGTATTAACATAGATCTAGATGGGTGAGAAAGGCAGATGATATACAGGATTTCAGAACTGGACAAAATCTTAATAAGATTACAAATTACCCTACAAACTAAAGTGTTTGTAGGCTAAAACTACAAACTTAAGCATCTACAATTTTTTTTATAGTACTGACTTCTGTTGTATGTTGGAAATTTTGCATTCATATAACCATTTAACAATTAGGAGATTCCTATTACAGCGAGATTTGGACACACTGATCATTGTACATCTAAATTATGTTCTTTGGTGAGAGTTGAGTAATGACTTCCTCTCAAGTGCAATGATCTCCACTTTCCATCACTTCCAATTTAACTTACTGGTCTTTCCTTTGTAGTTGTTGATATAGCCAAAACCCTCACTTAACAGAAAAGAGAAACCAAAGACCAGAGAAATCAAAAGACTTAGGCTAATTCCAGGACCCCATGTCTTTTTAGTCAACTATGTCTTTTCCCATTTTGGAAGTTCTTTAAAGAGTACTAGTTAGAATATTAATGTATGCTGGTTAGGATGCATGTAGAATAATGCTGACTACTTCCCAAAAATGAATAAGAACAAAAATAAAATCTAGAAAAAGACTTGTAAAAATTTAAAACAAATTAAGAGTAGTGCTGTCTCGACATAGAAAGATTGCACTCATCTATGGTATATAGAATAACAGAGTGGGAGACTAACACCCAAGAACTGTAGAAATAAGTACCAGGAGGTTGACTCCATGGCTTCGAGGCTGGCCTCACGTTCCGGGGAAAGGTCAACTCAGAGAAGCAATCACCAACTACATTGTAGTCGAAGGCCATGTGGGGGAAGGGAGTTGCGGGCTGAATGAGGGCTAGAGACTGAGCACAGCGGCCACTCAACACCTTTATTGCAAACCACAACAGCTAATTAGAGAGAGAAAACAGAAGGGAATGCCTTGCCACAGTGGCAGGGTGGGGTGGGGGGGAGATGGGATTGGGGAGGGTGGGAGGGACGCTGGGTTTACGGGTGGTGGAGAATGGGCACTGGTGAAGGGATGGGTTCCCAAACTTTGTATGAGGGAAGTATAAGCACAAAAGTGTATAAATCTGTAACTGTACCCTCACGGTGATTCTCTAATTAAAAATAAATAAATTAAAAATATATATATATAAATAAAATGAAAAATACCAAATATTTGCTGTAAAGTTTGGAGCACAGAATAAAAACACCCGTGCATCATACACCTATTGTTTATTACAAAGATTTGAAATCAGCAGTAACAACAACAAAAAAAGTGTGATTTTAAAACCCATTAAAACATTTCACAAAAAAAAAAAAAAGAGTAGTGCTGTCTCAAAAAAAATATTGATGTATCACTTGAGGATATATCTTCTAAAAAATTCATTAAAATTTCATTATTATGCAAATGTCATAAAGTATAATAATATAAAGCTACATAGTATAGACTGTAGCACACTGAGGCTGCATTGGAATCACCACTATATATGCAATTCATCCTTGACCAAGTTGTCATTAATCACAGGACTATATTACTAATTATCAGTTGCCACTTAGCTTGATATTCAGGTAACATATGTATTCTCAGAAGAAGGAATATTTATTATCAGGCAACTAGATTTGCATTATTATTTTAGTTATAAATTTTTTTTTGTAAAGGGGACATTCTTATCAGAGCTGGAGGGGTGATAGGGCAGCCTGATATTGGCTTAGAGTTGAGGACTGCCAGTTAAGCATTTAGATCTGGCAATGCTCAGACCAGGGGAGAGGGGGGCACCAGGACTACACCTGAAAATGTTGGGGGATAGGGAGTATTCAATGCTGGGGACTGAACTCAGGGTCTCAAACATGCTATACACTCTCTCACTTGAGCTATATCCTTGCCCCGGTATGATTTCTCAAAATTATAATTGACTTTATTTGGATCTCAAGCATTAACATGTATACGTGACTTGAAGAATTAGTGGAATTTAACTTTCAGGGCCCTTTAAAAGAGAATCTGGCTTAAGTTATGAAATTTGCTTATAAGTGGATGGTCATGCACGAGGAAGGGAGGACCTGTTTTGCATGTGCATGACCTTGGTCCCATCCCTGGAATGCCATGTGGCCTACTGAGCCCCACCAGGAGGGATCCCTGATCACGAAGCCAGGAGAAAGCCCTGAGCACCTCTGCAGTGTGCCCCTCCACCACCAAAAGATTTAGCATGTCTCCTTTAAAAACAGGGATTTTTTTCTTTTTTAATGAATCACCATGAGGTACAGTTACAGACTTACAAATTTTCGTGCTTATGTTTCAGTCATACAATGATTGAGTACCCATCCCTTCACCAGTGCCCATTCTCCACCACCAATGCTCCCAGTATCCCTCCCATCACCCCCACCCCATCCCTCCTTAACCTACCCCACCCTATGGCAGGCGCATTCCCTTTTACTTTCTCTCTCCTTTAGGGTGTTGTGGTCTGCAATGCAGGTATTAAGTGACTATCATGTTTAGTCTATAATCTACTTTCAGCACGCATCTCCCATCCCGAGTGGGCCCTCCAAGCACCCTTTACTTGGTGGTTCCTTCTCTATCTGAGCTGCCTTTTCCCCCAACATGTGAGGCTGCCTTCCAAGCTGTGGAACAATCCTCCTGGTCCTTATCTCTACCATCCTTGGGTGTTAGTCTCCCATTCAAGAATAGGTATTTGTATTTCAAATAAGTATTACAGAGATTTATTACATTTACTCTTCGGCATGAAATGTCCTTTCACTTCTTCAGTTTTGATTTTAAATCAGAGTACTCTGCTCCGCTTCATCCAGAACATTAAAATTTTCAACTTGTGTTTTTGGATTCTCTTCCTTTTTTTCCTGTATACTCTGTTTTCTAAAAAGATATAATGATTAATAAAGTATAAAGGATCTAAATGTAATTACATAGATGTTACATAGTGATTGGTTAATAAACATACCCTATCTTCAAGCCACTATTCACCTTGCTTTGCTTTATAAAGCTTCCTTGAATTTTAAGTTCATTTGCTATTTTAAAAAATTTCCATTTATAAGACAAGTCTACCAGAAGAATTTTATAACTTTTGTTTGAAACCGAGTCCATTTGTTTTTCATTTCTTCCCTAAAATATGTACTCTTTAAAGGTGATATGGGATGCTGGGACTCGAATCCAGGTGGGCTGCGTGCAAGGCAAATGCCCTACCCGCTGTACTATCACTCCAGCCCCATAGCATCGAAGGTAGGGCATTTGCCTTGCACATGGCCTACCCAGGTTTGATTCCTCTGCCCCTCTCAGAGAGCCCAGCAAGCTACCAAGAGTATCCCGCCTGCAAGGCAGAGCCTGGTAAGCTACCGTGGTGTATTTGATATGCCAAAAAACAGTAACAACAAGTCTCACAATGGAGATCTTACTGGTACCCGCTCAAGCAAATATATAAGCCATGGGATGACAGTGATACAGTGATACAGAAAGGTGATATGCTTCATTTTCTATGGCTTTTAAGCTGACTTTTAATATAATCAACAGGCAAAATAAATACTTTTCACAGTGTTTCTCTCATGTGGGACATTATTTGATACCACTTAATTTAAATTCCATATAATATCAAATCAACTTGTTTATCTTATTTATAAAAATGTTAAATAAAAGTTCTATAATAAGTTCCCCAAAAGTTTGTTTAAATGAGGCCAGAGCAGTACAGTGTGTAAGGCACTCGCCTTGTTTGTGGCTAATTTCAGGTTTGATCCTTGGCATCCCATATGGTCCCCTGAGCTCACCAGGAATGATCCCTAAGTGCAGAACCAGGAGTAAGCCCCGTGCATAGCTGGGTGTTATACCCCCTGCCCCCCAAAAAAGGTTTCAAAAATATTAATTTCTGAAAGGGAAGAGATTCCCAAAAAAGGAGTATAAAATCTTTCCACATTAACTCATTGGAACTAAGAAGTAACACCAACTTGTCACAGAGTCTGAAGAAGCAGAAGATAGAAGAGTAGGGGGAAGAGGCAAAAGAAATATAAGAAAAATAATCATTAAAGCACTGAGTTGAATTCTCAGGAGGATAGTTTTGAGTATAAAAGTTAAGGCCCTCAAGTTATGAGTTTACATTAATATAGCAATTCTTGATGTAAAAGCAGGCATATCCAATAAGATTATAAGAAGTGGTAAGGCCTTGGATGGTTATTAACATTTTTAGAAAGACAGTCTGATATATATGTGAAATAACACAATTTTAGGGAGGGAAAGTATATACGCTGTTCTCTTTTTTTCTGTTGTGTGCCTAAAAAATTAGCCTTAAAGAATTTTCTTGTTTATTTTTTCCTATCAAATTTCTGCATTGCAAGGGGTTTTTAATTCATTTGAGAATAGAAAATATTTAAGACTCTTCAAGCTTCTATTTTACTTCAAGAATAATTTTTACAACTAGAGCACAATTTCACGAGTTGAAGCAAATTATACCTAGAAACTTAGACCTTCCCTAGTAGCAAAATGAGAAGCATAAAGTAGTGGATGGGTAATGTACACTAATGGTTTGAAAGTACTCATTAACTTCAGTTTTATGATTAACATAGGAATTTAGAAACCAGTAGATTCAAACCATGCTACAGTTTATCTTAATGACCTAAAAGAGACCTTAGTATGGTCCAGATACTGATTATCAGAAAAGAAGAGCTGTATTAGTTACTTGATGATTCAGAGTTCCTTAAGTAATTGCTTGTTTATACATGTGGTGCAATAATTTAAGAAAAAAGAGTGTGAGAGAGAAAAGTCCTTCTAAAGTTAACCACAAACTTAGATAGGAATAAGTAATCCTGTATTGCAGGAATGAGGAGGTAGAGGCCAAAATGAGGCAAGTAGGTTATATATGAAGAGGAATATATGGACACAGCATGATTTCAAGCAAGGTTGTTTGACCCATGAAGCACCCAGTATTGGAGGCACAGGTACATGGGTGGCTTGGACCCTGCTCTGCAGAACAACAGTCCATGCTCTGTTCTGTCCTGCATCATGCTGGGCACCCAAGGAGGGAAAAAGTTGAACATCATCACACTGGCCAGAAGGGCTCCAGGGCAAATCTGTAGCAATTCAATACACTGTAAAAAATCATGTTTTTCTAAATAACCCCTGAAACTCTGGACGTCAGGGGTTGCATTTAATTAGGACAGATTTTTCTCTTGAGCAGGGGTCTGTGACCACAGCTTTGCTCTCGTCACAGAAAGCTCCAAATGTTATCAAATGCTGATCATTTTTAAGTCCAGAGGCAACGTTAGAATGATGTCTCTATTTTTCTGTCCTGCATTTTAGGGGCAGAGTGTGTGGCGGGGGGAGGAGAGAAGACATGAAAGGAAGAGAGGATTTCTTTGCAATAAAACAGAAGAAGGGGTTCAGTAGGTGAAAAGAGACAGAAAAGCAACCATTCTTTTATTTTTTAATTTAATTTTTTTTAATTAATAAGTCACCATGAGTGTACAGTTACAGAGTTTCGTGCCTGTGTTACAGTTATACAATACTCGAATGCCCATCCCTTCACCAGTGCCCATTCTCCTCCACCGATGGCCCCAGTGTCCCTTCCCGCCCCTGTGCTATCCTCCCTCCACACACACACTGTGACAGGGAATTCCTTATTGTTCTCTCTCTCCTTTTGGGTGTTATGGTTTGCAATGGAGATACTGGGTGGCTATCATGTTCAGTCTATAGTCTGGAAAAGCAACCATTCTTTGCCCGAGGAGAGGAAGATGTGGGAGAGAAGTTGTGGAAAGGTTCAGGTTCCTTTGAAAGTGGAAAGAAAAGCCCTTCTCTGAGGCTGTGGATTCAAGCCCCATCAGTGCGCACAATGCTTGCAAGAGAGGAAATGTTTGGAAGGAAAGTTTCTATGACAAGAGGCGGGCTGGCTTAGTCATAAAGCTGCAGTATCAACAAGCCTGCTCCTGATCTTAATGGCTATAAACAGTCTCTCAGCTGCTAGCCATAAATGCAAAAGGCTGTCATACAAACAAAACAAAACAAACAGGAAGAAAAAAAAATCGATGAGAAAAAGGAGCCTTCACCACTGTCCTTACCAACCCAATTCATAGGAAGAGAATCTGTTAACTCAGTTCACTGGTAGGTTTGTAGAAGCTAAACTTATAGACTCAGGCCTGCTCATGATCTCATGAAAGGACCAGACTCACAATGTGGTGTGGTATGATCGGAATCATAGTAAGTCCTCATCACAACCTACACATTTATCTTTGAATATTTGCCCCAGAACCTGGGATGCATGGTTAGCTCACAGGAATGGCAGTGGAAATTTTAAATGGGGAGATATCGGGGTTCAGGGTATCAGCAATGAGGGGAGCCAGGCAAAGCTACGCCAGATACAAGGGACTTCAAGCTTTTGCCCCACTTGGCCTCTAGTACCTCTAGATGTGGCTGGCCAGAGAGCACCCTCTAAGAGCAAATGGTAACTCTGGTGGTTCCCTGCAGTGTAGGCCTGAACTGCTTAGCAATCTTCTGGCCCTAGCAGGCAAAAACCTTCCTTGTTGACTGAGTAATGCTGGGAGTGGGACTCCTGAGCACTGCAAATGAGGACCCCAAAGAGTGGGGAGACTGGACTCTAAATTCTGTGTAGGGCAGTAGGTCCCTCTTGGTGCTCTCAACTGTAGCTTACACTTAAGAAATGGCTTCAGGTTCCCAGAGAAAACTGCCCAGTCACTTCTAGAAAGCACTGCATTCACAATTGCCTTTAGTTAAGTATAGCATGCAGGCTTATTTTATTTGTCAGACATTTTAACATTTGGTTTGAATCTATAGTTATCAGGAGAAACAGTGGAGTAGAGAGAAATGGAAAAAAAAATGATCCAAAGCCGCGCTCTGCTAATCCTAATATTTTGGTTGTGCTTCAGTTTATTCATTGCTCTAAATTTGGAATCATGTTGTAAGATTTAGTTGAAAAGATAAAAAAAAGCATATGGAAACTTCTGCATCATGAATGTTCCTTTTCCTGGAGAGATATGTGTTCCTCTTAGACTGCCGTAACTGAAAAGCCAGGCTGCATATTTCAACCCATTTTAAACCTAGCTGTAGAAGTAAAATGTAATTATATTTATTTTGTTATTAAAATAAAAGATTACAAGCAAGTTTCTAGGGTTTGTCCAGACTCCAGGGGAGGATAAATACAGCACCACCCTACATACCCAATATTGAAGCTGTGGATGTGCAAGTTGACATTTTAGAAGATCATGTGAATCGAAACAGACTGTCATGACCATGGTCAACCACACATGACTTAATTCCATTTTGAAGGTCGGAACTGAGAAGAACCTGACAGCACTTTCTTTGTAACAGATTCCTATTTCTTCTAAGGTAGATCAAGGTTCAGAGTAAATTAGTCCAAAGGATTTTCAACTTCATAAAGAGAAAGTTACATCACATAGTATAAAAATGTACCCATGATTCAGATAAACTGACAGGGTTCTTGAGCCATGACCTCCTGAAAAGAACCACTCAGATTCCAACAGGCTCAGCTACCAAGTAAGAAAAGTACATCAAACTCCTCCATTTAATTTTTTAAAAAAAACCTCTTAGAAAATTAGAGTAAGACTGTATAAGATTTGATATTGCTATATGGCTCAAATAATAAAGAACTGGTCCCTTTTTTGAAAAAAAAAAAAGGACGTTAAAAGAAAAAGATTAACTTCAAGCTTACATATATAAAACTTTCCCCCAGGAAACCCATAATTTGGCTTTAAATTGTTTAATCTTGTACAAATTTAGTTTTTAATTTTGGCTTTGGTTTGGTTTGTTTAGTAGTTCCAGGAATTGAACACAGGGCCTCATGTGTGCAAGTCATGTAGTCACATCCCTGACCCAAATTAAGTAATTTTTAAGCAGAAATATTTAGTGTAAGACTTGGTGCAAATTATAATAATAAATTTAATCCACACAATGAAATTAAACATCAGCTTTCTGTCATGAAACTTACCTTATCAAACTAATTCTTTGTCGTTTCACTGAATGATCCCCAAGAAATTAATTGCCTTGTTAAATCTACATGCTAGTAAATAATAGCCTAAAGGATCAAACAATAGTAAAATGGCT
The DNA here is from genome assembly GCF_027595985.1 of Sorex araneus. Taxonomy (NCBI): domain Eukaryota; kingdom Metazoa; phylum Chordata; class Mammalia; order Eulipotyphla; family Soricidae; genus Sorex; species Sorex araneus. The sequence goes on along the minus strand of NC_073307.1, from coordinate 32,052,570 downwards.
ACATAAATCATACAAAAAGCTATAAAATCGTGAATAGCCATGGGAGATTTTCAGTGTATTTTGGACAGACTTAAGATAAAGAAGGAATGCTTAAGAGCTAATTGCCAAACCTATCCTTCATATGTATAAGAAAGGTGATGAGCTTCTTGTAAACTATAGTCAAGTCAAGACTGAGTGTGAGCAGAAAATAAATTAATGTAGTCTGAAAATCAATAGAGAAAATTGGAGCATCATCTGTTTAAATATGAAGTGCAAACACAATTAAAATTAAGCCCAAAACAAGTAATTACGTTTCTTAGGTATTGAGAGAAGAAAAGGTTGTTTTTTCTTTCCCACCAGCTTCAGAAAAAGCTTAGGGGAAGAAAATGACATTAAAAAATCTGCCTCCTTGATCCAAAACAGTCAGGGTCCTCTACCTTTTATCTATCCTCATTCCACACATTTTTGCTGGTTCATCTCAAGACTTACCACCCTGAAGCTAGTGCAACATTCCAATGCTATTTCAATTTAGTCCCTCCCCTACATAGTTCAGGTCTGTACTTCCTATGTTGACCTGTGCTTATATTTATTATTTTATGGCATCATGTTCTAGTTGTCCTGTTGGTAAATTTTGTCATATCACTTCTCAAGTTCCCAATGTCTTCTTTCAGGGATGAGAAATGTGGAAGGAAAATGAGAGTGATCTTGTTTTCTAAAAATAGAAGCAGCAAGTGAAATTAGGAACAAAGGGACATATCGGACTGGACAAGATGAAATATATAAACCTTCTTCAAGGTTTTTTATTTGAATATTTAGTTTTGCTTTGTTTGTATGGTACCAGAGATCAAACCCAGGGCCTCACACATGCAAATACTTTATCTTTGAGCTACATCCCTAAACATAAGTTATTATTTCTATAAATATCCTTGGAGCATATTCCTACATAAAGGCCAGAGTCTCAAGTGGGAAATATTAACTGATTTAATATGGCAAAAAGTAAAATTCATTTTCCCTTAACCTCATTGCTCAGGCATATCTTGTCTAGGAAGATGGAAGTCTGTGATACACCAGAAATAGATGGTTTTAAATTGTTTAGGCACAGTGGTCAGGGTTAGACACAGTGGTCAGGGAACCATTACATTATTTTTCAGCTAGGTATATACAGTCTACAGAAGCTTAGGTAAAAAATAAAACTATTGACTTTCTCAAGTTGTGATTAAAACCTGTGCATTAAACTAATAACAACTAAAAACACATATAACAGGGGAAATTTTATTTGATGCTACTATTCTTATGACATGCAGGTCTTCTTAGGGAAAAGTGAAAATTTCAACAAAATGAGATTATAAACTAGAGAGCTTTTATACCATTTTTTAAAAGGGCAATGAATTAGAGACAGTGAAAAAGTGGGTTGACCTCTACACGTTCTCAACCACAAGAAGGTCAATAGATGAGGAAACTAATAGAAAATAAGGGTAATTTATTTAAATTATAAATATAAATTTTAACAAATATCAAGGTTAGTTTGTTAAGATTCATGTAGGCCTCAACTTCTTGTGCCCAGAAATAAGAATATTCTCCTCTTCCTAATACAGAAGAGGAGACCGGAATAATAGCAGTAGGGAACTTGCCTTGAATGCAATCGACCAGAGTTTGATCCCTGGCACCCTATTGGTCCCCCAAGCCCATCAGGAGTGATCCCTGGAGTAAGCTCTAAGCACTGTTGATTGTGGCCCCAAATGTATATATATATACATATATATATATACATATGTATACATATATACAATATATGTATATGTATGTATACCTAATACAGAGAGGGTATCTTTATGAGTGCAAATTGATACTCTACTTTTAGGCAGAAAGCGAATAGCAAACATTTCCTGCAATTGCAGTTTCTCAGTTTCTTTTGATGCAATATGACCATTGTGCTAAAGGAGCATATTTGGGGTGACATGTTTTGATCTCCTTCATTAGTTGCCAGCTAAAACCTGCAAAGTTTTCATTGTTCATTAGATCTTTTAACACAAGACTTTTAAAAGAATGATCCTGAGTAAGCTTTCAGTATGAACATTGTAAGCGATAATGCCCATAGGGGGAGAGAGGGGCGTGGGGAGAGAGAGACAGAGTGAAACTGAGAGAGAGAGAGAGAAAAGAAAAATGCCTTGCTTTGGGGGTCATGAAAAGTAAACTGGGGACACTCATGGTGGGAAATGTACACTGGTGAAGGAATGGGTGTTAGAACAATATAGGACTGAAACCCAACCATGAATAACTTTGTAACTGTATCTCACGTAGTGTGATTCATTTCCCACACTTAATAAGCCTCCAAGAAAATATCATGCCCAATCAATGTAAGAACCAATGGCTTGCTTCTATTTGGGTTTGCAGAATTTGATTTAATATGATCTTAAATTATCTTAATGAAATAAGTCACAAGTCAAACAAGTTTGCATAGAATTACAATGACAAAGTCAAAATACTGAGAAATTTTTGCCCTTTTTACAGTTTAGTTTTTGGTTTCTTCATGCAACTGAGTTGTGTGGCATCTTCTTTTGATGGGGATTGGGAGGAAGTCTGTGTGCCAGATTTACCACTATCCTCTCTGTTGCCCTTTACTTACACATATTCATGAGTGACCTATGCAGATATTTTCAACTTCCCCGTAAGAGTCTTCTGAGTTTTGTTTTGAGGGAGGATTTCTCCATCTCTGAAAAATCAGATTGCTAACATGTGTCTGGACCCCTCTTCTGTCTGAGTTTTACCTCAATGCAGGGAAAAAAAAACATTCAAATCAGAAAATCAGCATATCTGAGATGACAGCTGCATTTAGTCTCTAGGGACAGAGGAAAAGCGTCACCCTTCTCTCATAGTACACCAAGTGACTGTCAGTACTCTAAGACGTGATTCCCAGAGGCTTGTTCTTGTTTGGAACCACAAGATCACTTAAAAGTATCTTCACATCACCTCTCCTATAGCAACTGAGAATCATTAGGAAAGTTTAGAAGCAAAATAGGACATAGGGCAGTTTCCAAAGACTACAATAATTCTGATCCTCGGAAAATACAGGTCATGACTGGAAATATAGGAAGAGCCAATGAGCAATACTGAAAATCATGGTAGTCTACTTTAAATCAATGACCCATGATAAAATGAAAAAAATCATAATCAGATTGTAGTATTATAAATATTCATTTCATATAAGATGATTGTTTTAATTCCTACCAAAACTTATAGTATTTATCTAAATGTTAAGCAAAATAAAGATAAAAATTATCTGTTGTATTAACATTTTTTAAAAGTTTAATTTCATCTAAGCTCTTTCTAAAGCACTATATTTTATGTTCTGCCATTTTAATAGTTTTTTTTCAGCTTTAATACTGAGGTATCCCAAATATGATGAAAGATTTTACATAAAATAATTGTAAAGGACTGTTACTCTTTTTTTTAACATAACAGTATAAAGAGCAGCATAGCAAAAATCTATAAAACAGGTTATTTTCTATTCTTGGATCTAAGTTGATTTTCACATTATAATTTTTATGATAGAAAAAATCCTTCTCTCGGTCAGTTTATTAAATGCTCTTCAGCTTACTTTCATAAGTGTTCCTTGCTTGATCATCACCTCCGGTTTTCACATACCTATCTGTGTGCTTTCATGGAACATATATCATACTTGGCAGTGGAAATCAAGTGATGCATTTGTTGTTGGACTGGCTAAGCAGAGCATTCAACACCCTGCATGACTATAAACTGAAAAGTAAATACCCACAAGGATTGCTGACTACCATCACTATAGATAATTTTACATGTTCATGTGGTATAGCACAGAAAACCATCTACTGGGAAATCAGTGGTGGTAATTTGACAAATGATGGCACAATTTATTCTGGGTTGGTACAACCTATGAAGTACTCTAGTGCAGCCACAACACATTTGAGAGTATGGATGGATCAAAATTCTTCCTTACCTGGACTTGTTCTAGATTAACATTATGAATTTTTACTGCCTTCTTCAATCAAGATTTATGTGGTTGCAAGTGTCAGGAATCCAAATTAATTGTTTACATACACATACACACACGAGAGAGAGAGAGAGAGAGAGAGAGAGAGAGAGAATAGAAATTAGGAAATAAATTACCACAGATGGGCCAGAGAAATAGCTGAAATTTCAGGGCACATGTCTTATCATGTGTGAGGTCATAAGTTTCATCATTGACTCTAAATACTCTCCCCACTTTGTCACTAATTATAGACATTTTGCCCCCTACTGCCCCCCCTCCTCAAAATCACAAGCAGAGATCCTAGTCTCCTCCTCACCCCTACAATACTTTTGGGTGTAGACTCTAGTTTTAAAGAATCTCAAGTTTGGTTAGATCCAGTGCTTGGATATTGTCACTGGGAATTGGGACCCTATTTTCCAACACTGCTTTCCACCTCAGTAGGGTTACTCAAATCAATGTTTTTCCCTAACTGTGTGGAGAGGAAACCAACATATCCACACCTGCATTTTATGTGCTTAGTAACTACAGTGAGATTCAAAACTCCTTTTACAGTAATTCCTCCTAAATCTTGCAATTCACTCTCTTGGGGAAAAAACTTATTAAAATTGTAATAATTGAATGATATGAAGTTTTGATGGCTAAGTGTGGTTCATGTAGACAGCGATGGAGCCTGGAGTCAGACCACCTCTAAGTAAGACATATCTAGAGTTGAAACTGTCAGGTCAGATGGTAATTTTATGTTTAATCTTTTGGGAAATTGCCATATTGCACCACAGAAATTATACCTTCATAAAATTGCCAGAAATATATGTAGGTTCCAATTTCCTCCTATCCTTGACAGCTTTTGGTATCTTCAAGAATTTATTTGCAAGATTTTCATTTGTTTTAAAAGTAGTCATCTTAATGAATATAAAGTATCATCTCATTGTACTTCTGAGAAAAATCATACTTTTTGCACAATCTTTTTTTAACAAGTGTATCATTTCTTTTGAATTTACAAAAGTTGGATTTGCCACTAACAAGAGAAATCATACCAGTGAACGAAGTTCAACTAACCCACATGTTAGTAGTCATTTAAATTCCTTTAAATGAAAGAGAGAGAGAGAGAGACAACTAAAGAAAAGAAAGAAGAAAAGAAAAATGATTCACTTGTGTAGAAGCAAAAACATTTTTCAAGTTTACTCCAGGGCTAAATCTGTTTCTTCCATAGGAACTTAAAAATCTACAGATTTCTGCTAAGGACTTAAGTCTATATAAAATATTTTAATATTAATTTTACAGAGATATAAAGATATGATAATAAATGGAAAATCCCAGCCATTTTGTCTCACCTGTCATTTCATTTTTCCAAACAGATCAAAAGCACAAACAAATTTGCTCTCAAGCAAATTTTCCCATTACTTCTTTCCAATAAAATATAAGTGCATAGTATTATCCTGTCACCTTCTCAAAGAAAATTTAAAGGTATTACATTATTTCTGATTTGAGTTTTTGTGGTGGTAGAAAAGTAATGTTTCTAAATATCCTCTGACACAATTTCTAGTCTCAGCAATTTAATTTCTCCTTCAAATTCATTTTTGATATGTGTCAGTCTCTGTGGTGTAAGCTGATATCTCTTTGTTGTTTTAACTTGCATCTCCCTGATGATTAGTGATGTAGAGCATTTTTTTCATGTGTCTTTTGGCCATTTGTATTTCTTCTTTGAGGAAGTTTCTGTTCATTTATTCTCCTTATGTTTTGATGGGTATGGATGTGTTTTTCTCATACAGTTCTACCAGTGCCTTATATATCTTGGATATTAACCCTTTATCTGATGGGTATTGGGTAAACAATTTTTCCCAATCTGTGGGCTGTCTTTGTATTTTATTCACTGTTTCTCTTAAAATGCAGAAACTTCTTAGTATAATGTCCCATTTGTTTATATTTGCTTCCACTTACTTGGTCAGTGGTGTTTCATCTTTAAAGATGCCTTCATCTTTAATGTCATAGAGGGTTCTGCCTACATTTTCCTCCATGTACCTTATAGATTCAGCTCTGATATTAAGGTCTTTAATCCATTTTTATCTGACTGAAATCATTTGTGGTTATAAAAACAAAACATAGTCTGAGACTAGCACCCAAGGACAGTAGAAACAAAGCCCAGGATGAATGGTCCAAGGTTGGAAGGCCTCAAGGGCTAAAGGAGAAGTCAGCTGGGATAGAGGAAAGAAGGCACCCTATGACAATGATGGTTGGAAGGAATTGCTCTGGATGGGAGATGTGTGCTGAAAGTGGCTAAAAGACAAACATGATGGCCTCTCAGTATCCATTGCAAACCATTATGCCCAAAAGGAAGGAAGCAAGGAGGGAGGGAGGGTGGGAGGGAAGGAGGTAGGCTGGAAGGAAGGGAGAGAGAGTCGGGGGGAGAGAAAGAAGGAAAAAGTGCCTACATAAAGGCAGGTTGGAGGGAATTGAGTGGCAGGAGGAATATGGGGATATTAGTGGCGGGAAATGTGCACTGGTGGAGGAATGGGTGTTGGAACACTATACACTGAAACTGATCACAAAAGCTTTGTAACTGTATCTCGTGATGATTCGATAAAAGTGAAATAAAATAAAATAAAATATATTTTTAAGTTGACCTTTCTGCATCTCCATAGCCCTAGAGTGATCTTATTTTCTATTTTATCACTGACGCTAGAGGCCAACACCCCTCAAGCCTTGTTTGTACATCCACAAACCATATATACCTTCATGGCTTTCAAGGTGATATATTACAAAATTCCCTATCCATCTACCTTTAAATGGTATCACTACTCAATGGGTTCTTAGTTTGTATCCTCACCAAATAAAAATTAAACAAAAGTTTAATAGACAAATAGGGATGGCAGCTCCTTAAAGCTGACTTCTTAAGGTAATTACAAATAATTCATGTTCAAATAAAAAATGATACCTTTATCAGATTTATTGGTTAATTTATCCATCTTTATAGCAAGTGATTGGTGTGTGATGATGCAAAATAAAATGTCTATATATTTTATCCAATGGTTGGATATATAATAGAAAATTCCAGATAATAATAAATTTATACTTTTAAACTAGTAGTTATTCTGAACTAAAGAAATATTTAAAAATATACATTCCCCTAATCATTCCCACTATTGATGTTTTAATGAATATGAGAATTTCTTTTCCCATGCAGGAACCATAAGAAAGGTGGTATCCAGTAGTAAATAGTAGACCACTAACTGTCTAGATCACAGTATTTCACATGACCCCATACACAGGCTAACAGCAGTGTTCTGCCAAAGTCTAACCCATGGGGAATAGGCCTTTGAGGTTTGTTTAAACGTGGCAGACTGTGAGAGAGAAGTCTATTTCCTTTCTGGGAGACTAATTTAGTTGAAAAATGAGGATGGGCAGAATGTGAGCTTCCTGTAGCTTCTTGCATTGTGTAATTTTATTAAATAGAAACAAACTTGCTTTAAATGACTTCTATTAGACAACTGAGAAACTTTCAAGTAAAATGTGACCTGCAAGTTATATATAGCAATTATTCAGTAAGAACATAATTATTCAGTAAGATAGCTCCCAAAGAGTATCCTTCATAATCATCCAATCATCAGATCCCAGAAAGGAGATGGCTGTCTATCTTTTTCTAAGGCATATCATGAGTTCTATGATATTACTGAAATGCCAGCAAATATCTATGAATCATGCTGTGAGACATATAAAAACTCAAGTGAGATTCCAAGAGCTTTACATTCAGAAAAGTTCAGACTTTAATAATCTGTGTGCTGAAGAGAAGCTGGGAGATTAACCTGTTGTCTCTGCTGCAACCAAATGAACACAGAAATCTTCAAGATTCTGGAAATGTTACCATTTGCTGTAATTTTACACCCTCTATTACAAGTTGATAACAAGAGTTTAAAAAGTATATTTTATTCCTCTCAAAAACACAAGTCAGTATGCTCCATGAGTTAAATGTATTTGTTGATAGGAGCTTAGAAATTTTTTCTTCTAAGCCCACAGAGATTGACAACAGACAGTAAGATTGAGAAAGTGGAGAGAGTGTAATACAATTATTTTATTATTTTCTTTGTCCTTTAGACCTGCTATTTTGAGATCTCATTTGAGCCCATTTATGCCCACCTATCTCTTAACCGTGATTCATGTAGAATCGAAAAACCATTCTCCGCCCCCCCCCCCAGAAAACCAGGAAACATCAAGTAAGGAAATGTCACTAAGAGACACTGTAATCAGATGATTCTTCTAAAAGCTTAAGTTGGTTGTTCTATGCAACAGCATGCAGATGGAGTGCCCTCTGCAATAACAGTCTGTATAGCTATTTTCCTGGTACCTCCAGAGAAAAAGAGAAGCTGGACCTGATTTCTTTTAAGTGTGCTGTTTAAAGATTATTCACAGAAATGTTAGTATACCCAAAATTTCAAGGTAGCTTAGGAAACCAAAGAGCTCTTCTACCTTGCAGAATTAATAGGAGAAAATTGGCTCTCTGGTAATGGGAGGCTTCTAGCAAGGAATGCAGCCTCTTACCTTGAACGGATTCACTTTGGTGACAAGAAGGTGGTTTTGTTCTGGAACTGCTATATTCCCATTACCCAAGCCTGAATTTTATTTTCAAAAACAGAAATTTCTGCTATTGTTTGTCTTCTAACTCCTGAAGAGATTCATAGTTATTTCAGTAAGGTTTCCTAAGGTTTCCTAAGGTTTGCTTTATGTACCACGTACATTTATCATTGAAGAACTACAACCAGCTCTGGACTTTCCTTCAATTTTTAACATCACACCCATGTCCTGTAGATAGGTCAGATCAACATGTTCGCATCATCATAGGTTAAATTATTCAAAAGTCCAAAAGCTCTTTTCTAGTACAAAAGAAGCTAGCTGTGACTGCTTAAAAGTGAAAGAATATTCTCTTCCACATGTGAAATTTCTAGAGATAACATGATGAAAGGATACATTGAATGGTTTTGGAATCAAATATAAATTTGAATATCTACTAAGTAACTTTCTGCTATCATCTGAGCTAATTCTGAAAAGTAAGCATAATGTTGCTTAGGGTACTTACCAAGAAAATGAAGCCTGAAAAAGTTAAAGTTAAAAATTTTGCTCCAGAATACATAATGAGGGGCTGGAGCTATAGCACAGCAGGTAGGGTGGTTGCCTTGCATGTGGCTGGCCCAGGTTTCGATTCCCAGCATCCCATATGGTCCCCTGAGCACCATCATGAGTAATTCCTGAGTGCAGAGCCAGGAGTAACTCCTGTGCATCAATGGCTGTGACCCAAAAAGCAAAAACAAAACAAAACAAAACAAAAAAAAACAGAATCCATAATGAGTAAATGGCTCTGGAGGATTCAAATTCAGGCTGCATTTTCTTCAAAATTGCACTTTCCCCTCACTGGGGCTTGAATATTCTAGTTATTTGTATTTGTACCTGTTATAAATCCACATTTATCCCTTTTACTGTTGGCCACCCTGGTAACTAGATATTCATACATCTTGAGTCCCCCTCACCATAAAAGACAAAGAAAATATCCTGTGTGCCTTGGAAAAGAGATTTTCAGTTCAGTTCTACCTAGACTGCTGCTTTCTATTAGCAATGTTAGAGTAAAGTTTTTAACCCAACTGTAGTTACTGTGGTTAAATGTGATGTGGAGATGTGGAGATTAAGTATATTTGGAGAATTTGAAAACACATGACTTTGGACTCCCTGGAGATAGAAAGGAAGGAGCCTTAGAAATATTTTCTCCCAGACGTCTCGAGAGATGTTAGGAGTCCTTAACAATAGTAGGCCTTTTAGATTAGTATCTTTGGTCAACTTCCTGAGATAAAACCAGATGAACTGCCTGAAGACTAGACAGTTTTTCCAACCAGTGGGTCAAGCATAATAAGACATGTGCTGCAGGGCAAAATGGAGTGAATATGTTTGGCAAAGTCCATCCTTCTTAAATCCTGACTTATGTTGGATGGAAGAGATGGATAAAGCAATTAAGAATAGAACTAAAGGAATATATACATATCCCCAACAACTTTAGTTTCTTTTAACTGTGTGGCTTTTACTATGTGACTATATGAATATGGACATAATGAGAAAGTGGGTCGGTAAGACATTAAAATAATTAGAGGAAAAATCGAATTATAACTTGATAAATGTTCTAAAACTAAAATAACTGCTCCTTAGAAATTATAGCAGACAGAACAAGTAGGAGGGTAGATTAATTGGGTGATAATGAATTCCATGGGAGAAACAAGTTTCAAATTTTTTTTATCTGAAAAGTAAAATGATTTAGGTTGTTTTTAACTGGAGAAACTCACATGTTTGTTTTAAAATAACTTGCCTATAGAATCATATGTGGAAATTTATTCTATACTACCTACCTTGATTAGTACAGATTAATAATATCTTGTCTAAAATTTAGAGACCTTTTAGAATGCAGGTTTTTTCTAATTTTAATAGTGATCATAATAATACCTGAGACAATATTTTATAATAAATTATATTAGTATTCATGCTGAATGTGGTATATGAATACTAAAAATAGCCTTCCATCAGTTGTGATAAGGTTTAACTGCCAGATTAATTCAGGTCAGTTCAGATTTTACTACCAGATATGCTATGAGAAATCTCACTTCCCAGAAATTACAGGATTTTGGAAATAGATTTATGAGACTGTGAATCTATTTAAAAAAAAAAACCTTTTACTTAACCATTATATTAAATAAACACAACAATTAATCTACAGGAAGAGAACTGTGATTTGGAGATGTTCTTAGAAATAGTAGGAAGCCAAGAATATAGTTAACATTTCTTGAGCAATTATTAAATACATACACCATTACCAGAGTTTATCACAAATTAATCCACATAAATATGTTACAATTTTATGAGACACTGTATTGATGTATAGGCCTACTTACATATGAAAATTACTGAAGCACAGAACATGTGAGTAACTCTAGCAAGTCAAACGTGATTGGAGGGGTGCTAGTTTGAACACATATTGCTCTAAAAACGCAACACATTAACATAACACTTTATTTTTATATTCTGCATAAAGAAAAAAATTTTCGGAGTGGTGCTCAGTGGGGAGAGATGGTTCTCAGTATCAAACTTGGGGCTTCGATGTGCACTCTATTCCGTTGACCCGTCTCCCTGACTCAAGAAACAATACTTATTTGTCATTCTGCTCATATTTCTCTCAACGATATGAACTAAGGAATCTATTTTACACTTTTAAGTCACTACAATAATGCTGCCTAAGTTTATTGGGCCAACACAAACAAATTCCTAGTGAATGAAGAAGAAACATACAGCCCGCCTAGTCTTATGATGGGCCCTGGCAAGTAAGTGAGAGCCCTCCCTGCCCCAACGGACCCAGCCCTGGCAGCTGACCTCCACAGCCCAACTGCCTCCACACTCCAGGCCACTTTCCACATGCTCAGGCTGAGCCTCACATATGAGTGAACATATTCCTGGACCGTGAGGCCGCTTTTGTGGCCGTGCGACACATCATAAGACACTTCCTACTCATTTTCCACGACTACTTTTCCACAATTACCACACCATATTTGATGGGGTTCAGACAGTAGCAACAAATCATAGAGGGATATATACACATATACATATATATGTACATATATATGTATACATACATATATATGTGTGTATGTGTGTATATATATATACACATATATATATGAATGACTGGGAACACCTGTAAAGTCTCATCCCTCTTGGAGAGCCTGGCAAGCTACCAAGAGTATCCCACCTGCACAGCAGAGCCTGTCAAGCTACCCGTGGCATACTCAATATGCCAAAATCAGTAACAATGATGATCCTTATTCCACTGACTCTGAAAGAGCCCCCAATACACCACTGGCTACACTAGCACACGACGGGGACAAATGGAGACATTACCAGCACCCGCGTGAGCAAATCGATAAACAACAAGATAACAGTGATGCAGTGTCACTATAATGATTCTCAAGATGTCTTTTGTATTAAAAAATATTTGCAAGGGGGTCAGAGTGATAGTACAGAGGGTTAAGGCATTTGCCTTGTTTGCTGTCCATCTGCCTTGGATCTCCGGCACTCCATATGGTTGCCTGAGCCCATGAGGAGTGATTCCCAGTGCAGAGCCAGGAGTAACCCCGGAGCATTTTCAAGTGTAGTATGTCCATACTCCCAAAAAGAACATTTGTTATTCTTCATCTTGAAAATGAGCAATTATGATTATTGACACAAACAAGCTTATTGTAAAAATAGAAGACAAAGTGAGCATTTGCATTTTTCCTCGAGCACAGAGCCTGGTTTCTAGTTACTGTGTTATCCTCAATTTAGATGCATGTGTAATACTTCAATTATCCAAAATCCTCCAAAAGAAATAAGTTGTGCTAAACTAACATGATTGTGATTAATTACACATATTTTCCCATTTCTCTAAATTGATATTAACTCATAATAAATGTTTAATGAAGTCAAACTTTTAGTTTGATATAATATTAAATTATCACATTTAAGAATGGGCAGCATATTTCTGCCTCTGGTTGAATATATTACTTTACTGATCTCTGATGACTCCTGGTTATGCTTACATGTATGTTTATACATAATGTACCAATGCACAAGGAATGTGTGACACATCCAGATAGGATCAGGTCTTCTTATTCAAGCAGCACTTGGAGTATGATGTTGCTTATCCAGTTTTACCACTCCAGATACTTGATTGTTAGAGTTAAGTGTTTCCACAAGGTTCCCATGCCTATCTCGAGCAATATCTAAAGGGGTTTTTAACTCAGTGCTTTGTAAAGATGAAAGGACTGCAAAGACCTAAAAGCATAGTATGGAACTAAGTATATATAGTATATATAGGTTTCTAAATTACCTTGAAAAACTATGTCGTTCTTGTAGTAATTCCCACATGAATCAAGGAACTTGTGTATAATGTTTCCTTCCTAGATGTGCCTGTGTTGTGTGGAAGACACTGTTCTCTCACATGACTTGCACTGTCTCCGGCTGTATATAATAGTTACTCTCTTCTATCAGAACCTCTGGACTCAAAGCAAAAAATTCCCTCTTGTTGTTCAAGCTTCTCCCACGAAGTTCTGACTTTTCTCACTAAGATTATACACTACTTTACTATTGCAAAGAACAGTACTGGGACTTTAGAGACAAGAATGGGGTATTTTGACAGAGTGCAACTTTTATGGGAAAAGTCCAGATAAAGGATTATCTACTGAATAATAGCTAATAGTTATTGCCTTTGTCACATTATCTATTCCCTCAGTAGATATTCTTGGACTACACGATTACATGTTTTCACATAAAATGATACACCTGTGCCCCTATGCCATCCCTGTAGAGAGATGATAATATGAACATTCGAGTTGTCTTATCAGCTTTTCAACTATGTATTATATCAGTTATTAAATGTAATCAATTAAATTTTTTGTGATATGCATAATAGCCATCTTAAAAATGTTGACGTTCTTGGCATTATAAATCATTGTATACTATAAATAGCATACTATTTACAAATTTCTTTTGGAAGGCTGGGGAGATATCTCAAGTAGTAGAGCACATGCCTAGCAATGTAAGACCGTGAGTCCAATTCCCAGCACTATAATAACCATGGAGTACTGTTGGCTGTGGCCCTTATGAGAAAAAAAATTTCTTACTTAGTTTGATATTAAGTCTCTTCAAATATAAATCACTGTCACTGTCATCCCGTTGCTCATCGATTTGCTCGAGCGGGTACCAGTAGCGTCTTTCATTGAGAGACTTATTGTTACTGTTTTTGGCATATCCAATACGCACGGGTAGCTTGCCAGGCTCTGCTGTGCGGGCTCCATACTCTCCGTAGCTTGCCGGGCTCTCCGAGAGGGGCGGAGGAATTGAACACAGGTCGGCCGCGTGAAAGGTGAACGCCCAACGGCTGTGCTATCGCTCCAGCCCGAAGTTACTGGTAGTCTTTGGATTCTGGTTAAGTTGAATTCGTTTTTTAGCAAAATAAGCTATACAGAATTTGTTTAGTTTAGGTCAAATTTTGCTTTCTTTCAGATAGCAGCTATTTAATTTATTGAAGCTCTTGCTAGAAAATGTGTACAACATAAAACTCAGAATAATTGGAGGAGGTCTTTATTATGAAATTTCTTGTCTCCCTGACTTCCAATTCTGTGTAAAAATTATTGCTATATGGGGCTTGAGTGACAGCACAGCGGGTAGGGCATTTGCCTGGGGTGCAGCCAACCCAGGTACGATTCCCAGCATCCCATATGGTCCTCTGAGCACTTCCAGGAGTAATTCTTGAGTGCAGAGCCAGGAGTGACCCCTGTGCATCGCCAGATGTGACCCAAAAACCAAAAAAAATATTGCTATAAATTTCATTCAGTATTGTTATTCTAAACATAAATTGTATAGCTCATTCATTGCTTCAGGTATGAGCCTGTGGCCTAATGCGAATAAGTGGAAGAAATAATAGTCAAAGTTTCTCTGACAATTGTAAAAACATACATCTATTTTTCTGTATGTACTCGACAAAAGTAGAGATCATCTTGGACACTAGACAGAAAGGTATGATATTCTGAAAGGAAATGGCAGTCATCTAACTACCAGAATAGTACCAAGCTTAACAAGAAGTTAATATTAAAAGAATAAGAGAACCCCACAGATCTTCAGTTGTATTGTGGGGACTACTGTTTCAACTCTTTCCCTGAAACTAGCCCTCTATCTAAAGTCAATGCTTGTTCTTTATAAGTTAGCTCCACCCAAACTGGTCTTTAGGGTTTTTGCAACAGAAATAATATTTAATACTCACTTGCTGGCATTTTGTAGAAAAAAAGTTTTGTTCACTATAGGAGAGACTGTATGTAAGTGACTATAAGTCATTTTCACAAAAGACAATCTTCTTCCTTCTTAGTAAAACCACAATTTTAGTCTTAATGTAAGCAGATAATATATTTCAGGAGTCCTCCCCATGCACCTCAGAATGTTAATGTTTATTAGTCATAACCAATCATAATGATTCTATTTCCTTGTCAAAGGTGTTTCTTAGGAATGTAGTACAACTGTAAATTAAAAAAACACGTTAAATTCTGAAGCAAGCATCATGGACCACTCCTAACTCTTAAAAAGGGAGGAGGGAAATAAGGGAGGGTGGGAAAGAAAGAGGTGGGGAAATAGATGGGTGGAAGCATGCCAAGACTTCCATTTTCCTTCTTATTCTCTTATTTGACAATGTCCTATAAAAAACATGGCCACCCTGCAAAAAAGGGAGAGAAACAATACCACCCATCTAAAGAGAAATCAATCTATATTCCTTGAGCTACAAGATGAGCTAATCTTGGAATTCCCCAGACTTTATCTGATAGACAATAGTAAATTTCCCTGTTGTCTACACTTCTGAGAGTCTTATGTACTCTCAATTATAAGTTGAAATCATCTTTATCAATATATGCACAGAAGATATTGATTCTTTTTGACTAATCCCTAATGAAAACTAATCTTAATTAATGAGATCCAATCTGAATCTTGAAGCAAATACTTTAATAATTTTAGATACACTTTCTCATCTGATAGTTCAGTTTTAATTATTTAAAGCAAAGAAATGACTAATTAGTACAGCATACAGATTAAATGTAAATCATTTCCATATTATAAAACAAAAAGGAAGAACTAAGACTACTAAAATTATTGTGTCCTTTAGCCTTTGTTTATCCAGGTGTCTTAAACCAGAAGACACGGGGAGGGTCATCTTGGGAAGGAGCCAGAACAAATGCCCACAAGTCTTCAGGGTAATGCTGTTGCCAATTCCTAAGATTCCTATATCTGAGTAATTTCTAGGTCAGAAATGAAAAGATACAAGAACAAAAAAGAAAGAGAAAAGTGGCCTACTTTTCATGGAACCCTTATATATTTCATGATTCCAGACTAGAAGGATATCCTGATAAGACAAGAAATAGGAGAGCTGACCTAAATTCTAAAAATAGAAGCAGGTTGGGATGAAGAGGTTGAAAATGGTCTGCATAATTTGGACCTGCTCCTATACACCTCCCTTGGTGGTAAGCATCAAAACAATTGTAAATATTTACTCTGCTGTGATTGCTAAAGAAGTTCTTAGTAAAAAGACATACGTGAAGGTGGTCTGTAAATGTTCATTTATTTCCCACTTCCATTTCTTCTCTTCCTCATGTCTTCAAATTTGGAGGAGAGGGTTATAGAAAAAAATTTTAATGAATTGTAGTTCATAAATTCCTTTTATATTTAAAAATTGGAGATACTATTTTTCAATAATTTTGTACAACACACTCAAAATATACACAACAAAATGTCCAAGATCACAATGAAAGCATTTTTTGTCTAAGTATTTACTAGTGTCCTAAATAATTGTTTGTCTGAAGTACCTTGGATTTAAGCCCAACCTGAAAACAACTCCTTTACCATTATCCTACCAATGTTCACAGGCATATATTAATAAAGTAGGTAACTAATAGAAAAGCATCTATGAAATTAACATTTGTACCAAATGTCAAAAGATTTTCTAAATAATGAAAAACTTGTTTCAGGTCCCTCTTGGGAAATTTCTTCATCACTTTTGATTTCTCTTCTATAACTCTCAAGATAAAATTACATCTTGAAGTTCTTAAAAAATAGTAAAGCTGATAAAACTAGAATGCCATCCCACTGGGAAGAGAAATTTAAAAATTCATTTTACAAGGCTGCCCTCAAGAACCAAGGATTTTGGGGGGCTGGAGCGATAGCACAGTGGGTAGGGCATTTGAGCCTTGCAAGCGGCCGACCCAGATTCGATTCCCAGCATCCCACAGGGTCCCCCGAGCACCACCAGGAGTAATTTCTGAGTGCATGAGTCAGGAATAACCCCTGTGCATCGTTGGGTGTGACCCAAAAAAGCAAAGAACAAAGGATTTTTATGCTGTCCGTTTAACTGAGTAGACACATCTCTGGTCTTTACCCACCCCCAACCACTTTTTTTTCTATATTTACCTGTTTATTTATTTATTTTTGGATTTGGAGTCATACTTGGCAGTGCTCGGGGCTGTTATGACCTCTTTTTAGTTCCCAATGGTGTTCTGGGAGCCAGCTGGTGGACAAGAATTAAACCCAGGGCTCCTAAGTGCAAAGTATATGTTGCAGTTCTTCTGAGCCATCCCCCAGCCAGTCCCTTACTGTTGTTTCTCTTCTACAAAAATTTAAACTCACAGCAAATTTCAGGGGAGAAGAGTGAGGAAATACTACAGATGAAATTAGATTTGTATAGGAAGTAAGATAATATTTAGTGCTTATTTCTGTAAGCTTTCTTTCTCATAGACAGGGCCCTCACACTTTGATATTTTCCTTTCTACCTCAACTGTTGTTTCTGCTGCTGTTTGTCACATTTTAAACCTCTTTTCTGATCCCTTCCTTAAAATTTACTTTTCTCTGGGTCTCTTTTGAACTGATCCCTGTAGATTCAAACAATAAATATTCAAACAACTCAGGTGTGCCACTATAAAAGGTGTATTTGTATCATCTGATAAATGATCCCCAGTTACTTATGGACCAGCTTGTTAGTTCTTTATGACCATCTATTCTTTTATAAAATGATTAAAACTGAGGAGGGAAAGACCTTGATAAAATAGTATTCCAACGAGATTAAGAACATAACATTTTAGGGGGATTTCTCATGTTTGGGGGGAGGATTTTTTAATTTGGGAGTCACACCCAGTCCTGCTTGAAGGTTAATCTGAATTCTTTGTGCTTGGGTCACTCCTTAAGATTCGTAGGAGACCATACAATGCTGGGAATTGAGTCTGGGGCTCCTGCATACAAAGCACTTTGAGCCATATTCCCAGCCTAAAGAACATACTTTTTGGAAAAGGTCACAGAGGTAAAAGAAGTTGTAGGAGTGTATTGCCTGACTGAAAAGGTATGGAGATAATAAGATGAAATAAAGAGACTTAGAGCCAGTAGGACTTTATGATAAGACAAATGCAAGAGCATGGAGGTAAAGGATAGATCTAGAGAAATTCTCAGAATTTTGGTTTTAACAAGGAGGTTGAACACTAGATGAAGATCACAGTAAATTTAATTTAAAATGCACTGTATCTGAGATGTTTATAAGCTATCTTATGGGGTCCCAAGTCCAGAATTTAGAGTTAATTGAGAGATATAAATTTGGGCATCATTCACACAAATAGATTGCAACCAGGGTCACAGAATGAATGAAATTACCATTAAATTCAAAAGCAATCAGTTATTCCAACCATAGAAAGACTTCGCTGGAAATCCTGTGTAGTTGGTTACATTCAAGGCTAATCTTTAGCTTCAGAATAATCTTTGGAGAATTTCCTCCATATCAGGGGAGATGCAAGGCATTTTGGACCTGGTAATTTGCTAATCTGAGGAGGCATGAGAATTCTCCAGCCTCCTGGCTTCATTTAAATAGGTTTTCTATATATTCATGTTCATATTACTTAGAAAGAAAGATGAAAGTTTTTGACCAAAGGAGTAAGTTTCTCCAATTAGTATTTTTATTCTAAGGAGGATTTCAAAAGAAGTAGTCAGAAAGTTTGGAGAAAAACAGTATCACATTACAGAAGTCAAGGGAAAGGATGTCTTAAGAACTGTTAACTGTAGCAAGTGTTCAGAGGTCATTCAAGATGAAAACTGAAGCAAGTCAATTGAATTAAGTGAAACCTTTAACTTCAAAATTAGGTTTAGCAACATGATTGCAAACAAAAGGATGTAAAGGGTTAAGTTGAGAAAGGCATGAGATAGGGAGTCTGATTATAGACAACCCTTCCAAAGAGGTCTGTTTGTAAAAGGGAAGAAGAGCTGTGGGCAAGAGTGAGTTAAAAAGGCACTGATGAATAAAAATTGTATTTCAGTTCTAAAAGGGTAGCAAATGAGGACGTTGAAATGTAAGTAACACCAATAGAAAAGTGACAGTTCACAAGCAAGAAGGAATAACATTCCAGAGAGACTAGTGGTTCTGGAATCCAAATCTCTCTAGAAATTTGGCAATCTTCAGTTGCCCTTAATTGAATACAAAGTCTATTGGCGAGGTTACATTCAAATAAGCACCCTGAGCATCCTAATTATGATCTATATATAGAACTTATCCTCATATAACCCCTGTGCATCAGGAAGGAAAAGTCTCACTGCTAGATACTTTAGTACAATATGCAGTCAATGATAGGGAACCATTTTTTTTATTCCCCCAATTGTTGAGTCAAATCTGAGTGAGTCTCCTTCATATAAGCATAGTATTTCACATACTATATCTTTTTTCTCTTCCTTTCTTACAAAAGATCTCTTCCCCTTTTGAATTTTCTGATATTCCACCAGCATCATTTAGACCTTTGTCCTCTTGCTTGGCTATTGGTCATTACAGACAACCACTGTTCTCCTCAAGTGAATCATAACTAGAAGAATGGATTCAGGTCCTACTCTTAGTAAAAAGAGAAGTTCCCCCAACCTTTTTCTGCTTAGATTCTTTTCCTCTTAGCATAATTCAGGTATACGTATTGTTAAGGCAAGAAAAATTGTGTTGCTCCCAATCCAGTCCAAAAAGTTGTATAGAATAATCCAATGTCATCAGGACCCTGAAGTGGGTAAGAAGGAACCCTGTCCCCAAAAAGGAATTGATAGGGTGAACTAATGTTTTCCTGCTCCTTTTTCCTACTAGAATAGATAAAAGGTGAACTATAGCATACCTCTCTGTCCACCAGGTGGACAATGCTTCACCACTGCATACTTTTCTTTTTTCTACCATTGACCAGCCCCTTTATTATTATTTTTTGTGACTTTTTTTAGAGGGAGGACCATTTAAGTGGTGGGGCTCATTGGGTCTGGAGTCATTCCACCAGATAGGCTCAACAGTTCAACATGGGGACTAGAGACTACCATCAGTGATCAGGGAGGCTTCTGGGAATGCACTTGGCAATGGTTGAAGGACCATGTAGTGCTGAGGATCAAATGTGCTTATCACATGCTGTATAATGACCCTGCTACTGTGACATGATTTTTGAGATGTACTTTACTATCTCAAACTAATGTTAAGGTAACTCTAGCTTTTTTTTTCCTGCAATAACTCCTTTATACGTCTTTGTGATCATACTAGCTGACTCCAACAAGCTCCAAGAAGAAGATCATAGTTTCAGATCTGCAAAAGGTGATTCGTTAGCTCTCTGTGTGGCAGTGGTAGTGTTAAATTCTTTAGGGAAGCTAAGAAGTCACTGAAGTCATGACCTTCCCATTCCCCTTTCATTGGCTCATTCCCTCTCCCCCTTAGTCCTCATGGGAAAGAAAAAAGAGACTCCAGATCAACATGTGGGGAAATCAATCCATCTACCTACTGAGAAACAGAAGCAAAAAGAATCCCTCTGAATACTCATCATTTTTTATATATTATGGAGATAATTTAGTTAAATAAGAAGCAGCAAGATGTTGCTGACATTAAAACTACTTAGAGGGGCTGGAGTGATAGCACAGTGGGTAGGGCGTTTGCCTTGCACGCAGCCAACCCAGGTTTAATTCCCAGCATCTCATATGGTCTCCTGAGCAGCGCCAGGGATAATTCCTGAGTGCAGAGCCAGGAGTGACCCCTGTGCATCGCCAGGTGTGACCCAAAAAGAAAAAAAAACTAATTAGAGGATGAGGATAGCTGGGTGGACCATAGATGCATTTAGTCAGCTACTAACACAGGCAGAACATTTCAAGTTCCAATGACAGACAAAAAGAGTAAAACATATGTAATCTCTCTCCTCCATATTACAACCCTGCTCATAAGAGGCCCGGCCTGGAAATCTTCAAGCCTTTTGGGAATTAGTCAAAGTTTAGTTCATCATGCTTACTTATGAAGGGCACCAGAAACTCAATTGTAAAAACCTGACTGAGGGGCCAGAGTGATAATACAATGGTGCTTGCCTTGCACACAGCAGACCCAAGTTCAATCCCTGGCACCCCATATGGCCCCTTGAGCACTGCCAGGAGTAATTTCTCAGTGCAGAGCCAGGAATAATTCTAGTAACCCTTGAGCATCACAGGGTGTGACCCCCAAGCAAAACAAAAACCCGATTCTCAGAATTGCCTGGGCAGTTTTGTGAAAATACAGATTCCCCAAATTCCCTTCC
The DNA here is from genome assembly GCF_027595985.1 of Sorex araneus. Taxonomy (NCBI): domain Eukaryota; kingdom Metazoa; phylum Chordata; class Mammalia; order Eulipotyphla; family Soricidae; genus Sorex; species Sorex araneus. Next base: position 32,031,450 of record NC_073307.1, on the reverse strand, counting down.
AGATTCACTCAAGTAGAATTTAACTGGTGAGGCCTTGAATTTCCTGTATTGACAAGCTTCCCTGATGCCAATTTGGAGGGTTATTTATAGCTCGCAGAATCTACATTACAAATCTGAAAGACAGCTATTCTATCTTTTCCATTTTTCTTTTTTAAAAACCTTAAGATTATAATCCAGTACAATGTTGTTACAACCACAATAGTTTATTATCTTAAAACTGAATCAATTAAAAAAATAGTTTGAAGAAATAAATGTATCTAGAGGGAAAAGTAAAAAGTATATTAGTGATGTCGATGGAGACCTTTTTTTTTTCCTTTTTTATTGGGTCACACCCACTGATGCTCAGGGGTTACTCCTGGCTCTGCACTCAGGAATTACTCCTGGCGGTGCTTGGGGGACCATATGGGATGCCAGGGATTGAACCCGGGTCGGCCGTGTGCAAGGCAAACGCCCTACCTGCTGTGCTATCGCTCCAGCCCCGACCTTTTGAATTGAGCCTACAGTGATTTTATATTATATATGCACTTAACTTTTATCTATTCACTTGCAGATGAGTATCTACCACGTGCCAAGCATGGTTTTAGGCATAGTAGAAGGAAATAAAGCCTTCAAGGCTGTCATTTGGTACCAGAGATTAGTTTGCACAAAAACAGTGCAGGAGAGGATAGTTTTCAAAAGGATTTACCTTATTTTCAAGGAGTTACATTTTGGACTGCAAAAGTGAGATTCAAGGGCCTGGGATGTTGCACAGTGTTCAGGGCATTTACTGGCCTTGCTTATGGCTGACCCAGGTAAAAGTCCCCTGGCACTACCTATGGTCCTACAAGCACTGCCAGAAGTGACTACAGAGGCAGTAGTAAGCCCTAAGCTTAACCAGGTATTGGCCTGAAACAAAAACAAAAACAAATGGAGTGCAAAAAAAAAAAAAGTATAACATTTTCTTCTGAGAATTAACATCACAAATGTTCACTACAAATGCATTGTAAAACATAGAAAATATAGATTTTTTTCCGTGTCTTTTACTCAAGTACTGAAAGTGATATACTTACATGTATACCAGTTTTCAAGTCCAAGTATGGCAATAAATGAAACTGAATCCCTTGAGGTTACTGAGAAATATACACAGCTTTCAAAACCAGCACGAAGGTGAGTCAGAATGATGGGCATTTGTACAGAGGAGGAAGTTATTCTTTTAGGCCAAACACTAATCCCGGGTAGCCCTGATGGAATGAGATATGTAATCACCCTATATTTAAGTAAGAGTCCTTATTATTGAGTAAACACTTGGCATCCCTGGTCATCAGTTTGAAAGCCAGAAGAATAAAAGCACATGTTAATATTCATGAGTGAGTGTCCTGCAGCGGTTTTAGTTTAGGCCAAATCCTGACTGTCGTTCAGAGCCTAACTCAGTGATGTCTTTCCCTGCCTATCTGTGAAGGAGACTAGGTAGGAGACAACATCACGTCCAATTCATTCAATATGCAGGGACCTGAGGACTATTTCATGAGTAAATAGAAGAGATGACTGGAAGACACTTAAGACCTAGCTGCTAGAGGGATTTGAACTAGAAACTAGATAATTTGCTTCTTGGCATTACTCTGTGTTTAAGAACACTTCGGGGTGGTGCCATTAGTGAAGGGGCTGAAAAAAGAAAAAGAAAACCTTCGACTTCTTTCTGGGAGGCCATCTCCGAGCACTGTATCACTGATGACACAAAATTATTAACTTCCTGGATTCACAAGAATATTCTCATGGATTCTGTCCTATTACTATTCCCCTTCTTCTTTCTGATTATCAGCAAGTTGTGCAGCTCTCTCCCATTAGCCTTCCATCTTCAGCTCTCTCCATAACAGTGTGTAGCCACACTGATTACCACTTGTGCGTCAATAGAAAGAATGTGAAGTACATCAAAGCCTCAGAGCCACTTACGGAGAATATATTGTGTTAGACGGAGGTCCAGTGACCTTCCCTCCTAAGTAACAGTTGTACACATTAACTAGCCATCAGCGGGGAGCACCTCCACCTGGGTTTCAGAGGGTGCTAATCAGAAGAAAAGTTGCCCAGTACTCTTTGGGGAAAAAAGCAATAAATACAAATGATATTAAATTTTTTTACTACCCACATTATTAAGTAAATGGAAATGAATGAGAGCCAGACATGGCTCAAATGTTAAAGCACACGCTTTGCATATTTGCGACCCTGAGTTTAATCTCCAGCACTGCCTGATCCCTCAGCACCATTGAGATTGGCCCAGGGCCCCTCCACCCAGCACCTTCAGGTGTAGCCAAAGTACTATGCCATAATAAATCGAAAATTTTAATAAAATGAGTGAAATTAATTTTCAAAATGTATTTTGGGTTGGAGATATGATTCAGTGGTAGAACACATGCCTAGGGTTGAGCACAGAGGCCTTGGGTTTAATCCCTAGCTCTCTAAACACACACAAGACACACACACACACACACACACACACACACACCACATACACACTCAGCATACATACAAAATATTTTCATTTAAAATTTCATGAAAGTTTAGAAATGTAATGATAATGAGGGGAGGGAGCTATAGCACAGCAGGTAGGGCATTCGCCTTGCACGCAGCCGACCCGGGTTTGATTCCTCCGCCCCTCTTGGAGAGCCCAGCAAGCTACCGAGAGTATCTCGCCCGTGTGGCAGAGCCTGGCAAGCTACCTGTGGTGTATTCAATATGCCAAAAACAGTAACAAGAAGTCTCATGATGGAGACGTTACTGGTGCCCGCTCGAGCAAATTGATGAGCAACAGGATGACAGTGACAGTGACAGTGAATGATAATGAGATCGGTTCACTTATTTTTCCAAATAGTCTCCCGGGGGCTGAAGAGATAGTACAGTGCATAAGGTGCTGGCTACATGGTCTCCAGAGCCCTTTCAGGAGTGATCCCTGAGCTCAGATCAGCAGCAAGCTTTGAACACCACTGGGTGTGCCCCCCCCCCCCGCCAAAAAAAAAAAGCAAATTGTCAAATAGTCTTCCAAATCAAATTAGCTTAGTAGCCATATGTGGCCAGTAGCTACCCTTTCAGGACAGCAGAACTCTGGCCAGATAAAAGGAAAGGTAGGTCCTTGGCATATCAGCAGATGAGGAAGGTCATGTGGTCTTGTTTTCCTGGATACAAAACATGGGTCTATTGCAGAAGCAATAAACTAAATGCTTTTCTGAAATTTGGGATGTTTCTCATTGTTTTTTTATTGAAGAAAGGCTCTTAAACAAACAGTTTCTCAAATACTGTTTCTAGAGTTTCAGATATGTAGAATTAAAATTTCTCCGTGAATTTTTGAAGTGTACTAAATTGCGAATAACTTTTTTTTTTCAGTTTTTGAGCCACATCTAGAAATACTAGTGTTACTTTTGGCTCTGTACTCAAGAATTACTCCTGGCAGTGCTTAGGGGACCATATAGTATGGTGGGAATCAAACCTGGGTTGGCCATATGTAAGGCAATGCTTTACTATAGCTCCACCCCCTAATTTCTAAGAGCACAGAACAACCTGCTTTCTCTACTCATCACTTTGATGAAGTTCTAAGCATGCTACCCACTGTTTGATGTAGTTCAAGCTTATACCAGGGATTACTACTGAAAGTCATGACTTCAAGTGACTTTAATTTTCTGAGAAAAACAGATGTCCTGTATTTAACAGGTGTGCTGATGCCCAATAGTAGCTGGTTTTTGATTCCAGAACCAAGTGTTACAGTTTTCTAGGCACTGATCAGGTGGGGTTTGTGGGCATTAAATAAATGCTGCGCCTTCAACTGCCTCAGTCAACAACTGAGATCATTCACTTACTATTGATTCAATTACTACTAAAACGATACCCAATTCCTTGACACTACTTCTTATAGATAGTCTGCCTTTTATATAGCTTGGAAAAACTGTTTTAATGATCAAATGTCAGGACTACAGTGGTACAAAGGATCGGAGAATGAGATTTGCTTTAAGCAACTAAACTTCTTGATGGTCTATTGAGATTTGTTTACAAAGTATTTCCTGTTGCTAACCACTGTTATTTCTATTTTGGACTTTCTCTTTCCTCACTTAGGCCTTTATCTTATCTGAGAGGTTCACAGAAATTGATAAAGAACATATCTTGGTGTCTGGGAGGCATTTGTGATCTTAAGAAATGCTGAAAAGCTTTCATAAAAGCAATGAGATACCATACTAATAAGGTTTTCCTGAATCAACTCAAATTTCACCCCTGCCAGTTCTAAAGCTGACTTGAATTAGGAAATTCATCTTTACTTATCACTTTTCCCAGAAGAGGCAATGACAACCAATTTCTTTTCCATTTAAATTAAAACTCAAGGGGCCAGAGAGATAGTACAGAGAGTAGGGCAATTGCCTTGCATGTGCATCAAACCCAGGATTGATCCCCCAACCCTGCCAGGAGTAATTCCTGAGTGAGGCGCCAGGAGTAACCCCTTAGCAGGCATGGACCAAAATAAAACAAATTAAAATTTAAACTGAAGCACATTTCTGATTGTAACTCTTGTAAAAAGTTTATTGGAGGGCTGGAGCAATAGCACAGCGGGTAGGGTGTTTGCTAACCCGGGTTTGATTCCCAGCATCCCATATGGTCCCCTAAGCCCCGCCAGGAGTAATTCCTGAGTGCAGAGCCAGAAATGACCCCTGTGCATCGCCGGGTGTGACCCAAAAAGAAAACAAAAAAAAGTTTATTGGAAAGATAGCATGAACTACAGGGTGGCTATTGCATGTAGATTGGATTTTCAAGGACATTGAATTCTTATGGTTAATTGGAAGTAAAATGCATTAAAATTAAAAAAAAGATTGATGAGAGGCTGAAGCCAAAGTACAGTGGGTAGGACACTTGCATTGCACCTAGCTGACTAGGGCTTGATCTGCAGCACCCTATATGGTTCCCAAGTCTACCAGGAGTGATTCCTGAGTGCAAAGCCAGAGAGTGGTAAGCCCTAAACACTGCCATGTGCCCCCCCCAACACACACACACAAAAAGACTATTAAAGACTGACTTTCCTCCTTGCTAGAAGTTTCTAAGTTCTTTTATTCCTGCGCACCCAGAATCTTCACTTTCTCTAGATCCAGATTCCATTCTTAGTAGAGCTAACTAGCTGAAATAACATTTGCATTATCTTTTTAAGAATATGAGAAATTAAGCTTTTTCATTTTCCCATTCAGTTCTGATAAATTTCCTAAAAATTGCTCATATTTCTCTTCCCCTCCCCCCTTTGTTTGCCTTAGGTGGATGTACTTTTAATGATCTGCCACCTGTGGATGAAGTTGACAGAAAATTCAGCCTGATTTTGGAATTGTCAGCCAAGGTCTCTGCTCAATCGGAAAGGATCATTCACTTGGAATCCGTTTTAGAGGAAAAAGAAAAGAAGATTCAGCAACTGGAAGCTAACCTGAAGTTGCCAACTTTCCAAATGCTGGAGCCCATTACTTTCCAAGAGCGGGAGGCTCTTACATTCCAAGAGCTGCCTCCCCTAACTTATAAAGAGCTGGAGCCCCCAACAATGCAAGAGCCTGAGAAACTTCCGGAATGCACAGAATCTCAGGATTCTGTCAGTGATAATGTTACCCCTTTCGTCTCTGATGAGACTATGTAAAGATTTCCAATGAGAAAAACAATAAAAGTTGATAAGTGTCATTCAAGCAAAGCTTGGAATCTAAGTATACACCTCATGGGCAAATTTGTGTTAAAGTTCATATGCTTGAGTGTATCTTATGTTGTTGCACATTTAGAGGGAAAAAACAAAGAGAATGTTTCCTTCTTAAATATCAGTAATCAGGTAATCCACATAGCCACAGAATAGTGTTTTTTCACATTCCTGGTGACTGGGATATAGAGTGACACATAACTAGATGGTGAAAGAATTTAGTTCTAGATACTCGCCTTGCATGCAGGTACACAGGTTCAATTCCTAACTCTGCATACGGTCCCCCAAGTACTACCAAAAGTGATCCCTAAACACATCCAGGAGAATGCTGAGGTGTGCTCCCACCAAATGAGCTTAGTACCATCCTCTTTCCAAAGGTTTAGTACGGTGCTAGGAGTGGAAGAGGTGGCACAAATCCCATTTTAGCATGCAGCTCAGTTATGAGCAAGTAAAGATCATGGAAACTCACATGTTGGTGGAAAGTAATCCCAGATAGAGAAGGGAACACCAAGTAAAATGTGATTGGAGATCCTGTGGGGGAAGGGAGATTGCGTGCTGAAAATAGACTGAACACGATGGTCACTCAATGCCCCTGTTGCAAACCACAACACCCAAAAGGAGAGAGAGAGAGAGAGAGAGAGAGAGAGAGAGAGAGAGAGAGAGAGAGAGAGAGAGAGAACAAATTGGAATGCCCTGCCACAGAGTTGGGGTGGGGTGGGGGGGTGGGATGGGGGTGGGAGGAATACTGGCTTCATTGGTGGTGGAGAATGGACACTGGTGGAGGGATGGGCTCTCAAACATTGCATGAGGGAAAAACAAGCACGAAAAAATGTGAATCTGTAACTATACCCTAACTGTGACTCACTAAAAAATAATTAATTAATTAATTAATTAAAAAAAGAAAGATCATGGAAGACAAGCTTCTAACTGGGGAAATGCAATACAATGATTTTTTTTTTTGGTGGGCAGGGTGGGAGGGAGAGGAGTCGGGGTGTGGGGGGTATTGGGCCACACACTGCTCAGGGCTTACTCCTGACTCTGTACTCAGGATCACTCCTGCTGATGCTCAGGGGACCATATGTTGTGTAGGAATTTGGGCTGGGGTAGGCAATGTGCAGAATAAGGCACTTGCAGTCTGTCTTTCTCACCCATAACTGAGGTCAGAAACCGTTCTGAAGAAACAAATTTTTCTGAAGACCAGAATCATTGTCAGGAAAGCAAAAAGCCATGCGTTTTGTGCTTTAATGTCCCTTATATTTCTTTATGTTTTGTGATTTAGTGAGAGTGAAATGAAATAAAACCAAAGCAATCAAACAAAATGAATAATCATGAATTAGAGTTGCAGTTTTTTTGATGAAAATGTTCTAGCATAGCATCATCTTGAGGAAATGTATAACAGAGTTTTGCCCTTAGAAGCAAGACTAAGACCAAAGCAAAATGTAATCTTATTATGACTTTGGAGCTGTGGGCATCACAAAATAACATAAGAAAAAGTAGGGGATCAGCTAAGGAAAGGTTCCTTGTAATTTATGGAATAGAAAGGATTATATCATATTATTCTTCAGTGTCTACTCAGATGAAGCAAACCTCAAAAAGCAACTTGGTACAAACTTTGAGAAGATTTTGGTACTTTTTACTGTCCTTGTTATAGCATAATTTGGGCTACCAGTACTAATTCTCCCAAACAAATAATTGTATCACAACTCTGTTTAATTCAATCACTTCAACAAATTCTCATTAAAATTCTTATTTAAAAAAAATTCCACCAAAACCAAAGCTCTTATCTACTAAGCATAATAACAGCTGTTAGGAATATTGTGACAAATGTGAGAATCCCATCAGGAACTCATACAAACATGAGTCTCTTAAATATGAGTTATTGTCAGGAATGTAGAGACAGTACAAAGGTTAAGGTGCTTACCTTACATTCAGTCAACACTGGTTTGATCCCAGCACCATCAAGAGTGACCCCTGAGACAAAAGTAGCCCTTGAGCATAACTCTTTGTGACCTAACGTCACCCCCCAAACAAACACAAAGCAGGTGATTGTAAAAAGAGATGGGAAATGGCAGAGAGAATGTGGATGCACAGAGGGCAAACCTGATCAGCAGCACTTCTTTACTGGAGCTTCTCAAGTTTACCGTGTATGTACTCACTAAGAATACAGATTCTTGGAACCCTCGGGCTAGGGAGATGGCTCAAAGGGTTGGAATGCATGATTTACTTGTGAATAGCCCAGGATTTTGTTTTGTTTTTTTAATTTAAATTTTTTTTAAATTTTTATTGAATCACTGTTAGATGTACAGTTACAAAGTTGTTTGTGATTGGGTTTCTGTCATACAATGTTGAAGTCTGTCTCTATAGCAGGCTCTCTCTCCTCCCCTCCCTCCCTCCTTCCCTCTCCCCTTTTTCTCCTTTCTTCCCTCTTTTGACATTATGGTTTGCGCTATAGATACTGAAAGGTTATCATGTTTTCGTCCCTGTACTTACTTTCAGCGTCCAGTTCTTATCCAGAGGGATCATTTCCAACTATTCTTGTTGTAGCGGTCCCTTCTCTATCCTAACTGCCTTCTGTCCCCACCACTTGTGGCAAGCTTTCAATGGGCAGCTCAGTTTTGATCCCCAACATTGAATGATACTCCCAGGCCCTGATCATTGAACTGGACGTAGCCCTGGAGCACTGCTGCCCCAATTTTCCCTTGCAAATGTCCTAGTTAGCCCTCACAGAAAAGTAGCCTCATAGTAAACATCAGGCAGAACTAGAACCACTGTTACTAATTAATTGAGTCCATTTAAATATTTAAGGACCAGTTCCTGAAGGAAATGGCTTCAAGGGTCACTCTATCCTGTAGAATCATCTTTATAAAAAGTTGGTCTTGATTCAAAGCGGGGATAGCTTCAAATCACAAGTGGGAAGGGTGTGGCCTAAGGGTGCTGAATAGACCAATTTTTCATTAGGGACATTTCAATGGGCAACTGTGTTGCAAAAATTGACTAAGAATCCAGGGGGCTGGAGAGATAGCACAGTGGGTAGGGCATTTGTCTTGCACGCGGCCGACTGGGGTTCAATTCCGAGCATCCCATATGGTCCCCCGAGCACCGCCAGGAGTAATTCTTGAGTGCAAAGCCAGGAGTAACCCCTGAGCATTGCCGGGTGTGATCCAAAAACTGAAAGAAAAAAAAATCCAAACATGCTTTTTTTGGGGGGAGGAGTTAGTTGGAGAGGAAAAGTAGAGTGAGTGAGCATTTGACAAGAAGAGATGTATTGACTTTTATTACCAGGATGAAATATTCACATTCCCAGCTTAAAATTTCCACTTTTTGTCATTCCTCCAGCAGGACTTAAGAAAGCATTCAATGTCACATCAAAATGGGGCCTCCCGCAAGCAACACATGCATTCCAGCCATTTGAGCCATCTCTCCAGCCCCAGGGTACCAGGAATCTACATTCTTATAGATCACTCAAGCTCAGTAAACCTATGAAGTTTTATTAAAGATGTGCTGCTAGTGAGGCTTATTCTCTGTTCACTTACATTCTCTTTTCCATTTCCCATCTCCCATTATAATCAATCACTAAACACATTATTTTTCTGACAACCTAAATATCAGACAACAGGCAATTTTTAAGTCAGACTGAAATAGTCCATTGGTCTTTTTAAAGCTTGTTTTAAATCCACGAGGTAATTAGCATGATGATGAGGTATTTCTAAAGCAAATCATCAGGTAATTTGTATAGTTCAAAAATTACTTAGGGGGCTTGAGCGATAACACAGCGGTTAGGGTGTTTGCCTTGCATGCGACCAACCTGGATTCAATTCCCAGCATCCCATATAGTCCCCCAAGTACCTCCAGGAGTAATTCCTGAATGCAGAGCCAGGAGTAACCCTTGTGTATTGCCGGGTGTGAACAACCCCCCAAAAAAACAACAACAAAACATAACTTGGAGGGCAGAAGTCTTGGACCACTGACGTAATCTACAAGGCTGTAACTTGCGGACATTTCAGGTTAGAAGGTCTGGAAGTGGGGGCAAGGGAATTGTCACCTGAGCAGCAGGTACTAACGCGGCTGCCGGTTAATCTTCCCTCATCATATCCCATTAGAACCATAAATAAGCCTCTTATTCAGAACTCACTAGGGCAGCTTGATCACCCCAACCATATTAGGCCAACAGTCCATTAGCCCCTACTCTAGTTTGGTTGTTGTTCCTCCACCCAAACATAAAATCAATCTTGAGCACAAGAATCCAAACTACAAAGATCACAGTGGTAAAGAAATGCAGAAACCCACCAGGCTTAGTGAGCAAAGATGCTAGTCCAGATGACCCAACCAGTAATAATCAATCTTAGAAACTTTCTGAAAAGGAATTTAGAATGGAGCTGTTAAGGTTGCATAAGGAGCTCAAAGAAACATTGGAACACACCACCAATAAGCTACAGAGGATATAAGAGCAGAAATAAGGGAAATGTCACAGATGTCACTGACAGAGTGACATCTGAAAAACGTGGTAGGTGAAAAGAAAAGTTCACTGGAAGGCCTTAGCAAGAGGAAACACCTACTGAAGACAGAATCAGTGAGCTCCAAGATGAGGTGCAGAGAATCTCCAGACAACAGCAAAAGATGGAAAAGAGCCTCAAAATAAACCAAGAGATGACAAGAGAACATTTGGATGAATTTAAGAACAACACAAGAATCAGGAATAAAACCCCGATGAAGAAGCAACTGTCAAAGCCATCATTGCTTCATTGCTAAGAAGTTCCTGGAAATGAAGAGTGCATGCATCCAGATCCAGGAGTCCCAAAGGGCACTAGCTAAAAGAAATCCAAATAAGAAATACTCCAAAACACATCCTAAGCAGAATGACGAAAACCATAGATAGAGATAGAATACAGAAAGCAGCAAGATCAAAGAAGGAAATTACTTACAAAGGACCATCCTTAAGATTTACAGCAGACTTATCAGACAAAACACTCCAGATCTGAAGACAGGGTGAGAAATAGTGAAAAAACTCAATGAAATGAACACCTCACCAACAATACTCAGACTCTCATTCATATTTGAAGGAACAATGCACAGCTTCACCGATAAACAACTCAGGAACTTTATAGACTCAAAACTATTGTTACAAGAAGGACTAAACAGGCTACTTTAAGATAAGACAAGGCACTAATATACACCAAACTCTTGCAGAAAGGTGGGACAAAAACCCATAACAATAATCTCTCTCAATGTCAATGGGCTAAATGCACCAATGAAGAGACACAGAGTAGCAGAATGGATTAGAAAATTGAACCCTAAACTCTGTTGACTGCAAGAAACATGTCTGCTGAACCATCAGAGAAAAAACAGATTCAAAGGCTGGAAAACAATTCTAGAAGCAAAAAAAAAAACCCTCAAAATTATCTGGGGTGGCCATATTAGCATTGGACCACATAGACTTCAGACTGAAGAAGGTTATCAGAGACGAGAAAGGTCACTTCTTAATGTTCAAGAGATCTGTACATCAGTTAGAACTCCCATACCTAAATGTATATGCTTCTAATGAGGGACCTGCAAAATATTTACAAAACAACTGCTTGAAGACCAATGGAAAAGGGTTGAATACTCTGACACACACGCCCAAATACATGATCATCTAATCTTTGATAAGGGAGCAAGAAATGTGAAGTGGAGCAAGGAAAGCATGTTTAACAAATTATGCTGGCAAAACCGGACAGCTACATGCAAAAAAAAATGGGCTTAAATCTCCACCTATCACCATGTACAAAAGTCAGATCAAAATGAATTAAAGACATCAACATCAGACCAGAATCCCTAAAGTACATTGAAGACAAGGACGGCAAAACCCTGCACGACATTCAAGCCAACGGTATCTTCAAAGATGACACGCCACTGGCCAAGTGAGTGAAAACAGAGATAAATAAATGGGACTATCTTAAACTAAGAAGCTTCTGCACCTCAAAAGAAACAGTGACAAAGATACAAAGACAGCCTACAGAATGGGAAAGGATATTTACCCATTAACCATCTGATAAAGGGTTGATATCAAGGATATAAAATGCACTGGTTGAATTCCACAAGAAGAAAACTGCCAACCCGATCAAAAAATGGGGTGATGAAATGAACAGAAACTTTCCCAAACAAGAAATCTGAATGGCTGAGAGGCACATGAGAAAATGCTCGACATCACTAATCATCAGGAAGATGCAGATCAAAACAACAATGAGATATCATCTCACACCACAGAGACTGGCCCACATCCAAAAAAAAACAAAAGCAACCAGTGTTGTCGAGGATGTGGGGAGAAAGGGACTCTCCTTCACTGCTGGTGGGAATGCCGACTGGTTCAGCGCTTTTGGAAAACAATATAGAGATTCTCAAAAAATTAGAAATTGATTTCCCATTTGACCCAGCAATACCACTCCTGGGAATATATCCCGGAGAGGCAAAAAGGTATAGTAAAAATGGCATCTGCATTTCTATGTTCATTGCAGCACTTTTTACAATAGCCACAATCTGGAAAAAAACGGAGTGCCCAAAAACAGATGACTGGTTAAAGAAACTTTGGTACATCTACACAATGGAATACTATGCAGCTGTTAGAAAAGATGAAGTCATGAAATTTGCATATAAGTGGATCAACATGGAAAGTATCATGTTTAGTGAAATGAGTCAGAAAGAAAGAGACAGACATAGAAAGATCGTTGTCATCTGTGGAATATAAAGTAGTAGAATGAGAATGGGAGACTAACACCCAAGAGTAGTAGAGATAAGAACCAGGAGGTCTGCCCCACAGCTTGGAAACTGGCTTTACATGCTGGGGGAAAAGGCAGCTGAGATAGAGAAGGGAACACCTAGTAGAGAATGTTGGTAGGACCCCACTCAGGTTGAAAGATGCGTTCTGAAAGTAGACTGTAGACAGAACATGATGGCCACTCAATACCTTTATTGCAAACTACAACATCCAACAGGAGAGAGAACAAAAGGGAATGCCCTGCTGCAGAGAAAAGGTGGAGTGGTGGGTGTTGGGGTGGGTGTAGTGGGAGGGATACTGGGAACATTGGTGAAGGAGAATGGGCACTGGTGGAGGGATGAAAACTAAATGCAAACATGAAAGTTCATAAGTTTGTAACTGCACCTCACAATGATTCACTAATAAATTTTTTTTAAAAGATAATGGCATTTTTCAAATAAATATATCAAACACTCCTCAAACTCAAATGGAACAACAAATCCCCACAAATAGCTAAAGCAATTTTTGGGGAAAAAGAGAAGACAGAAGACATCATCTTCCACAACTTAAAACTGTACTGTGAAGTGGTATTGGAGTACAGACAGATCGGCAGACCAATGGAACAGAATTGAATATCCTGACAACAACTTTCAAATACATGATCACTTAATCTTTGATAAAGGAGCAAGAAATATGAAGTGAACAAGAAAAGCCTCTTCAATAAGTGGTACTGGAAAAATTGGGCAACTACATGCAAAAAAGAAAAAAAAAAGCCTCTCCAGATCTCCAGATTCAATGCATAGACCTACTCTTCTGTTTGGCCAAAAGAGTATTTTGTGTTTTGTTTGCTTATTGTGGTTTTTTTTAAGTGTACTCTTTAATTTTCTCCAAATCCCACTATTTCCTATTGTCATATTCTGCTGCTTAAGATATTTATCTTTATACCCTGTCGTGTCCCTATAATTGGGCTTATTGTGCTTATCACCCTACATTTTTTTCAATACCTTCAACTTTAGATTTCTGATTTAAACACTGGAAGTGAGTACATTAGCCCACTCTCACGGTTCATACTTATTTCCATATGCAAGAGGGAGACAACACAAAAAGATGCCAGAAGAAAATTAACTGACCAAGAGTTAGCATAGCATTTAACTCATCAGTTAAAGACAACATCTAAATCTCTTTCTCAAATTTGTGTTCTGTGTAGAAGGGAGCCTGATCAACTTTTATGGTCATTTTAGGGGAAAAGAAGATAGCTCAGGGATCAAGGTGCATGTCTTGAATGCATGCTGCCCCAGCTTGAATCCTGAAACAGCCTGGGCCCCTCTAGAACTACGAGAGAAATTCCTGACACCCTCAAGCACCACCATGTACAGCTGTGGTGGCCACTTAGCAACACAAAAAAAACCCAGGATCTCTGGGCACTAGCAGCATCTCACTGCCATGCCCAAGCTAAACCATTCAGGGTATGACCAGTAGTGTGCCCTGGATACCTGCAGCTTTGCTTGTAAACCCCGCTCCAAAGTTATATTACTTCATTTTATGTTTGATTTGGGGGCCATAAATGGCAGTACTCAGGGTTTACTCCTGGATCTTCATTCAGGAATTACTGAGGGTGGAGTTCCAGGGACCATATGTAGTGAGAGGGTGAAACCCAGGTCAGCTGCATGGGAGGCAGGCAAGTGCCCTGCCCACTGTACTATCTTTCCACTCCACAGAATTATTTTAAAAAGGGCCAGGGACCCTGTTCTATTGATTCCTGACTAAATCTCGCAGGAAATACATGCTACGCAGCTAAAATTTATGGAACTACCAGTTTCTGCAGCTGAAAACTCCAGGGCACCCTTGGGAGACAGGCAGGCCAAGTAGCTGCCCTGCCCAAGCCCTGGCAGCTGCACCACACCCCACTGCTGAAGCCACACCAAGAGTTCAGCTCCATAGCTTCATGAATAGTCTCTGGGGAGATGCCAAATTGAGAATAATTTCAGGAACCCTGATGCCCAGGCTAAGTCTGATGTTTTACCAAATCAGGGTGGCCAGTCTCCCCAGTCTCCTACAGCTACTGCCTTGTCAACTTATTGGCCTAGAATAAAGATCCTGAAGTCTCTGAATACCTCCTAATTCCTCAATTCTGAAATTCCAGTAGAAGCACACCAAATTGGTGGAAATGTAACACAGAAGTCAACTAAACTCAATGAATAAAAACAATAAAACAGATGCTCAGCTAGCAACAAATAGTAATAAATTCTTACACAAGGACTTAACAACCCCATAATTAGGTATAATGATTTTCACATAAAATGATGTCTATACTTACTAATTTTAATATTGGAGATTTTTATTCAATCAATTGCAAGTTTAGAATTATATCAACAGTTGAGACTTTTGTTGACATTAAACTAAATAAAAAAGAAATAAATAAAAGGGCAAGGAAGACAGTTCAAAGAGTTGGTAATTATGTGAGGTCTTAAATTCAACCCCTAACACAATATGGCCCATAGAACCATTAGTGGCTTCCTAGCACAACATTATTGGCACCAGCAATAAGCCATCAGACCTTATTGAAGTATTATTATAAGTGACTCCAGAGTACCCAAACACTGCAGGGAACCTCTATATTCACACAAAGAATGCATTTAATTCATACCACAATCTCAAGCAAAGGGTAAATGAGGACTATTAGAATTGGCAAGCCTTACTTCAGGATGTGCACAAGCATCACAATTCAATATTTCATTCAAATCCCAGTGAACACCATGCTGGGTGTGCAAGCACCACAAACAGATGTATGACCTCAGAGAGTACCACAACTGAACATGTGCGATCCCTCATCACTGGGACAAGAAGAAAGCAGGAAGGTGGGGGTGGAGGGCAAGGAACAAATAACAGTAATTATGACACAGAAAGCAAGTGAAGTTCATGTTTTACTACCACAAATAAAGTTTTAGTGAAACAAAAAGATGCTTATTTTTACACTTGATCTTAGTCAAGAGGCTGAGAAGCAATGATGCTTGTTTTTATTTAGTTATAGTCTCTGGACTTACTTGTTATAATGGCAGAGTTGAAAAGTTGTGACAGAAATCTAGAGTCATCAAATCTAAATATGCAGGCCTTCACAGAAAAAGTTTGGTGATACCTTATCTAATGCAAATTACATGAACTGTGTGCATTCACTAGCAAGTAAGCTTTAGAACTAGGCTTGAGTTTTCTTGAAGCTATTGTTCCAGTTTGATTACTCTTTGTGACCAGGGTGAAAATACTTATACAAATTTATTCTCAGTGTGGAATAAGAAAAACATGTTGCCAAGAGAATCCCAAAAGTCACCAGACTGGTAAAATGTAAGTTCATATGTTTTTGAGTATTATTATTTTCTCTTTTAGGAGGGACCATCCAAGCAGTGTTCAAGGGGCTTCTTATGACAATATTCAGCCAGCTAAGATGTACTCATTGTAAATAATGATATACTAGTAATTTTTTTTTATTAAGAGGATTCTGGAAGCCAGAGAGATCGTAGAGCGGGTAAGGCATTTACTTTGCACACAATCAACTTGGGTTCAATCCCCTGTATCGAATCTGGTCCTCCAAGCCAGGCCAGGAGTAATCCATGAGCGCAGAGCCAAGAGTAAATTCTGAGTACCTCCAGGTATGGCCCAAAACAAAACAAAAAAGGAAGAATCTGTTCCTGTTCACAGACATTGTTTTATTAGAGAGTTAGCAGGATGGTAACTCATCTCAGAAGGATGGTCAAACGGAACATCAAACAGATTGAATTTTGAGTTCTAAGACAATGACCTTGCTAAAACTCCTTCACATGTGTGGCTTAGATGTGACCAAAATACTGCTTTGAGGGAGCCAAGCTTTATGGAAAGATTGAATACCCGGAATTAAATAACAGAAAAGGGCATCGGAACCAAAAATCCTGATCAGATCAGTAGAACATAAGACATAGAACTGAAGTTGAAATTGTGACATAGGAGTTTAGAGTCAATATTCTTACAGAAAAATTTTTAAAAGAATTTGTGAAGACTTGAGTTTTTCAGACTAAGATTTACAGGGACCTCAGCATTGTTATCATTAAACATACAACCAGAAATTTTTGCTGGGTCCAAATCACCTTCCATTGAATTCTGCTCCTCCAGAAAGTTGTGGAAATCCCACTGTATTGGTGTCTCCACAGCTCAGAACACTGTTCCCACCCTGACCTCCTCAGCTTCAGAGAATGACTGTCATGTTATGACTGTCCCCAATTCCCCCACATACAAAAACAGTTTAGGTACTCTGTTGGATTTAAGCCATACACAGAAGAATCTCTTTTAAGTGACAAAAGTACAAACTAGGCTGTGACATTTGACAAACTGTTATGAAATTCTTGGGAATAGTTAAGATATGGTGCAAGAACGCACACTTTCAGTTCAACGTACTCCTACTCCTAAACTTAAGATCACACATTTTTGTTCTCAGTAGATTTCTGTGCTACAGATATCAGCTCAGATACCTCCACTGATATTTTGCTGAAGACATTCTAATTCCTTCCACAGAGAAAAAAGCGCATCTCCATTTTTTTTTTTTTTGGCTCTTCATCCTTGAACCCTCCCCCCCTTTTTTTTATTGAATCACTGTGAGATAGTTACAAGCTTTCATGCTTGGGTTACAATCTCACAATGATTAAACCCATCCCTTTACCAGTGCACATTCCCTACTACCAATATCCCGGGTATATTCCCCTTTTCCCACTCTCCTCCTGCCTCCATGGTAGACAATATTCCCCATAATTTCCCTCTACTTTTGGGCATTATGGCTTGCAACACAGACACTGTTCGGTCCATTATCTACTTTCAGCATGCATCTCCCATCCCAACTGGTTCTTCCAGCCATCATTTTCTTAGTGATCCCTTCTATATTCCATCTACTTTCTCCCCTCCACTCATGAAGCAGTCTTCCAGCTATGGGGCAATCCTCCTGGCCCTTGTATCTACTGTCCTTGGGTGTCAGCCTCATGTGATGTTATTCTCTACTCCACAAGTGAGTGCAGTCTCTCTATGTCTGTCCTTCTCTTTCTGACTCATTTTACTTAGCATGATACTCTTCATGTTTATCCATTTATAAGCAAATTTCATTACTTCATCTCTTAACAGCTGCATAGTATTCCATAGTGTAGATGTACCAAAGTTTCTTTAACCAGTCATCTGTTTTAGGGCACTCGGGTTGTTTCCAGATTTTAGCTATTGTGAACAGTGCTGCAATGAATATATAGGTACAGATGTCATTTCTACTGTGCTCTTTTGCATCCTTGGGATATATTCCCAGAAGTGGTATTGCAGGGTCATATGGAAGCTCAATTTCTAGTTTTTGAAGGGCTGTCCCTATTGTTTTCCAGAAAGATTGGACCAGTCAACATTCCTACCAACAGTGAAAGAGCATCTGTTTTACCCCATATCCACGCCAGCACTGGCTGCTTTTGTTCTTTTGAATGTTGCCAGTCTCTGTGGTGTGTGATGATATCTCATTGTTTTGATTTGTATCTCCCTGATGAATATCGATGTGGAACATTTTTTCATGTGCCTTTTGGCCATTTGTATTTCTTTTTAGAGGAAATTTCTGTTCATTTTTTCTCCCCATTTTTTGATGGTGTTGGAGGTTTGTTCTTTTACAATTCTACTAGTGTCTTGCATAACCTAGATATTAATCCCTTATCAGATGGCTATTCTTTCCCATTCTGTGGGCTCTTTCTGTATTTTTGTCACTTTTTTTTTGAAGTGCAGAAGCTTCTTAGTTTGATGTAGTCTCATTTGTTTATGTTTGCTTCCACTTGCATGGTCAGTGCTGTTTCATCCTTAAAGATGCTTTTAGCTTCAATGTCATGGAGAGTTCTGCCTACATTTTCTTCTATATACCTTATAGATTCATGTCTGATAATGAGGTCTTTAATCCACTTTGTTCTGACTTTTGTGCCTGGCATTAGCATGTCTCCATTTCTCTCTTCATTTTATTTTTAAATTTTTAAAAATTTTATTCTTTTGGGGGCTGGAGCAATAACACAGCAGATGGGGCATTTGCCTTGCATGTGGCCGACCCAGACTTGATTCCCAGCATCCCATATCCCATATGGTCCCCTGAGCACCACCAGGGGTAATTCCTGAGTGCAGAGCCAGGAGTGAACCCTGTGCATCGCCGGGTATGACCCCCAAAACAAAATTTATTCTTTTTTTATTTTTATTTTTTTAACTGAGAATTGCTCTTTATTTACTTACTTTTAAGATCAATACATTTTTATTCTTTTTTGTTTTTTAAATTAAATCAATGCGAGATACAGTTATAGACTTGCAAACTTTCATTATTACATTTCAGTCATACAATAATTGAGCACCCATCCCTCCACCAGTGCCCATTCTCTATCACCAATGTTTCTAGTATCCCTCCCCCTCAACCTTTTCCCACTCCCTGCCTCTGTGACAGGCACATTTCCTCTTATTGTCTCTGTCCTTTTGGGTGTTATGGTTTGCAATACAGGTACTAAGAGGTCATCATGTTTGGTCCATAGTCTATTTTCAGCACATATCTCCCATCCCAAGCAATCCTCCAACCATCATTTACTTAGTGGTCCCTTCTTTCTCCCAGCTTCCTTTCTTCCCAGCATATGAGGCCAGCTTCCAAGCCGTGGTACAATCCTCCTGGCCCTTATCTCTACTGTACTTAAGTGTTAGTCTCCTATTATGTTACATCATATTCCACAAATGAGTGCAGTCATTCTATATCTGTCCCTCTATTTCTGACTAATTTCACTCAGCATGACACTTTCCGTCTGGGACTAGTTTGTTTTTCATGAGCATCATCTTGTTGAGGTTCAGCTGCAGTCCGACATTTCCACACTCATGGTCAAAGTCGGCCAGCATTTGTGCCACTTAGCTAATGTTTGGCATTATGAGAACAATGTCATCAGCGAAGCAGAGATGGTGTAGTTGCCGACCATCTATCTTCACTCCCATTCCTTCCCATTCTTGAGGGTTACACTGAAAAGTTTCGGTGAAATGGTATCGCCCTGCCGAACCCCTCTCTTTACATCAATGATCACTTCCTTGTAGAATGGTGAGATCCTGGTGGTGAATCCACAATACAGCTTGAGGAGGATCTTGATGTACTGAGTTTGAATGCCCTGTTTGGCTAGGGCTTCAATGAACACTTCAGTCTCAACATAATCAAAGGTCTTTTTTTAAGTCAATGAACGTTAGACAGAGTGGCATCTTGAACTCTCGTGAAACTTCAATGAGTTTGGTCACCGTGTGGATATGGTCGATTGTGCTGAATGCTTTTCGGAACCCAGCTTGCTCGCATGGTTGTCCTTCGTCTAGTGTTCTGCCTATTCTATTCAGGATGACATGAGTGAACAACTTGTAGACTTGTAGACGACAGACAGCAAGCAGATTGGGCAATAGTTGCCAATGTCGTGGATGTCTTCCTTCTTGTACAGTAGAACAGTCCTGCTGGTTTTCCACTGGGACAGAACCTTGCATTCAGACAGGTAGCGTGTGAAAAGCCAAGCCAGTGTATTGATGAGTACTGGCGTCAGATTCTTCAGGTGTTCGGGTCTGACCTTGTCTGTACCGGGTGCTGTACATGTCTTTACCGATGAAAAGGCATGTCGGATTTCGTAAGGAAGAACGTTGGGAATGACATATCCATCTTGCGGAATTTGGTATGTGGGCAGGTGGACGTGGTTGTCAAAGAGATATGAGTAGAAGTCGTGAATAATCCTCTCCATTGTGTTTCTGGAAGATGTGATAGATCCATCAGGATGTTGGAGGGCAGTCATCTGGGTCTTGTAGTTGGCGAAGGACAGGCGAGAATTGTGAATACTTTTCCCAGCTTCTACTGCATCAGCCAACACTGCTGCTCTTCTCTCTTTGAGGTATTCCTTTATCGCATCTCTGCACAGCTTTGCGAACTCAGACATTAGCTTGTGATTGCCTGAGGCTTACGCCAAACCATGTTGATGAATGAGCTCGAGAGTTTCATGAAAAAATGAACTAGTCTCTGACACTCCATTTGCTCTAAATGGAATGAACATCTCCAAATGCAGCAGCTACGTGTACCTGGGTTGAGAACACAACAAGAGGAATGACTTGGCGCCAGAACTGCGCAGGAAGAAGAGAGCAGTATGGAAAGCCTTCAAGAGCGTCAAAGAAGTGGTTAAAAGGATGAAGGATCTCTGGCTCCGGGCACATCTTTTCGATTCCACCGTTCTTCCTGCACTAACATGCACCTCAGAGTCCTGTGCCCTATGCAAACAGGATGAGAACGCTACTCGGGTATCACAAATAGGAATTGAAAAAGCTATGCTAGGAGTAAGTACCATGTCTCACTCAAGTGAGAGAAGGAATCCGGAGTTCCAACCTCCGTCGATGGTCAAGAATCAGGGATGCTACCTGCGTGGAAGATGGTGGTGGCGGCAAAATGCACGTGGCAAGAGCCACCTCCTAAGACTCCCAACCCAGAGGTATGAGTTTGCAGTGACATGGCTCATAGGCGATCATGGGATGGGGGGTGTTACTGCCACACTCTCCACCCAGATAAGATCCGTGTGCGAAACGGACCCTCTGCTCCTAAAGACTATGATCTGAGAGGTTTTCTAACCCATTTTGGCACCCAGAGCAGCTTCTTACAGAAATGCATCTAGACTGTGAACTGAGCTAAAATATCAGAATCCAAAACCATATAGAGTTCATATAATCTTCATTCTCAGCAATGGAAAACAAATTATCAAATGATGCCTTTTCAGCAGGCCTGATTGTTGGGGGAAAATTCCAAACAATAATAGTGAGTTCTCTATTCAAATGTTGAATGTATTCAAAGTATAGAGAGAATAAAGTGAAGATCATTAGCTACTTAGGTGGGGGGTGGGTGAGAAGGGGGTATATTAGGGCTTTTGGTGGTGGAACATGTGCACTGGTGAAGGGATGGGGGTTTAATCATTATATGACTGAGACTTAAACCTGAAAGCTTTGTATTTTTTTCACGGTGATTCAATAAAATAAAAATTTTTAAAAAAAAGGAATCAGGGATACTGTCTCATCTGCCAAGATATCAAAAATCAGATGGGCCGAACACGTAATGCAATTCAGAGATGACTGCTGGACTAGAGCTGTTACCGACTGGATTCCACGGGACGTCAAAAGACTGCATGGCTGACCACCAACGAGATGGTCAGACTTCTTCATAAAAACCCTGAACAAATGGCTTGAGGCACTTCCTGTCCCTGGAACGAGCAGGTATCATTGGGCTACACTAGTACACGACAGGGACAAATGGAGACGTTACTGGCGCCTGCTCAAGCGAATTGAAGATTTACAGGAAGACAAGTGGTAAAAGTGATACAAGTGACACTTTCCATGTCCATCCATTTACATACAAATGTTATGATTTCATCTTTTCTAATAGCTGTATAGTATTCCATTGTGTTAGATGTACCAAAGTTTCTTTAATCAGTCATCTGGAGAACTGGTCTTTAGTAGGAAGTATATCACTGGGGGAGGGAGGGTGGGGGATGGGGGTGGAGTGGGGGTAATGGTATTAGGAGGAATGACACTGGCACAGTTGTGTAGGGAAACTGATACTCTGGTAAATGGTGTGGTGATTGAATATATATATATTTTTATTAGTGAGTCACCGTGAGGTACTATTACAGATTTACAACTTCCACACTTGCATTGCAGTCATACAATGATTGAGTACCCATCCCTCCATCAGTGCCCATTTTTCACTACCAATGGTCCCAGCACCCCTCCCCCTACCCGCACCCCCCGCCCCCCACCCCACCCCACCTCTGTTTGTCTCTCTTTCTCCTTTTGGGTGTTGTGGTTTGCAGTAGAGGTATTAAGTGGCCATCATATTCAGTCTATAGTCTACTTTCAGCGTGCAGGTGAAGTGGAGCAAGGAAAGCCTCTTTAACAAATGGTGCTGGCAAAACTGGACAGCTACATTCAAAACACTGGGCTCAGACCTTTACCTAATACCATGCACAAAAGTCAAATCAAAATGGATTAAAGACCTCAACATCAGACCAGAGTCCATCAGGTATATTGAAGACATGGTTGGCAAAACCCTCTATAACATTGAAGCTACAAGAATCTTTAAAGAAGGGGCTGGAGTGATAGCACAATGTGTAGGGCATTTGCCTTGCACAGGGCTGACCCGAATTTGATTCCCAGCATCCCATATGGTTCCCCGAGCACCGCCAGGAGTGATTCCTGAGTGCATGAGCCAGGAGTAACTCCTGTGCATCGCTGGGTGTGACCCAAAAAGAAAAAAAAAAGGTATCTTTAAAGAGGACACTCCACTGACAAGCAAGTGGAAACAGAGATAAACAGATGGGACTACCTTAAACTGAGAAACTCCTGCACCTCAAAAGATACAGTGACCTTGGGGTTGGTGCAATAACACAGGGGATAGGGCGTTTGTCTTGCATACGGCCGACCTGGGTTTGATTCCCAGCATCCCATATGGTCCCCTGAGCACCACCAGGGGTGACTTCTGAGTGCAGAGCCAGGAGTAACCCCTGTGTATCACCAGGTGTGACCCAAAAAGCAAAAAAAGAAAAAAAATACAGTGACCAGAATTCAAAGATAGTCCACAGAATGGGAAAGGATAATCACCCAATACCCATCTGATAAGGGGTTGATATCAAGGATTTACAAGGCACTGGTTGAATTTGGGGGAAAAAAAATCCAGCCCCATCAGAAAATGGGGCAATGAAATGAACAGAAACTCTCAAAGAAGAAATATGAATGGCCAAAAGGCACATGAAAAAATACTTTTCATCAGTAATCATCCTGGAGATGCAGATCAAAACAACAATGAGATATCATCTCACACTACATAGACTGGCCCACATGCAAAAAAACAAAAGCAACCGGTGTTGGCGTGGATGTGGGGAGAAAGGGACTCCCCTTCAATGCTGGTGGAATTGCTGACTGGTTCAGCCCTTTTGGAAAACAATATGGACGATTCTCAAAAGATTAGAAATTGAGCTCCCATTTGACCCAGCAATACCACTTCTGGGAATATACTCAGGAGATGCAAAAAAGTATAGTAAAAATGACATCTGCACTTGTATGTTCATTACAGCACTGTTTACAATAGTCAGAACCTGGAAAAAACACGAGTGCCCGAGAACAGATGACTAGTTAAAGAAACTTTGGTACATCTACACAATAGAATACTATGCAGCTGTTAGAAAAGATGAAGTCATGAAAATTGCATATAAGTGGATCAACATGGAAACTAACATGTTAAGTGAAGTGAGTCAGAAAGAGAGGGACAGACATAGAAATACTGCACTAGTTTGTGAAATATAAAGTAACAGAATAGGAGACTAACACCCAAGAATAGTACAGTAAGTACCAAGAGGATTACTCCACAGCTTAGAAGCCAGCCTCACATGCTGGGGGAAAAAGCAGTTCAGACAGACAAGGGACCACCAAGTAAAGGGTGGTAGGAGGACCCGCCCGTGATGGGAAAAATTTTATTCTTTAAAAAAAATTTTTTTTTTGCGTTTTGGGTCACACCCGGTGATGCTCAGGTGTTACTCCTGGCTTTACACTCAGGAATCACTCCTGGCGGTGCTCAGGGGACCATGTGGGATGCTGGGAATTGAACCTGGGTTGGTTGTGTGCAAGACAAACGCCCTACCTGCTGTGCTATCACTCCAGCCCCTTAAAATTTTTTTAAAATTGAATCATTGTGATGTTCTCAAGGGTGGCACTAAAGAGTTTCAGTGAAAATGGTGTCGCCCTACCAAACCCCTCTCTTTACGTCGATGATCACTTCTTTGTAGAATGGTGAGATCCTGGTGGTGAATCTGTAATACAGCTCGCGGAGGATCCTGATGTAAAACTGCCACAGAAGGAGATAGAGGAGAGGGAGAAGTATGGCAGACTGTGCAAAGACAGACACGAATCCAGTGGCTTCTTCATCCGGACATCAGACCCAGATTCTGATGAAGATGAGGACTATGAGCAAGAGAGGAGGAAAAGAAGCCTGGACGGAGCTGCCATCGCGACCCCCACATCACTGGTGGAGAAGGACAAAGAGCTGCCCCGAGACTTCCCCCAAGAGGAGGAGTCCCAGCTGCGTCCACAGTCCTCCAAAGCTTCCATTCCTCCACCTATGTACGAGGAGCAGGACCGGCCCAGGTCCCCTCCTGGGCCCGGGAACTCCTTTCTTGCCAACATGGGTGGCACAATCACACATAAAATCATGCTGAAGTATGCTTCCAGGAGGGCCAGGGGCTTAGCAAGCACGAGCAGGGCTTGGCAAGCACTGGGCACAGTGCTGTCGGTGGACAAGATGAGTAAGCAAGGAGGCAAGATCATCATGGGGGACGCCACGGGAAAAGGATTCTTGCTTCCAAGAAGTCAGACTCAAACCCACTGACCGAAATCCTTAAGTGCCCTACCAAGGTGGTCCTGCTCAGGAACACGGTTGGTGCAGGAGAGGTAGATGAAGACTTAGAAGTTGAAACCAAGGAAAAAAACTGCCAAACTAAAGAGCTGCAAAATATGAGATGCGTGCTGAAAGTAGACTATAGACTGAACATGAAGGCCACTCAATACTTCTGTTGCAAACTACAACACCCAACAGGAGAGAGAACAAAAGGGAATGCCCTGCTGCAGAGGCAGGGTGGGGTGGTGGGGGCTGGGGTGGGGGTGGTGGGAGGGATATTGGGAACATTGGTGCAGGAGAATAGACACTGGTAGAGGGATGTAAACGATCACTGTATGACTGAAATGCAAACATGAAAGTTCCTAAGTTTGTGACTGTACTTCATGGTGATTCACTAATAAAAAATTATTTAAAAAAAGAAAAAAAATCCTATAGGACATAAAGGACAAATTCACAAATTTACAATTATAGTTGAGTAATGCACTCTCAATAATTGATAAAACAACTTCACAAAAAATCAGCAAGGATGTAGAAGAACAGCAATACTAAAAGTAAAAGGTTTTAAGTAAAAGGATCTTTTACTTAAGTAAAAGGCTTTAACCAGCACTTACACATACTACATCCATCAAGAAAAATAAATACTTAGCTCTATGTGCCCCTAAACCTAAATCAAGATAGATTGAATCCTCATTCATTAAAAAAAAAAATACCAGCTAACTTAAAGAAATTTAAACCATATATAGACTGTTCTTTTACCATATGGGATCAACTTAGAAATCAATTTTAAAAAATCTCTAGTATAAAAATTAAATGTTACACTTCTAAATAGTTCATATAATTAAAAGTCTAAGAGAAATTTTTAACATATTGAACTGAATGAAAATGACACTATGACATTGAAATGCGTGGGTTTTGCTAAAGTAGTGTAACAGAGGGATACTTGGAAGGATAGTTTAAAGGTTAAAATACTTGACTTGCATATTATTGTGACTGTCACCCTGGTTCAAATCCTAGCACTGAATATGACCCCACGTGTATTGGGCTACAAATGAGGATAATTGAAAAAAATTCCATATGATTCACAAATTAAAAAGAAGTCAGAAATTTTCATATCACTGAAAAACAGGGAATATCCATATGAGTCCCAAAGGATAAAGAAGAAACAACTCGTTATCAGTCAGTCAATATAAAGTAAATGGTTTCACCAGAAAATTCCACTAAATATTTAAAGATTTAACACCAATCCCACATAGTCTCTTCTAGAATATAAACAAGGAGTGTATTATTCAACATTCTACAGAGAAACAGAACCAATATAGTTTGTGTGGGTGTGTGTGGGTACAAAGATTGACAGGTACAAGGATGAAAATCCTCATACTTATATATTTACACACATATTTACATAGCGAGAAAGTGGGTGAAGATTTATTTTAAGCGATTGTCTCATGAAACTT
Organism: Sorex araneus; assembly: GCF_027595985.1. Classification (NCBI taxonomy): domain Eukaryota; kingdom Metazoa; phylum Chordata; class Mammalia; order Eulipotyphla; family Soricidae; genus Sorex; species Sorex araneus. Next base: position 32,005,153 of record NC_073307.1, on the reverse strand, counting down.
AGAAGCTAGCAAACCCAAAATCTACAAGGTAGGCTGGAAGGCTGAAGCCACAGAAAAGAAGTAATGTTGCATTTAAATTCAAAAGCAGTTGGTTGATGGACTTCCCTATCTCTCATGGAGCCTAGTATTTTTCACCCTGAGTGTTTTTGGTGAGGCCCATCCACTTAAGGTAGGTAATTTAATTCACAAAGCCTGCTGATTTAAATGGTAATATTATTTCAAAAATGGCTTGAGGACTAGTGGAATGGTTCAGGTGGGAAGAGAACATGGCTACCATGGGTAAGGCCCAGAACTCAATCCCCAGCACTACCTGGTTCCCTCAGTACTTCTTGTTTAGCCTTGATGGCATCTAAGCACTACTGAATGTGGTCCTGATGGTGCCTCAGCATCACAGCATCAGGCCTCAACTACCAGACCAGTTTCACTAGTGGTGGCCTGAACAACACTCTTCCTCCCAATCAAGCACAGCTAGCAGAATCCAGTCCCTTCTTTAAAAAATTATTTCACAGGCACATCTAGAATCATGTTTGACTATATGTCTGGGTATGATGACCTAGTCAGTTTGACCAATATGAAAGAGAGAATACCTCCCAACTTATTTTATAAAGTTAGTTTTACTCCAATGTCAAAACCAAACTAAAGGACAAAAATCTTTCATGGACCCAAAAATCCTTAATAAAATATTAATAAGGGTATTTAACAATAGTAAAGAATTACTATGCCTGGTTACCCCTTGAGTGGTACAATATTCAAAATACAGTTAATGTAGTCCAACCTATTAAGAAGCTAAAGAAGAAAAATCACACATAAATTTATCAATTGATGCAGAAAAGGTATTTGACAAAATTTAATATCTATTGATGATTTAAAAACCTCAGGAAAATAATGACAGAAAACCTTACTATTTATCTCTTCTATAAAATGTAATTCTAAAGAAAGAGCAGCTACAAAAATTTACAGGTAACATTATGCCATGATGAAAAAGCAAAAACTTTCCTCCTAAGATAGGGAACAAGGCAATGATGTCATGGATTAGTTAAAATAGTGATGAAATTTATAACCAGTACAATAAGGCAAGAAAAGCATAGAAAAGGCATACTATTTGAAAATGAAGAAATAAAAATGTTATATACAGGTTTACAGAAAGTTTCAGGAATCTGTAACTGGAGGGACAGTATAGCAGGTAGGGCACTTGCCTTGTACGAGGCCAACCTGATATTGATTACCGTATCACAAATGGTCCCTGAGCCCCGCTGGAAGTAGGGCCCAGAACACAAAGCCAGTAGTAAACCCTGAACACCACCAGGTGTAGCCCCTAAACAAACAGAAAAAAAAATTTTCCAAGAATCTACAAAAACTTTCTAGGATATTTAGATGAGTTCGCCAAGGGCTCAGAATATAATTAATTGTATTTTCATACAATAACGATGAATATGTGACTCTGGATTTTTTCTTTAACTTAAAATTTCAAAAAGCAGGGCCAGAGGGTAGTAAGGAAGTAAGGCACTTCCACTACATGTGAATAACCCCAGTTCAAATCCCCGACAGATGGTTCCAGAATATTGCCTTTGGTTAGTCCTCAAGCTGAGAGCCAAGAATAGGCTCTACACACCACAGGATGTGACCCAAAAACTCAAAAAGAAGAAAATTACTAAGTGGAATAAAACAGAATTTAAATGCTGAAAATTACATACTGCTAATAAAATTGATTTTTAAAAGATTAAAATTAGAAGAGGAAACTACTGTGCTCATGGATTGGAACACTATGTAATAAAGAAGTCAATTCTACAAGTTGATAAAAAGTTTAAGAAACTCCTAAAAATGTTAGCAATAAATTTTTAGAACCATTGCTTTAAATTTTACATGTAAAGATAAAGGAACTAGAATAACTAAATAGTTTGAAAAACATTTGAAGTTACAATATCCAATAACTTTCCAAAACAAATAACTGATGCAAAATTGCAGATCCAGGAAGCTCAGAATAAGTCAAGCAGGATAAGTGTATCAAACAACAATAACATTAAAAAACCCACCCACTTATACATATAGCTTTCAAGTTGCAAAAAACAGAGACAAAAATATATTGAAAGCAGCCAGAGAGGTAGAGGAACAACGGTAAACATTACTATGTCAAAACCATACAAGAAGTGAGTAAAATGGAATCTATAAAGTGTTGAAAGAGGAAAAAAAATACAACACTAACTTTAAATTTTCTATCAGTAATATTTTTTTTAAATAAGGGAAAAATACTTTCTCAAAAGAACAAAATTATAGGAACAGAGAACAAACTAGTGGTGCCTGATGTTATTAAGGGTGATGGATGAAAGTGAGTGTGGTATAAAAGGCCACCACTGGGGAGTCTAAGAAAATACAAAGGATTACATTGTATTATTTCTTAATAAAGATGTGATTCTTTTTCAAAACATGAAAATATTTATCACAAATAAAAAAGAATAGAGAAATTGATGTCTGTTTAGGATTAGGATTGTTTCCTCTTTTTCCTCATCCTCATACTGATACTGACCAGTAAACAAGTAACAAAGTAACACCAGGCAGTAGCAGAAGGTGAGTACTCTTTTTTTTTTTTTTTGGTGGGAGGTGCGTGGTGCACACACCTGGCCATGCTCAGGGCTCACTCCTAGTTCTGCACTCAGAACAACAACACCTATTTCTATTTCAGGCCCAGACTGGCCTCCTGTCTCAGATGTCCTCTTTTATCCCCATGGTTTTTACATTTTGGCCTGGCTTGACATTGAATCCCAATATTCATCTATTATGAGGTTTTGATTTCCTGCTAGTGATATAAAAAAATCCTCATTTTTGCCAGAGGATTTGTGAAATCAAGGGATTCTCCTCAACTATAATTAATGACCTCTTCTGAAGGCTATGGGTATTTGCAAGGGCCTACATAACAACGTCAGTAAAATTGAGAGAACTGTCTTACATCACTTCCTACCTAGATATACTGTACCACCATTTCCCAATGATAATTGATATTGTGTCATGTAAGTGACACAATGTCATAAGAACAGCAGGGGAGGAAGAGTCATTTCACCGAGAATTAGTATGCCCTGGTCCAAATCCCGTTTGTAAATTACTGAAACAAGGGCTTTCCTCATGTTCTAAGTCTCACAGACTTGACCACAAAAGAAACTGATTCTAGAAGGATGCTTGTGATTTTTTCCCCATTGAATCCAGCAGTTTTGAACATAAGCCCCAAGAATATGCTATCTTTATTATCTAGGTTCCAGAACATCTTCTTCTTTTTTTTTTTCTTTTTGGGTCACACCCAGTGATGCTCAGGGGTTACTCCTGGCTTTGCACTCAGGAATTACTCCTGGCGGTGCTTGGGGGACCATATGGGATGCCAGGGATCGAACCCGGGTCGGCCGCGTGCAAGGCAAACGCTCTACCCACTGTGCTATCGCTCCGGCACAGAACATCTTCTTCTATCCCAAGCAATATGAAATTTACATAAAACTTACCTGGGCATAACAGAAATATATCTGGGCAAACAAGTAAGAAAAAAAAATTTAAAGACAATGTTGACCCCCAATTAACATTTTAACTAATAAATCAGAGAGCAGAACTTATCCAACTATACTGAAGCTTCTGTGTTGTATGAAGAGTACATAAGAAGGGCCTCAGCTAGAGGCCTCAGCGGGTTTCAGCTAGAAAGGCTGCATACAATTGTTGCTCCATAATAATCAGATTCTATGAAGCTGGTGACTCAAGAGGCTCTTTTGGAAATAGAGGCCTGAATGTATTCATGCCCTTTGAAAAAAAAATATGTAGGACAAAACGAGGAAAACCTTGGACAAAAAAACCTGAAGGACCATTTGTAAATGCTTGCCTTCATTTGCTCTTGAGAGCAAGGCTTGCCTTCTTTCCTCTGTGCTATTCTCCAAGTGCCTGCCACCTTTCACCACTCTCTGAGCCTGTTTCCTGGAGAATCCTTTGTAATGCCTTCACACACAAAGCTCCTTTTCAGGGAGTCCAGCAATATACTTGTTTAATACTACCCAGCTGCTTTCTAAGTCACCTCACATTCCAGTGCACAGGAATACCCTAAAAACAAAAAAAAAATCCAAGCCAATGCCCCCCTTGTATAAAGATTTCAAACACAAGAAAATCCTTTGTGTGAACAGGAAACTGATTTGCGTATTTACTGTTAACTAGACAAACAACTTGTAAGTGAATTGCATTTGTTCTCTTGGCAGCTCTGTTTGTATAAAGAGGCTTAAATGGAAGATTAAAACAAATTCTATCTTAAAATATTGTGCCGTAAAACTGTACACCTGCTCAGAGTTCAAAGGACTGTGGTCTTATTACAGGTTGTATAAGCATTGGGAAAATTTGCCCTGGAAAATAATTCACTGTAACAAACTTAAACACTGAAGGCAAATCCATGCCTCCCCCCCCCCTCACCCAAGTCCAAGGTTTCTTCGGGTGGGAAATTAAAATAGAAAAGCCAAACTTATCAGTATCCTGAAGAGAAAGGGGAGAAAGCCAGCAAGACTGACAGAGGAAGAGATACGGGAAATAATTAGGAACAGAGGAAAATAGGGTGAGTAAAACTAATGAATTGACTCTGGAGTGGAATATGAGGATGGAATCTGAAGATGCAATGTCATGAGGCCATGCCTGATAGCCCCAATAGCCAGGCAATAGTTATATTAAAGTTCTGCCTGCATCTGTCTTTGATATCAAGGTTGGAAACATGGAAGATGAGAGACTGGCCAAATCTAGGCTTAATGAGAAAATTAAAAAAAATAAAATGCTTGCTCACTCCCTAGTTACAAAGGAATAAAAAGAAAAAACTCCTCAAGGGCTTTTCCCGCAGAAAACTCTTTCCCATTTTACAGGAGCTTTCCTACTTTCTTCTAATAAATCTGCTTGGTTATGGACATTTTTGTTTCCTCACTCGTTTCCAGTCTTCTGTGACTGGCGAAGAACCTGTGTGATAACAGAAAGACTTTGAAAAGTCACAAAACGTAGCTGGTGCAAGGAAGTGAGGAACTTTAGTGAACAGAGAAAACGTGCAGCCTCTTTTGGATTCGATGACAGGAGCTAAATGAGGGTTTTGTTCATTCCATCAACCCTTATGGCTGTGAAAATGCTGCTTCCTGGTCTATGTTATGATTGCCTTTTATTTTCCATGAAAAAGATAAGTGTGGTCTGAAAGAACTACAAGTAGATGAGAACCATAAAAACCTTAGAGAAGCAACAAGCTATTCAAACCTCCCGAGAAACTATCCCCGTACAAGATAAAATTCCTAATACGTAGGTGTGCGATGGGTGATAAAGGGAGAAGCCTTTTCATGTAGGTGACTGCTGTTTTTCTTACAACCTGACATTTTCAAATTATTGACCTAATTTTGTATGGGATGAATAGCCCCCCTTTTAGAGGACAGTCGGATTTTTTTTTTTTAACCCAAAGCAGGAAATGCTCTTTCTGGGCTCTGTCCTTCCCCAGAAGCTGCCTCTGGGCATCCTGCCAAGAAACACTCACCAGGCTCTTATTATGCTTTTTCAGATCTCCTCCAATCCTTACGTTTTCATTTTTCTGACTGTTCTCTTTTGTGTACTTTCTGCATCTTAGGTAATAGAAGCTACCTGCATTCCCTAGTTGCCCACTTAGAGTAGGGAAAAATCATCTAGGGCAGATGTGAAAATCTGATGTTGGTTTTGCCTTCAAGACACAAGGACTTCCACAAATCCAAAGGAGTTGAAATTAGACTGGGAACTCCTGGGGCCTGAGATGACTGTGTTTCTCTTCACGGAAACAAATGATCCTTGGGAACTTGAGTCATTCCCGTGGATCCTTCCTGAGTCCTGTGCAAACAGTTGGGTCACTCATGGGCTGCATGCCAGTGAGTCTCCCCCTCCCCCAGGGAAATTCACAGGGTCCCTAGTGGCAGCTTTCAATCTGCACTCCCTTACAGAACAATACACTCAATCTCCTAGTAAATTAGGCTCCATTTCTTTCACTGAAATAACTGTGTCTTAATTATTCTCTTTTGAGAGAAACTTCTTTTATAAAACTTCCAACATTTAAGTTTCTTGGCAGTTTCTTGTCAGTCTTAGCAGAGGTTACAAATGAGCCAAACTGAGAAACACATTTATTATTCAGTCTGACCTTCAAGATCCCCTTCTCATTGGCTATCTCTTCTAGTCTGAGTAACTTACACTTTAATTTTTTAAGTTCTGAGAACTCCCATGAAAATAAAAGCTACAGGGATTCAATTCATGTTGGCAGAATCAAGACAGTTACATGGAATGCCACTTTCTTTGCCTTTTCGCTTTGTGAAGCTCGGCACTCAAGAAGCTGCTCTCAAGGGCGTACCCCTAATGGGTCATCACATGGCCCACTCTTTCAATTTCTTAAATTTGAGCAAGTAAGGGGCCCACCCAGGTTAAATTTCAATGGCACTGCTTCCTGACTGCATAGCCTGCAGGATAGTTCTTTTCACTCCTCTAGACCTTGGTTTCTAGTTGAGCACCATGCCAAACACAGTCTTATCTGGTCTTCCTTCTGGACTTTCCCCTTGGAGTCAGAGGCCATTTCCACTTAAACTGACAAAGACAAAGAACTGCCACGCAACTAACAAAGAATGATGCCTGTTCCTTGACCCTCCCTTTTTAAGATTTCCTATTTCCTGCTGCAGCTGCTGAAAGTAGGGATTCAACAGTTGCTACTGACTCATTTTTCATCCTACACTCACACACACACACACACACACACACACACACACACACACGGGGTGGGGGGTAATTAACATGTGGTCACAAAAGCAAATGTCTGCTTGTATGAACCCTAGTTAATGAAAACCTGAAAAGTTGCAACATTTTTCATACTGAGAAGGTATGCGTGAGTCTGCAAATATATTATTTTGCAAAACATGACAACACTAAAATAGCACACCAAATGACAAAAAGACTTCATTGAAAAGATTTTGTTTTGAACAGAAATGTTCCTTTGGCCATGAGGTTTTCTTATAAATACTGTTCAGTGATGAACCCAGACAGACCTGATTGTCTGATTGAAGGAAGGTCAAACTGTCTTGTCTTTGACACTTATCAGGCATTTCCTTATGCTATGTGTCTAAGGCTATTTTTATGCAGACTCAGAAGTCTTTTGTTCCTAGGATAAAGAATAAAAGAACCAAATTCCAGATACAAAATTACGTAGGAAATGCTAAAAAAATTAAAAACTAAATTTTTTAAATTTTGAACTAAAATTAAATTTCTAGTTCAAAATTAAAGTATTAAATTTTAATACTGAACCAGCAGCAATCTCACATATTCACGTAAGGATTAAATATCACTTTATCATTAGTATATGTTACATACTTAGCCCAAAGTCTAATATATGATAATCACACAATAAATGTAAAAATAACATTTATTTATGTAATAACATTTATTTACCAAGATAAACGTTGTTATTTTTACCAGGTAAAACTCTCATAGAGATTGGAACTATGCTAAAAATATGCAAGTATGCTTATAAATATGTTTTGATACCAAGTGCTGCTTTTAATACTGCATCATCAAGGAGCATCTGTCTTGCTAGTAATCCCTAGATACAGGGCCTTAATCAGGGAATTAAGTGTCTGTGAAATTTTTTAGTGGGGGTGAGGGGTGGGCACACCTGTCTGGGCTTAGGGCTTACTTTTAGCTCTCAGGGATGACTCCTGGTCTTGCTCAAGGGACACTACATAGTGTCAGGGATTAAACCCAGGTGTACTACATGCAAGGCAAGTGACCTATCTGCTATACTATTTCTCTCTCCCTCATGAATCATTAGGGAATGCTTCGGGAAAATCCTGTAAAGGGGTGAGGGAAGCAAGTTGTGTATGGGGTGAAAGCAGAGCAAGGATGTGGTCTCATCACAGGGTGTCTTTGTCTTGCCTTGATCAATAAGGAAGCTATAGAATTTTTTTTTTTCTTTTTGGGTCATACTTGGCGATGCACAGGGGTTACTCTTGACTCATACACTCAGAAATTACTCCTGGCTGTACTCAGGGGACCATATGGGATGCTGGGAATCAAACCCAGGTTGGCCACATGCAAGGCAAACACCCTACCCGCTGTGCTATCTCTCCAGCCCTGGAAGCTGTAGAACTCAACATCACACCACAGAGTTGTTCCCCTTGAGGCCACAAAATGCGAGGTAGTCTCTGTATAGTTCCATATCCATTTGTTATTTGTTGTAGGTTTCACCAGAAAAAAATAAAAATAAAAAAAGAAGATCAACATCTGTAAAAAACTAAGGAATGCCGATGGGGCGAGTGCACTCGAGGGCTCTCCGGGCGGCTCTGTCTCACCGCCCGCGTTCGGTGCCCTGGAACCGCAGTGTGTGGACTGGATCGGGACGGCCGGTGGTCAAGGACAGGCGAAGGAAGAACGAGGACCAAGCTGGTTGCTGATTAGTTACCGTTTATTCAATCTTCCACCTTTCTCACCTCCCAGCTCCGGCCTCTCTGGATCAACTGCCGCCTCTTCTGGCTTCTCTGTCTCCTTTTCCTCTCTTCTCCTACTTGTCTCTCCCACCTTGCCCTCTAGGCTACACCCAGCCAGCTAGCAAAATCAACATAAGAAAGCCCTTCCTGAGGGCTGGGCATTCCAAAGCCCTTCCTCACTCTTAAGGTTTTTTTCTTTTCCTTAGCCCAGGAACTTATTAACATCTTAATACTAGTTATTTTTGTATGGACATAGCAAGGGATACATTGAGGCTTGCAAGGCAGCTCTCCTGGCAACATCTTGCCACAGGCTCAGACCACAGCACTCATGGATAACAAACATCCATGAGTCCTTAGCAGTTATATAGCTTTAAGAAATGATCACTTTGGTATCAGTCTTTGTAAAAGCAATGTCATTCACTCTCCTGTCTAGGATCACAACTCTTTAAACAAGACTTTTTTTTCCCCACTCTTTGCATCTGGAATAGATTTATGAATTATTTTTGACCAACAAAACATTGGGGCAAGGAGATAGTATAGTGAGTAAGGCACTTACTTGCATGCAGTTGACCCGGGTTCAATTCCCGGCATCCCATATGGTGCCCTGAGCACTGCCAGGAGTGATTCCTGAGTGCAGAGCCAGGAGTAACCCCTGAGCAACTTGAGGTCTGGCCCCCAAACAAAAACAAACTACAATAAAAAATAAAAACATAGTGGAAGTGACACTCTGCTACTTTTAATCCTAGAATTCTGAAAGTTTGGCTAACTTTTTCTTGGAACTGTGGTGCCACCACATGAAGAAGCCTAGATGGCCTCCTGCATGATGAAAGATCTTGCCCCAACGAACAGTAAGACAGTCGCCAGACTTGTGAGGAGAGCAATCAGTTTTCTCTCAGCACTCAAGTTGAACAGAGACACACGCACACGTGAGTCCACCTGAGATCAGCCAAGCCAGGGCAGATCCACAGAACTACTCAGCTGACTGGTAGACCCAGCAACAATAACGAATAGTGGATGTTTTACGCCACCAAGCTTGTGGGAGGGTGCTTTTATAAGTAGTTATGCATAACAATGAAGAAACCTAGGCAGAAAGATAACATTAATATGGGTGACATAGCTTCTTAATAATTCTTCTTATTATACTTGCAATTAATTTTCTCGGGTTTTATTTTCCTTCCTTCTCTTTCCTTTGTCTTCATCATCCTCACTGTTATGATGTCCCAGAGAAGCACTCTTGCACACTGGGTTATACTGGGCTAGAAACCACACCCTTATTAACACACTGGCGATCCTACTACTGTGGCACTAGGGTCACAATGGATGATCTGGGGATTCAAATTCAGTTTCGCACCTACAAGAGACAGACATAGAACCACAAAACCACATACCCAAGCACACAGACCTTAAAGAAGTAATTTGTTCTACGAATTTACATATGTGTGTGTGTTTTGTGTGTGTGTGTGTGTGTATATATAATATACATATTAAACTAGGATTTTTAAAAATTTATCTGCTTCTTAAACTTTGTGTGAATTTGACTCTTATGAGTTATAAAAAATTATAAAAATAGGAAGATAGGCAGGAGCTTTAATACAGCAATTAAATTGTATGCTGTGCCTTGTATGTGTCTGACCCTGGTTGAATATCCAACACTATATGATCCCCTGAGTGTCAGGCATCAGTGGTGTAGCCACAGAAGACCCTGTGCACTGTTGGGCACTGTCCTGTAGCACCTTTCCAACCCCCAACATCACTGCAAGTGTGGGGTGGATGATCCCTGGTACCACACAACCTGAGCAGCACCACATCCTCACATGCTTGTCCTTAACCACCTTCCTGCTTGGCCAAGAATCAACAGAAGTAGCCCCAGTACCTTCTGAGCAGTGCTTGGGAGGACCCTTTAATATAATAAATAAACAAGTAAGGGTAACGAAAAAAACAAATACAATTTTGAAATAAAGTAATGAAACAATCTTTTATAAACAAGAACATTATTCTCAGTGAATATTTCAGCCAATCCCTACAGGCTAGTTTAATTTCCATCTATTCTCAGGATACATATCTAGAATTAAAATTAGGTTTAGTCTAAGGGCCTGATTTCAGTTCAATCTTTGAAGAAATCTACATGAGGAATACTCAGAGGGAAAAAAAAATAGGAATCTGAGGACTGGCTCCCCAAGTTTTTATCTATGTAATTTGGCAAATAACCTGTCTGAATCAATTACCCCAGGTCTTAAAAAAGGACAGTGATTTCTTCCCTGTTGCAAAAATGTGAAAAGGATCAAATTAAACAACAGTATGAAAGCCTAAGTAATGCGACAAGAGTTCCACACCTGAGTTGGAAAGGACCTGATCTATCTAACTTTCCTGAAGAACCTGCGGTAAAAAGATAAAAAACCGGAAGCCCTCTTTGGACAAAGATCTTAAATCTTCCCACGACAAATATGAAGTACATGTTGAGACACATGAGCAGAGTTTAAAACTTTATAATTTTATTTTCAAAAAGGATAGCATAAGGTAGTTCCCAAATTTTCGAATAGAAGAAGGCATTCAAGATGTGCCTCAGAAAGGGATTCTAATTCATCATAAACTAAGAGGTTTCAGGACATAGACTAGAATTTTCCTTACCTCACACCGAGATAGTTGTTCTAAATTTTCAACAGTGGAAATAGTAAAATGGAAAAGGCCTGGCTACATACTAAAGGCTTAAATCAAGAGCTAATTTTTCGGGGGTTGGGGCGATAGCACAGCAGGCAGGGCATTTGCCTTGCACAAGGCCGACCCGGGTTCAATTCCTAGCATCCCATATGATCCTCCGAGCACTGCAGGAGTAATTTCTGAGTGCATGAGCCAGGGTGTGACTGAAAAAGAAAGAAAAAAGCTAATTTTTCAGTTTAAGTTAATTAACTAAAAAGATTTCCTTTTAAAAAAATCTATAAAAATTAAGAAAAACATATGTACATATGAAAAACAATAAATCTTAGCAGAGTGGTAAATCTAAAAGAGGTACCGCCAACAGAGTTCTGGAAAGCATATGACAGTTCAGACCAGACTGAGAAGTGAAAACCTGAGAGAACTAATGAAGTCTCAATCTCACATAGAAGGTCAAACAGCGTGTGTTTTCCCAACTGTGCCCCAAAATAATCCAAAGAGCAAAAACATTCAGAACTAGGGGAAAGAGCAAGATGAAGACATTGGGTGAGATGATTAATTAAAGATGACAAAACATTTACATCAGTACCCGCCCACATCCCTGTTGTAGCAAAGAGAGTGGTTATTTCTTAAAGCTGCAGATGCCTGACTGTCTGCAAGGTCAAGCTCTGAGGAAAGTTTTCCACAGTGGGACATGGGAAATTTCAGAGTAGCTGAGGCTGGAGAAGCAAAGCAGTATTCTGCTCTATGGTTACTGGAGGGAATTGGTACTCCCAGCACTGAATCTACACATGCTTCCCCACCTCCCCATGCAAACTGCTAGAACAGGATCTTATGATCAGGGCTATTTAAGAGTTACATGAACAGTGATTTCATTTTGACTGGCTTTCACATCCACAACTGGTTTTTTATTTGGTTGCTTTTGGGCCACACTCTGCTGTGCTCAGGTTACTCCTGGCTCTGTGCTCAGGAATCTCTTCTGGCAGTGCTCAGGATGTTGGGGATTACTCATCCTCATCCGACAAATTTTCTAAGAGAACATTTTGGGGCTAGAAGAGATAGTACAGGAGGTGAGGTGCTTACTTTGCATGCTGCTGACCCAAGTTTGATCCCTAGCACTACAAATGGTCGCCTGAGCATTGACTGTGACCCCTGGGCACAGGTGTTGCAGAGTGAAAGATTACCCGAGAAGTCTCAATCACAGTTGTTTGTTTGTCAAATTAAAGAGTCTTTATTAGCCTGCAGGGGCTGCTGGGCCTGAAAACAAGGGTCTCAGTGCACTGAACAGCCCCAAACCTGAGTTGAGGCAAGGTTTTTAAAATTCCTTATCACATTCTGCTTAAATATGTCTATAAACTCTCACATTAGCTAATGTGAGCAATCATATTTTTAATACAGAAGCTAGACATTTGCAGTCAGCGTTGAATGGTTAAAAATTTTTTTCTGCTAGGCAACTGAAAAGGGCAATGTGTGACATCTATTTTGTCTAAATGCAAGTTGTTCTCAGGACATCCTGTCCCTACACCCTTGGAGGGCCTCCTTCTGTTTCCCAGCTATCTGTCAGCATCCACCTGCTTTTCTGCTAACTTTGGGTCATCTCATCACACAGAGGCGGGAGTAGCCTTGAGCACTAAGGGGTATAGCCCATAAACAAAAACATACAAAAAAGAATACCTCTATATCACAATGAATACGTTTCATTTAATATGTGTGAAAAGAACAGTACATTTAACATTAGAGAAAACTCTGTTTTTTGATACCACAAAACATTAACAAATATTGACTACATATGAGTTAACATGACTCAAATTTCAAAGCTTAGTCATATTCTTCTAACTTATATGTACAACAAATTTAAAATAAAAGAAGGGCAAAAGATATAATACCTGAAGACAGTTAGAAATCTTTACATAATAGTATCTTTAAAAAGTTATAAATGAAAACTAATAGTATAAACAATTTAGAGTTGAATGACAAGAGCCTACTTTGGGGTAAAGGCAATACACAGAAGAAAATTCTAAAGACATTTATTGGAGGTGGGGTGAGGGGAGTCTGACTCTTTTCCTGATTAGGAAGCAAGTTAAAAATAAAAGAGAAAACATAAAGTTGAAAACAAACTATATGAATATTAAATTTAAAATATTAATTTAAGAAAAATAAATGAAAAAATTAATAGCAACTTTATAGTAAAAATCAAAAGATTAATAAAGATTTGATTAATAAAATGAACTAATGTTGCCCTTTTAATTAATTAATTAATTTATTTGAGTAGGTGATTTTTGGGTCACATCTGGCAATGCACAATGGTTACTCCTGGCTCTGAACTCAGGAATCACCCCTGGCAGTGCTCAGGGGACCATATGGGATGATGGGAATCGAACCCGGGTCGGCTGCGTGCAAGGCAAGCGCCCTACATACTGTGCTATCGCTCCAGCTCCCCGAATGTTGCCCTTTTTAGAAACAATTACTATCAGAGGTTGGGAAGAGTGAATAGTGGCAAGTTAATGTTTTGTTTATTTTTATGATGCTGGGAATATAACTTGGGGCCTCATGAATACCAGGCACGAGGCATGCACTCATCCACTGTGCTCCATACCCTGTGAAAATGTTGGACTTTTTTAGAGGCAAATTAGTTAAATTTCAGCAAATAAAAGAATGGGAAGAAGCCAGCAAATACCAATGCTCTTATAACTAAGAAGGTTGAATTGTAGTTTGTAGGCCATGGGGGAACCACACTGGGGATTTGTCACTGTCACTGTCACTGTCATTCCATTGCTCATGGATTTGTTCGAGTGGGCACCAGTAACGTCTGATTGTGAGACTTACTGTTACTGTTTTTGGTGATTTGTGAGGAGAGGAATAATATGGGCAGATTTGTGGTTTTGAAAGAAATCCCTCTTACAGAATGTGGAAGGAAGAAAGGATAATGATGCTAGAGATACCAGCAAATAGGCTTTACAAGCACCAAATGGAGTTTAATTTTAGTGTATCATTTGTAATTTCTATCACTTGTCATCCCATTGCTCATCGATTTGCGTGAGCGGGCACCAGTAAAGTCTCCATTCATCCCTGTCCCATGCTAATGTAGCCCAATGGCGTCTGCTCCCTCCAGGAACAGGAAGAGCCTCAAACAGTTTATTCAGGGTCTTGACGAAGAAGTCTGACCATCTTGTAGGTGGGCAGCCAGGCGTTCTTTTGATGTCCTGTGGAATCCAGCTGGTAACAGCTCTAGTCCAGTGGTCATCTCCAAATCACATTATGTGTCTGGCCCATCTGATTTTCGACACCTTGGCAAACGAGACAGCGTCCCTGATTCTCGATCATGAAAGGAGGTCAGAACTCTGGATTCCTTCTCTCACTTGAGTGAAATGTGATATTCCAAGCATAGCTCTTTCAATTCCTCTTTGGGAGACCTGAATAGCATTCTTATCCTGTTTTCATAGGGCCCAGGTCTCTGAGGCGTATGTGAATGAACTGTGTTCATTCACAGTTGTAGTGTAGGAGTAAAATTCAAATCAAATATAAACTTCTGTGAATGATTGAATAGTAGAAGGTGGGTAGAAGGCAGAGTAGGCCTGGTGCCATTTGTGATCAATTTATAGTGTTATAGCATAGACACGAATTCAGAACTATGAAGCCAAGAAATCAAGGTTGAGTAGGAATGAGTAGGACACTGCTAAGCAGTGTCAACCATGACCGTAACTAGGAAGAGTGGTAACAGCTTGCGATGTACTTGCTTACTTTGTCATCAATAGTAGTCAAGGGTGAAGATGGATTTTTCCCTCCAGACTGCATGTAGTCAGGAAAATAGTGATTAGAGGAATCTACAAATCACTAATATTTAAGGTTTGGATAAAAGAAGGTCTGTGATCATACAGGTTTAACAAGTTTTATTAATCTGAGCTCTTAAGCATTTTAACACTATCACAAAAAAAGTTACAAGGAACTGCAGGAACTATGCCTACAAACTAATGAGAAAACTTGAAAGCTACATGAATCAATTCACTTCATTGACTTTTACACAACCACAAGAATTTGAGCTGAAAGAATTGTCAATAGTCATTTGGTAAATTATCCTCACATTATTAATACATAACTCTAATTGATTGCCTTAGCTCTTTAATCCAAGATAGATATAGTTATAGATTATATAATACACACATATGAATAGAGATAAACAAAGAAGACAGATATGTTTCTGAATATATATGCTAAATATATATATTTTGTTACCCTCAAAAGCTTTCTTTGTTTGGGGTTTGGAGTTTGGTTTTTGGGCCACATTCAGAAGTGCTCTGGGATTTTCCTGGCTCTGCACTCAGGGATCATTCTTCACTCACTTGAAGAATACGCTGGAAATCACTCCTTTCAGGCTTGGAGATCACTCTCAGAGATCCCTTACTGATGGCTTGGAGCATATGAGATGCTGATAATTAAACAAGGGACAACCACATGCAAGGCAAGTAAGTGCCCTAAGCTCTGTACTATCTCATCAGCCCTAACACAGTACTTTAAATATCTTAAAGTTCATTATTATAAAGACAGGTCACACCATCACAAAAAGCAGAGCAGGATTAACAATTTTCAGGGATCTTAAACTAGGAGATGCAGTTTTAAGGGGCAACACTTGAGTCCAGGAGGTATCCCAGTTTGACACGAAGAAACTTGCACATCATAGTTATGCTCTTTTCAGCCAACATTATATTCTATTTACTTTTATTTTGTGGCTGTCAGTAGAGATTATCCTTCGTTACAAATGAAAGCAGTCTTTGTAAAACCATGATTACAGGATTCAATGACCTGGTTGGACAAGGCTGGTCAAAATAAAAGAGTTTTCTCTAGTTGAGGCTAGAAGGTAGCTTATATCTGTGTTTCTCAACATTGAATCACTCTCAGAGAGGTCCAAAATGATGTCTGATGCTGTTTTCCTGCCTCCTTCCCACAAACAACCACCCACACATGATTCAGTTCTTCTGACATATAAGCAGTTCTCAGTGGGACCATCTGAATTTTACAAATATCATCTCTCCAGGAGGCATTTATAAAAAAGCAAGAAAGTAAAAACCTGGTTCCTCAGTTAATGGGGTAGGGGGCTGCCTTTCTACAGCCAATCTGGGTTTGACCACCAACATCCAGCCCAGGTTAAGGACCCTGTGCAATTCCAAGAGTGAGGCAGGCCAACTTCCCACCCTACCTAAGCCTGAACAGCCACACTCACACCACAACAGCTGCTGCTATCCCTCTGATGGACCAATGAAATATTCTGAATTTTCTGTCCAGCTAAATATCTTGGAGTTTTAATCTCCAAACTCTACGTATACAGTAGGAACACATTTGATTGGATGGTAAAATAACATAGGATCCAACTAAGCTCAAGAAAGAAAAACATTAATATTAGGTTTTACTAGCAACAAAAGCTTAGAAAATCCTCGGACAAAGTTTTAATGTCCCCAAGGTGAAAAACAACAATTTTCACAAGTTTTCTTTTACTGAAGTGTTTTTTGAACATTCTATTAGCCATTTAGTAGTAACAAGCAATGTAAAATAAATTATTGTGGTCTTGCTATGGGGGGCAAAAGCTTGAGGGATGGTCGGGAAAATGGAGACAATGGTGGTGGAATTGGTGTTGGAATATTGAATGCCTGTAACAAATCATCATGAACAAATCTACAAACCACAATGTTTAAATAAAGTAAAAAAATAAAATATATTTTTGAAACACCCACCAACAGTATTAATAATAATAAAACTTTTTTCTAGGAATACTATAAATGAAAATCAAATACAGGCAGTAGGAGCCTATATAGTTCATGCCTCACAGCAACTAAAATGTTGAGTCAGCTTAATAACTAAAAGTTGAGTCAGGTTTTTATACTTGAACTTGCCCAGAGGTAAAACAAAGACTATAGTGTCTTCTCTAGGCTCTGAATTGCAATGGATGTACCTGGAAAAGAATGGGCTACAGATTCGGAGATGATCAAATTCCAGGAAGAGGGCATAATTTAATAATGAGAATCAGATAAATTAAAATTTCAGTAAATGGAAGACAAAAATTAACAGCAATCTTTTGTCTACTGAGAACAAAATAGAACGTGGATTTAAATTTAGTATTCTTTGCTCTTGCCTAAATATAGCTTCCTCTGCTCCACACAATAAACTCCAAAGTCCCTGAACTAAGAATATTCTAGATCTACAATGTTTGTTCTACCCCAGATTTCCAAACCTTATCTCCTATTATTGAGCTCAGACCTTGCTCTCTGACTCCTGTCTTATAACCAGTGTTATACCATGCACCTTTCCAACTCTCTTTCCCCTCTTGAAAAATGCCTTCTACCTAGACAGCCTCCTACTCTCTTTCTCTTGGGATCTTATTTATGCTCCATCCCTTCAGAAAAGCTTCCCTGCATTCTCAAGCCTGCTGTGATTTCTTGTACTTAATTTTTACAGCACATATTCAAAAGCTTACGTTAGACACTTTGCCACCATGTGTTAGCTTTTCCTTACACAGATAATAGATCATACTAGACTGAAAGAAGATTCTAAAATTAGATACTATTGAAAAATCATTTGTCCTAGGCTAAGCAGAAAATAGGATGGAAAATCTTGGTTTTTATAACCAATGACTGAAGAATTGAAATGTTTAGCCAAGTAATCTATAGTGTTGTAGTTATTATGTCAAACACTGATTGTAGTGAGTTGAAACAGTCATCTAGTATCAGAGAAAATCCGACTCAAAATTCTATTGCAAACCAAGCCAAAATAGGAGTAAATTCAATTTCCTTCTTTCACTTATATCTTTACTGGAAAAAGTACATCTTCACAAGAGATTGTTTTGGCAGAATAATCACATATTTATTTCAAGCACTGTAGCACTGTTATCCCACTGTTCATCAATTTTCTCGAGTGGGCACCAGTAACGTCTCCATTGTGAGACGTGTTGCTACTGATTTTGGCATATCAAATACACCACGGGTACCTTGCGGCCTGAATACTGTCAGTAGCTTGTTGGGCTCTCTGAGAGGGATGGAGAAATCGAAACTGTGTCCATCACGTGCAAGGCAAAAGCCCTACCCCCTGTGCTATCGCTCCAGTTCTTCAATTTATTTCAAGATTTATTTCAATTTATTTCAAGATTGAGGGAAAATTGGAATCTACAAGAAGATTGTGAATTTGACTTAGTGACTATTAGCAAATTTTAGTTAAGTGACAAAGGTATGAAAAAATGTAAGAGAGAGGAGAAGTTTATAAGTGAGACTTCTCAACCTTCAGGTAGAAACTCATGACGAGATATGTGATTTTGCCTTGAGCCACATAAGGATCCCAGATGTCTTGTTTTCTCTCTCAGTCTTTTTCTCCCTCTATTTGTACTGTCTAATTTTTCACAGGACATAAAGAGCTGAGCTGTATAGCAAAAGTAAATTTAAAACACAGCTCTGCAGTGCAAAATGTAAAACAAAATTAGCAGTAAGAAAGAATTTTTCAAAAGCAAAGGGTCTAGATGATCATCAAGAAGAAATCACTTTTAAGAAGGTATGTTTCATTGAACCATTTTTTAAAAATAGGACTTCTTTTTTTAATAATTTTTTATTTTATAAAGTAGTTCACAATATTTCATTACATTTAATATTCAAACACCAATCCCACTACCATTATACCTTTCCACCACCATATTTCAGGTTTTTCCATCCCGAACCCCAAAGCAGAAGCAAAAGAATATATTTTGTATTGTTTGTTATGAGAAACCCACTGAAAATACTACAAATAAGTATCTTTAGAGGAAAGAGGGTAAGGATTGTTGTATTCCACCCAGGGGCCATTAAGCCCTTCTATAATAGATCACTAATATGTTAGAAGTTAAGCCTTGTGTGCTTTTATATACACATGTATATTTTTAAAAAATAAATATTTCCCTTTATGATTGGTTGCCTCCTACTTTGAACTCCATCAAATATGGTGCAGTACTCTTGGAGTATGGGTAGGATGTGTGGTATGAAGAGTCCAGGAATAGGTTCACTCGTGGGTGAGGCTTGGCCCGAGCGCGTGGAGAGCAGCCGGGAGAGTGGCACGGTTGAGTTCTGGGAGTTTTCCACTGCCAGGGCTAGGTCTCTTGGAGTAGGGAGGGGTCTCACCCGTTCCCCCACCCACACCCTGAGTGAAGCCTCCTGGCACAGCGTCCGGTGGCAGCATGGTTATAAAACATGACCTCTTAAAGATCAGTTTTAGGTTTACAACAAAATCAACAGGAAGGTAAAGAGATCATCCTTCTATTCCAATCCCCTTCACATTGCACAAATCTTATTCTTAACATCATTTATCAGATGGTACTTTGTTGGTTTGTCTTGATTTTTACTAAGGATGAATCTGCCATCTGCATTATAAATCCTACCCATCATAATCAGTCAAAATCTGTATTTTTAGGATTTACTTTTGGTGTCATACATTCTCGAAACATTCAATGGGTTTGTACAAATGTGTATAATGACATACTTACCATTATAATGTCATACAGAGCGTATGCACTGCTGCTTTAAAAATCTCCTGTGCTCCACCTATTCTTCCCCACCCTCTTCCCACACAGACTCCTTTCACTCACTTGCAACCACTGATTGTCTCCACGTTTTTTCCTTTTCCAGAAAGTCATTTAGATGGGAATACACACATTTTTTCCAGAAAGTCATCTAGATGGGATTAAAATAGACTTCTGTCACAATATGCACTTATGTACTCATGTCTTTTAATGGGCTGATTATTTTCTTAAAATTCTGAGTAATATTCCATTATATGGATAGATACAGGCTGGAGAGATAGCACAGCGGGTAGGGCGTTTGCCTTGCACTCGGCCAATCTGGGTTCGATTCCTCTGTCCCTCTCAGAGAGCCGAGAAAGCTACCAAGAGTATCCTGCCCGCACAGCAGAGCCTGGCAAGTTACCCATGGTGCGTTTGATATGCCAAAAACAGTAACAAGTCTCACAATGGAGATGTTACTGGTGCCCACTCCAGCAAATTGATGAACAAGGGGACAACAGTGCTACCATGCTACATGGATAAATACAGTTTATTTATATATCCACACACTAAAAGATATCTTCAATACTTCCAAGTTTTAGAAATTATGAGTAAAGTTGCTTAGAACATTTACAAGCAGGTTTTGTGTGGACATTCTTTGAAAATGTAAAAGAGAGTGACTGGTATATGTTTGGTGCCATGTTTACTTTTCTAAGAAACTGTCAAACTCTTCTCAAGTGACTGTATCATTCTCCATCCTACCATCAATATGTTCTCCTACTGTTCCACACCCTCATTAGAATTTAGTGTTGTCATTTTCTGATTTGGGTTGTTGTAATGGGATATAGTTGTGTCTCTTTGATATTTGATTTGCATTTCCCTGCTGATATGATGTTGAGAATATCTTTTAATATGTTTATTTGCCTTCATATGTTTATCTTTGCTGACGTGTCTATAAAGGTATTTACCCCACTTTTAATGAAGCTTGTTTTTCTTTTTTAAAAAATTTTTTTATTTTATAAAGTAGTTCACAATGTTTGCTTACATTTCATATTCAAACATCAATCCCACCACCATTACAACTTTCCACCACCATATTTGGGATGTTCATTGTGGCGAGGGGTCCGGTGGCATGGCTATGGCGAGTGTCATGTTGTACTCGAAGCTTGCTTTTCTTAACATTGAATTTTCAGAGTTCTTTTTATATTTGAGATAGTAGTCCATTTTCAGATATTTCTTTTACAGTACCAGAGCAATTGTACAGTGAGTAAGGCATTTGCCTCTTACATTCCCGACCAAGGTTCAATCCCCTGCATCCCATATAGTCTCTGAGTACAGCCAGAAGTAATTCCTGAATGCATAACCAGGAGTAACACCTGAGCTTCACTGACTGTGGCCCCCCACAAAAAAATTATAATTAATTAAATAAATAGACAAATATTTCTGTTACAAATGTATTTTCCAAGATTTTGGCTTGTCTTTAAATTCTTTTGATATTCTCTTTTGCAGAAAAGAGAAGTTAATTTTAATGATGTCCCAGTTGACTCCGAGCCAGGCTGTTTTCACTCAGGCCACCCCAGAGGGGGGCAGGTGAGAACCCTCCCCGCCACAAGGGACCCAGCTCCGGAAGCCGACCTCCACTACCCAACTGCCGCCATGCTCCAGGCCGCTTTCTGGACAAATCATAAAGAGTAATATAAATATGTATATGTATATAATATATGTAGTAATAGATATATAGTAATATATATTATTAGATTAATCTATAAAGAGAGTGGTATAGTATCAGTTCTACAAAACCAGTGTTGTGTTGGCTATTCTGAGTATCTTGCCTCCCCCTATATACTTTAAAATAAATCTGTCTGGAGCTAGAGTAATATAGCACAGCGGCTAGGGCATTTGCCTTGCACGTGACAAACCCGGGTTCGATTCCCAGCATCCCATGTGGCCCCCTGAGCACCGCCAGGGGTAATTCCTGAGTGCAGAGCCAGGAGTAAGACCTGAGCATCACTGGGTGTGACCCAAAAAGAAAATAAATAAATAAATAAATCTTAAAAAAAATAAAATAAAGTAAGTCTGTCAATATCCCTAAAACAATTTTCTGGTATATTTATTAGGATTTCAATTAATCTATAGATCAAGTTGTGAAAAACTGGTATCATGAAAATATCAAATCTTCCTATTCATAAAAAACGTGAAATATTTCTTTATTTTCTTTTCATTCCTCAGAGTATTCTAGGTTACTTTATATACTTCATGATCATATTTTATTATATTTATTTATACCTAGAAATAACACTTGAGAGAGTTATAATGTAAATTGCTTTAAATTTGCAATTTCAAAGTCTACTAGAGCATTATTGGTAATGGAATAGATTATTGGTAATGGGATAGCCTTTAGAATATTAGTTTTGAACCCTACAGCCTTCCTATAACTGCTTATTTATTTTATGAGCATCTTCTGTCTTTTTTTTTTAGATTTTCTATACTAAATCATGCTACTTTTTTTTCCCTTAGTGCTCAATGCCCACCTTTATACTAACCATCTTTCCCTTCCTTCTCTTAAAGGAGTTTTTGAAGATGGTCTGGCCAGTGACTCCGTGGTCATACTATTTTAATTTCTTTTCAAAATTATAATCTTTTCTTTCATCTTTTTAAAAGTTCCTACCACAATTGGGATAAAGAAGGAACCACGATGACAAAGACAGTTGGAAATGATCACTCTAGATAAGAACTGCATGCTAAAAGTAGGTAAAGGAACAAAGATGATTAACTCTCAGTGTCTGTATTGCAAACCATAATGCCCAAAAGAAGAGAGGGAGAGAGAGAAGAGAGATATAATGAAAAAATGCTTTTATTATTCATTACATAATAATATACATTTAACTATACATTTGTTAAAATCCATTAAACTGGGAGCTATGGCGATAGCTTAAATGGTATAGCACATGTCTATAATATGTGAAGCCCTGGTTGTTCCCTACCTTGCATAACCCCTCCAATATCACCTGGGTGGCTCCTAGAACTAAGTGTTGAACTACCAGGCTCACAGCACTGGGTCCAGCATTCCCAGGAAAGGCACTGCCTTTCTACTTTTTGAGTTAGTTTAATTTTTAAAGTTTTTCAAAATAGAGGTATAATGCATGTATAACAAAATAGATCTTAAATGTTCAATTTAGTAATTTCTTATAGCATCCATTTCCAGCAATACTCTCCAGATATTTGTGTATATGTCATATATTTCTCAAAGATGGAGTCCAGGTTTTACTTGTTGCATTTTTTATCATATCCAGTTTTTCATGTTCTAAGAGTACTTTATGAAGCCTAGGAAATTATTTATTTCAAGTCAAAGCTAGAACACAGTTTCAAATAAAATCAATTACATCTGGGAGACGACTATTTAACTATTGAAAATCCAAGTTAAGTAACACATTTTCTCTCCCTCTTTTCTTTCTCTCTTTACTGCTCTCTTCATTTTTTCCTCTCATATCTGAGAGCCTGGTTTAAACAGCACTGAGGATATAAGTAGATGTTAAGCCCCAGCATATATCTCTGTCATCACTCTCTTTCTAATGCCCAAGACATAAAGCTAAATTGGGTGCTTATAGGTTTGGGATGGGTAGGAAAAATAAACAAGACTCATGGGACCAAGAAAAGGGTATGACCCTCAAAGACTCAACCAATAAAATAATTGTCAGATATGTATTACATTTTGTTAACCCTTGCTTCTAAAGTTAGGGTTAGATCCCCATATGAGGTGATGTAACTGAATGCAGAAGTCATGAAAAAAATTGACAACAGTAAAAGTGTCTGAAAGGACATCCACCAAAAATTAATTTAAAATAAATGGCCTAATAAAACTTATTCTGACAGCACTCACCCAAGCTTCATTCTCAAGGTGAAAAGGTATCTATTGTGGAAATTTGTTAAGTTTGCAGGCTATGTAGATTATATGATAGACTTCACATCATTGTCACTTTCCTAAACATGTAATAAAAGAAAGCATGCTAGGCTTTATGAAAACATCAGTGCTGTGACTTAACTATGCATAAATAATTCTGAGTTGATTTCAAGCACTTATGACTGAGACAAGGCTAATAAGACCAATGGAAACAATTTTTTTAGCTTTTTGGGTCACACTGGCAATGCCCAGGGGTTACTCCTAGCTCTGCACTCAATAATCACTCCTGCTGGTGTTTGGGGGACCACATCGGATGCTGGGAATTGAACCGGGTCAGCCACATGCAAGACAAACACCCTACCTGTGGTACTATTGCTCCAGCCCCCGATCACTGAAATTCTTATTAAACTGGATAATCACAGGTAGATATCATCCAAAACACATCTAAATTATATCATCCAAAACACATCTAAATTTTATTTTAATTCGGGGGTGAGTAAGATGGGTGCTTGTCTTGCATACAGCCAACCCGTTTGATCCCTGGCACACAATATGGCGTCCCAGATACATCAGGAATGATCACTAGCAGAGATCCAGGAGTAAGTCTTGAGTACTGCTGCGTGTGGCCCCAAAACAAACAAAAAATGAACTGTACTTCAATTTTCATAATAACTATTGTGGGAAAAATTAAAGATAAACTTATTTTATGTTGCTTAGAAACCTACCAGGATCTCCAGCCTTGGTATGTGTATCTCTTCTTTTGCTGAACCCCAACATGTCTTAAATACTCTCAAAAGGCATTTTGTCACCAGAAGAAGACTTTTTTTTAACCTAACCCTAAGATTAAAAATTTTGGTTGTGTTTCACTTTTGGCGTAAGGTGAAAGTGAACATTGCAAAACCTATCATAATCATGGACAATCTTGCATGGATGTATTGGAAGAAAGAAGATAGGAAAGAAGATTGAGAATGTAAGTAGCTGGAATGGAGAAGAAAAGACTGACATGAATAAATGAAGATGTCACACAGAAGGAAAACATGTGAAGTAACCATGGAAATGAGATACAAACACAGCTGACATCCTTCCTCACATGGCTATTTAATGTAACCCTGCAGGAGGGAGAAAGAAAGACAAATGGAACTTCATATTTACTTTATCTTTCTCATTCCTAAATCCTGTTCCTAACTCTGATTTTATGGCCTATTACTTATAAGGAGAAATATTCCACTGTTGGCCTTTTTTTCAGTTATTCAAATCTCCAAGATAATTTATAGAGATTTAAGCAGTGGTATCTTTGGTGACTTTTGAACAACTATACTTGAGGAAATAGAAAAATAGGGGAAACTACCTTTCCAAGTTTTGGAACTTTGCTTCCTTTCCAGTTGAATGTCCTACTTGAACTACAACTGTGTCTTCTGAATGTAGATGGCTACCCATTGCAATATCAGAGAGAAAAAAGAACAACAACAACAGAAAAACAGATGAACTGAGCCTCTTGGTCTCCTGTCAATAAATGTCTACCCCAGGGACTTCACCATGCTTCCTTTCGCTCTTTTTTTTCCTCCTAAATTAAAGGCTATTTTCAAAAATATCACCAGCTACAGGGTTTATCTAAGAAATATATCAGAGCCAGGGCCAGAAAATACAGGTGAGCACTCCATTTCTCTTTCCTCTCACCCCAAACTGCTCCCTTCCTCTTAAGCCCCACATAAGAGATGTTATATTGAAGGAAAGAGATTAAGGACATTTCAATTAAATTCAGAAAACCACTTTTCTTTTCCGTAAGAGATATTTTGGATAAGCATTTTTAGCTCAAAGAAGTTTTTCACTCCATCTTTTTCCCCTTACAGCTTGAATCCTTTGTATTGTGTAATTCTAACCCTTCCTCTCGAAAATTCTATAAAGGATGACCCCTCTTAGTCTCCACTCAGCAAGAGCCTGAGCACATTACCTACCGCATCTTAGAACCTGCTTAATTAGGCTCGCTTCCAGCACACACAACCCCTCAGCCAGTTTGGCTATTTTTCCTTGGCTTCAAATGCCAGAATTATCTCAGAGTATTTTACACACAAGTAGAAATATCTGCAAGGGGATGTTTTTACCTGCAGGAATACAGTCAGTACAAATTGAGTACATCTGCATCCCCCATGCCCTAAGGCGAATGTCCTTGTTTAGACTTTTCCCTTTCATATTTTGCTGAGAAGAAACAGAGAACTTGTTGCCTATTTAAAAATGGGTGACACAGCTTCATATTCAACAGGAAAAACAAAAGTAAACTACTGCAGAAAACCCGCACTGTGCGCCATGGGTACTAGGTATGTTTGCTACATTTTCTTCCATTTAATTCTCACAATACCTGAATGTGGTAAATGAACTTATGTCTAATTTAGAGATGAGACAACTGGAAACTTGAGAAGTTAAAATTTCTGTCTGAATCTATTACACTATGTTATTTCTTTAGTTCCTCATACTGTTTCTATTAAACTCAAGCAAGTAGCCACCAGAGCCCCATGAACCTAAATCACATCCCACTTTGGTAATTTCACAAAGGGTATTACGGTGAGTTTGCATCCACTTATTCCTATTCTAGGCTGAGCAAGGTTGTAGGGTTGCTATAGTGCCTAACCCATCCCGGTAAGACTGCTAACTCTGGGTCTCACTATGTGGCCTTGGGATGAGTTAGTCCCAGTTGGCTGAGTCACCTTGGTATTATTATTCAATCTTAACACCATTTTACAAATATTTATGGAACACATACCATGTGCCGGGCATTATTGATGTTGAGAAAACTGAACAAGAGGCAAAATAAGTCTGGTCCCTACGGGGCCTATATACTCCCATAACGTAAAATCTTATGCCTCTACTTCCTGTGTGAAGTGGGAATAATAATTTCACCCATATTGTGGTGTGCTAAGAATAAACAGATTAATTTGCACAGTGTGTGCACAGCATTAGGAAAAATATCAGTTATTGTTGTTGTTTTAAAAAGGGAATTCTTTTAAACACAAATTAGGCTAAAAGCAGAGGCAGTAGATATATTTCAGAAAGGAGGGCCCCTTGCCTTGCACACAGTTAACCTTGGTTCAGTCAGCACCACCTGAGTAACTACAGGAGTGATCCCCGAGTACAGAGCCAAAGCAGGCCTAAGCACTGCTGGCTTTATCTCTAATACAAACAAAAAAAACTAATATAGGCAACAACAGTGGGACCTTTGCTAGACAGAGATGGGGTTGGGGTGAAGAACAAGTATCACCTAAAGTGGCAGGAGTAATTTTCTGTCATATTTAGTGATACTGGAGGACTTTAATGTGAAAGTACTTGGCTCTTATTCATTTGAACACTAATAGAAATGTCAGGTTGAATTGAGAGTCATGTTTCCCAGCAAATTTCAGCATACAAAGTGGTACTAGAGGTAACTGTTGTGAGGGAAAAGAAAAATGAGGTTTCCACAAAAGCAAAGTGCGGGTGTTACAGTAATTATTTTAAATAATATAAGCATAAGAGGGAGAACTTTTCTACAATACCTTTGGGAAGTCAGACATTACCCTCCCTCTGTTTTTCAGAAAACTAGAACTGATTTTAATCTGTGTCATAAGCTTCAAGAGCTAATAGGCATGCACAGAACTGTGATTTGATTGGTTAACAGTTTAACTCTCTCAAGGATTTTCCAGCCAATATAGCAGTATTAAAGAGTCCATTGATGTTTCAAAAAATCAGCTTCCAAAGTCAAGGGAAGGCACTGACAAAAAACAAGCCACAACTCTAAAAAATGTATGTCTTCCCGACATTGCAAGTGAGATGTATCTTCCTAACAGCTCAAGCCATGATCCCAATCTCTCCCTCGACTGAGAAGGTGGAATAAACTGTTTCTAAATTTTGTTCAACTTATTTCTGAAAACATTTTTGCCATTCTTAATTAATTTTCAAAAAGAATGTTTTATTTTTTCAAGCCTATCATGCAGAAATCCAAAAGAAAACAGAAAAGAAAAAAAAATTGAGGCAAGCTTGTCATTTCACCTGTGACTTAAATATTTATTGGTGAATAAATCGGCTCATTGGGCAAACGTCTTTAAGCTCAATAACCAGCCCCTGGAGCAATAGCACAATGGGTAGGGCATTTGCCTTGCACGAGGCCGACCTGGGTTTGATTTCTCTGCCCCTCTCAGAGAGCCCGGCAAGCTACCGAGAGTATCCCGCCCACACGACAGAGCCTGGCAAGCTACCCGTGGCGTATTCGATATGCCAATAACAGTAACAACAAGTCTCACAATGGAGATGTTACTGGTGCCCGCTCAAGCAAATCAATGAACAAGGGTACGACAGTACGACAGTGCTAAATTGGCTCAGAATTGGAAAGTGAGACTGCCGGTTATGGTGTTTGCAACAAGTCTCAATTAAATTCCTACTCCAGAAGTCTAAAAAAAAAAATAGAAGTGAAATGAAACATGAATCAGGAAAATGAAGAAGAACAAAGGGAAATTCTGAGACTGGAGCTGGCAGGGCATTCTTGCCTTGCACACAGCAGACCTGGTTCCTCTCTGGCATCCCGTGTAGTCCCCCAAGCCCTGCCAGGAGTGATCAAGTCCTGAGCACCACTGGAAGTTATCCAAAGAAACAAAGAGAAAAAGAAAATCGGGGGAGGAAATTCTTCAGGAAATATTTTCTTTTTTTCTTTTCTTGATTTTTATCTTTTGTTTCTTGTGCTTCTGAGGATCAAACTCAGGGCTTATATATGCAAGGCATGTGGCCTACTGCTGAGCTATACCCCAGGCAGCGCTGAGCAAATACTTTCTGTCTGATGTTTCTAATTTTCAGTGTGTGTGATGCTTCCTGATTACAACTTAATAGTTACATGATGTGACTATGACTGCCTTATCTTCTCAGGAGCTCCCAATATAGAGTGAAGAGCTTCAGATATTTTTCTGAATCTAAAACTGAACTCTCCGGAGGCAGAAAATAGTTGACTGAAACTAGGGGCATCTTGTTGACTCCCCTTATAAAAAGAGACTCTGGGGGATTATTTTAGTTCTGCCTCTTTTCACTTTGTTAGTAAAGTTATTTTGTTTCTCTTTTTTTCCCCACTTTATTTAAACAGCATGGTTTCCAAAGTTGTTCATGATGATTTGTTGCGCAAGGCATTCAATATTCCAAAACCAATCCCACCACCTCTGTCACCTTCCCTCTATCATTATTTCCCTTTCCCATTTATCTTACAAGCCTGTCCCAGTAGCAAGCCCACAATAATTTATTTTATATTGCTTGTCACCACTAAAAGGCTAATGGAATTATCAAAAAAACATATTTCAGTAGAAAAAAATGTGTGAAGACTGTTGCATCTCACCATGGGGACATTAAATCTTTGTTGAAGGGTCCATAAGCTATTGTTGCAAGTTAAGCCTTCTGTGTTAACTTTTTTCTTAGTCAAAAACGTTTGGTTTCTGTTACATTCCCATCCAATCTGGTGTGCTCATACTGGGATGTTAGTATTGTAGTTTGGAGATGGCATGGGGCTGCAAATGCAGCCATGCACTTCAGAAAATCCAGAATATTTAACTGGGCAGTCAGTTTGGAGGCACGGAGGCAAAGCTGTTAGGGTGTGGGTATGGCTGCCAGGACTTTGGTAGAACAGGAACTTGGCCTGGCCTCTCCCAAGATGACCCTGGAGGTCTCAAAGAGGACAAGGTATCTGAAAAAAAAATATGTGACTAATTGCTCTTTTAAGGTTTAATCATGAGTCTCTGGAACAAGGCCATTAGATGAGATAACATGGTGGCAGTGGTGGGACATGTATCAGTTGTTTCTTAACTTGAAATGAATGCCATAAAGCTAATCAATTCCATTTTCTGAGTCACAAGGGGTGCACATGGGATCAGTGACTGAGCTACTGATATTCTGATGTTAATTTCCATGAGCACTAACTACACATCATTTGTCCCAGAACCTGGAAGTGAATGGTCTGCTCCCTGGATGGAGATTCAAAACTCAGTGACTTATTCTGTGTTTATACATACTAGCACTGCCTAAATTCTTTATCAGTACTCTCACAAAATAGTCCAGCATTTCAACAACACATAAAAAGAAAATAAAGGTATTGAACATGAAATTTTTTTTTTGAACATGAAATTTTATGAGATCAGTTTAATTTAAGCCATGACTCTGCCCATAAACGGAAACTGTGAATACACAATAGAAATTAAACACAAAGAACGATTATTTACTCAGGAAAAGTACACTCACATATTTGCCAAGAGTGAAAAATAAAGATTTTTTCCACAGAGTAAGAAAGCACCACAGATTTTTCAGGGTGACCTTTAGAAATCAGTATCATGGAGAGAAACTACCAGACTAAGCCACAAAACAACCTTTGAGTCTACTGTCCTAACATAAACTCTTCCAGTAAGTGACTGTCCCCAATATTAAGACCAGGCAATCTAGCTCCAGAACCTAACATATTTGTTATTTACACAAGAGCTTTGTGGTGTCACAAGACCAAGGTCTGGCTATGTGATCTTGGGCATGTCACTTAGCCACGCTGAGGGCAAAAATAATATATGGGTGAAACTGTGCTAGGTATCTCAGGAAGCCAAAATCAGGGTCCAGGGTCTGGCCATAGCTAGGAGGTCTTGTGATGCCCAGGTCTATTGCATGATTTGATGTACATACAAGTAAGAGGAAGTAATGAATTTGAGCCAGATGGTAGACATGTAGGGGGGATGAAAATAGGATTTTAGATAGGAAATTAAATCTAATCTACATGAAGTCTTAAGGGTGAGGTCCTAGAGGGTAAACTGAGGAAACAGATTAAACTTTATGAGACCTGAGACCATGCATAAGGATGTATAGAAATATCTAGATCTCTACAAATTGAGAAAGCGAAAGGAGACAGTTGGTGTGCAATGTTTACAGGGAATTCGATAAATGCCAACATGACTTCATTTCCTCAAACATAAGAGGCCATTTAATCCTAATGTTACTGTGAAAAGATAAGTAACAACAAAGTCATCAGACAGAGACCAGAACAATAGTACAGTGGACAGGATATTTGTCCCCAGCATCCCTTACGGTCACCCATCCCCCTCCCCCAGCACTGACAGGAGTAATTCCTGAGTAAATCCTCAACACTGCTAGATATAGCCCCCCCCCCAAAAAAAAAGCAAAACACAAAAAGTCACCACACTGGAGATTTTGTTTAAAGAAAGAGCTCACAAATGAGAATTGGAAGGGGCACTTGACACATCAGTAGTGGGAAATGGGCTCTATGGTGATGGGTGCTAGAATTATATCTGCATGGAAGCATAATAAACAGTATTTTAAATCTCAGTAGCTCAACAAAAATAGTTAAAATGAATAAATAGTCTCTTCATTTCTAAAAGCACATGATTTTCATTTGCTAGGTGCAATCTATGAGAGCCAACCCAAGGTGGTATGAATTGCCTGAGGGATGTGAGGAGGAGTAAAATGGAGAAGCGTGCACTCTCCTATTAACATGTACTAAGCATTGTATAAGGCATTTCATTACCTTTTTCGGTTTCATCTCTACAACCTATGCATAAATTTCTGTCATCGTGCCCTCTGATTTTAAGAATAACCACCACACTATACTCTTAGCTTTACATAGAGGAGGGAAGCAAGAGATAAGAGGAATTTGCTCAGGTCACATAGTAAGTACCAAGTTGGAATCCAGATTTGACTAATTAGAAAGATCACACTGGGTAGGCTTAGACCAAAGTCCTACTAAATAGTGCGGACATAAATAAAGTTATTATGGGAGTTGGGTAGGTGGCTCAAGATACCAGGAAAGAGGAAACAGTAGGACTTCAAGTACCCTCTCCTTATACTTCTAGTTTTGCCTTCTAATAATGTAAAACTAAGAGAAATATGAGGCAAGATATAATTAGCTGTTCAACCATATTATATATTCTATCATTTGGAGAGTTTTGAGTTAATTTTTTAGAAGTAATGATAAATTTCTATTATTCTTGTTGCATCCTATGCAGATTCTTAGCAGATAATACCTGAGATCAAGGCATTGCAACATCTTGCAGCAGAACACACTTACACACACACACACACACACACACACACACACACGCACACACATCCATCCATCACATCCATCCATCATATCACCAACGGACCTAAAAGCCTATCTTAATAGGCAAGGTTTTAACCCAGGCTACCTGACCTGCACACAAATTATTCCTACTTGCAACTTACCATTGTAATGTAATTGACATTATTTTCTAGACAACTGATTCAGCACATATGAGCTGAGTCATTTTGGAAAAAAAGCACAAAAATTTTCCCCTGAACTGCAAGCTTTTACTAAAAAAAAAAAAATTAAAATCCTTTGTGGAATTGCAAACAAAATGGCCTCCACTATTTATTCATATTCATAGAATTGTTATTACAAATTCAGACATTCTTACACTCTGTTGAATCTGATTACTCTATGTGGGCAGAGTATCTGCCCACATGTGAACTCATATGGAGCCTGAGGTATAATACAAGCCTCCAGAACTGTCAAATGTGACTAATGCTCTTAGAGTTAGGTTAGGCAAGATCTACACTGAATGCAGCCACGATAATCAGTGGCTGGTGCTTATGTTAATCCAGGATGCCTGAGATTCTGTCATATTTTCTCTGATTTTAAGAATAAAATATTGGCACATCACCAATCCAAACCATTTCTTCAACTGCTATTTGCAATGAAAGGGAAGAAGAAAGATTATCTCAGTCATGAAATAACATCTCTATTGTGAGTTTATCCAAAATAAGAAATGGGAAGCACAGAAGATATACAAATTGACATGATTTAAAAGTATTTAAAAGGGTATTTTAAAAATTTTATTATTTTTTAAAAAGTTGTTCACAATGATTTATTACATTCAATATTCCAACACCAATCCCAACATCATTCCACCATTCCACCACCATTATTTCAAATTTTCCCACCACCACCCAAACCTGCCTCCAAAGCATATACTAAATTGGTTACTTTGTATTGCTTGTTATAAATAATCAAATAAAAATGATCCCAAAAAGTGTCCTAGAGGAAAGTGTGTGAAGAGTGTTATATCTCACCCTGCAGTCATTAAGCATCAAAAGGTATTTTGAAAAAGCAACCATGGTACTGGAGCGATAGCACAGCAGGTAGGGTGTTTGCCTTGCATGCGGCCAACCTGGGTTCAATTCCCAGCATCTCATATGGTTGCCCAAGTACCGCCAGGAGTAATTCCTGAGTGCAGAGCCAGGAGTAACCCCTGAATATCACTGGGTATGACTCAAAAAGAAAAAAAAATTTAAAAATTAAAAAAAATTTTTTAAAAGCAACCAGCAGGTCATAGAGATAGTAAATCAGGTTGTAAATCAGTAAATCACATAGTAAATCTTGTACCTGCCCTACCCACATTCAATCCTCACCACTGAGTATAATTCCCAAGGCTCTGCCAGGCATGATATCTGAGCACACAGTAAAGGTATCTCTGAGCACAGTTGGGTATGGCCCAAAAGAAAAAAAAAAAGTCGATCTGGGTAGCCAGGGATGTAGGCCAGTATTAGAGTGTTAAAGTGTGTGCTTTGCATATACAAGTCCTAGGTTCAATCTCTAGCACCACTGAAAGGAAAAAAATTTTTTAAAAAGGAAAGAGAATTAGAACAGTCAGGAACTATGACTATTTGTATCAGTGCCTCCATGTAGAATGATCAGATATTTAGGTTCTGTGCAATAAATATTGGTTTTATAAATAAAGAATACTTCACATGGTATTTTTGCAATTAACATAACATCTGCATTTGTTTAAAGACAGATTTCAGTTTTCTGTGAAAGTTTGAAAGTGAGTAGATTTGCTCATTTTAACAGGATGTCCACTATAAATTAAATCAAAGGTAACAACCTCTGTAAACCCTTGTAAACTCTTGAAAGTTTATAGTGACCAAATGTCTTAGTTTGTCCTGCTTATGACTAAAATCCCGGTGTAAAAAATAATCATGCCTTTCAAAAATGACTCAGCTTAAGAAATAAAGTATACAGTCCATCTAGAAAACTATCAAAACCAAAAAATAAATCTTTTAAAAGGTATTTCAGGGAATCAGTGATAAAATATTGTTTGTCAAAAGCCCAACCACGAAAAACTTTGCAACTCAGTGCTCTAATAAAATAAAATTTGGAAAAAATTTAAATAAAATAAAATTAATAGTCTACCCTAAAATGTTTGTTTTAAAACAATCTGAAACTAAGATGTAAGATGTGTTTTGCACATATAGAGGTATTATCAGAATGGCAACCAGAAAACCTTGGACTCTCAAATTGGAAAGCCAAGCCTAATGGTGCAATCGGGATTTAGTACCTCACCTTTTCATCACTTGTATTCCAAAAAGATCTCTTTGAAACACAATGAATTTCAATGAAGCATAATATTTTTAGATGGATTTTATAAAACAGTAACACTGGGGAATTTATGGAAAGATCCACATAATGAATAAAGAAAAAATATATAAAATTAATGGGGGTATGGTGCACCTTGATGATGCCTTCAGACTTTCAGACACTAGGAAATTGCTGCTGTGCCTTTGACCAGACCCCAACAACTTGGGGCTAAGTTTACCAAGAATTAAACGGCTAAAAGTTAGGTAGGTGGGAGACATACCCACAAACCACCTCTGGCTCAGCTATATCACTTGATCACTTGACATCCCATTACTCATTGATTTGCTCTAGCGGGTACCAGTAACATCTCCATTCGTCCCTGTCGTGTGCTAGTGTAGCAAAATGGCATCTGCTCACTCCAGGAACATGAAGAGTCTCAAATCATTCATTCAGGGTCTTGACAAAGAGAAGAAGTCTGACTATCTCATAGGTGGGTGGCTGAGCGGTCTTTTTGACGTCCCATGGAATCCAGTCTAGCAGTCGTCTTCAAATTGCATTATGTCTCTGGGCCATCTGATTTTTGATGCCTTGGCAAACGAGAGAGTGTCCCTGATTCTTGATCATCAATGGAGGTCAGAATTCCCGATTCCTTCTCTCACTTGAGTAAAGCGTGATACTCCAAGCATAGCTCTTTCGATTCCTCTTTGGGAGACCTGAATAGCTTTCTCCTGTTTTTGTAGGGCCCAGGTCTCTGAGGCATATGTTAGTGCAGAAAGACTAGTGGAATCGAAAAGATGTGCCTGGAGCTGGAGGGTCTTCATCCTCTTAGCTATTTCTTTCTTTTTTTGGGGGGGTCACACCCAGCGATGCTCAGGGGTTACTCCTGGCTTTGCACTCAGGAATTACTCCTGGCGGTGCTTGGGGGACCATATGAGATGCCGGGGATCGAACCCGGGTCGGCCGCATGCAAGGCAAACGCCCTACCCGCTGTGCTATCGCTCCAGCCCCTCTCTTAGCTATTTCTTTGACGCTCACAAAGGTGTTCCACGCCGCTCTCTTCCTCCTGCATAGTTCAAGTGCCATGTCGTTCGTCATGTTGAGTTCTCAACCTAGGTACACATAACTGCTGCATTTGGAGATGTTCGTTCCATTGAGAGTAAATGGAATGTCAGGAACTAGTCCATTTTTCATGAACATTGTTTTTGTGATATTCAGCTGTAGTCTGACCTTTCCACACTCATGGTCAAAGTTGGCCAGCATTCATGCCACTTGGTGGATGTTTGGTGTCATTAGAGCAGTGTCATCAGCGAAGCAGAGGTGGTATAGTTGCCAACTATCTATCTTCAATCCCATTCCTTCCCATTCCAGTTGTCACATGACGTTCTCATTCTTGTAGGTGACACTGAAGAGTTTTGGTGAAATGGTATCGCCCTCCCAAACCCCTGTCTTTTTTAAAAAAAAATTTATTTTATTGAATCACCATGTGGAAAGTTACAAAGTTCTCAGGCTTATGTCTCAGTTATACAACAAACCCCTTTCTTA
Source organism: Sorex araneus (assembly GCF_027595985.1). Lineage (NCBI taxonomy): Eukaryota > Metazoa > Chordata > Mammalia > Eulipotyphla > Soricidae > Sorex > Sorex araneus. Next base: position 31,969,718 of record NC_073307.1, on the reverse strand, counting down.
ACGTCAATGATCACTTCCTTATAGAATGGTGAGATCCTGATGGTGAAGCCATAATACAGCTCACAGAGGATCCTGATGTACTGAGTTTGAACGCCCTGTTTGGCTAGGGCTTTGGTGACCACTTCAGTCTCAACAGAATCGAACGTTATACAGAGTGGCAACTTGAACTCCCGAGAAACCTCAATGAGCTTGATCACTGTGTGGATAAAGTCGATCGTGCTGAATCCTTTTCAGAACCTGGCTTGCTCACATGATTATCCTTCATCTAGTGTTCTGCCAATTCTATTCAGGATGACCCAAGTGAACAGCTTGTAGATGATGGACAATAGGCAGATCGGATGATAGTTGCCAATGTCATGGATGTCTCCCTTCTGTACAACAGAAAGGTCCTGCTGGTTTTCCACTGGGATGGAACCTTGCATTCAGACAGGAAGTGTGTGTAGAGCCGAGCCAGTGTATTGATGAGTACTGATAGTAGATTCTTCAGTTGTTCAGGTCTGACCTTGTCTGGGCCGGGTGCTGTTTGCTTCTTTACCGATGAAATGGAGTGTCGTATTTCAAAAGGGAGAACGTTGGAAATGGCATATCCATCCTGCGGAATTTGGTGTGTGGGCAGGTGGACGTGGCTATCAAGGAGATCCAAGTAGAAGTCATGGATAATCTTCTCCATTGCCCTTCTGAAAGATGTGATAGATCCATCAGGACGTCGGAGGGTAGTCATCTTGGCCTTGTAGTTGGCAAAGAACAGGTGGGTGTTGCAAATACTTTTCCCGGCTTCTGCCACATTGGCCAGCAATGCTGCTCTTCTCTCTTTGAGGTCTTCCTTTATTGTTTCTCTGCACTTCTTTGCGAGCTTGAATGTTAGCTTGGGATTGCCTGAGGCTCGTGCCAAGCTATGTTGGCAAATGAACTCAACAGTTTCCAAAGATGGGAGTCTTTCTGTGGCTTTCTCTCTCTGTGTGTTTCTTGCACAATCATGCAGGTGCTGAACCAGTCGATCGTATTCCTCGTCGATGTTGTCAAGAATGGCATCTTCCCATGTTGCTGCAATAGTGCCAAAGATCTTCCAGTTGGTGGTCGTTCTGAGAGTTCTCTTCTTAAACTTTGCAGCCCTTTCTCCACACTTTGTGAAGTAGAATTTTGCATGAAGGAGATGGTGGCCTGATCCCATTTGGAATTTTGGGACAACAGCGACATCGGACAGGCAAAACCATCCATTGAATATGATGTGGTCAATTTCATTGTGGAACTGGAACTGTCCACTGGGAGATTTCCATGTCCAAGGTTTAGATTTGGCCTTCTGGAACTGTGAGTTGCCATGGATGGTCTTGGTTGACATGATGAACTCAAACAGTCTCTCACCATGTTCATTTCATTCTAGGCCATGGGTCCCAATGTGGAGTTCTTTGATCGATGTTCTCGGTCTTATCTTGGCATTAAAATCACCAATAAATATCTTGTAGTAGGTGTGGTCTTCTTTATAGAACTTCTTCAGCTCTAGGTATAACTTCTCGATTTCTTCTTCATGGTAGTTGAATGTTGGTGCATATACAATGAAGATAGAAACTGCTGGCAATGAGACATATCTATTCAAGCGTAATCATCCGATTTGGGTTGTTCGGCATTTGAATGAATCAATGCTCATGACCAAGTTCATGTTGATGAGGACACTGACACCACCAACACCTCTATTGTTGCATGTTCCAAGGAACAGTTCTTCTCCAGTATTAAAAGTGGCATGATGTGGTCAATGCCTTCTCATCTCGGTCAGACAAATGATGCCATACCTGATCTTCTGTGCTTGCACCATCAGGTCCTCGAAGGATGCTTCCAATGCCAGTGTACATGTGTTGAAAGCACAGACAATCATTTTAGTCCTTCTTCATTTCAGCAGCCTAGTTCGTCCCTGAGATTTTATCAGCCTCTCCTTGCTCATCCTTAATGCTGCCATATTGGAGGCTCTTTCTGGGTCAGGGGAATGAGGCCCATTACTGTTACTGGTTTTGGCATACCAAGTACGCCACGGGTAGCTTGCCAGGCTCTGCCATGTGGGTGGGACATTTGGGCTGAGCCTCACACATGGATGAAGTCCCAGGGAGCCCGTAATGCAGAACTTTGTGACCTTGGACTCTGGGCTCAATGAGACCTGGGAGCAGAGATCCTTTGCCTAACCCCCCCACCCCAATCTCTGGCAACATAGGACTCACACCCATAAGACACTTCCTGCCAGTGCCAGATAATCTTTTCATTGGCAGACCTCCACTACCCAACAGCCACCTCGCTCCTCCAGGCCGTGTTCCAGACCATGCGGCCACAAAGTGGCCATGAGACACATCATAAGACACTTCCTATCCATTTTCAATAATTACCACACCATACTTGATGAGTTTCAAATATGGTGTGAACCATATGGTTCACTGCCTCATTGTGGCATGGGGTGGCAACGGTGCCAACCTGCGAAGAGTGAACCAACAGGTGCTGCAGATTATTACAACATGCCAGTAGACCAAAAGCTTGCATTTGGTAGACTAGGAACACCTGTAAGGGCTATTGGAGGCCACCCTAAAAGCCTCCATCCCTCTCGGAAAGCCCAGCAAGCTACCAAGAGTATCCCACCAGGCTCAGCTATATAAGCTCATTTATTGACCTTATTACAGAAACCCATAAATCTCAAAAGAGATCAAAAGATGCAGTTAGGGCCTTATAGTGCAGAGGTAGTTGGAAACCCATGACTGAAAGCCCCAGACTCGCTTGGATTAGGACTCGGCCTCCTCTCCCCAGATGCCCAGTTTTCCAGTAGCTTGGCAGTCACACCCACAAACTGCCCCAGGCGCCATGTAATCTCATCAATGGCCAAGACCCAGAGACTAAACTAAAGCTTCCAGAAGAGAGCACCACAGAATGCCCTGACCCTGTGCCAGGCTGTCTTCACTGGGGCACCTCAGAGGGGGGCAGGTTGAGTTTCCCTCCCTGCCCCAAGCAGAACCCCAACAGCCAAAAACCTCCAGAATCCTATCATTGCCATACCACACTCCTCATGCTCAGACAAGCCTCACCCAAGACAGGATGAACCTCACCATAGAGAGGGCAGGAGAACCCAGATATGTGGGAACCCATGACTGAGATCTCCAAGCCTGGTTGAATCGGGACTGGACCTTCTCCGCCCACATCCCCAGTTTTTCAGTAGCTTGGCAGTCACACCCACAAACTGCTCCTGGCACCATGTAATCTTATCAATGACCAAGACCCAGAGATTATAAATTAAAGTTCCTGGAAGAGAATGACACAGAAATATAGGACATTATACTTTATCCATAACAAGCAATACAAAACAAATCTTCCAGCATTGCCTTTTCGGTAGGTTTGAGTGGTGGTGAGACTGGTGTTGAAATATCGAATGTAACCACCAAAGTAGAGAGAGAGTACGTGGGAAATTGTCTGCCACACAAGAGGGGAAGGGGTGGAACTGGGGAGGGGGAATTACTGGGGATTTTGGTGGTGGAAAGTGTGCACTGGTGAAGGGATGGGTGTTTGATGATTATATGACCAAAGCACAAACATGAAAGATTTGTAGCTGTATCTCACAGTGAATCAAAAAAGGGGGAAAAATAAAAATAAAGTTAATACTCAGAACAGAATTTTTAAGAAAGTAGGGGCTGGAGCGATAGCACAGCGGGTAGGGCATTTGCCTTGCATGCAGCTGAGCCGGGTTTGATTCTCAGCATCCCATATGGTCCCATGAGCACTGCCAGGAGTAATTCCTGAGTGTAGAGCCAGGAGTAACCCCTGTAGATTGCCAGGTGTGACCCAAAAAGGAAAAAAAATGTAATGTGGAGTTCATTCCCAATTCAATCAGCTTAATCAAACTCCTACATTATTAAGAAAAAAATAAAATTAAATGATGGGGTTCGACTGGTTAGGATGCTTGCCTTCATGTGGGCAGCCTGGGTTTGATACCTGGCATGACAAATGGTCCTCCGAGCCCAAAAGGTGCAATCTCTGAGTACACAATCAAGAGTAAACTCCAATCAGAGTCATCTTTGAAGATAGATGTAGCTTCAGTGTTGTGGAGGGTTTTGTCGACCTTGTCTTCAATGTACCGTATGGATTCTGGTCTGATGTTGAAGTCTTTAATCCATTTTGATCTGACTTTTTTGCATGATGTTAAGTATAGGTCCGAGCCCATTTTTTTGCATGTAGCTGTCCAGTGTTGCCAGCACCATTTGTTGAAGAAATTCTACTTCACACTTCTTGCTCCCTTATAAAAAGGTTAGATGATCATATATTTAAGGGTGTGTTTAAGGATATTCTACCCTGTTCCATTTGTCTACTGCTCTGCCTTTGTTCCAGTACCATGCAGTTTTAATTATTACCTCTTTGTAGTAGAGTTTGAGGCTGGGGAAGGTGATGCCTCTTATCTTCTTTTTCCCCAAAATTGCTTTAGCTATTCTTGGAGGTTTGTTGTTTGATATGAATTTCAGGAGTGTTAGGTCCACTTCCTTGAAGAATGTCATGGATATCCTTTTTTTTTTTTTTTTTTTGCTTTTTTGGGTCACAACCCAGCGATGCTCAGGAGTTACTCCTGGCTTTACACTCAGGAATTACTCCTGGCGGTGCTTGGGGGACCATATGGGATGCTGGGGATCGAACCCGGGTCGGCCGCGTGCAAGGCAAACGCCCTACCCGCTGTGCTATCGCTCTGGCCCCTGGATATCCTTATAGGGATCACATGGAATCTGTATAATGCTTTGGGGAGTATTGCCATTTTGACAATGTTAATTCTCACAATCCATGAGCAGGGGATATCTTTCCATTTCCTCATGTCCTCTTTTATTTCATGAAGTAACGTTTTGTAATTTTCTCTGTACAGGTTCTTCACCTCCTTAGTTAAGGTGATTTTGAGGTACTTGATTTTCTGAGGCATGATTGTGAACAGGATTGCTTTTTTCATATCACTTTCTTCTCTCTCATTATTTGCGTATAGAAAAGCCATTGATTTTATAGCGTGTGACTTTAATATACAAGTCTATTGTTGTGAGGAGTTTCTTGGTAGAGTCTTTGGGGTTCTCTCTATATAGTATCATATCTTCTGTGAATAGTGAGAGCTTGATTTTTTCCTTTCCTATCTGGATGCCCTTGCCTAATCGCTATTGCAAGTACTTCCAGTACTATATTGAACAGAAGTGGTGAGAGTGGGCATCCTTGTCTTGTCCCTGATCTTAGAGGGAAGGCCCTTAGTTTTTCCCCATTGAGGATAATGCTTGCTATAGGCTTGTGGTAGATGGATTTGACTATATTGAGGAAGTTACCTTTTATATCCATTTTGGTGAGAGTTTTTATCATGAATGGGTGCTGAATCTTGTCAAATGCTTTCTCTGCATCTATTGATATGATCATATGGTTTTTATCTTTTCTTTTGTTGATATGGTGGATTATGTTGATTGACTTCCGAATGTTGAACTATCCTTGCAATCTGGAATGAATCCCATTTGGTCGTAGTGTATGGTCTTTTTGATGAGTTGTTGGATTCTATTTGCTAACATTTTGTTGAGGATCTTTGCATCTGTATTCATCAGAGATATCAGTCTGTAGTTTTCTTTTTTTTTTTTTTTTGTGGTGTCTCTGTTTGCTTTGGTATTAGGGTAATATGTGCCTCATAGAAACTGGGAGTGTTTCTGTTTCCTCGATTTCCTAAAAAAAAAACTGGTAATAGGTCCTCTTTAAATGTTTGGAAGAATTCACTAGTGAATCCATCTGGTCTTGGACTTTTGTTTCTGGGGAAACTTTTGATTACAGTTTCAGTTTCCTTGATAGTAATGTGTCTATTCAGGTATTTAACAGAGATAAACAAATGGGACTACCTTAAACTGAGAAGCTTCTGCACCTCAAAAGATACAATGACCAGAATACAAAGACAGTCTACAGAATGGGAAAGGATATTCACCCAATACCCATCTGATAAGGGGTTGATATCAAGGATTTACAAGGCACTGGTTGAACTCCACAAGAAGAAAACATCCAACCCATCAGAAAATGGGGCAATGAAATACAAATGACTAAAAGACACATGAGAAAATGCTCATCAATAATCATCAGGGAGATGCAGATCAAAACAACAATGAGATACCATCTCACACCACAGAGACTGGCCCACATCCAAAAGAACAAAAGTGACTGTGTTGTCGAGGATGTGGGGAGAAAGGGACTCTCCTTCACTGCTGGTGGGAATGCCAACTGGTTCAGCCCTTTTGGAAAACAGTATGGATAATTCTCAAAAAATTAGAAATTGAACTCCCATTTGACCCAGCAATACCACTTCTGGGAATATATCCTGAAGATGCAAAAAAGTATAGTAAAAGTGACATCTGCACCTATATGTTCACTGCAGCACTGTTTACAATAGCCAGAATCTGGAAAAAACCCTCGTGCCTGAGAACAGATGACTGGTTAAAGAAACTTTGGTACATCTACACAATGAAATACTATGCAGCTGTTAGAAAAGATGAAGTCAGAAATTTGCATATAGGTGGACCAACATGGAAAGTATCATGTTAAGTGAAATGAGTCAGAAAGAGAGAGACAGACATAGAAAGATTGCACTCATTTGTGGAATATAAAGTAACAGAATGGGAGACTAAAACACAAGAATAGTAGAGATAAGTACCAGGAGGATTAGTCCACATATTGGAAGCTGGCCTCACATGCTGGGGGAAAAAGCAGCTCAGACACAGAAGGGATCACCAAGCAAAGGGTGCCAGGTGGGCCCGCTAGGGATGGAAGATACGGGCTGAAAATAAGACTATAGATTGAACATGATGCCTACTTAATAACTCTATCTCAATCCACAGCACCCAAAAGGAGAGAGAGAGCAAAAGGGAATGCCCTTCCACAGAGGCAGGTTGGGGTGGAGGGGACTGGATGGGGGTGGTGGGAGGGATGCTGAGACCATTGGTGGTGGAAATTGGGCACTGGTGGAGGGATGGGTAATCAATCACTATATGACTGAAACGCAAGCATGAAAGTTTGTAAGTCTGTAACTTTATATCATGGTGATTCACTGAGAAAAAATTAAAAAAAAAAGAATAAACTCCAAGCACCACTAGGTACAGTCCAATAAAAAACAAACAAAACAACAACAAAAAACTTAAATGACAAAAAAGCTGAAAAGAACCTAAAAGACATTCCAAACATGGCATGTTCTATGAGAAAGCTAGTCACTGTCTACCATAAATGCTGAGAAAAATTCCTCAAAACCAAATAATAGCCAAAAGATACTCTGGTATTAACAATCAAAAAAAGGGGGGGGGATGGAGTGATAGCATAGCGGGTAAGGCATTTGCCTTACACGCGGCCCACCCGGGTTCAAATCCCAACATCCCATATGGTCCCCTGAGCACTGCCAGGAGTAATTCCTGAGTGCAGAGCCAGGAGTAACCCCTGAGCATCGCCAGGTGTGACCCAAAAACCAAAAAAAAACCCAAAAGACAAAAAAACAATCATCATCATCATCATCATCATCATCATCATCATCATCATCCCATTGATTGTTGAATTTCTCGAGTGGTTTCAGTAACGTCTCCACTTGTCCTAGCCCTGAGATTTTAGAAGCCTCTCTTTACTCATCCTTCCCAATGATGCCAAGATGGAGGCTCTTTTAGAGTCAGGGGAATGAGACCCAGCATTGTTACTGTTTTTTGCATATGAATAAACCATGGGAAGTTTGCAAGGCTCTTTCATGTGGGCAGGAAGCTCTCAGTAACTACCCAGGTTCTTCCAGAGGGAACCGAGGCTATAAGATGTCACAGAGAGTCTCTTGCCCGCACTCCTGGCTGCCTTCCCTGGGGCACCCTGGAGGGGGTGGGCTCCAGCTTCCCTCCCTGCCCCGAGCAGAGCTCCTGTGGCTAAAAGACCTCTGGAGGCTAGCCACAGCTATGCTCAAGGCCCCTCTCCACACATTCAAACGAGCCTCACGCATGAAGGTACCCGCAGAGGAACTCAGGTGTGTGGGACCCAGGGCTGAGACTTCCAAACCTGCTTGGATCGGGTCTGGGCCTCTTCCACCCATATTTCCCATTTTCCAGTAGCTAGGTGGTCACACCCAGAGACTGCCCCCGGCACCGTGTAATCTCACCAATGGCCAACATCCAGAGACTTAAAACCAAGCTCCCAGAAGAGAGTGACGCAGATAGTCTCTTGCCCACACATCTGGCTGTCTTCCCCAGGGCCCCTCAGAGGAGGTGGGCTCCAGCTTTCCTCCCCACCCTGAGTAGCGCTCCCGTGACAGAAGACCTCTGGTATTAACAATAGAGGAAAATAATAAATAAGACTCTATAAAACTCTAAATGTTGAGTTAGTTTTCTTATTTTCCTTTTATGTACAAAGTCAGAATGGATAGAGTTCAGTGTTTATATTTATGTGGAGAAGTGCATTGAATCACTTTTGTAAGTAATCGTATGTCTGGGCAGCATATATCTATATTTACACAATTAAATGTCATAAAGTTAATAAATTACACATATATAACATATAACATACAACATTTCATTGCTTATGGAGAAAATTAGGTCCTCATATTCATAAACAGTAAATATTTCTTTATAGAGTTTTAGGGGGCTCAAAGGTAAAACTATAGATTTAATCTCATCTCTCATCTCAATGAAAATTGAAAGGGGTGGATGATGCCAATTATGAAATACTTCTATTGTTAGCTCTTCAGGAGTGAGGTGTCACTTTTTAAAGCTGGTTTCACTGATACAATTTATGTTATAATTTGAGCATACAATTTATGTTATAATTTCTCTGAGATTTGGTCAGCGATTTCCCAGATTTGAAACTAAAGTGGGTTCTTTGCAAAACTGTATTCTCAAGTCCTTACTCACTGTATCAAGTTCTGATTTTGGAAATCAAAAACTCTTAGTGAGGACATCTAGACTGATGTACTTAGGTGAACTGGATCCTTGTAAGAACTGTTTTGAGTAATACTTAACATAGAATGAATCATTTCATTAATAGCCAGGCAAAAGAGCTTGTAGGATTTCACTCTACTCACCACCACTCCCTAGTCCTGTGAATTGGTTGGGTTGTTTAAAAGTTGTGAAATCCATTTGCAAGAACTAAACAAACTCACACAAAGGATATGTTAAACATCCCGTCAGGTATGAAAAATAACTCTTGTATTATAGAACACAAGACAAAAAGAATAATTGTGAACTAATCCAAGTAAACCGGACATGCTGTCATAACCAATTGAAACTTAAACACAAGGATCTGGCAATCTGAATCAGGAAAGAAAACAAGGAAAATTTCCCCTCAACCAATATTTAAGCAGAGTGCTAGTCCTGCTGGATGCATGTGAAAGAATACAAGTTAGACCTCCTTGTTGTATTTATCTTCATGTTTAATTCTGACTATGTTAAGGCTTCTTCTGTGGTGTGGGCAAGACACTCAATCATTCAACGGATACATTCCCTGAGCCAGTACAGTATACCCTACATAATGTATTCAGTGCCTTTATTGTATATAAGCTTAACAACAATAAATCCCCTTGCTTGTCTTGATTTAGCAAAATATAAGCATAGCACAGCGGTAGGGCATTGGTCTTTCACGCAGTTGACCTATGTTCGATTCCTCCACCCCTCTCGGAGAGCCCAGCAAGCTACTGAGAGTATTGCGCCCGCACGGCAGAACCTGGCAAGCTACCCATGGCATATTGGATATGCCAAAAACAGTAACAATAAGTTACTGTTATTGACTATTGAGAGAAGTTACTGGTGCCCGCTCGAACAGATCAATGAGCAACGAGATGACAGTGACAGTGACAACCCAGTTTTAGATCATGTTTAATTAATTATTAAATATGTTACCAGTAGCAACCTAGATCCTTGATTTTCAAGTTTATGATTAGTATATCAACTCCTGTGGAGAACCAAATGAGTTTTATAAAGCTATAAGTGATGACAAATATTAGGAAGTTATTTTCTTTCAGAAGAATATGTTAGGCTCTTAAACCCCCATAAACATGCCAAAGAAGTTTCATGACTTTCCCCAAAGAAAAGTATAATGTACAAAATGGGCATATTTTATGTATAATACTACCCCTGGCCCCTTGAAAATGATGGGTGCAAGGGAAAGCCAGGCATCATGTGTAACATGATCAGAAAGGAATCAGATCTTGAGCCGGGAGCTTGTGTCTTATCATGTGAGAAGCCTGGGAGAAGCCAATGCTCTGCGTCTCTGGCAGAGATGAGAAAAGAAATCTGGAATATGAGCTAGTCTAGACTTCTGGGGAATTCTCAAGGTTTGTTTCTCACATGTTCTTTCAGCTCTAATAAATCCCCTTTCTCATGAAAAGTAATTTGGGTTGGTTTCTGTTGCCAATGCAAGGGCTTACCCATAGAAAAGGTAGCAGACACTTACTTGCATATTGTCTGCTCTTGGATTAATGCTAGATTTCTAAATGTTTTGGTCTGGGAAAGTGGCCAGAATAATTTCTCTGGCTTTAGAAAGTAACGATGGATGCTGGCAGGGTGGTGGTGGCAAGCAGGTTCTGAACCTGAAGTTTTATTGCCAGATCTGAATCCAAGTCCCCAAAGTTATGACATTATGACCTTTAAGCCACAAATAAGATATTGGAGGAAGACTGAGGCTGGGAGCAACAGTGCAGCAGGTAGGACACTTGCCTTACACATGACAGACCTGGGTTGGATCCCTGGAAGTTCGTATGATCCTCCAAACACTCCAGGAGTGATTCCTGAGTGCAGAGCCCAAAATAAGCCCTGAGAACCATCAGGTGTTGCCTCAAAACAAACAACAACAACAAAATAATTCAAGACAGAAAGAAAGAGGATATTAATCTTGGCATGGAATTTACTTGGGTGGGGATGGGGCGGAGTCAAACCCTATGGTGCTAAGAGCTTACTGCCAGCTCTGTGCCCAGGAGTCACAACACCCTGTGGTGCTCAAGTGACAATATGTGCTGCTGGGGATAGAACTGGGGTGAGCCTCAGACAAGGCAAATACCTTGTAATATCTCTCTGACCTACTACTTTTTTTTTTTCACTTTGAGTCACTGTCACTGTCACTGTCATCCCGTTGCTCATCGATTTGTTCGAGCGGGCACCAGTAACTGTCTCTCATTGAGAGACTTATTGTTACTGTTTTTGGCATATCCAATAGGCACAGGTAGCTTGCCAGGCTCTGCCGCACAGGCTTGATACTCTCTGTAGCTTGCCGGGCTCTCCGAGAGGGGCGGAGGAATCAAACTCGGGTCTGCCGCGTGAAAGGCGAAAGCCCAACCGCTGTGTTATCGCCCCAGCCCCACTTTGAGTCATCCCTACTTAATCTTTTCAGAAGTGGTTTCCAACTATAAAGCAGAAGTCTTAGATTGTACAGTTTTATTCATTTTTTTAAAGCATCTATTACATTTATTTATTTTTAATTTATTCTTTTATTGAATCATGTGGAAAGTTACAGAGCTCTCAGGTTTAAATCTCAGTTATACAATGCTCAAATACCCATCCCTTCACCAGTGCACATATTCCACCACCAAGAATCACAGTATACCTCCCCCCACCCCCCGCCTCCCCAGCCCCCCGCCCTACTTGTGTAACTGATAAATTTAACTTTATTTTCACTTTACTTTGAATATTCAATATTTATTATTTATTATTATTATGTATTATTATTATTCAATATTCAATATTTATTCAATATTTCAAAAAAAAACTCACTATTGTTGTTTGGAGTTTCTCCCCCCTAAAGTCGGACCTGCTGAAAAGGAAGCATTTGATAATTTGTTTTCCATTGCTGAGAATGAAGAGAATGAGGTCTAGCGGCCACACTAGTGGCTGCATGGTTTTGGATTTCTGCATTTTAGTATTTTAGTAACTAAGTCCAGAGAAATATCTGCCAGAAATTGCATTATTGCAAGCTTGTGATTGTACCGTTTTAAAATTCTTGAAGCTCTCATTAAAAATTAAAGAAAATTGATAATTGTTGTGCAAAGGTGATTAAAGAGATTTCTATGAAAATAGTCAATTGAGACTTTTTAATCAACAATATTTATAATAGCAATAATAACTAAAACACATTCATTGCTATATGGCAGGCACTGTTCTACATACACTGCATATGTTAACTCAATTCTCACATCAACTGTATAAGATAGACACAATTATTATCCCCAATTTATAGTTGAAGACACAGGGACATCAAGTAACTAGTCCAAGAATATACAATTAAGATGTCAGAAAGAACCACAGGAAGGCAATTAGCATCCAAAATCCAAGCCCTGAGCCCTGAACTTTCTACATATCTATTAAAGGCATCTACTTCTCTGCTCTATGCAAAATAAATTTCAGAAAGTACTCATTAAATCTAGCAGATGAATAAGATGACCTTGTGAGGCAATGCTAACAATGAAGTGATTCATTTCCTCCGCCCCTCCCCCTGCCAAATCAAGGTGGCAGTAGTGGAATCACCTATGCAATAAGATAGTTTCTCTTGTGGGATATTTTGCTGCTGTGCCATCAAATGCATATTCCTTTTAGTTGTGCTCAACTAAAGTTCTTGGAGCATTGCGTGCAAGGGCTAAGTGACTTTCATTAAAGATGGGAAAATCCTAGTGCAATTAGCTTGAAAAGTGGATCAGACTAAGTAGACAGACTCAACAAGTGATCTTAGCTCATGCTAATGGGTCAAATTGCAAACAAAAAAGAGCAGAAAAAAAAGGAATACAGCCAACCAAAAATATTTATGTTTCCTTCCTTCCCTATTTGTAAAACGGAGACACTGTTTCCTATCTCATCCATCTCATATAAACGTAGCCCTTTCACCTGCCTCTGTAGGCACCGGTGTTGGGATGGGTTCTCGAACATTGTATGAGGGAAACACAAGTGCAAAAATGTATAAATCTGTAACTGTACCCTCATGGTGATTCACTAATTAAAAAATAAATTAAGTATTTTTAAAAAGGTATAGTCTGCTACATTATAAATTACACATATTATAAGAGTACTCTGGTTCAACCCACAACAATCCCTTCTGGTTTCTGGTCAAATAATTATTCCTTTTGTAAATTTAACTACGTAATATATTTTAATCAGTATTTTTGCCTCATTTTCTTATGCCTTTTTGTATTAATCCTTTTCATGTAAATGTTTTATCTGCTGCATTTGTTCTGAAAAGATAGCCTGGGAGGCATATAATTTTTTTAAACGGAGACCAACCAAATTTTCTTCCATATATTTAGGTATGTAAAGGTTATTAAGCAGTACAGCTGTAAATAATTACTAGTTATTGATTACATTAGAATAAAGTTGTATGCAAGACAGGTGATAAATCAAAATGGAATTTCAGGTAATAAAATAATCTTACTTTTTAAAAAAAATGTAGCCCTTTCAATCATGACTTTTTGGTATAGACAGAGTTGGCAGAAATAACTCTATAACTAAAGTTTATCATTTAGACAATATCTTATTATAAGATTCATTGAAGGATGAATATTAAATTAACTGGAATTTAGATCAGAAAAAAATTTTGATAAGTAACCTCCCTATTCCTTTAAACAAAAATCAGATTTTCCTATATTAGCTTTCTGTAAAGAATTATGTTGCTAGCGTCAAATTCAGTGGCTTAATAAACCACTCCCTCACTGGAATGTTGAGATCAAGTTTATTAATCCATACCAGTGGGGCTTATCTAGCAGTGGAAAAGACCATTGTAATTATTATTTACTGCTTGGTTTTACAGAACAGATGAAATTCAGCAACTTGCACTTTTATTGTCTAGTGGCTTCAAAGAATCAAGGAACAAAATGGCTTAAAGTTTCTTTCAAACTCAAATCATGACAATCGCCAGGCAATTGGAAAATTTGGATTATAAGGACTACCAATAGCTCTCATGTGATCAGAACAATAGCTGTGGAAAAAAACTATTAGATCACTGCATCTACTGATCCCCCTGCCAGTTCTACAGAAGCAATTAGAGCCTCCCTTGCTACTGTGTTGCTTGCTGAGGGCAGAGGGACTGCATTAACTCCTTGTGGTATTGACAGTCCGTTGTGGTGTACAGAGCACCGGCTTTCTAGCCTGTCCACCTCATCCACAGAAGATGATGAACCTTGGGAAGTACACACAGCGGAATCCTAAACTGAGCTCTTTGATATATTCAAATTTATGGATCTGAAACAGGACATTCTGGGACTTTTATTTTGCAGATCTTTCTGCCTATAGAACTGCAGCTGCAGAAGCAACACCTTGCTAAACCCTAAGAAGCAAGAAGCGTTCAGCAAGAAGGGAGAGTTTGCTGAACTCCGTGGGCAGAAGAGCCACGCTAGTCTGAGCTCAGACTCTGTCTCTCCATCTGCAGCAGTACTCAGAGACATATCCTCTCTAACTTGATGACTTTTGAATTATTTGCATAGTGAATCCAACACAATCAAAGGGAAATACACCCTCTTTAAAGAGACTGTATTAGAAGTTTCCAGAGTCTCTACTGTGGAGATAACTCTTGTTAAAAAAAGAGGTTGTACAAACCAGAAAAGTAAGGGTTTGGTAAGATCAAATGGGGAATGGGAATATAACTTTTTGTCATTTCTGACAGTATATGTAGATAAAATTCATCAACATACTAGAGTTGGAAATAAATTTCTGATCTTGGGCCCCAAATTAAATGTCTTCAGAAGTATTTCATTTCAAACACTGTGGAAATCTACAGCAGGGATCTTTGGGTTGTATTTTGAATTTATAGATAGCTTACTTTGACCAGCACAGACTATACACTCCTTGAAGACTGACATTAGGCCACTCATAATGGGCCTCACACCCATTTGGAACAATGCCTACAGCTATTACTGTTGCAAGCCTCTAAATGACCCTAAGGATGGCTGCCTCTTCATATTCATACACTGGAATAATTATCTCCCATGTCACTTTGAAGTTGGCTTGTACAAACAACAGAATAATAAATCAGAAGTAATAGGATATCCAATATGAAATTAAATTATTTTAAAACTGTGCTTTCCTTCCCCCCACCTTCTTACTTGCTTTCATCCCCCAATCTCCTGCCTCTGCCTTCTCTCAGTGGTAAAGCAATGTGTCATATTTGAGCAGTCTTTTATAGAACTCCTACATGATCAGGACCCATCACTTTGCCTGCAATCAGTGAGGAACTAAAATTCGCCAACATCCATATAGTGAGCTTGGAAATAGACTCAATAATTCAATCTAACAACCACAAGACTATAAAGTCATAGACTAATATATCCTCAAGAAAGACCCTGAGTCAGAATCACCAAGAAAAACTGCTCTTGGGTTCCAAAATAAGTTGCTACATTTTAGGGTAACCTGTTATTCTGCAACAGATAACTAATAGCATTAGAGTTTGTTCCCCTTTCTCATTGAAGATTTTGTATAAAACCCTCTAGTATAGGCATGGGATTAAGGGGTGAGAAACTTAGAACATAAATAGCTGATGAAGATTGTAAATAGTTTATTTTTTTCCTGACTCCTGAGCTAAATATTCCAATATACCCATTCTTGCACCAAAACTGTCTTCCTTGGGGTGATTTCATGTTCTTGTCTAGCCTTACTTTTTCCAACCTGTGTTGCACTTATTGGGTTTACTTTAAGTTGGGGTCCCTTCTGCCTAAGTCATATGAAATGCCTCATTACAAGTTCATTCATTCACTCATTTCATTCAACAAATTTCCAATGAGTGCTACTATTGTCAGTTCTAGAGTACTGACAAAACTCATAAAGCTTCTGGACTTGATGCTCTGATCTCTAGCACATTCTCCTAATAAGATGTAGCTTTCAAACTAAGCTATTTGACCTCTCCTACTAAGACAGGTTCTGATTTTCCATCTAAGCTCCCGATTATGGGGAACTACCGAGAGACAGCCTTCTCATAGAAGCCTAAAAGATAGTTGCATAAAAGGCGGCATTTATAACAACCCTTAATAATTACTAGTAGTCATTTAACCCAAAATCAAGAAAACAGTGTAACTAACAATTTGGATGCCTTAAGAGTAAGAATCCGTAGTACTATCTCACTTCTGTCTCTCTGATTTATGTGTCCCATGGCATTTAGCAGTGATTCTTACATCCTCAAAATTTTAACAAACAGTTTCAGTTAATAGATGATGGTCTAGTGACCATTACCTGCTCAAAATTCATCTTAACCCCACTGGCCAATTCACTCAGATAAAAATTGGGTAATAGTATTCAAACTAGTATTTCTATATCTCAGATGATTTTTCCACCTTGGCTCATGGTTATTGGAGCAAAAACTAAATTGGAGGAAAACCCATGTTTCCCAGGTCACTAGTCAGAAAATAAATGTTATCAAACTAATAATCACAAAATATTTCCTGACTCCACCCAAGTCAGTTCCAGTTCCTCCTAAGAAGCAAAATTATTCTCCAGAACTGTTTCTTTCTGTGTTCCACAAACCAGACTTCTCAGAGGCTTCTGATAGTGCTGTCCCAGATACAGACTGATATTTGCCCCTGCTGCAGAAAGCAAAAGTAGCCGTCACCACCAATGTCTAGTAAGGACACAGGGCTTCATTCTAAAAGTGCAGAACTCTGAGTCAAGGTCAGCATCACCTGAGGCTGTTAGATCCTTTTCTCAGAAAGCTACTCAAATGGTTACACATATATATCAAGGATTAGCCTGGATGTTAGAGAATAGTTTCTTTAGGATTGAGCCCATCTTTTCTCTACGGAAATAAAATTTGGTGGGTCTTTTGATTGGATTTTGATTTGGGGCCATGATGGCAGTGCTAAGGGCTTATTCCTGGCTCTGCACTCAGGGATCAGTCTTGGAAGTCTCAGGGAACCATATGGAGTGCCAGGAATTGAACGAAGATCTGTGACATGCAAAGCAAATGCCCTACCCACTGTTATATCACTCTGACCCCTCTGGAAATAAAATTTGACTCAGAAGACTCATGACCACTACATATTCCTTACCTCCTTTTGTGCAAACTTTAGAAATTCATCCATATGTTTCTGAATTCCAAGAAAACTTGGTTCAGACTTAAAGACATTCTAGGAAAATTAATTTGACAGCTAATCTAACTAAATAAAATAGTTATTTGTAAAAGTAACCAGAAAGCCTAAATTGGGAATACAGATACATACATGCATATGTATGCATATGTATATGTGTGTATGTGCACACACACAAATATAATCCAAAACCTAGATTTATCCACCCCACTTGAATTTATTAAGAAAAACAGTTTCTGCCTTCAATATTTTAATTTGTTTGTTAAATTTTCAATCAGAGACCAAAAGCTCATCACCTTATTCGATAGATGTTTTTGTTTTTGTTTTTAGGCCACGTGCATCCATACTCACAGGTTACTAGCCTGACTGTACTCAGTAAATATTCCTGGTGGTGGTTGGGGGACCATATGGGATGTGAGAGATTGAACCCAGATCATCTGCGTGCAAGGCAAGAGCACTCTATTAGTGTATTATCACTCCTGTAGGTTAATTTTTAAATTTGAAATACATAATAAATTCAGGCTGAAATAAACAGGAAATTTTTTTAAAAAAATAACTCTTTGGCTAT
The DNA here is from genome assembly GCF_027595985.1 of Sorex araneus. NCBI lineage: Eukaryota > Metazoa > Chordata > Mammalia > Eulipotyphla > Soricidae > Sorex > Sorex araneus. The sequence continues at coordinate 31,952,139 of NC_073307.1, read as the reverse complement.
AGAGTCTGGATTTTGTTTTTAGTTGTTAGGAATGAAACTACTCATTTGTGTTTAACTATGATCTTTAAAAAAGCATTTCTGTGTTTAGAGACTAGAGAAAGAGTGAGAGAGAGTTAAAATGGTAAACATAGTTAAAACGGTAAACACAAGATACATTCCCAGATTTTTCTTTCATCCTGTTTAATCATTACTTAGGTGTGTTCTATTTGCTCCCTTAAGGTTACATTTTTACTTTAAGATTTTTATCCGTTAAAGAAATTCTGAATAGGATATATTTGAAGATAAAATAAATTCATTAAAATAATTAAAGTGCAAGGCAATGGCTCAAAGGGGTGAAGTCCCAAATTTAATTCCTGGCAGTGCTAGAACTGACCATCAAGCATTGATCTGGGAAGAGCCCTTGAGCACCCCTGGTATAACCCAATAATCCGAAAATTATTAAAGAGTATAATTCAGAGCTATGAAAAACTACATAGGAATAGTTTTAGAATGAAAGCAAATAAGGTATTTCAACCAATATTTTAAAAAATTGAAAATAAGAAATATATTTTGGTCTTAAATTGGCAACAAATGATGTAGATGATTAATTTTGTACTTTCTTTTTCAATAGTTACAAAAAAATAAACATTTTGTAGTGTTATATGGATTTAAAATTTGACTTTAAATAACTATTCCTTATAAACTTAAAATATTTCAAGATTAATGAATATATACATTCATTTCAGATAAAGAAATAATAAATTTATCTATAAAGATTAGAAAAATATAAACAAATATAGAAAAATAATAAATAGAAAATTACAAAACTTTAGGGCTGGAGCAATTGCAGTGAGTAGGGTGTTTGCCTTGCACACGGCAGACCTGGGTTCGATTCCTCCACCCCTCTCGGAGAGACCTGCAAGCTTCCGAGAGTGTCCTACCCTCACAGCAGAGCCTGGCAAGCTACCCGTGGTGTATTCGATATGCCAAAAACAGTAAGAACAAGTCTCACAATGGAGACTGGTGCCTGCTTGAGCAAATCGATGAGCAACGAGGTGACAGTGACAGTGCAAAACTTTATATAAATCATTTCAAAGAGGAAGAAGGGGTAATTTTTGTTTTCTTTGCCCTTTTCTTTGGTCATTACCTGAGCATTTAAAGGAAACAGACTGTGCCTGCCGTCCCACTTCTGCGTTTGTCCCTTTCCTTTGCCCCAACTCTGCAGTAATTAATTTACTTAAAACTAGTTCACTGGATCTCACTCATTCAGGGGTTGACATGTATGTTCAATGAGAGTACCTGCAATGGAACGCACAAGGGGCTAAAGATGACCTCGAAGGTTGCTGTCTTGGGTTTGTATGCAAAGGAGCGCTGCAAGATGGTGTTTGGTGCAGTCACCTTCAAAACGTAACAAGCAATGTGAGACTTCAAACCTTTAAGGATAGACAGTTAAGATCCGAATGGAACAGGGGAGAGCAGTATTCAAAGGTAGCAAATACCTTCTTCAGAACTCTGAGCTTTGTGGTAGAAATCATGTTCTAAAGCACATCCATTTTTATACGACAGCCCAAATAGGTGCTTGGGGTTCAGAATACAGATCGGTAATAGTTCACTGGTCATGTGTCCCTGCCTCCAAACAGGAAGCAAGGAACAGAGTCACTGAATGCTTCTGCACAGAAATATTTGTAAAGGACATTCTCCATAAAATGTGTCAGGATATCAGAACAGAGATATATTGATATTATTTCAGTGGTATTCAGACACTAATAGAAGCCAATTTGCAGTGAGGTGATAAACACAAGAGCCAGTTGTAACAAGTAATGCATTCTTATTCCAAACATCTTTCCTACAAATTGCTGTTAAAAGCATCTCCCTGCATTTTTCTCTTTGTTTTTTGACAGCATGGGAATGATAGAGGGTAATTGCACAGTAACTGCAGAACGCTTCATGTTATTTCATGTAAGCCATTTAGCAACAATGCAAGGTAACCACCTAGGAAATCCTTTTAATTTCAAGATATAATCGCTTGCATTACTCAGCAGCAGTTAACCTTGAAGTAATGGCTCATTCCTAAAGTGTCCATTTGTACCATGTTGTGCTTGCAAGCTTCCAGGACTGGACCGACTTTGGCAGAGTGCTCCTAAAGCTTAAAACTTATCCTGTATTCTGTAGAATGTGACAATGAGATTGTTGATGGTTCAACCTATACTGAAGAATAAACAGAGTACCCTTAATAGTTAATTTGTGGAGATATATATTAATATTAATTATATATAATTAATTATGTATTATATGCACTAAGCAATACATAATTTAGAATTATTGCCTTTCTAATATTTACTCAGAGCAGGAAGGGTGACAGTTATGCATGATTAATAATATACCTGCATTGGGGCCAGAGACCTAGTACAGACTTGCACATGGCTGACCCAGATTCAGTCCCCAGCATCCCATATGGTCCCCAAACTCCATCAAGAATAGTGCAGATTGAGGCTGGAGCAATAGCACAGCAGATAGGGCATTTGCCTTGTATATGGCTGACCCTAGTTTGATTCCCAGCATCTCATATAGTCCGCCAAACACCACCAGGAGTAATTCCTGAGTACAGAGCCAGGAGTAACCCCTGTGCATCGCCAGTTATGACGCAAAAAAAAAAAAAAAAGAATAGTGCAGATAGTTTTCAAGTGCAGAGTCCTTGAGTGCAGAGAGAGGAGTAATGCCTCAGCATCCCATGTACAGTAACTTTGATGTTAAGGGCTCAAGATTCAGTTTCTAAATCCCCATAATGAATGGTATTATAGCTCTAGCTAGTGCTATTTCTAATTTGTTATGGAACAAATACCAACACTTAGTGACTCTTTTCTTTTCTGTGTTCTCTTTAAATTATCTACTATATGAAAGAGTCCCCTATCAGCTGACTTTTAATAGTGAAATAAAGAATGACTTTCAGGATAAACTACCATGGGGGAGAAAGTAGATGATATGAAGCTTACTGTGCAGAAAGGAATCAACTTATCAAGAGCATTATCCAACTACAGCTTGGGAGGCCTGTTGGTTAACTATTTCATAACTCCGTGGGCCACTGTTTCTAAAAGAGAGCTCAATCTTTCACATTTTTTGTCCTGGTGTTCTGAACTATAAGTAGTGAAGAAAGTATAAGTAGTACCTTAAAATAAATATTAGGCAAAAACCAAAAGAGAATAAATAGATGAATCTTTTTTAGAAATGATCCCTGAGTGCACAGCCAGGAGTAAGTTCTGAGCATCACCAAGTGTACCCCAAAAACCAACCCCCCAAAAAAGACAAACAAATAAAGTCAACACTAGAGACATTTTATTTTATCTGAAAATTGCAATATAAAAGGCTAATGGTTAAAATATTTTACCTTGGAGATAATTACTAATGTGGTTTTTCTGGATTTCAAGAAATGTTAATAACTTTTATTTTCATAAGAGCTGTCTGGTAATAATATCCTGATTTAAAGTCCTGAATCAAAGGGACATCCTAACACACCTGCTCAAATCTGTCTCATTTTAGTTCCAACTCTTCCCTGTGGGGCCCTTATTCAAATTTCCTACAAGTGTCAAAACTGACCCATTCCCACAAAACCTACAAGACCTTACAGACCCTTTCCTGATTCCCACTCAAAGGCCTGTAGCAAACTCTAAATACTTTTTAGAACCACTAAGATAGGAAAGATTTATTTTTTATGATATATTTACCCATAAAACTCATAGATGTCTATGTGTTAGCTGGTATTATTTTAAGTCACTATGATAACAACTACTTCTCGGGATTATTTGATCATTCCACTGACTTTTGAGGGCACCAGAAGAATTTCTAAAATGTGTATTTAGATAAGACTTAAGTTTAAAATGCTCATCATGTGACTGACCTTAGATGTAGACAGAGTGACAAAAGACTGAAGCAGTAAAATACTTTTAAACAGGGATGTAAACCAAATGCAAACATGAAAGTTCATAAGTTTGTCACTGTACCTCACAGTGATTCACTAATAAAAATTTAAAAAAATATACCCTCACTTTCTAAAATGTAGGGCTTCTCATTACAGTCAGGGCAATGTCGTGATTTTGAGATCACATTTATGAACTAACAATTATGAACTGTTAGTTACAATCTGAACATGTAATAACAGGGGGGAAATAATGATCTCAGGTGGAACACACTTCTCTTTGTTTAGTTAAATCCAGCTTGCTTCACAAATCACAGTGGAAAGATTGAAAACCACCAACACAGCCTATGAAAGAGTTCTTTACCTTTGTCCTTTTCCCCTTGCTCCAACTACAGTTCCTCTAGTTTACTTCCTTTCTATTTACTCAAGAATTGCTCTAAAAGGCTTCTAACTGGGCTTTTATCCTGTTTTCTCTCTTGAGTATATACAGAGCTACTCAATCCTGATCAAAAGATTTCCATACATCTCTTGATATCCTAAATTAAAAATTCCTCCCTGGTTGGGGGTGGAGCGATAGCACAGCGAGTAGGGTGTTTGCCTTGCACACGGCCGACCAGGGTTCGATTCCCAGCATCCCATATGGTCTCCTGAGCACCATCAGGAGTAATTCCTGAGTGCAGAGCCAGGAATAACCCCCGTGCATCTCTAGGTGGCACCCAAAAAAAAAAAAATTCCTCACTGGGTCACCTGAAATATATTTTAATCCACCTGAAATATAAATGCAGCCTCCATCCTACACCTGACCTCCCATTACTGGGGTCTGGAGAGACAGTACAGTAGATAGGGTTCTTATCTTGCAAGCAGCTGACCTAGATTCAGTACCTAGCACCGTGTATACTTTTCCTAAGCCTCACCAGGAGTGACCCCTGATCTCAGAGCCAATAGTAAACACTGAAAACTGTGGAGTATGCCCCCCAAACAAGCAATAAACAAAAACAAACAAAACGCCTCCCATTACTGCATAACAAAAGTCAAGATTGGTTGAGATATATTACTTATACTATGGCTAGCAGCAGTTAGGTAAAATTTTTTTTTTTTACCTGCATATTTGGATTCAAATCCTGAATCTGGGGCCAGAGAGACAGTATAGGGGTTAAGGATCCTTGCCTAGGGTACAGCTGATTCTGGTTAATTCCCCTGTACCACAGATGGTCTCCTGAGCACTGCCAGGCGTGCTCCCTGAGCACAAAGTACAGAGTAAGCCCTGAACAGTGCTGGGTATGACCCCAAATTAAAACAACAAAAATCCCAAATTTTTCACTTATTAGGCTATAATATTAACTTGCCAGGCTCTGCCATGCAGGCAAGATACTCTCAGTAGCTTGCCAGTCTCTCTAAGACGGGAGGAGGAATCGAACCCAGGTCAGCTTCATGCAAGGCAAACCTACCAACCCACCATGCTATCACTCCAGTCAAGCTACCCGTGGTGTATTCAATATGCCAAAACAGTAACAACAAGTCTCACAATGGAGACATTACTGGTGCCCACTCGAGCAAATCGGTGAGCAACAGGATGACAGTGATACAGGCTATAACATTAAGCAACTTCTTTAACCACTCTAAAAATTTCTTCCCTGGCAAAATTGAGATAACTTACAAATATAAGTATTAAATATTATTATTTAAAGTTGTCTTTCAGTTTCTTGCTTTTCAAATTTGATCATTCTCTTTGGTGGGTAAGGCCTTAAACATTCTTCACTCGTTTTTAAATCTCTAAAGAAATAGATTTCTGATGTTATCCCTGAAAAATCATCATCCTCACAAAGGAAACTGGTAGAAAAACAAAATTTTGGAACCCATTCCAAATCTATTGAATTACTCCTGGCAGTGCTTGGGGACAATATGGGATGCTGGGGATTGAACCCAGGTCGGATACATACGGGGACCTATCTGTCTTGTTTTAACAAGTCCTCCAGGTTATCCTATTTAGTATTGTATTCTAAACTTTGATAATTAAGATCCATCTCAAATGCTACCAACTGAAATTCTTCTTTCTCCCAGAGCACCTAGTATCTTTCCTCACTAGAATTCTGAGCACACTGTATTGTTTCTAGTATTTATCTCCTTTGCTTTAACCATATCTGTACATTTGTCATATTCCCCCCTTTATACCATTGACACAATTGGAAACATTTCAAAAGAAGGAACTTAACTTACTTCACTTAAGTATTTGTTTCACTGAAGTGAATTTATCTTAGTACTCTAGGTATTAGAAACTGAATAGAGATATAGAAAGAGAAAGAAACCTTTCTCTTTAATATCTAGTACGAACTTCCAGGCTGAAAAATATAGCAATAACACAGACTGGATATTACAAGTTCTTTTTTAGGGAAGGGGAAGGGGAGCATCAGTGATATTTGAGTAGTCTAATAATGTCATGTACAGGCAGGATGCAAGCAAGCAACTAAACTTCTGTGCTGTCTTTTTTTTTTGGTCCTGATACTTTAAGTTCTTAATTGAAAGAACACTTTTAAGACAGGCCAAGTAGTTAAAGTAGTTAAAGCTCCTTAAAGCTTCTCTTCATTTCTTGATTCTACTATAAACTATCTTTTTCTTTTTCCCAGTTTTTTGGGTCACACCTAGCAACGTTCAGGGGTTACTCCTAGTTTTGCACTCAGGACTTACTCCTGGCAGTGCTCAGGGGACAATATGGAATGCCAGGGATTGAACCCAGGTCAGATGCATTCAAGGCAAACTCACTGTACTACCTACTCACTGTACTACCACTCCAGTCCCTGTGAACTATCTTTCAAGCATAATTTTCTCAATGAATGACAATGGCTGACAATGTCATTCACTAACTAAGATTTCTCTGGAAGTACTTTCTATGTTACCTGTCTACAAAAGGCACATATGATGTTATTAATAATTTAATTTTCTTTAATTAATTTTGAACATTGAAGTGAGTCAACCTGGCCCATTAAATTGCAAATCCAGCTAAAACAACATATAATCTACTCTTTCTGAGTGTATAAGAAGTATCATAATCTAAGGAGGGAAAAGAATACTATTTATTAAACATCATCTATTAAGAATTACCAACAGGTAAATCTTAAAGAGAAAAAATAAAAAATTAACAACTACTGAGAATTTTTCAAATCCTTAATGCACTGTTGTGTGTATGAAATATATGTACATATAAATATGTATATATGTATATACACATGTACATATGTATATAATTATGTTAAGAAACATTTTTTGAGGCCTGAGAGAGAGTACAGTGAGTAAGGTATATAAGTAAATAAGTAAGCAAGATAAGTAAGGCAACTTCTCTTGCATACAGTTATATACAGCTGACCCAGAGGCAATCTCTGGCACCCCATAAATCCCTTGAGCATCACCAGAAATGATCCCTGAGCAAGAGCCAGGAGGAAATCCAAAGCACCGCCGCATGTGTCCCCTCCCCTACACTCAAAAAAAAAAAAAAAAAAAAACACCACCACCTTTTGATTATTGCATATTTGGTGACTTCTAACTGATGCTTGGGCAGTAGTTGAGCATAGGCCTAATTTACAAGATTGAAAGTTAGTGTGACTTTCAAAGAATGGAAAAATAACATTATTATTGGTGAGGACTTGTTTTCTTTTGATCAAATGACATAGTAATATAATGTACTTTCCTTAGAGGCATACTCAAATTCTCCACGACTTCAAGAAATTGATGGACAGCTATACTTCATATGTAATGGAATCCTATGACCCCACCCGACTCTAACCATGTATATCAGATGACAAGTCCCAATCCCCACCCTTGCCCTCTGGAGATTCATGTGCTGCTGCGCACGTGAATAAAGGCACGAGTTTAAGTTAAGATGATTCTAAAGAACTCCAATCTTTTTTTTTTTTTTTTGCTTTATTGCTTTGTCACAATCTGACACATACTTTCGGTTTTGTTTGGTTTGGTTTGGTTTGTGGGGGACAGGAAAAGGAAGGGGCATTGACAGTGATGCTTAGGGGACCATAAGGTGCTAGTGATCAAAGCTGAGGCTCCTACCTGCAAAGTCTGCACTCCAGCTCTATGTGCCATCTCCCCAGAATATTTGCTCTCTGAATACAGAATCTAAGCTGGGCTTTGTTTAGCTAACTCAGCCTAAGCATGACAAGATTCTGTTACTGAGGCCTCTTCTGTAGACATTACTTCTCAAAGGATCTAGAATGCGAACTCGAGACACCTAACAGCATAAGAGCCTAACTTAAGAAATAATCCATACTTTCATGCTATATAGACCTAGTTTTCTAAAAGAAAGATAGGTGCCAGTAGGTGGGAATAAGGTCTTAAAATCAAAGAACTATCATTTGGAAATAAACATGAGAAAGTATAAGTTCTATTATAGAGATCTTGGAAGAAATATAGAGGGGGGTTGTTGGTGTTTTACAGTAAGCAGGGCTGTAGAGCAGGGAAGTGAGAGAGATAGTAGATCAGGGAAGGAGCTTGCCTGGCATGCACCCTACCTGGGTTCCAAGTGTGGTCCCCGAGCATAGAGCCAGGAGTAATCCCTGAGTATTGCCAAGAATATCCCCCTCCCGCCCTGCCCCACAAAAGAGGAAGCAGGATGAATTTTGAAAACATTGTGGCAAATGAAATCAGGCAGACACAAAAGGACAGATATTGTAGGATTCCAGTAGGACTGAACAAAGTCACAGAGGCAGAAAATAAAACAGAGGTGAGCAGGAGGAGGAGGGTCTATTGTTTAATGGGGACACAGTTTCTATTTGAGATGATTTTTTAAAGTTCTAAAACTTGTGGCGATGGTAGTATATGCACTTAAACATAAATTTCAAATTGTTTAAAAAGGAAAACATGTTCTGATGCTAAGTATCATGAAACTGAAAAAAAAATTTGGGAAAAATTAAAAGAAATTAAACTAAATTCTGACCTGCAAGAATTATATCACTTCTTTTTTTTTTTCAAGAGAAAAAAATAACAGAAGGACAATAGTGAACAGAAGGTCATTAAGGACTGGCTAAAGTTATTTCTAAGATGGTAAGTGACTGCAAGTAGGACTAATTATGATAATATCTTTTCTATTTATAGTCATTTTGCTAAAATCAATATAGTTCTTAGATTGTTATCATTACTTGTGGATTTAATAACAAAAACAAGAAATGCAAATCCTATCCCTGGCTGGAGAGAATGAGAGTTGTTGACACAAAGTAGTCCAGGCTTATGAGCACAACAGTAAAACTATATTTAAATCTAATTTTTTGTTTGCTTTTTAGTTTGGGGACCATGCCCAAAAGTGCTCAGGTGCTCCCAGCACATTGGGGGTGACTCCCAAGCAGTGCTCATGGGACCATATGGTACCAGTGACTGAATCCTGGCCTCCTGCATGCAAAGTATGTGCCCAGTCTGTTGACCCATTTCACCGACCTTAAAACCCAACTTTAAAGAAAGAAAACAAAAGAAGATGAAATGAGGGAATCTGGCCCTATAAGAAGTTTGTCCTATCCTTGAGATTCAACACGCTGAGCTTCTGTAATTCATTCACTGTATCACTGTCATCCCGTTGATCATCAATTTGCTGGAGGGGGCGCCGATAATGTCTCCATTCGGCCTAGCCCTGAGATTTTAGCAGCCTCTCTTTACTCGTTCTTCCCAGAGGCACTGCATTGGAGGCTCTTTCTGGGTAAGGGGAATGAGACCCATCATTGTTACTGTATTTGGCATATCAAATACACCAAGGAGAGCTTGCCAGGCTCTGCCGTGCGGGCAGGATGCTCTCAGTACCTTGTCAGGTTCTCTGAGAGGGAGAACTAAGCTATAAGAGGTCACGTGGCCGCTTCCGAGAGCGTTGTAATTCATTAATATAGAGATTTTTAGAAATATTTTAAATAGCATATAGCATTAAAAAGTGGCTTGTAAGCATACTCCAGGATCACAGAAAAAGACTCACTCTTATCAAAAAATAAATAATATACATATAAATAAATATACATTAAAGCAGTACTTCCTCAAGGATAGTTTGGAACCATCAATAACAGTTTCTCCAAGGGACTTGTTCTAAACGCATTTCCTGGGACTTTCCCCAGACTTATAGAACCAGAAGCTCTGTAAATGAGGCCAGGAATTAGTGCTTGGACAACCACACCAGGTGGTTCCAGTGCTAACATTTGAGAACCACTGCTTCAGGGAAGAATTAGGACAGAAGTAGGGCTGGAGAGAGTACAGCAAGTAGGCATTTGCCTTGCAACACGGCTGATACAAGATGAATCCCCAGCATCCCATATGGAGTAATTGCTGAGTACAGAACGAGAAGTAACCCCTAAGCATTGCTGGTCCAAAATCTAAAGAATAAAATTAGGGTAGAAGCAATTCTGTGAAGGTGTGCAAATGGTTAAAAAGATAGAACTGGCCCCAGGGAGAAGCTCAAGCAGGCCTCTTACTAGAGACAGATGCTCGAAAAGTGGGAAAAGCATACCCACAGGGAAGGATTTTCTTCTTTTCCAGGAGGTTTTCTTACTTGACTCAGGGGAACTATTTGTCTGTTGCTAGTGTTAGTAAAATAAGCAGCAGAGAAATTTGGACAATGATTCTGCTTTCAGAAAACTTGTCGCTTCCCCTTCATTTCTCTTTACTGGGAATCTATCTCCAAGGCTTTTCAATTTGAGCCCCTGTAATAGCTTTATAACCATTCAAGTATTTCAGCACACTATGTTCAGTTAAAGATTTAAAGAGTCTCTCTATGGTGTGTGTGTGTGTGTGTGTGTGTGTATGTGTGTGTACGTGTGTGTGCTTGTCCTTTTATCTTATATCTTGGAAAATCTGAAAAAAAATCAGATTTAACCTGGCAATAAAGTTCCCTGACCATACAGTTTCTTTATATCTACAAGAACGAATACTAGCATTTTACATTCGTGTTAAAAGCATTTTCACTTTTCTTAAACTGGACTGAGAATCTCATTTCATTCCATTTTCTCAATCCCATGACCAGCACCTCGACTGCTTGCTGCCTGCCTCCAAGGGTAATAGAAAACATTCAGAAAGAACATGTTGAACATGTTTCAGAACTCATTCCTGGTTGAGAGTCAACTAATCATCTTGTGTCCTGTCTTGTTTTTTAATCTCCTAACTTAGATATTACCTTCCTAGAGCCTGATATCAGTTTTCAACTAGACCTTAGGGCTATTTCTTTGCTTTGCAGAGGAGAAAATTTTCTCTTATCTGTTCTTAGGATCTTTGATAGAGTCTAAGAATTAAACTGATAAAAGACAGATTAACAGGAGAAAATGTCAGTTCAAAGTAGCAGTTATCAGTCCTACAAATCAGCAAAGTACTGGAACTAAGACAGACCCTCAGATCAATGGAACAGAATTGAAAATCCAGAGAGACACATCCGCAAGTATATAGTCAGTTAATCTTTAATAAAGGAGCAAAAAATGTAAAGTGAAGCAAGGAAATCTTCTTCAACAAATGTTGCTGGGAAAGCTGATTGGCCACATGCAAAAAAAATGTTAATTCAGACCTCTTTCTAATTTCATACACAGAAGTCAAATCAAAATGGATTTAAGAACTTGATAGCAGATCTAAATCCATAAAATACATAGTGGATAATATTAGCAGAACTCTCTATGACACTGAAGCTAGAGGCATCTTTAAAGATGAAATGGCAATGACCAAGCAAGTGGAAGCAATGATAAACAAATGGAACTACATTAAACTAAAAAGCTTCTGCACCTCAAAAGAAATGGTTACCAGAATACAAAGACAGCCCACAGACTGGGAAAAACTTTTTGCCCACCACTCATCCCATAAAGGGTTAATACCCAAAATTTATAAAGCACTGGTAGAACTCTATAATAAACAACAGCTATCCCCACCAAAAATTGGGGAGAAGTGATAAACAGAAGTCCGAAAGATAGCACAGTGGGTAGGATGCTTGCCTTGCATGCAGCCAATGGGATCTGATCCCCAGCATCTTATATGAGTCCCCAAACACTGCCAGTAGTAATCCTGAGTGTAGAGCCAGGAGCAACTCCTGAACATTCCTGGTTGTGGGCCCAAAACAAACAAGCAAGCAAAAAGAGATAAACAGAAACTTCCTCAAAGAAGAAATAAATAGCCAAAAGGTATATGAAAATTTTTTCTATATCCCTAAATAGAGAAATTCAAAACAAAACACAATACCGCCTCTCATGAGAAAGACTGAGAGACTGACTGGCACTCATCAAAAATAACACCAGCCAGAGCTGGCAAGGATGTGGGGAAAAAGAATCCTCATTCACTTTTGGTGGGAATGTAGAATGATCCAGCCTTTTTGGAAGTCAATATGGTCATTAATCAAAAAAACAAGCAATTGAGCTCACATACTACCTAGCACAGAGCCTCTTGCTAGAGCGCCTGGCTGTCTTCCCTGGGGCCCCTCAGAGGGGGTGGGCTCCAGCTTCCCTCCCTGCCCCAGCAGAGCTCCCGCGGCCGAACACCTCTGGAGCCTTAGCCACAGCCATGCTCAAAGTCCCTCTCCACACATTCAGATGAGCCTCAGGCATGAAGTTACCAGCAGAGGAACCCAGGTGTGTGGGACCCGGGGCTGAGATCTCCAAGCCTGCTCAGATCGGGACTGGGCCTCTTCTGCCCAGATTTCCCATTTTCCAGTAGCTAGGCGGTCACACTCAGGGACTGCCCCCGGCACCGTGTAATCCCACCAATGGCCAATATCCAGAGACTTAAAACCAAGCTCCCAGAAGATATCTTATAGCCTACTTCTCCCTCTGGGAGAACCTGGCAAGCTACCGAGAGTTTCCTGTCCACATGGGAGAGCCTCACAAACTCCCCATGGTGTATTCATATGCCAAAACCAGTAATAATGATGGATCTCATCCCCTGACTTTGAAAGAGCCTCCAATGTGGCATCATTGGAAAGGGCAAGTAAAGAGAGGCTTCTAAAATCTCAGGACTAGGACAAATGGAGACGTTTTGAGTCCTCTCGAGAAATTCGACGATCAATGGGATGATGACAATGATCACTACCCAGCAACCCCATTCCTCAGGATATGCCCCAAGGGTACAAAAGCACAATCCATAAAAGATACCAACATTCCTTTGTTCATTGTAATACTATCCACAATAGCCCAAATCTAGAAACAACCCTGTGCTCAAGAACAGAAGACTGGAAGAAGAAACTATGGTACATATATACAATGGAATACTACTGAGCAGTAAGAAAAGATACAGTCATGCAATTTTCTGCCACATGGATGAATCTGGAGTGGATCATATTGAGTGAAGTTAGAGGAAGAGGAACAATAATAGAATATTCTCTCATAAGTGGGATACAAAGAAACTTCATGAGGGAATAACAAAGCACAAAATGAATTAGAAAAAAGAGCAGGAGAACTTTTCTTCAGTAGAAGCTTGCCACTGGATTGGAGGGGTAGGGGGACAAATTAGGGAAGGGAACATTAGGACATTGGTGGAGGTGAAAGTCCTGCTCTAGAGGCAGATCTAGATCCCTCCTCTAGGGACAGGAGGGAAACTGAGGACGTTGGTGGAGGGAAGTGGGCACTTGTGAAGGGATTAATGTTGGAATATTGTATGCCTGGAGCTTAATAACTAATAATTTCATAACTTTAATTCACAGTGATTCTTAAAATTTTAATTAATTTTAAAAATAAGGAGTAATAAAAAACAAAATAGCAGTTATCTTTCTGCCATTATATTTGATAATGCTACATATACAATTTGAAACACAACATAGTTTTTATTCTTTTGATAGCAGCTGCCTGAAATGAAACTGATTATAATCATGTCTCTGGAAGAGTATTATAGAAGGCACATATATGAATAAAAGCAGTGATATCCTAAATTTGAAAATAATCTATAATTTTATACAGAAATCCAAAATCTCACAGCCGCTATTGTGGTCACACAACCTTATATCTCTTCATTCTCAGCAATGGAAAACAAATTATCAAATGCTTCTTTTCCAGCAGGTCCGACTTTGGGGGGGAAACTCCAAACAATAATAGTGAGTTTTTTGTTGAAATATTGAATGTAATCAAAGTAAAGAGAAAGTAAAGTGAAATTTATCAGCGACACAGTCGGGGTGGGGGGCTGGGGGGCTGGGGGCTGGGGGGGAGGTTTACTGTGGTTCTTGGTGGTGGAATATGTGCACTGGTGATGGGATGGGTGTTTGAGCATTGTATAACTGAGACTTAAGCCTGAAAGCTTTGTAACTTTCCACATGATGATTCAATAAAATAAATAAAAATTAATTAATTAATTAGCCAGAGTTAATAATAATTTCTATTCCCTTCTAACATTTCTTCTCTCTTCAGATACTAAAAATACTGTCCCCCCCAAAAAATGTATCCTTCATCCCAATAATAAAACCTGTTCTTCTCTTGTTAAAAAAATAATAATTTTTAATTTTATATGGCCAATATATAATGGGTTATAGATAAAATAAATTGGTAAGCTAGCAATAAAAAATTTAACAATCATTTAGAAAACAGATTAATTTATTCTAACAAAATTTTTCATTGTTTGCATATATAAATACAATAAAAAACACTAATCTAAAAATATTGAGGGAAGGGAAATTTAAATTTATGTATTTGATTTAATTATTTTTGTCAGCTTTTTAAAAATGTATTTGTGTTAGTTCTTTTTCTAAATATTCAACATCATATCCACTTTGTGTTCTTTTCTTTCTTCTTTCTTTCTTTCTTTCTTTCTTTCTTTCTTTCCTTCTTTCATTTCTCCCTTCCTCCCTTTCTTCCTCCCTTCCTTCCTCCCTTCCTTCCTTCCTTCCTTCCTTCCTTCCTTCCTTCCTTCCTTCCTTCCTTTCTCTCTTTTTCTTTCTCTCTTTCTATCTTTCTTTTTTCTTCCTTCCTTTCTTCCTTCCTTCCTTTCTTCCTTCCTTCCTTCCTCCCTCCCTCCTTCCCTCTCTTTCTTTCTTTCTTTCTTTCTTTCTTTCTTTCTTTCTTTCTTTCTTTCTTTCTTTCTTTCTTTCTTTCTTTCTTTCTTTCTTTCTTTCTTTCTTTCCTTCTTTCTTTCTTTCTTTCTTTCTTTCTTTCTTTCTTTCTTTCTTTCTTTCTTTCTTTCTTTCTTTCTTTCTTTCTTTCTTTCTTTCTTTCTTTCTTTCTTCCTTTCTTTCTTTTTGCTTTTGTTTTGGGACCACACTCTGAAATACTCAGGGGTTGCTCCTGACTGTACACTCAGGAATTACTCCTGGGGCTTCTCAGGGGACCATATGGGATACCAGGAATTGAGCACATGTCAGCTGCATGCAAAGCAAGCACTGTATCACAGTACTATCTCTCCAGCTACTGTGAAGTTTGTCTTAAAGATGCCTCCAACTCTGTAAACTTTAGACCTGCTATGGATACAATATCTGTATCTCAAAAAAATTAAATACTGATACCATCTCCTGATATGATAGTATTTGAAGGTAGGACCTTTGGAAGATAATTCGGTCATGGTAACAGAACTCCAATGAAGAGGGTTGTGTACTTAAAACAGAACTTCCAGAATGCTCCTTTGCTCTTTCACCATAGACAGTTAGGAAATATCAGGAGTTAATACAGCAGGCAAATTGTTTAATTTGCCATGTTTAATCTCTAAAACCTAACCCGAAGTCTCTCTCCAGAGCTCATGGTCCCTTGAGCCCTGCCAGGACTAATTCCTGAACACAAAGCTAGAAGTAAGCCTGAGCACTGCCATATGTGACCCAAAAACCAAAACTGAGAAGGAAAAAATGACTTCTGAACTAATAAGTGAAATGGGCCCTACGTGGGCCCTCTGAACACCAAATCTGCCAGAGCTTTGCTCTTGTACATCCAGCTTCTAGAATGGTGAGAAATAAACTTTTGTTGCTTATAAGTCACCCAGTCTATGATTTCCCCTCAAAAAAAGATAGTACTCAGAATACCTGGGGCCCTTGCCTATTATTCTCTGTCAACTTGCCAGCAGTTTAAGGCAAAGGCTGAAGATTTCTAAAGCCAATCCAGCAGCTCTGACGGCCTCCAAGACCACATCTTGCAGTGCTCAGGGGACCATGTGATCACATGTAAGGCACATTTTGGTGATGTATCCTAACCACTGTACTATTTTCTGGTTCCTATGGTTTTCTATTATAGTAGCGCCAACAAATTTTGTTGTTGCTGTTTCTGGTTTCTGGGTCACACTTGGTAGTGCTCAGGAGTTACTCCTGACTCTGCACTCTTGGCGGTGTTCAAGGGACCATATAGAATGTGCAGGACAGCTGATCGCAAGGCAAGTGCCTTACCTACTATACTGTCTCTCCAGCCCCACACCCAAACAAATTGATAGGCACAAGAAAAGTGGGTCCATGTTTGCAGTGGCATACATCAGCAGATTAAGATGCCCATTTTACTAATCAAGCAGAATTGCAATTGTTGGGACATTTGAAGACCATGAAAATAAAATAATCTAGATGACAATAATTCAATTAGTTCACATACCAATCATTACAAAATAACTTTTTGATGTTTTTCGCTATTCATTGAAGGAGATAAATATTTAGTCTTCAAAAACATGTGGATTGGAAATTCTACTATTGAAAATAAAGAATAGATTCTCCAGATTATTACTAGTTCTCTCTCTATCACTATCACTATCATCCTGTTGATCATCAATTTGCTCAAGCAGGCCCAGTAAAGTCTCCATTCGTCCTAGCCCTGAGATTTTAGCGGCCTCTCTTTACTCGTCCTTCCCAACGGTGCCACATTAGAGGCTCTTTCAGGGTCAGGAGAATGAGACCCATCATTGTCACTGTATTTGGCATATAAATACGCTACGAGGGACTTGCCAAGCTCTCCCGTGCGAGCAGGAAGCTCTCAGTAGCTTGCCAGATTCTCTGAGAGGGAGAATTAGGCTATAAGATGTCCAGGAGCATGGTTTTACAGTCTCTGGATATTGGCCATTGATGGGATTACATGGCGCTGGGGGCAGTTTGTGGGTGTGACTGCCTAGCTACTGAAAAATGGAGGATCTGAGCAGAAAAGGCCCAGTTCTGATCCAAGCCGACTTGGAGATCTCAACCCCAGGTCCCGTACACCTTGGTTCCTCTGCCAGTTCCTTCATTCATGAGGCTCATCCAAGCATGTGGGGAGTGGCCTTGAGCATGGCAGAGTCTCTTGCCCCTGGCTGTCTTCCCAGGGCCCCTCAGAGGATGTGGGTTGAGTCTCCCTCCCCACCCCAAGCAGAGCCCCGGCAGCCAAAGAGCTCCAGAACCCAACCACAACCTATCTCAGCCATGCTCAAGTTCTCTCTCTACACAAACTATATCTATCTTTGGTACTATTCAACTCTAAAAGATAAATGTAGCTCAATTAATAAAGTTAATAAAGGTAATAAAGTTCCTTGGATAAAATTGGCTTTTACTAAGGAAGAGATCCTCTGACCCACTCTGCAAAAAATTAACAGTTTAAATTTTCTAGGAAGAATTATTTTCTAGCTGATAAAAAACAAAGTCACTCTTTTTTTTAGTGGATATAGAATAACTAAAGTATGCCAAGAAATTGGAAAGCTTCCAGGAAAAAAAGGAGAAATTTTATGAAAGAATTTTAAAGCTTAATAAATAATGTGAATTTGTATGCTTGACACATATCAGATGGGAAGTTTTTAAGTGTTGATATTACCCCAAAGTTCCGTTTAGAATACAGAAATAGCATTTCTCATGCTGAAATGCTTTTTATAGTATGAAGAGAAAAATGAGGCAAAATAAAATATTGTCCTTGTCATTTTTTATCAGAATATCTCAAGACATGTCACAGAAATTAACTTACTAGCCCTTAAATTCTAACCAATTTTAAAACAGTACCACTGTTTATTAGCTGGGAAGTCTGTGTTCCAAAAAGATAAATTGATTGTTGAATGTTAAGTAGTAAATCAAATACAAAAATAAATATGGAGAGGAGGAAGATGGAAGTTGGAATTCTCTGCACAGGTTCCCAGTTATTTCACTCTAGTAAGTATCTTCCTAAGATAAATGACTCTGATTCTTCTTAAGAAGAGGCATGCTGGTGGGGGTCACAGAAAAGAAACGGGGGACATTGGTGGTTGGAAATATACATGAGTGAAGGTACGGGTTTTGGAAAATTATATGACTGAAACCCAATCATGAACAACTTTATAGCTGTGTATCTCACGTTGATTCAATTAAAATAAGTAAATATGAGCAATTAAGTTAACTTGGAAAAAAGAAGAACATACTAGGCCCTGTTTCAATAAAAGAATAAAACTCTAAACAAATACAGACACAATTTAATGGTCAAACTGAGAGTCATTTGAATGGATATAATTATATTCCAAATATCCTAAATATATTCTTAACTACAGATAAGTTTGAAGAATTTGACTCACAGAAAGCATGCAGAACAATAAACCAATGGAGAATATGTTTTTGGCAGGAAGTATTTATTATATAAAAATATCCTGTTCACACTTTGCACTTCCTTCAAATTCTATTTTATTTCATTCTAATTCTAGGAAAATAATAAAATATAAAACTGCATGAATAAAACTCCCATAAGCTGTTTTATAATACAAAAGGATTTTAGAGACTATCCAGTTAAACCTTTGACTTTCCTATTCTTTAGACCAAAACTTTTAAATGATGCATTTGAAATTGTCATTACTTAGAGGCAGTGATAAACCCAGAAAACAAATCTCTATTCTTACTACCACAGTACCATCACATATCACAGTCTCTTCTCAAACCTGTCCTACTCTCCAAAGAAAAGTTAACATAAAAATATTACGGTGTATAATCTCATTAAAACATTGTTCTAGGTTACATGATACGATTTCTGAGAATCTAATTTTAAATTTGTTGTTAATCAAAATGAAACTCATGTTCCCAAGAGTCAGACAACTGGAATGTAATTTGACATTTCAGGCTAGGGGTGGTGGTAACAGAGGGGTGAAAAAGAAAACTTAACGAAGGGGGAAACGATACAGAACTATATACCCAGCAACCATATTCGAGCTATATACTAGATGCAGAGGAAAAGGAAATAAAAAGCTCTGAAATGCAGCTGCCCCACTCCCTGCTATTTCCACTAAAACTCAATTAGTTTTCCACTAGAATCCAACACGTGTATGGCAACACATGGAAAAAGGGTGAGTTCATAATCCCAACGGGAACAGAGTTCAGCATTCCTAGCACAGCACCCTGGAAGTACAAGTTCACTCCAAATCTCCACCCGTATGTACGGTAAACGAGGAAGAAGACCTAGTGACGGAAAAACCCACTAGAAGGCAGAAAAGGAAAGCCAAACAAAAAATAAATAACTCAGATCTCTGGCTGCCAGAAAGAGTTCGAGGGCCCGAGGGCGATGTGAGTGTGTGTGGAGGCTTCCCCACACCAAGAAGCAATGCTGGAACACTGGCCGAGTGTCAGAAAATTCAACCCTGTCACTACCTGGACTCAGCATTCGATTTCACAGGCAGAGGGCTCAGTCTCCCAAAGCTGACCTCTGCTTAGATAGATGCCGAGAGAAAGCCCAGCCCGTTAACTCGAGGACTTCTGAATCACAGGTTTCGATGAACACCTCCTCAGATTTGAGTAATATGGTAGAGCAGTTCACAGGAAAACCATCTCTTCACTAAGATCACTGGTTTGTTAACAAGTAACACTGGGGTGTTACTCAAGAAAAGTCAGTTTGAAGAGATGCATTGGGCAAGACTGGCTAACTTGGAACTTCCAAAGCCTGTCGAGGCACAGTACTCTCCCTCGATCTCCATGTTGTATTCAGCAGCCCGGGCTCTCAGAAACCAGTCTTTTTTGGGGGTTTTGTGGAAGTTTAATTTCTTAAGTATAACTGATTAAATCAACCTCTATCCCCTCTTCCCCTTCGCAGAAATCTTGCCCTGTGACTGGAAGTTTCAACCTTCTAATTACAAGGTAGATTTGCCAGACTGCCAGTACCTAATCTTATTAACTTCCAAAAGTGGCCTCACTTACATAACAAAAGATACCGCTATCACTCTCAACACCCCAGAAATTCCAAAGGAATGTATATTCTTATAAGTCACAATAATTCACTGTCATGTCATTAATTATACCATCAGACAAAATAAAGAAAAATAGGTCTAAATCATAGCACGGCATACCCCTTTGTGACTGGAAGGCTGTGGCAACAAAAAACTAATCCAAACACAACGTAAACCTTGTCAAACTTCCTTAGGTGGGTCATGTTTACCAAAAGAAATCTTTCATCTGAACACAAGGAACAACACAGTGGATCTATCGATTCATGTAATGGAAAGAAGGCTTCTTTTATTCCATCTTTTCTTTATATCTGCATGTTTCTGATACTGCAGCATTATCTTTTTTTTTTTCCTGGGGGGCGGGATGTCACACCTGGTGGTGTTCAAGGATCATTCCTGGTAGTACTTGGAAGACCAGCTGTGGTGACCACCTGTGGTGTCAGGTATTGAACCTGGGTCAAGAAGTGCAAGACAAGTGTCTTGCCTGCTCTACCATCTCTTCAGCCCCTTAAGTTAAATATAAATAAACATTATGATGAGAACCAAATTATGGGGAGAATAGGCTCAGTATATGACCTTAAGCAAGGTGGCTAACTGTATTTTTACCAGAAACTTGATTTTGTGATATAGTCTTCTGTTGGTCTGAATTAAAGGCTGAATTATGCTTAGATGTGAGAGAAACTGAAAGCTTCAACTGCTTGAATTTATATTCAAGGACTTGCTTGAAGTTTGTAGTATAGAGTTTATTCATTTTACTACTTACTATTTCACAAGCACTTGTTGGCATTCCTCCCACAAACACCTGATCCCAAGACCTGTGCAAGGTGTGCATAAAAAGGAGGACCTCATTTCAAGCTCTAATTCTGTCATATACTTGCCATACACTGGGGCATACTTAACCCATCTGAGCCTGTTTCCTATTTGGTTTATTGTAAGAACAGAATGACATAATACCGTAAAGTATACCAAATAGCTTTAAAGGGACAGTGCTTATTTTTCAGTAGCTCCAAATGAAAATATGGCATGCACATAAACAAATGAAATATAATCTGGTATTTGCTACCACAGAGGATGTATGTGCCAAGTAATATGAGAGTAGAGAGAAAGGAAAAGATCATTCTGTCTGGAGTATGGATGCAAGGGAGGTCATCAATGAAGCATCAAAGATCAGGTAGCATTGAAATATGAGTATAGAAGGCTTCAGAGAAGACTGAATCCACCAGGTTCCTGAAAAGTGAGAAATCCCTCTGGGAAGCAGAAGCAGAAGGAATCACTCCCTCGGGCTGGCTATGTTCCTGTTCTCAGAAGCTGGAAGCTGCTCAGGTGTTAGCCATTTCTAGTTTCAACCCTCACTGCCTGACACTGGCCTTGATGCCCTTTCTTCCCACCCCTGCAAGCACACTATGATGAATCTAAGGCAGCAGTTTGGGGAAAAGGATAGAGTGAAAATCTGTGGATGACTCATGCAGAAAACAGAAGGAACTACTGGACAAAACTAGAATTAAAAAATAAAAGTGTTGGGGGCACAGCAGTAGTACAGCATGTTGGGCATTTGTCTTGCACGTAGCTGACCTTGGTTCAGTCCTCTGTATCCCATAGCTCCCGCACCCCCACATCCAGCACCACCAGAAGTAATTTCTGAGTGCAGAGCCAGGAGTAACCCCTGAGCATCACCAGGTGTGACACAAAAAGATTACAAAAAGGAAAGAACATATATAAATAAAAGAGTCAGTATACTACATAATACTCTTGGACTACTGTGGACTTAGTATGCATTTAATTAAGAAGAAAACAACTTCACTCAGAAAGATGCTATTTCTTCTAACATGTAATAATAGCAATCTAAACCTTTCAGTAGCAATATTGCAAACTACAATGCCCAAAAGGGGGCAAGAGAGGGAGAGAGAAGGAGAAAGGGGGGAGGGAGAGAGAGAAAGAGAGACAGAGAGAGAGAGAGTGAGAGAGAGAGAGAGAGAGAGAGAGAGAGAGAAGAAAAGTGCCTGCCTGTGAGTTTCAAAGGAAAGGATGAGGGTGCACATAGGACTTGAGTGTTCAGTGACTGAGAGCGACCTTCCCAGACTGATCAATGGCGACAGACGAAGGACCCGGGGAACAGAGAAACAGGAACTGGGCCCCAGGCTGGTTGGTAGGCAATTTGTTTCTCTCTCCTCCCCAGCGTAGTCTTATTTCTCCCCTTACAGAAGTGCAATCATAGTCATAGTTTTGGTTGTAGTACCAGTCATCATAGTTCCATCATCCTAGTCTCCTTGAAGACTGCAAAGTCCTCTCCTTCGTTATCTCTTTCTCCTCATCCTGTCTCGTCAAAGTCTCATAGTTCTCTACTTCCAATGATTGTCATCATCTAGTCCTCCTTCTAGTCACCACAGACCATCTATTCCTCAAAGACACAAAGTCCCCTGATTTCCCCTCACTGCATAGGTATATAGAAATCATGAAGGGTGGGGGTACACATAGGTGGGGTTGAATACTGCTATAACAACATACAGCAGTAAAACCCCTCCTTCAGAGGAAGTGCTAGGAGATCAACTCAAGGACAAAAATCTCATCTGAGAGTTTAGCACTCTAGATTACTAGGAGACCCACTCAAGGGATTCCATCCAGGGTGTATTGCTTTAACCTTTTCTCAGTTAGTAATCTACTTAAACAATCATAGTAGATTTAGTTCTTATAATATTTCTAGTCATTTTGTATGAACATGGTAAGAGATATATTAAGTTCAAAGGTTGGATCTTCCTGGGGACATCTCACTATATATTCCAGACCACAGTACTCAGGCCAGGTTTGTCTTTCCTAACCCCAGTAGGGTACTTATTCAGTTACTTCTTTTTGGGTCATGACAGAGTTTGTTAATGACAGTGCTCTTAACTTATTATACTTATGGAGCTTAGTTTGTCTCCTCTCAAGACCAGTGTAGCTTACAGTTTGCCCTGGAACCATCCAGTCCCTTCATCAGGACCTCAGGACCCTGCTTTTGGGATGCTAGGAACAAAGGGCAACCGAGGCTTAAGACAAGTAAATATGGATGCGCAGGAGCAAATAACTATTATTTTGGAGTCAATTAACTCCCATGTTACAAAGCATAGCATGAACTGTCTTCCTGTGTCTATACAAAAAGGACATTGCTAAATAAACCATGCAAATGACATAAAGGAAAGAGAAAAGCAATATAGGAGTATTGGTGCTTGATGGAATTGGGTGCGCCTCAGGGGCACTGTTGTGGGGTAACTCAATAAACCTAAATTCCCTGCAGGAGGAACAAGGACAACCCAATGTTATCCAACACCTGCCATAGAGGCAGGCAGGAGGTGGGGGGTGGGGATGATGGGAGAGAACAAGGGAACTGGTGCTGGGAAATAGCACTAGTGGAGGGATGAGTGTTGTAATACTGTATGACTGAAATCTAATCATGAACAGCTTTGTAAAGATCTATTTCACAGTGATTCAATAAAAAATGTTTTTAAAAAATAGCAACCTAAAGTAAAAAGGCAGTAAGCTTCTGGGTGTGACTAGCTAGCTACTGGAAAATGGGGAATTTGGGTGGAGGAGGCCCAGTCCCGATCAGAGTAGCCATGGAGATCTCGGCCCTGGGTCCTACGCACCTGGGTTCCTCTGCCGGTTCCTTCATGTGTGAGGCTTGTTTGAACATGCCCGCATGAGGGAGAGCCTGGCAAGCTCCCCTTGGTGTATTCATATGCCAAATATAGTAACAGTGATAGATTTCATTCCCCTGACCCTGAAGAGCCCCTAATGTGGAAGGACGAGTAAAGAGAGGCTGCTAGAATCTCAGGGCTAGCTAGGATGAATGGAGACGTTACTGGGCCTGCTCGAGCAAATGGATGATCAACAGGATGACAATGACAGTGACAGACAGAAGTAAGCTTATCACTAATTAAGCCAAAACCTAATATAAAGATGGCAAATAGAAGATACAAGTGCCCCTCCCCATCCCTGACTAGAGATTATTTATCAGTTGTGGCCTGTTCTGCCACTGAGCCTGGGCACAATATAGAAATCTTGGCTCTTATTTCATGCACCTACAAGAAGCTCTGTTCAGAGAGATTATGCAAATTACAAAAGACAATGTGGAACTGATATTGTGTTAAAGAATTGGTCAAACTTTCTGTCTCATTGGTCACATTAAAATACTTTTACAAACCCAAATTCAGTTTGATTCTAACTGCTTACTATGAAGTAGGCTGAGACACGGGACTGGATACTGTGGCTGGCTTAACATTTAGGTCAACTCCCTCCTAGCATACAGAAGCTGGAAAGCTGTGAAATGATGTCTCTTGTCTTGCTATGTGTAGGGTTTTAGATTTTGGTTCAGAAAGACCCTGAGGGCAGGTAGGGTTTGGGCTATGTCTTCCTGATAAGGTGACATGCAGCATTTTCCCCTGGTCAGCAGCCACGTGTCACTAGCCTTCTGGTCTTGGTGAAGGGAGGATGCCACAGTTCACCTGAAGACCGGACTCTGTAGGTATGGAGTGTCATTCCTAGAAATTCAATCTAGCATCCGTTTCATTCTTCTTTCACAGTGACTTTACAGACCTCATTTCTGCTTTAACGGACTATACTCTACTATACATAATTGAACTCTAATGGATATATGCACGGGAAAAATGCTTTCTTTAAGTCACATTTGCTTTAAGAAAAGTATTTAGGAGAAAGAGCTGTATGTCAGGATGTTTTAATTCAAAAGTGAACTCAAAATGAACCTCCAACTTCTGAACCTTCCTGCTTTCTCTTATTTCAGATTGTTTCCTGAACTTCTAAATTATATTTCCTGCTACCACCAAGAAGTCAAATACCAATAATCTTAATTTTCATCTTCTCTTTCATTATTCTAGTGACCTAAACTCGAAATTTCAGCATAATCTTACTTCCTCATTTCTCCCTTACCAAGCAGAGACAAGTTTTTCATTTGCATAACTTCTCTTTTCCTTTGCATCTATCATAATTCTGGTTTAGACCTTTTCTATTTAATACTTGCACTGTCATATTATTGTCTCAACTAATTTCCCTGATTTCAGTATCTCCCCAACACTCTTAGTTATGGATATCAAATTAATACTCCTAAAAATAATTTTTTCTTGACACATCCTATTCAAATATTTCCAGAATTTCAATAATATGAATATAAACATTGCCAAGCAATTCAATATTCAAGTCTTCCACAAACTTACTGTTAACTATACAATCATAATCATTTCCCACAAACTCCCTCCTTGACTCAACACTATGACCAACTACAACCAAACTGACCTCTTCATCTTATTAATACACAATTTTGTGTATTTGAATGCATGTGCATGTGTATGGTAACAGGACTTGAACCCAGGGCCTCAGCACACAAGGAAGTGCACTACTATCAACTTATATCCTTGGACCTCTAAGACACCATATTGGAGAACCATGCTATATATACTCTTTTCCTTTCCTTACTCTCCTCTCTGCATTTCATGCAATGTTGAACAGAAGCTCACAGATCCTCCTCTATTAGAATGGAAAAAGAGTGGGCAGGCAAACTCCAGAATGCTGAGTAGGAGACAATTTACTAAATTAGGAAAGGAATAATTTGAATGACTTTGATTATTTTAGTCAATTGATGTCAGATGTAGGTTTTATTTTGGCTCTGTAGGAATTGTAACCCCATGTTAGTCTTGTTGCTGCAGGTAAAAAACATTGTTCAAATGGGATAGTATTCCTGTTCACTATTAAAATTCTGTTCAATTCTTTTCAATACTGTTCAGAAGCCACCAAGTCATCATAACTTTGGATGAGAAGTAATGCTATTGCCTCATAACGTGAAATCTTTGGGGAATATACATTTTAACAAGAACATATAAGAATTTGGCTAACTTTGGTCAAAAAAGACATTCAGGTTAAATTCTGAGTAACTAAAAGCTTTATCTTTGCCTTCTAATATATTCTGTATGGCAACTTTAGGTTCTGTATCACAAATGTACTATTCATTTTATTTATCTCACCAATTGGCCTTAATTCTACTTATAGAATAATGAAGTGTTTCCCTATTCCTTCGTTCTCTCTTTTAATTTAAACACCATGATTTACAAAGTTGTTCACAGCACAGTTGTTTCATGGATTAAATACTCCAACACCAGTCCCATCACCAAAGTGTCCATACCTCTGCCCAAGCCTGCTTTTTAAGCAGGCACTAATTAAGTTACTTTATACATATCTCATTGCGTAATGGTGTAGCTAAAGTCATGGCCTGAGGACTTGCTGAGCTGTTAGGTGCTTGTTGGGCCTTCTGTAATTTTGTTTTCACTCACTGAGCTTAGTGGGATTCTAGTCAATTTCCCCCTCTAATTTTTTTGTTTTCCTGACCTGTCAGCTCTGTGAAGTTGGGAGGTATTGTGCAGCCACATATGCAGCCCTCCGCTTCAGGGACTTTGAGCTGGGATGATCAATGATAGGTGTCTCTTTGGCTTCCCTAAGATCAGTCCTGAAGCTGGGACATCTTTTGACAGCAGCAAGAGCCCAGTGTGAGTGGGTGGAGTGCTGGGGCCTTTGGCAGCTGGAGATTCAATCTGCCTTCAAATTGCCCAGGGTTCAGAGATTTTGGCTCAGTAGAAGCTAGGCCTATGTGGGATTACTCAGTTGCTGGCATCTCTTCAAGATAAGTCCCCTTCATCCTCTCTTATTCTGCATTATTTCTCTCCCAGATATGTAACTTCTTGATATACATTGCCTTTCTTCCTGCTCAATCACCATGTTTTTTTCTGGCTGGAGACTTTGGCATCACATTTGAGTGATGAATCTGACTTGTTCATCATGGTTTTAGGCTCATTCTACTCTTCTTGATTGCAATCTAATTATGTAAGCAATAAATATCTATGACTTCAAGTGTTATTTCTGGTCCCCTGCCAACTGTCACTTGCTAAAGCCTGAGAACTTCCCATACCCCTTTTTTTCATGTTAGACAGCTTTTCCACAGAGGTCTGGGTGTTTCTCTTCATTTCTTTGTCACCTCTGTATTTAGTTTAAATAACTCTAGATCATGCAAATACATTCCGTTCCCTCCTAATAATATGTGCCCTACTGCTTACCAGAAGTCTATCTTCCTCTTAATTGTAACCATGAGTTAGAAATCTATATCATGGTCCCAGAAACTATCGTGGTAACTACTTCTTAACTCTTAAATCCTTATCACTCATCTAACATTATAGAACTTAACTGGAAAAAGTGACAATTTTTCTATTCTTGAAGCCCATCTTTTCCCCCCTAGAATCTCATGCTTTCAAATCCATTCCTTTTATAAGAAATCATATCCAATAACTTTTTTAGACTGCATTCCAATTGTTGTATTAGAGAAACACAAACTATGCCCACCTCAAATCTGTACCAGGAATAACAATTTCCATATTTAACTCAAAAGGTTAATTTCCACTTAATATTTTAGGCTTTTTGATAAGTCAAAATTCTTTTCAGAACAGCATGTTCTTTTCATTTACCCTCTTCTCCAAGTCACACTCTTCTGTTCTCCTTTCTCAAAAGTCAGACACTCTTGAGGTGCTCTTCCACATAATATAAATTATCTTTCAGACACTTATCAATATTAAAAGGTTCACATTTGCTATGTTTGCCTCTTAAGTAGATTTTCATCTCTTTGTGTGGTCACAATTCTCTACTTTCTATTGTCCTAATTCAGTTTTTAATCCTCTTCCATTTTACTGGATACCCTTGTTTCCTCATTTTCTCAAGTGCTTACAAAAGTTTTGCATCCTTTTTTTTAAAATCCAGTCCTGGGCTGGAGTGATAGCACAGCAGGTAGGGCGTTTGCCTTGCACTCAGCCAACTCGGGTTCAATTCCCAGCATCCCATATGGTCCCCTGAGCACCGCCAGGAATAATTCCTGAGTGCAGAGCCAGGAGTAAACCCTGTTCAACACCGGGTGTGACCCCCACTCAAAACAAAAAAAGAAGCAAAAAAAAGTAAAATAAAATAAAATGCAGTCCCAAATTCTTTCATATTCTGCTCAAATCAGATCACTTTTTTGTTCTGTTTTGTTTGGGGGGCAAGGGCAAATCTGACTGTGCTCAGGGCTTTCTCCTCCTGGTTCCATGGTCAGGAATTATTTCTGTCAGTGCTCAGAGGACCATGTGGGATGCCCAAGATCAAACAAGGGTTGGCTGAGTGCAAGGCAAGTTCACTACCTGTTGTTTATCTCTCCAGCCCATCAAACCAAATTACACTGAGTTCTTCATATCTGCTTGTCCCCTCTGTCAAGAAGATAAATGAGTAAATTTTATAATTGATTTACCCTAAGTTCAATTCCTAGGAGCTAAAAGTTTCTAAGACACTATAAGATTGGAATCTGAAATGGAATGTTTGTTTCAGTGACTCATCTCTGTAACTACCTTGGTTTACAAATGGTTAACAATACATTCTCCTGTCAACAGCTCTGAAAATTATACATTGTAGTTCCCTTGCCTATTCTGTCACATTCAAGCTAAGGAGTAAATAAATGCCTAGGGCACCTTCTTCAGAAACATGAAACACTCCCTTCTCCTATCTTGTAAACTAGAATGATTAAAAGCTTGGATTTCATCATTCACCAGGCCTAGCCAGGCAACCCCTGTTAGGTGACCTCAGGGGATCCTGAACCTTTCCACCAGAGACCTCTTGACAGTCATTATCAATTAGCTGAGTGATTATCTGCTTTACATCTGAATTCTTACATGATTCCTATTATCAGTCTACTTATGACCCAAAATCATGATATTTCACAATTATCACACTGAATTCAGCTTTCTCTAGCTAACTAAGACTTAACTTGCAGCAAAAGCAAACAAAAATGACAATGCATTGATAGGCATGTACTCTGAATGCAGAGAGGTGACGGTCCATGGATGCTGCAGAACCAAATGAAGGAGCTCCTGCTCTGGCTGCAGAGTCACTGAAAAAGATTATAAACATCCCTGCTCATGCCAGTACCTCCTGGGCAACAGAGCCACTGGAGACAACTCAGTGGAAAAGGCAGCATGGCTTCAACTCTAATAATCTGAACAAGTTGCTGGGCAATTAGCCCCATGCTGTGGTCTCCTGGGCATGCTTTTGGTCACCTTGTGACGGGCTTGCCTTCCTCAAGCAGTCCAGAGCAACCCCACACTACTCTGTCATACTTCCCCTTCCCCAGCAAAGAATCAAATTATTTTCCCTTGCCCCAAACTAACACATTTGATCCATTTTCTCCTGATCTTTAGCATTGGGAGCGGGGGGTAAGGGGTTCACACAAACCCCTTTAGCTCTTAGATCTTATAAACAAGGAGAAAAACTAACCAAGTGCCTCAAGACAAAAGAGAACTGAATTCTAATCCAGACTTCTCCATTGGGTAGATCATATTTCTGGATCTGTTGCTTTACGTATTAAGTAAGGGAACATCTGCTTGAAAGTTCAGTTTGGTTTAATTTTCTAGAATGGACCCTTTAGGGCAGATCTTTTCAGAATGAAGTCTGTAACTTGCAAATATGGGTTTAAAAAAACTAGTTTACATATATGGGATGTAATATATCACAGTACATTGTGTGTAAGAGTATTATTCCATTAAATGTTTTCTGGGTCTATGTTTGCATCTATGATTTGAATGTTAAATACATTTATTACTGATGATAAAGGTTAAAAGATTCATGGCCTGGAAAAAGTTCAGTGTGTAAGGCATTATGCCTTGCATACAGCTGACCAGGGTCCAACCCCCCAGGACTGCCTCTGGTTTCCCAAGCCCCCTGGCAGGAATGATTCCTAAGCACAGAGCTAGGAGCAATCCCAGAGCACAGCAGGGTATGAAAGAAACCCCAAAATTTAACTCTGTCTATAAACAAGAGAAACATATGGATTAGTGGTTAGTCAGAGCTGGAGGTACAAGTGAGAAATATCTGTAAATAGATTTCAGATTTCTTTTTAGGGTAATGGAAAGGTTCCACAATAGATTGTGGTGGTGGTCGTAGCCGTACAACATTATAAATCTACTAAAATGTATTAATTTTCACTGCCTAAATTGATTAATTTCATGACATTTAAATTATATCTCAATAAAGTTATCTAAAAATAATTCTAGACGGCCATGATTTTTCTGCAGAAAAATCTATAAACCCTCAAAGATTATATCACGGGCCAGGGATAATCCAATGGCAAAAGCGCCTGCCTTGTAAGCATGAAATTATGAGTTCAATCACAACTGCCACCACCCACATGCACCAAGAGTACTCTGCTCTTGGGACCACGGGCATCTTAACAAAAGTGTGTGATCTTTGACCCACCTCAACCAGTTGTGTATGAATATAGAAACTAACATGTATAATACAGAGACAAGTACATTAACCAAAAGATGTGCAAAACCCACATCCGGAAGTATAGCTCTTGGTGAGCATTGAAACTAAAAGGTGTTTGCACAATGTAAATAATAGTGTGTGACACATAGCAAGCACTATGGACCAGTGTGTGAGCACCATAGCAACTCATAAACATCAGAATTAAACATGTGTATGGTCCTGGGTCATTGCAACAAAAACAAGAAAATAGAAGGTGAGGGGTGGGAAGGAGGTGAGGAGATGGGAGGAGAGGGGAGGAGTGAAGAAGAGGTGAGTAGGAAAGGAGAGTAGAGGAAAGGGAACAGAAATTTTATATCATAAGTTAATTTTTCTAAGGAAAATACAGACTTTTTATTAAACTCTCAGAGGTATTTAAAATGAAAGAAATTCTGAGGGTGGTATTCAGGGGATATTCCTGGCTCTGTGCTCAGAATGACCCCTGGTGGTGCTCAGGGGACCAAATGTGGTACAAGTAATTCAAACACAGATTGATGGGGTTGCAAGGCAAGTGCTCTATCCCTTTATTATGTCTCTGGTCATCTGTGGAAAGGTTTAGGATAATGCTAGTAAGTTTCTAGAGCTATTAATAAGTTTAAAGTAAATGCAAAATAAATGTCACTTCTCTTGACTTCATATGTCCATGAATGAACTCTCCATCAATTTCATTTTTTTTTCTTTTTAGCATCCCCAAGAGTGTTGTGGCTGGGATTCTTGCCAACGTGGGCCTGGCAGAATCAAAGTCACATCCTAATGATTCTCAGGGACCATTCAGGATGGGCCATTCATTGCTGGAGGTCACTCTTAGGCCCTTCTACGCATGCATTCCGGCCTTTCAAGCCATCTCCCCAGCACCTCTTCCCATCTTTCTATTTTGGGAAAGGGGAACTAGCCCATAATTGTCAGTGTTCCAGGGATTATATGTGGTGCCAGGGATTGAACTGGATTAGATACTTGCAAGGCACAAACCTTACTTCCTGTCCCCTGCCCATATTTCAACCTCAATACCAATTCTCTTCTTAAAGACTAAAAAATGATCATTTTAGTGTGTCTTTACATTATTTCATAAGAATTTCATAAGAAAAATATCAAATAGACTTCCTCTGATATACAATATATTATTCTTAATCTTTTTCCCTAGGTTAAAATTTTCACTTAAGTCATAAAACTTTAGGTTCTAATCTTAAAGAGTAACCTAATATTTTGGTAAATAATTATAATATCCTTGTGCTGCATTTTTAAAAAAAATCTATCTGACATTTACCTATATTAATTATAGTTGTGATTACCTGTGGCTATGCCAGAGAATGCATTTTAAGCTCAAGTTCTCCTTTTATACAACTTCTCTGAGGATCATCAGACACCTACACTATTAAGTAACTACAAAACGGAAGCATCATAGTGCTTTTAAAGCATACAGTACAACCTCAAAGACACATATTAAATAAGGAGGATGCAGTATTAAAGATCATGGTTTGAATTATTTTATACTATCTCATTAAAGGCATATTAAATTCACAATAACATTGATTATTTCTCAAAGCCAGATGGAACAAAAACTGAATTTTCCTGAGGACAAATGAAAAGCAAAATTTCTTCTCTCCACTCGGCAATCATATGTTGGTTGCAGTTCTTAGAATCAAATAACAGTGATCCGGAGTCCATAAAAGTTCCATTTGAACAGAGAAGGGAAATCATTTAAAATATTAGTCTAACTCCAGTCTCTTTGATTTATAGAGCAGTAAACTGGGACTTAATAAGTTAAAGTGACACTCCCAGTGTGGCTTCTAAAGATTGTAAAAGAAATCATAGTAAAAGTAAAATTCAATGTAACATAATATATATTTCTCATACAGTCTCAGGGTATAAATAAAGCATAATTGGTTTGTTACTTGTTAACCCATGATCTTTGGGTACGACTAGATTACTAACAGGTTTGCAAGCTAGTATGAGTCAAACAGATAGAAGGGAAATTTATTTGTATGGTGGTTTTTAGAAGAAATTTTGATCGACAACAGTGAGATGATTCAGAGCTCCTGACTGTCAATGCAATGGTTTGAGACTCTACATCCTGGAACACAAGCCAGCAGCAGATGGCTCTCCAAACAGTGAGCATTATTTGGTACAGCACTAGAAGACCCCAGAACCACCGGACCTTGAGCAGTACTGACCCCAAAAAAACATCAAACCAAGCATGTCTGGGGGTGAACCCTGGGCCACCACAAACTGCTAGAGTATACCTCAAAATAAAAGTAACAATAAAATAAAACTCATTGATCCTAATACATCTTTCACTCATATCATGTGTAAACCAAATACGTATTTCAAATGGAAGCTATTTGTTATGTCTGAGATTAAATATCAAATATAACTCCACTTCTATACATAATTTTCCTATAAAAAGCATAAAAGAATCATGAAATTAATTTATTTCATTGTATTCTTACTTAAACCTAAACCTCCCTAAACCTTACTAAACATTAAAATATTTACTAAACTAATGAAGATTACCCTGGCAGAATGAAGTTATTACATTAAAGTTCTAAAACCTTAATATAGTTAGTTTTTTTTTTCAAAATTGAAGACTAAGAAGTGGAAACTGAAATCTCCAGCTCCATAACTTTGCTGGAAGTCCATGGACTGTACCTTTCTAATAAAACTTGTGGCAACAAGCCCATGACATTCAGAAAACCAATTTCTTTCAAATAACAGGGATAAAATTCTGTAGACTCACCCTGCTTGTAATTAACCTTTGCTGTGCTTTAATGTGATTCCATGAGTGTCTTTACTACTTCCCTGGTATCTTCACGCTTCCTTATTCTTTTAGTCCGGGTTAGATGTTATATGCCTCTCATATGCTTGTGGCTCTTTGCATAACAAATCATCTTTTTAATGACTGAGTTTTACAGAGTATCTGGTCTGCAATACCCAATATGCTCTAACAGAGATTTTCAGCAAGAAATAGGTGCCAAAGTCCTAAGTCAATGAGGGCATGAAAGTGATGCCAAGAACATGAAAAGTCCAAGATGTAAGGTAATCAGTATTGGAATGATCAGAATGCTAATCAATCAGAGTGAGTTCAAAGTGGCCAAGAAAAATTTCATTGGGTGAAGTGATACTAGTTGTCAAAGGGAGGGGGAGTAGAGAAGATAGATCTATGAGAATAAATGTGACTCTAAACAAAAAAATGGCTAGGTTGGAAAAATTGTATAGCAGGTATTGGAATCCAGCATCCCACATGGTCCCCCAAACCCTCCAAACATGATCCCTGAGCACAGGGCCAAAGTAATCCCTAAGGACAGCCAGGTGTGGCTCCAAAAACAAAAATAAAAATTAACTTTAAAATGAATAAATTAAAATAAAATGAATAAGTAAAAGAGAAATGACTGTTCAAAGTCTCAGATAAGTTCATAATGGTAAGATCTACTGCAATACCTTGACTACAGGTGGAAAATATCGATAAAGTTGTTAACGGATTGAAAGACTCAGGAGCCTGAAGTTTACTAGTAATAGATACTAATATTGAAGGCAAAGTTAAAGAAATTTGATCCAGAGCTCCAGGCACCTAGTACAGAGAAAACAAGCTTGGTGAAAGAAAGAAGGCAGGGAGTGGAGAGGAGACAGGTGGAGAGAAGGGAGGGGAGGGAGGGAGGAGGAAAAATCCCTATTCAACTAACATTCTGAACAATCCAAAGATGCCTAAGTCACAAACAAGCTCTACTTCATTTCAATCAACATCTGAAACGTCAAAATTTTTCAACTCATAACACATGAGAAAATACATTTGTTTTAGAGTTGGTACGAATTTCATCTGTGGGAGAAAACATTTGCAAATCAACACACATTTGATAGGGGGGTTAATATTCAAAACATGATGAGCTTTTATGGCTAAATATCAAAACAAACCATCTGGGTTTTCTTTTGTTTGGTTTGGTTCTGGGTTGGTTTTGGGAGCCACACCCTACAGTGGTGCTCAGAGCTAACTGCCAGCTCTTCACTCAGAGATCATTCCAGGCATGCGAGAGCGATCATATGCAGTCCAAGGGTTCAAGCCCAGGTCAGCCCTGTGCAAGGCAAGTGCCTTACCAATAGTACTATCTCTCTGGCTCCTTAACACAGATTTCTTTTTTCTAAAAAAGGCATGCAGGTAAGTATTTCTAGTCAAGAAAATGCAAATCAAAACCACAATGACTGCTATCTCAACAGGCCCACATCCACACCAGAGACCCTCTGTTCATTCACCCTTCAAGGTGAAGTTAACCTCCCAGTTGTTACCATCACCACCCACTGCCTCCTGACCTTTCAGGAATGGAAGGAGATTCCCCTCTCATTTACCTGGCTTCCAACAGCCTCCTTAACTAATCTCTGCTAT
Organism: Sorex araneus; assembly: GCF_027595985.1. Lineage (NCBI taxonomy): Eukaryota > Metazoa > Chordata > Mammalia > Eulipotyphla > Soricidae > Sorex > Sorex araneus. The sequence goes on along the minus strand of NC_073307.1, from coordinate 31,917,508 downwards.
TTCAACAGGCCCATATTCACGTCTCAGTCCCTCTGCCTGCCCATTCAACATTTAGGTCTATGTCCATATCCCACACCCACAATTCTGTAAGTTGCCACTTGTACCCTGAACTGCACAGCTGTTTATGCAGTTGGGTGCCAGTTGTACTCACTGTGTCTCACACTGCACACACTTATACTTTCTGCCACTGGATGAGAACTGGCAGGGAAGGTAAAATACAAATGCTTGATCCAAATCCCTCAGAGATTCCCAGTGGGGAAAAGTACAAAGATTCACCCTCAGCGCATAGCAAACACAATGTGAAGTCATGCTATCATCCACTAAGCTCAGTGAGTGAAAATAATAGCACAGAAGGCTCTGTAACCAACCAGCTCAGTAACCTCTTGGATTCCGATTATAGAAACACCATTTTGAGGACATTTAATGAGACTAAAGAAGATAAATGATGGTACACGTAGTCGGGAAAACATAAGAAAGTACGAGAGCAGAAAACTATAATCAGAAATAACACAATTGAAGAATATATCAGGTGAAATTTAAAAATCAGCAGCATAATAAAAGCAGCTGAGGAAAAGACTGGTAAGCTCTAAAATGACATGAAAACAGGAGTGCTCATCACCATGAGTGATCATTGAGCACAAAGAAAGAAGCAAGCTCTGAGCATAGTTGGGTGTTGTCCCAAAACATAAATAAAAATAAATAAATAAATACCCAGAATAAGAGAGATGACAATGGAACAAAGAATCGCCTAATGTTGCTGGATCTGAAGATGATGGAAGGGGCCATAAGATAAGGAATAAATAATGTCTAGGGGCTGGAGTGATAGTACAGCGAGTAGGGAGTTCGCCTTGCACACAGCCAACCCAGGTTCGATTCCCAGCATCCCATATGGTCCCCTGAGCACGGCCAGGGGTAATTCCTGAGTGCAGAGTCAGGAGTGACTCCTGTGCATCGCCAGGTGTGACCCAAAAATAAAAAAATAAAAAATAATAATGTCTAAAAGCTAAAAAAACCTAAAAAGGTAAGCTAATCAAGCTTTCAGAGATAGATTCATTACTGCCAACACTTTGATATAATTCAGTAACTGGCTTCTAATCTTTAGGACTGTACAATAATAAATTTGTTTTTGTGTTTTGGTTTGGCTTGTATTTGGTTTGTATTGGACTGGAGCGATAGCACAGCGACATTTGTCTTGCATGCAGCCGACCCAGGTTTGTTTCCTCCATTCCTCCTGGAGAGCCCAGCAAGCTACCAAGAGTATCCTGCTTGAACAACAGAGCCTGGCAAGCTACCCGTGGCATATTCGATATGCCAAAAACAGTAACAAGTCTCACAATGGAGATGTTACTGCTGCCCACTCGAGCAAATCGATGAACAACGGGATAACAGTGCTACAGACAGTGCTACAGTTTGTTTGTATTTGGGGCCATACCTGGCAGTGTTTAGGGGTTACTCCTGGCTCTGCCCTCAGGAATCACTCCAGGTAGGCATCCAGGATGCCAGGGATAGAACCTAGGTCGGCTGAGGTACTATGCAAGGCATATATAAGGTACTATGCTTTGCACTATATTATTTCTCTGGCCCCAAATTTTAATTAATGACATTTTGAGGTTTACTAAAGTAGCTATAGACAATACATTAGCTTTATTTCCTATTAAAGTCCCTAAAATATGAGAGTTGTCGGTCCCACAGGTATGTATATGAGGATATAGAAGGATTTTCTCATGATATCTGGTTGTAAATTTGATGCTCTCTCCCATCCATAGCCACACTTCCTCTAAAACTTCTACAGAGTTGGTTGGAAAGGCCACTTAAATATTTATAACTTCATTCCAGGGTCATAATAATTCAAGCACAAGAGTTCCAGCTGATGAAAACCATACATATGCATCCTTGTCTGTCCTGTCGTGCACCAGAGTCAGAGCACATGATTTTATAGGCATTACAGGGCTCGGAAGTCAAACATTCCCCAACACCTGCTTTAAAGGAGGTTTTAAATTTGGGTATGACTATGAATAGTTAATGTCATCTAATATGCAAGTAATCAAGCAAAAGTCTGACTTAGTTTTTTAAAAAATAATGTTTTATTGTAGAAGCTAAGAACCTTAGAGATAAAATAACACTGGTCCTTTATTATAAATGGCTTTTTATCCTTTGCTAATGTGACAGAAATTAATCCCCCTAATAAAAGAAAGATAGAATTCTTAATTGGATGACAGTATGATGAATAATTCAATAGGAACAAGAAAAATTTAGCACAGACGCTCTGAAGCATTTATAAACCTAGAAAACCTTATCTGTTGTCTGTAAAATTTCTCAGGCTAAATTGAAGAAAACTGACTCAGCAACAGAATGAACATTTAGCACTTGTATTTTAGATATAGAATTGGTCAAAAAAATTTTATGGTGGTAGGCTATTGAATCATTTGCATTCCCTAGCAGAATACTACAGTACCATGGCAAAAATCTGTCTGACTTTATATGTGATGTACTTGCTAAGAAATAAAGAATTGTGTGTATAAAACAAGTCTAAATATTAGCAGATTAACATTACATCATTTAAAACATTTTGAATTTTCATCTTTCTGCCTGGATTGGGAATTACTTTTTTTTTTCTCTTGGGGTCACACCCGGCAATGCACAGAGGTTATTCCTGGCTCATGCACTCAAGAATTACTCCTGGCGGAATGCTGGGAATCGAACTCGGATCCACCGCATGCAAGACAAATGCCCTACCCTCTGTGCTATTGCTCCAGCCCCAGGGAATTACTTTTTCAAGACCCCAAAACCTGAAACTGGAGTGTTCCTTCTCCAAGAACTGGTAATTAAATCATGGCAATGTGTCTAATCACAAATAAATGTCACATATAAAGTAGACTTACCAATGCAAAATATATGTTATAAGTGTATTGGAACTATATAAACAAAAAACAGCTAGTCAATGTGAATTCAAGAAGGCACATTTTTGAACAATGTTTTTGTTTATGCATTTGGGTTTTGTGCTCACTTTCTTTTATTTTTCTTTTCTTGTCTATACTACTTTGTTTTCCTATATTCCTCAACATAATTTTCCATTTAACCTAGAGTATTTATCATAGCTTAATTTATAATTTCAAGCTAATTATCAATAAATCAGAAAGACTGAGACTTTTACAGTCTCTGTTACCTAAAAGTTATGTTATCCCTGTTCTTAGTCAGCTAAAATCAAGATCAGGTAGAAGTACGATCCAAACTTCCAGTGATTTTCCTCAGAAAACTGAATAAAACTATGGCATCTAAAGAGCTTAGCTCTTAACATAAATCAGGTGCTTCTTTTTTTTTTTTTTTTTGGTTTTTGGGTCACACCCGGTGATGCACAGGGGTTACTCCTGGCTCATACACTCAGGAATTACTCCTGGCAGTGCTCAGGGGACCATATGGGATGCTGGGAATCGAACCCAGGTCGACCGAGTGCAAGGCAAATGCCCTACCTGCTGTGCTATTGCTTCAGCCCCCAATCAGGTGCTTCTTAATTCCAGTTCTATCTTTCCTTCTCTATATTCATTCAGTAACTGATGAGACTGTACTGTCTTCCAAATTAGTTGACATTTTCTCTGAAGAGTTACAAGTCAATGTAAATCAGCTGAGATTTCTCTTAAAATGACAATGAAAGTCTCTGGCAAATTCAAGGGATAACAAGGTTTTTCTGATGAAGGGTTCTGATTTAGGTCATATAGATAAATGTTCTTATTTGAAAACCAAGGAATTTGCATGAACTAGTGCTTTCATCCAATAAAATCATTTGGAACTGGGTGTGTTAGTATTTTCTAATAGAACACAATCATTCATTCCTTAAACATAGAGAGTAATCATGCTAAGTGAAATGAATCAGAAAGAGAGGGACAGACATAGAGGAACTGCACTCATTTGTGGAGTGTAGGGTAGCATCACATGAGGCTGACACCCAAGGATGGTAGCTACAAGGGCCAGGGGTATTGCCTCCTAGCTGGAAGACTGCTTCATGAGTGGAGGGGAGAAGGCAGATGAAATTGAGAAGGGATCACTAAGAAAATGATGGCTGGAGGAATCAGTCGGGATGGGAGATGTGTGCCGAAAGTAGATAATGGACCAAACATGATGACCTCTCAGTGTCTGTGTTGCAAGCTATAATGCCCAAAAGTAGAGAGAGAGTATGCGAAATATTGTTTGCCATGGAGGCAGGGGGAGGTATGGAGAATATTGTCTGCCATGGAGGCAGGGGGAGGGTTTGAAAGGGGGGGTATACCCGGGGTATTGGTGGTGGGGAATGTGCACTGGTGGAGAGATGGGTGTTTGATCATTGTAAGATTGTAACCCAAACATGAAAGCTTGTAACTATCTCACGGTGATTCAATAAAATTTAAAAAAAATTTAAAAATAAAAAATAAAAAAAGAGAAAAGAACACAATCATCCATTCCTTCCCAAAATATAGAATGAATGTTTTGTGCTCAAGCTCAACTGATAAAAAGTTTATGGAGAATGGACAGACTTCAATGGCTGATTCAATAAGGCTCCAGGATTTTGTATTTCCTTGAGAAGTCTCAATGCCTGTTTGGCAGCTGGTGGAGGACAGGTCAGACTGAGCAGTGCCATTAATCAACGGTACAGTGACAGGGAGGGTGGTTGACTGAGAGGGGAGGAGAAGAGACTTAAAAGTGAGCATAAGAGAATAGGTTGCTACCTGAGTTCATGTGCTGCCTGTGCCCATGTGTTGCTGCTGAATTCATGCGGTTCCCAAGCACATGTGTTACTTGCATCTCCCCTCTTCAGACATGTACTTTCATATCTAATGCCAGGATGTGTACAAGAGAAGCCTTTGTTTTCTCTTGAGCATGTTATTCTATCTCCCCTTCCTCAAAGCAGTAAGGTACAGGGAGAAAAATGTAGACAAAACCCTCCATGACACTGAAGCTCAAGTCACCTTTAAAGATGAAACAACAACTGACCAAGCAAGTGGAAGCAAAGATAGAGAAACAGGACTACATTATACTAAGAAACTTCTGCACCTCAAAAGAAACGATGAACAATATACAGAGATAGCCCACAGATTGGGAAGAATTATTTCCTCAATACCAATCAAATAAGGGATTAATATACAAGGTATCTAAGATACTGGTAGAACTTTACAAGAGAAAAAAAAAACCATCAAGAAATCAGGAGAAGAAATGAACAGAAACTTCCTCAAAGAAGAAATAAAAATGGCCAAAAGGCACAAGAAAAAATGCTCTACATCACTATCCATCAGGGAGATCAAATCAAAACAACAATGAGATATCACCTCACACCACAGAAACTGGCATACATCAAAAAGAACAAGAACAATCAGTGTCAGTGCAAATGTAGGGAGAAATAGACTCTCCTTCATTGTTACTGGGAATGACTACTGGTCCAGCCTTTTTGCAAAAACAATATGGGCATTTCTCAAAAAACTAGAAATTGAGCATCCATATGATCCAGCAATACCTCTTCTGGGAATATACCCTGGGAACACAAAAACAACAGCAGAAATGCCATCTGCGCTTCCATATTCATTGCAGCACTATTCACAATAGCCATAATCTAGAAACAACCAGAAACAAACAAGTATATAAGAACAGATAATGAAGCTTTGGTACATCTACACAATGGAATACTATGCAGCTATTAGGAAAAGTGAAATCATGAAATTTGCTTACAAATAGAAGGTCATGCTGAGTGAAATGAGTCAGAAGGAGAGTGACAGACATAGAATGACTGGACTTGTTTGAAGGACATTAAAAAAATACACTATGAGACTAAAACCCAAAGACAGTGGTAACACAGGCCAGGAGAAATTGGTTCATCGTTGGAAGCCTGCCTTAAGCATTGGGGTAGAAGCAGTTGGGATTGAGAGGAAACCACTGTAGCAATGATAGTTGGAAATGATCACTCTGGATAAGAACTGTGTGATGAAAGTAGGTAAAGGAACAAATACGGCAATCTCTGAGTATTTGTATTGCAAATCATAATGCCCAAAAGGTGGGGGGCAAAGAAAAGTACCTGCCATAGAGGCAGACTGAGGGTGCGTGTGGGGCGTGGGAGGAGGGAAACTTGGGTCATTGGTGGTAGGAAATGTACAGTGGTGGAGGGATGGGTGTTGAAACATTGTATGACTGAAACCTGATTATAAACAGCTTTTTAACTGTGAAGAAGAAAGAGGAGGAGAAGAAGAGGAGGAAGAAGAGGAGGAGGAGGAGAAGGAAGAGAAATAGGACAATAGACTCTGAAAATATGAATTCATGGATTCGAAGTGAGAAATAATACTGGGGGTTATGGGTCTGGCTAATGTCCAACCTCTGCATTATGATGAAGCCTAGCTCATCCTTGGAATGGTTTTATTTCTAAAATTTTGCATATTGAAAGAAAACAAAAATGTCTATAATTTCAAAATTCTTCTCTAAAAGTTTAAGCATTAAGTAAAATTTAAATAAACTTGTATCACTTGTAGTCCCATTGATCTTCGATTTGCTTGAGCGGGTGCCAGTAACGTCACCATTGTGCTAGTGCAGCCCAGTGATATCTGCTTGCTCCAGGAACAGGAAGAGCCTCAAACTTTTCATTCAGGGATTTGACAAAGAAATCTGACCATCTAGTTGGTGGGCCGCCACGTGGTCTTCTGACGTCCTGTGGAATCCAGTCAGTAACAGCTCTAGTCCAGCGGTTGTCTCTGAATTGCATTACATGACTGGCCCATCTGATTTTTGATGCCTTGACAAACGAGACAGCATTCCTGATTCTTGACCATCGACGGAGGTCAGAACTTCGGATTCCTTTTCTCACTTGAGTGAGATGTGATACTCCTAGCATAGCTCTTTCAGTTCCTCTTTGGGATACCTGAATAGTGTTCTCATCCTGTTTGCGGAGGGCCCAGGTCTGTGAGGCATATGTTAGCACAGGAAGAATGGTGGAACCGAAAAGATGTGCCCGGAGTTGGAGGGTTTTTTGTCCTCTTAATCACTTCTTCGATGCTCTTGAAGGCATTCCATGCTGCTCTCTTCCTCCTACGTAGTTCTGGCGCCAAGTGGTTCCTCATGTTGATTTCTCGACCCAGGTACACATAGCTGCTGCATTCGGAGATGTTCGTTCCATTGAGAGCAAATGGAGCTTCGGGGACTAGTTCGTTTTTCATGAGCATTGTCTTGTTGAGATTCAGCTGCAATCCGACCTTTCCACACTTGCGGTTGAAGTCAGTCAGCATTTGTGCCGCTTGGCTAATGTCTGGTGTTATGAGAACGATGTCATCAGCAAAGCGGAGGTGGTGTAATTGTGACCATCTATCCTCACTCCTATTCCTTCCCATTCCAGTCCCACCCCCAATACACTCAACCCACCCCCTCTGTGGGGTCCCTGGTGAAGAAAGCCAGGCTCAGAGGCAAGAAATTCTGTGTTGCTCTCTTCCAGGAGCTTGCAAGCAGAGTCCCCGCAGCCGGAGACCTCCAGAACCCAGCCACAGCCATACTCAAGGCCCCTCTCCACATGTTCAGACAAGCCTCACGCATGAAGGAACCAGCAGAGGAACCCAGGTGTGTAGGACCCAGGGCTGAGATCCCCAAGCCTGCTTGGATCAGGACTGGGCTTCTTCCACCCAGATCTCCCATTTTCCAGTAGCGAGGCAGTCACACCCAGAAACTGCCCCCAGTGCCGTGTAATCCCATCAATGACCAACATCCAGAGACTATAAAACCAAGCTCCCGGAACATCAGACAAGTTCTCCCTCTCAGAGGAACTGGCAAGCTACTGAAAGTTTCCTGCCCACATGGGAGAGCCTGGCAAACTACCCATTGCATATTCATATGCTAAAACCACAATGATGAGTCTCATTCCCCTAACCCTGAAAGAGCCTCCAGTGCGGCACCATTCGGAAGGATGAGTAAAGAGAGGCTTCTAAAATCTCAGGGCTAGGATGAATGGAGATGTTATTGAGACTGCTCGAGAAAATTGACAATCAATGGGATGATGATGTTGATGATGATGATGATGATGATGATGATGATGATGATGATGATGATGATGATGATATTTGTCTATAACAGAAAGATTTAGAGGAGCTAGAATAACAAATTTATCCTATTTTCAAAGATATCCAGTTAATGACTTTTGCTTAAGTTTTCTTAGTTTTTGTGATTTGGGGCTCAAAGCGTTATTCTTTTAGAGGTTCCTTGGGATTGTGGAGCACACCAATCTGAGCTCAGGGTTTATTTCTGTTATTTTTTTAACCCCCCTGTTATTATTTTTGTTTTTTACTCCTGATGGTGCTGGAGGGACCATATGGGATACCAGGGTTCAAGAGTCACCTGCATTCAGGGAAAGCTCCTCAATTTTGCTTTCAATTGCTGCTGTGTCACACCAAGCAGTTGACTCAGGGGCTATTCTTGGTCCTGTGTGCTGGACTGACCTTTAAAATGGTGCTGCGAACTTGAATCCAGGTCATGGCTGCCTTATATGATCATGGCAGTTTCAAACAAAGCAAGTACCTTCAGTACTATCTCTTGAGCTTCCCAATATGTTTCATTTTGAACAGATATAGAAACCACTGAGTGGTGCCTATAGCATGTAATGACCTCTAGCAGGCAAGAAATTACCAGTTTACAAACAAATGCATCGTGCTGTTAGGGTCAGCCTTGTTTCTTCTGTAAGTGGTTATGTTGTGAGTGAGGAAGACTTAGGACTGCCACTCTGATGACAGCCCAAGGAAAAGCTGTTCCCTTTCAGAGGCCTCTATTTTGATTATGCCTAATGACACAGAAGTCATTATCACTACCTTTCCCTTAGCCAATGAGGCAGAAGGAATGTGGGGGTAATAGTGGATTATCGCCCTCTTAAGAAAGTTCACAGGGAATCACATTAACTGCCACTAAGATTCCATTATCCAGCACTGAATTACTTGTCCATACTGAGCTGCAAGGGAGGCTAACAATTGCAGCTATGTTCCCAAATGAATTCTAGTGGTCCTTTAAAATAGAAGATAAGTAAGAAATGGGCTTAGGGAAATAATAACTAGCAGTGGTTTTTTTACTGCCAATTTACACTTTTTAACATTATTTTAATAATCAAATCAGTTGTGCCTAAAATTTCTGATAGGAATTTCTTTTATCCCAGTTGGATGCTCCATGTGAAAATTAATATTACTCATGGTTCTTGAACTATTCAATTGTGCTTCATGCAGGGAAAAAATTAATTGGAATCAAGATGAGAATATGAAAAATCAATCAAATCAAATCTCCAAGCAAAAGTTTACCTAAGATTTATATTAAGATATATGCATCACATATTTTTGAAATAAGGAATATTGCTTCATGATTGGAAGCCTGCCTCATGAGCTGGGGGAAAAGGCATCTGTAATAGACAAGGGATCACTAAATCAATGATGGTTGGACGGACTGTTCAGGATGGGAGATATGCGCCAAAAGTAGATAAAGAACCAAACTCAATATCTGTATTGCAAACCATAATGCCCCAAAGTAGAGAGAATCTATGGGAGAAATTGTCTGCCACAGAGGTAGGGGGAGGGTTGGGATGGGGGTCAGGGATACTGGGGACATTGGTGGTGGAAAATGTGCACTAGTGGAGGGATGGATGATCAATCATTGTATAACTGAAACTCAAACATGAAAGTTTTAAACTGTATCTCATGGTAATTCAATATTTTTTTAAAAAAGAAATGGAGAGGGGCTGGAGAGATAGCACAGCGGGTAGGGCGTTTGCCTTGCACGCGGCCGACCCAGGTTCAAATCCCAGCATCCCATATGGTCCCCTGAGCACAGCCAGGGGTAATTCCTGAGTGCAGAGCCAGGAGTAACCCCTGTGCATCGCCAGGTGTGACCCAAAAAGCAAAAAAAAAAAAAAGAAATGGAGAATGTCATGAAATCAAATGGGTTCCAGCATAGAAAAATCATTTATTCAAATTAATGAATTGATTAAATGTTTGGCTGGCTCAGATTGTTTTTTTCTAGTGACTCAGTATAGGATCTCTGGATAATAGGAAGTGTTACATTAAAGAGATAACAGTCACAAAACTTAGTTTTGTTTTGTAATGAACAATGTGGTCAATTCATTACAATACCAGAACATGCAAGATGCTTCATAAAGATGTACAGTTACTAACCATGAACAATGCAATCTGTGATTCCAAGAAAAGGACTGAAAGTAGAAGAAAAGAAGTGAATAATTATGATTATTAATTTTTATTTTATAAGATTATAAGGAATTTGCCCATTTTAACTCCTTCCTATGTGAATAACACAAAGAATGTAGGGGTGGCAAATAAAGCAAAAGCTAGTTTATTGCATTTTAACAACATCAACACATTGCACACAATTTCAAACTGGACTCTGTGAATAAAATGATATTAAAAAATTATACTACATTAAAAATATTTTCAGGACAGGCTAAAGAGACAGTACAGCAGGTAGGGCAGTTTGCTTGTATGTGGCCAACCTGGGTTCAATCCCTGGCATTCCATATAGTCCCAAGAGTTATTCCTGAGCGCAGAGCCAGAAGTAACCCCTGAGCACCACCAGGTATGGTCCAAACACTATATCACTGTATCACTGTCATCCCATTGCTCATCGATTTGCTCAAGCAGGCACCAGTAACGTCTCCATTGTGAGACTTGTTATTACAAACAAAACAAATTTTTTCAAAGACCACTGTTCAAGTCAAGGCATGTAGGCACATACATTTTATATATAACACCCTGGGTTCAGTCTCTGAACCCTAATTAACTAAAATACAGAATTTCCCTTTTTTAAAATAAGTCCTATTTTATTACATGCTTTCCTGTTTCACAATAGCATCTAGCAGAGTCATTCTCTGATCCCCATATTTCTAATGGTTTAGAATGTTATCACTAACATTTTGGTGTTACTTGCTTTTTTTACACCTTTGATTTAACTCTGTCTTTAGCAAAAATGAGCAAAAAGTTAAAGGAATGCCTTGAGAAGATAATTAATCATCAGAATAATAAACTAGATTTGTTTAAATCTGGAATTTCCAAAGAGAATATTCTATGATGAGTTTAAATTTCAAACACAGAATCTCTAGTAACACCTTTTACCAAAAAAAGTTTGAAAGTAAGGGCTAATAGCAATCACAAATGTCATAGAGGTAGTATATATTAGTATTAAAACCTATACTACACTTGTTTATTATAACTGAAAGATTTTGTATATATACACAGATATTGAAATCTTTGTATATTACTTATGTATATTATTGTGTCATCTGAAAATACTGCTGGTCTTATTTCTTACTTTCCAACTTATAAATTAAGGTATCACTCACACGTGTGGAAATGGATATACTCCAAAAGAGAAGAAACAACAAAATGTTGGAAAGGATAAGGAAAGAAAAAGTGCCTTATAGCAACAGAGAAGAGGCCAGGCAGTCTGGTGAGCAACGCGGCCGGAGAAATGCTCCGGACCCGAATCCGGGCCAACAACACCAGGGATCCAGACGGAGGAGGTACAGCTGGTACACCTTCTCCAGATGGAACCCTGGCGACACTGAGCAGCAACTAACACGGCTCCGGGTTGCGGGCCTGGAACACATCCGAGTCGCGCGGCCGCGCGACCTTTTCTAAAAACTGAAAATATACAATCTTTTAATGACAAACCAATTATCAAATGCTTTCTTAGTAGGGCTGTCTTCCCTGGGGGGAAACTCCAACAACAATAATGAGTTTTGTTTTGCAATATGGAATGTAATCAAAGTAGAGAGAAAATGAAGTGAAATTCATCAGTCATACAGTTGGGGGGGGCGGTGGCGGGGGGTATACTGGGGATTTTGGTGGTGGAATATGGGCACTGGTGAAGGGATGGTGTTTGAATATTGTATAACTGAGACATAAACCTGAAAACTTTGTAACTTTCCACATGGTGATATAATAAAAATTTTAAATAAATAAATAAATAAATAAAGTGCCTTATAAACTTTTGGTAGGAATGTAAATTGGTCTGATCATTGTGGAATTTAATATGGAATTTAGTTCAATTCAAAAATTAACACTAAAACCAAGAGATAGAATGTAGGGGCTGGAGTGATAGCACAGCGGGTCGGGCGTTTGCCTTGCACGCAGCCGACCCGGGTTCAAATCCCAGCATCCCATATGGTCCCCTGAGCACCGCCAGGAGTAATTCCTGAGTGCAGAACCAGGAGTAACCCCTGTGCATCGCCAGGTGTGACCCAAAAACCAAAAAAAAAAAAAAAAAAGAATGCAGGGTTAGGTGTTTGTTTTACACACAGTCAGTAATAGCCAGTAATTCCTAGAACCACATATGGCACTACCAGGAGAAATCCCTAAGTACAGAGCCAGAAATAAGCTCTGAACATTGTCAGGTGTGGCTCAATTCCTACCCCTTCCCCCAGAAAAAAACAGTAGAAATTCTATATGATCCAATTATACCATTTCTGGGTAGCACTTTAGCACTGTTGTCCCATTGCTCGAGCGGGCACCAGTAAAGTCTCCATTGTGAGACTTGTTGTTACTGTTTTTGGCATATTGAATACGCCATAGGTAGCTTGCCAGGCTCTGCCGTGCGGGCAGGATACTGTTGGTAGCTTGCTGGGCTCTCTGAGAGGGATGGAGGAATCAAACCCGGGTCTACCCAGGTAGACCTGGCAAATGTCCTACCCGCTGTGCTATTACTCTAGTCCTTGACTGCAGAGTTGTGGTATACAGAACAAACAAATATGTAAATGTAATTTTAAAAAACTTCTTAAGTCATAAGATACTAGAAAGGAAAAAGCAAATCAGGACAAAAGGAATAAAGAGATGAAGTTCAAAGGCAAAATTGGACTTTTATTGTGAATTTAATATAGAATATACATGAATTAATTTACAATGATGCATACTTTAAGATCATTTAATGTTACAATGCAATATTCCATCAATATTTTAAAAGAAGAACGAAGATGAGACACTAAGAGAACTTTTCCATGATATACAGATTTTCATGATATACAAAAGTTCCAGTTTTAGCTTTCTTGAGTAGTGAAACGGAAGCTGTTAGCAGTCATTTTCCACATGAACTAGAGAGATGTGCAGTGGGGAAAAAATGAAGTAAGATTTCATGAAAAAGATGATTTCCTAGGCTTGCTTGGTAGATTATTAAATTGGCCCCAATCCTGTATACCACTCCACTTACAATATAACTTTGCAGCTCTTCCCATTGATGGAACATAGTGTCTCATTCTTGATTCTGGGCTGGCCTTGCGCCTTAATGAAAGTGACAGAGCATCAGTTACAATTCTAGATCATTAGAAGCCTTCCAGATAGTTTTCCTGTTCGACTTACCCTCTTCTTAAGAATATACTTGGTTAGGAGGCACCGGCCCCTCCCACCGCTGCTGAGATGTGACCCCGGGGGCCGCATGCGCGTGCAGCTCCCCCGAAGCTGCATGAGCGTGAATCCAATCCCAGCTGAACCAACTTCAACATGGGCAGCTCCTCGCAGAATGTCTCCAGCCAGAGAACCAAGCCGCGACCCCATGCCCGCCCAGGAGGGGAAAGGTATGCGCGGCCGCCACTACGCAGTGGCAGCCGCGCAACCTCATTTCTCTTCACAACAGGTCTGACTCTAGTGGGGTGCTCCTAATAATAATGGTGAGGTTTGTGTTGAAATATTGAATGTAACCAAAGTAAATAGAAAGTAAAGTGAAAAATTTATCAGTTACAAGGCAGGGGGTGTGGGGGGGTGGGAAGGGAGGTGTACTGTGGTTTTTTTTTTTTTTTGTCTTAGGTGATGGAATATGGGCACTGGTAAAGGGATAGTTGTTTCAGCATTGTATGACTCAGACTTAAGCCTGAAAGCATTGTAATTTTCCACATGGTGATTCAATAAAATAAAATTTAAAAAAAAAGAAAAGAATATACTTGGCTAGCTTACTACAGGGAAGGAAGCATAACTATGTATCCCAGCGAGGGCCATGTTATCACATACCCAAAATCCCATCAGTGACCATAGAAGACATGAGGAAACCCAGCTAAGATCATAAGCTCCCAATCAAAATAAACAGAACTGCTAATTAATGCACAGACTTGTGGAAAGTAATAAATAACTACTATAAATCACTAAATCTTGTTTTCAGTATCGGGGCTGTCTTGTTATACAGCATTAGCTAACTATACATAGCTATTTGCTATTTAGAGAACTTCTACTTATCATTCTGAAGGTGTGAGTAAATCCCAACACTGAGGTTTCATGGCTCCCATTTGTAGTCTGGTCATAAATTTTCCAATCCCTTTAAAGGTTTTTCAATTAAATTTCTGTTACTTGAAAACAAAAATATATAACTTACTGGTAATTTATGGGATCTAAGAATAGCAGGAATATCATGGTACGTTTACAGCATGTAGTAAGATGTTACATTTGGTTGAACAGTTCATCCAGTAAAAAGAACTATCTTTGGATAGTTAAAGAACACTAGGTGTGGGTGGGGGAGGAAGCTGTAGAGATAGTACAATGGGTAGGGTGCTTACTTGCATGCAGTCAACGTGGGTTCAATCCCTAGCACCCAATATGGTTTCCCAAGCCCTACCAGGAGTGATTACAGAGCCAAGAGTAAGATTCTGAACATCACCAGATATGGCCCCAAAACAAATAAACAAATGTATACTAGGTAGGGGAACAAAAAGAAATGTAATTACAGTGTGTCTAGTCAAGAGAATAAAAATCAGCAAGTTAATTAGAGGCAACTGAATTGAGGAGTCGATCATAAAAGTATTGAAAGAGAAGAAATAAGGAAGGGGAGGAAATGGAAGACACAAAAAAAATAGAAACTGCCAGTACTCCTGGACTAGAGTTCATAAGCCTATGTGCTGAGACACTATTTTAATCAACTATGGAACTGATGAGATATCATCACAACAAACCAGAATGAACTTTAGCAATACTGCCTGAAATAAATACCATCACTGCTATCTGAGACAATGTAAGAAACTGGAAGCCATAAATTAACCCTTGACTTCATTTCCTGCCTTCAATATCCTGCCAGTACTTCCCACTTGCAGCCCAATCCAGAAGTCTGCTGGCAAGGGATCTTAGGATATGTCACTTGCAGACTTCCAGTCCTGTCAAATATTAAAGAGCAAAGAAAAGCAGCAGGAGCAGAGCTAAAAGGAAAGTGCTAGTGCAGAAGAGTAGCAAAAAGTTTAAGAGAAGTGGGGCTGGAGCAATATTACATCGGGTAGGGCATTGGCCTTGCACACGGCCAACCTGGGTTCAATCCCCGGCATCTCATATGGTCCCCCAAGCACCACCAGGAGTAATTCCTGAGTACAGAGCTAGGAGTAAGCCCTGAGCATCGCTGGTTGTGACCCCAAAAGAAAAAAAAAAACCTTAAGACAAGTATTTTGGAGAGTTGTTAAGGGATCCTTCTGATAAAAAGTAGTAAAAGAAGGGGCTGGAGCAATAGCACAGCGGGTATGGCATTTGCCTTGCACGCGGCCGACCCGGGTTCAAATCCCAGCATCCCATATGGTCCCCCGAGCACCGCCAGGAGTAACCCCTGTGCATCGCCGGGTGTGACCCAAAAACCAAAAAAAAAAAAAAAGTAGTAAAAGAAGCTGGTCTACCTCCATTGAAGACTTTACAGAACTAGACAAGGACAGTGCTCAATGTCAACTGAAGACCACTGAGTCTTCTCCTGCACAACATTTCTAATGTTTCTGGGACTCTGACAGAACCCAATATGGAAGGGATAAATAAAAATATACTGACATTAATTTTTTCCCTCATGTCTGAGAAAAGCAAAAAAAATTATATTTTGTGGGTGGGAATAATAGTATAAGGAGTAGAGAGCTTGCCTTGCACATGGCCAACATGGGTTCAATCCCTGGAACCACACAGCACAGAGCCAGAAGTAAGCCCTGAGCACCATCGGATATGGCCTCAAAATAAACAAATATTACATTTTGTTTAGAGAAATAAAAGAATATGATCTTACAGGCAGTGCTTTCAAGTACTAGTATAGAAATGGTGACACTCCAACAGACCTCAGCATTTCATATAACATGAGATGCATAAGAAACTAGGAATGTCATTCCTAAAGCTTGTACAGTTGTTGCAGAGTCAGGTACACTAATTTATGAACTAGTCTTCCCACTGGACCATGCTGCCCTACAAGTTACATAATAATGCATTACAAATAGATATACCATGAGCTCCATGGTGATGTTGGCAGTCTTTTTAAAATTACATAACTATATATATATATATTCTCATTGCAACAACTTAAAATTAAGTACTATTCTTAAAGCATAAAAATAGTCCCTCTTTGTCACTTCCACCCATAGGCACTCCCATCTTCCTCAGGGGAATGGGTTTGAGGAGGCAGCTAAGCAAGGAACATATACAAGTACATGACCTTGTTCGTAAATTGACACTTGGCCAACTGAAACCTGGATGGAGGAGATAAAAAGCTACAAAACTGTCAAAGGATTGAACTGGATTTTATTGTTTGTTTTGCAGTATTGACTCTACTTTCAGGGCCTATTATTTCTTTGGTCTGAAAATCCTTTGTTGGCCATTTAATAAAGTAATATTAAGCTGATCTTTCATCTATGTAGCAGATTATTGAGACGGTGAGCCCTCAAAACTTGAATGCTTGAATCCAAAGAGGTTCACACAGGAGATTGCCTATTACAAAGGGTGCTTACTGTATGATAGATATTTTATTCTGAGAGAAATGCTTTTGTTTTATATGTTTGCCTTGAGATCTCACAGTCCTAAAAACATCACTTGTTCTTATAGATAAGTGCGTGTGTTTGCAGACTTGCTGACAGGAAACTGGAGCTCTGAGAAGCTGAAGGAGCAGCTTTTTTTAGAGGCATTGCACAAGTCAAAGCTGTTTTGAAGCTTACAAGATATCTGGCAGCCTTCTAAGCACTTTGAAGAGGAAAGTGCCCTCACAGGGGCAAGGGGCTCCATTAGCAGTGGTTATGGTGAGGCTCTTTCAGAGCTTCAGTGAGTAAATACGCACCTGAGAGAGCCAGGGCAGGGAGGAAAGAAGGGGGTGGATCCCTCTTGAAGATGAGAACAGCAGATTGTGCAACAATTAGAAATAATATAAGTATTAAATACTAACACAAACCTAGTATTTGATCACTGACTTTTAAGCTTGCAATATGCCAGTTACAAATTAAATACATACCAAAAATATTGGGGTTTTTTGAGGGGCAGTGAAGGGAAATCCATCAAAACTTAACATAGGCTATTTCTGAATATCAAGACTAAGGATCTTTTATAAATTGTGGGGTTTTTTTTGTTTTTGTGTAATTTCTATTTTTAAGCCATTAACACATACTATTATTATACTTTGTTTAAAATATCCCAGATGAAGGCCAGAGAGTTAGGGTACTTGCCTTAATATGTGATGACTCCAATTTCACTCCCAGCACCACATGTGGTCCTGCACAAGTGGACCCTGAGCACAGAACCAGGAGTAAGCCCTGAGCACAACCTGATGTGGCTCAAACACCCTACCCACACATAAAAATAACAAGGAAAGCACCCCAAATGACAGTAAGTTGGGAATTATATATTACACCTCCATGAAAAGGGACAGCTGCTTGATTTTTATGCCTACGTGGTAGTTTTGGAAGAACACGTGAAAATATATTTCACTTTTTTTGAATATCATTAGTTAAAATACAATTTCCATTTACTTGTGACTAGAATATCTGGAACAGTATCTATATCTAGATGTGTACTGTATACTGGTAATTTGGTGAGCATAGTGTTTTACAGTCTTTTGGGGCTTGGTTTGTTTATTTATTCTTAAGG
The DNA here is from genome assembly GCF_027595985.1 of Sorex araneus. Classification (NCBI taxonomy): domain Eukaryota; kingdom Metazoa; phylum Chordata; class Mammalia; order Eulipotyphla; family Soricidae; genus Sorex; species Sorex araneus. The sequence goes on along the minus strand of NC_073307.1, from coordinate 31,899,689 downwards.
GGAAAAAACAGGGCTGTGATTGGAGAACTTATCCTGGTATATAGATCTTCAGGCCACTGAAGTTACATGTTTCGTCCTATTTGCCACACAGCTTTATAATGAGGTCAGTGTAGGAAAGGAGCCCTCTTGGTTTTTGTTTTGTTTGCTTTTTGTTTTGGGGTAAAAGTATATTTTCTCCACTTTAGTCTTGGCAATAGTTATAGATATCTGCTCAATATTCTTCTCCCTTATAGACACCACAGATCCCAGCATGTTTGTTAAGTGATCATTCTCATACTTGATAAAATGTTATACTTCACATCAATACAATTATTTCAGCTTTTATATATGTCATATATGCAACTGACATATATGACAATTACATATTGACAATTCCACATTAACATCAAAAATAGATTACACAACAGTTTTAGAAACACATTGGGTATTTTTTATTTTATTTATTTTTTTGCTTTTTGGGTCACACCCAGCAATGCCCAGGGGTTACTCCTGGCTTTGCACTCAGGAATTACCCCTGGCAGTGCTTGGGGGACCATATGGGATGCCAGGAATCGAACCCAGGTCAGCTGCGTGCAAGGCAAACGCCCTACCCTCTGTGCTATTGCTCCAGCCCCTCACATTGGGTATTTCTTAAACAGCAAAATGGCAATGGATCTATAGCTATAGTTTAAGGCCTATCAGCATATATTATTATATTTTTTAATTTAATTTTATTTTTATAAAGCAGTTCACAGTATTTGATTACATTTAATATTCGAACACCAATCCCACCACCATTATACATTTCCACCACCATATTTCAGATGTTTCCATCTTGAACCCCAACTCTTGCCCCAAAGCAGAACCAAAATAATTTATTTTGTACTGTTATGAATAAACCATATCAGCACATTTTAAAATTAAGAAATGGACTATGTTCTGATGCTATCTATTAAGCTATGTTCAAAGCTTAATTTTTATTTATTTTTAAAAAGTCCTTCATACCTACATATAATCTAGAGTTTGTATGCTATAATTTCCATTAAAAGGGTTTTCACATGTGTCCCATTAATGGAACCAAGAATTCTGGAAGCTGAGACTGGAAGCATCTGTCAATAGTTTCATGGATGACTAGAAGCAGATCTCCAGTTAAGCCAAGTCTTCAGATGTCCATTCTCAACTGACAGCTTACCTGCAATTTCATGAGAGACCTTCAAACAGAATCATCCAGCTAAGTGCCTCCTGAATTCCTTATTATATTCCAAATAATATAGATTTATTGGGATAAGCCACTACGTTTGGGGAAATTTTCTAACATGGCAATAGATAACAAAAACTGCAAATATTATGAGAATTTAAATAATGTAGACCTCCCAGAATTAATACTATAGGCCTTTCTAGAAAACATTAGAACTGGTGAAATTCTATAAAACATCCTTTGCCTTGTACTTGGATCTTGTTAATTCCTTCTCCAAAAGTTTCAACACACTTGTTTGTGGAATGTCTCCTGCAGAAATATATTTCTAATGGTACAATAAAAGTTCGAATAAAGTTTAGATTTACCATAAATTGGTCATAATCTTTACCTATAAATATTAATATCTTCTTATAATAACCATAAAATAAAGCATGTAAAACCACAAATGTAGGAACTAATTTAATCAGGCAATTTAGGGACTGGGGAGACAGCGCAAATGATTGAATCACACTGACGACCCCCAAGTTCAATCCCCAGCACTTCCACGTTCGGTCCCGGAGGCATCCACGCCCCACTAGGTCTGGTGCTGGTGGCCTCAGCTCTGCTAGCCCCAATCATTGAAACATCCAATTAACTAAGTTTCACCTCAAGTGTCCCAACAGCCCCCAAAGAATTTCCTTCAAGCCTAGAGAACAATTAATCTATAGGTTAACTTAACCTTTTAAATATTAGTTATGTCACTGCCACTGTCATCCTGTTTTCGTCAACTTACTTGAGCAGGCACCAGTAACATCTCTATATACTCAGCCCTGAGATTTTAGCAGCCTCTCCTTACTCGTCTTTCCCAACAATTGGAGGCTTTTTCAAGGTCAGAGGAATGAGACCTATCATTACTGTTTTTGGCATATCAAATATGCCACGGGTAGCTTGCCAGGCTCTGCCATGAGGGCAGATTACTCTCAGTAGCTTGCTGGGCTCTCTGTGAGGTATGTACATATCTTTTAGTTATATTATCTATTAGTTATGTAAGACAAAATTTTACATGTCTGTGAAAGAACAGTTAATAAATAATAAAACATTTCCCATAATGAATTTGTATCTTGTTTTTTTTTTTTTTTACTACATCGGGAGTTACATTGCACTGTTTTTGACTATGACCATGTCTGTGACTACATTGAGAATTGTCCCTAACATTGTTCAGGGATCTCCCCCGACAAGGTTCAGGGGACCATGTGGTGCAAGGGATAGAACACAGGCCTCACACATGTAAAATATACTGAAAAGCCTTTTAAGCTCTTTCCCTAGTCTAAGATTTTCTTTTTTTTATGATTCTTAAAACAGGTGATTTTCCAGCTGAGTGAAACCAATGTGATTTATAAATGCATAACTTAAAAACATTTGGAAATACCACATTTCCACTTTGAAATAAAACTCGGTGCTAGAAAAAATACTTATTTTGTTAATAAATACCACCAAATGAAAATAAGTTTGATAAGTGATAGAATATAATAGTATTTATAGATTGTCCTTTTGATCCCTCATTATCTTCCCATCATTTATAAGGCTATATAGTGATTCAGGCAACCATGTTCATCAAACCTCATCCTTGGTCCCAGTTGATTGTGTCAGGATGCCGGGAAATCTGCCATGGTGATGAAAAACAATCAAGACAATTAGTTTTTCTCAGGAAGACTGGAGCTGTGACATGGAAACTTGGTTTCTGGCTGTTGCCACATTTTTATCCATACAGCATTAAAACCATGATATAAGTCAAGTGAATGTTTCCAGATCCATCTTTGTCCATAGACTCTAAATTCTAAATATTACTTCATATATACTACTATTTGTGAGGGGGAGGTATAAAGGAATTCCTGCTACTTGTAAAAAATAATTCTGATAGAAAAAATAAGGTGGTGTCTAACACTAAGGACTGATTTAGGACACTGAGAAATTTTGTTTGTTTTTGTTTTAGGGTCACACCTGAGGGTTCTCAGGGCTTACTCTTGGCTCTGAGCTCAGAGATCACAGCTGGTAGAGCCCACAGAACCATATGGGGTGCCAGGATTGAACCCAGGTTGGCCCTATTGCCCTATTCAAGATAAGCACTCTGCCAACTCTATTATCTCTCCAGTCCCAGACAAGGAACAATTTAACCATATACAGGTCATATAATTGAAATTAATATATTTAAAATAAAGGGATTAGTGTCTCTTAATGGTATATAGTCTACACATTAATCATCTTAAAAGATAATTTTAACTAATAATTTATGATATACTTGCCTATCATAAATTATTCTTTAAAATTATCTTTTACCAGATAATGCCGAACTTTGTGACCTTGAGCTCTGGACTCAACAGACAGACGGAAGCAGAGATCCTCTGCCTACTATCCCCCAATCTCCGGTGACCCAGGGATCACACCCAAAAGCCACATCCTGCCACACCCTGCTGGTACCAGATAATCTCCTCATAGGCCACCCTCCAGATCTCAATGGCTGCTCATCCCAGACGGGAATATAAAATGAGGTCCCCCATAGCCATGCCACCTGACTCAGCGCCAGGCTGTTTTCACTCTGGGTGCCCCAGAGAGGGGAAGGTGAGAACCCTCCCCGCCCCAAGGGACCCAGCCGACCTCCACTACCCAACTGCCGCCACGCTGCTCCGGGCCGCTTTCTGGACACATTGTAAGACACTTTCAGCCCATTTTTCATAATTTACCACACCATATTTGATGGAGTTCAGACAGTAGGCATCATAGAGTGTATATATATGTATATATATATATATGTATATATGTATACACACACACACACACACACACACACACACACACACACACACCTCAGAGAGCCAGGCAAGCTACCGAGAGTATCCCGCCTGCACTGGCAGAGCCTGGCAAGCTACTCGTGGTGTATTTGATATGCCAAAAACAGTAACGATAGGTCTCATTTTATTTCCCTGACCCTGAAAGAGCCTCCAATTGTTGGGAAAGACAAATAAGGAGAGGCTGCTAAAATCTCAGGGCTGGGAGGAATAGAGTCATTACTGGTTCCTGCTCGAGTAAATCGACGAACAATGGGATGACAGTGATACAAGTTATGATACATATTTTGAAATTTGAGAAACATATTCTGCATTTTTGTTTTCAATTATTCATATAGAGGCATACTAACATTATGCTAGTTTCAACATTTCAATAATGTGTCTCTCTGAATGATGTGTCTCTTTGAATGATCTCTGAATTCAAAAATTCTTATTTCTCACCCCTTTTTATTTTTAAACAATATTTACTCTCAGGGCTGGGAATAGTATAGCAGGTAAGGCACTTGCCTTGCAGTTGACCCAGGATCGATCCTAGACATCCTCTATGATCTCCTGAGTCCTCCAGGAGTGATCCCTGAGTGCAGTCAGGAGTAAACCCTAAGTACAGCTGGGTGAGGCCTCAAAACAAACAACCAAAAAACTAACAAAGCAAAACTAACAAAGCAAAAACAGTCTATTTTATCTATGAGGAATTTGCAAAACAGTAACAACAAATCTCACAATGGAGATGTTACTGGTGCCTGCTCAAGCAAATCGATGAACAATGGGAAAACAGTGCTAACAGTGCTAAGCATTCTTATAAATTCCACTTGGTTGTGGTTTTTTCCTTTTTTTCCCCCTTTCAATATATGCTATAAATTTGTTAATTTCTGTTGAAAACTCAGTAGCTCTGTTTGAGGCATATTGATAAGTAATCATATGTATAAACACATACCTCTCAGAGAGCCCGGCAAGCTACGGAGAGTATCCCGCCAGTATGGGCAGAGCCTGGCAAGGTACCTGTGGCGTATTTGATATGCCAAAAACAGTAACAATAGATCTCATTGCCCTGACCCTGAAAGACCCTCCAATCGTTGGGAAAGACAAGTAAGGAGAGGCTGCTAAAATCTCAGGGCTGGGAGGAATAGAGATGCTACTGGTGCCCACTCGAGTAAATCGACGAGCAATGGGATGACAGTGATACACTGAATTTGCAAAAAGTCATATCAAAAGTTTTTTTCTCTTTTTTTGGCTTTTGGGCCACACTCAATGGTGTTCAGAGCTTACTGCTAACCCTGTGCTGAGGGATTACTCCTGGTAGTGTTCAGAGCACCATATGGAGTACTAGTGATTAAACCCCAGGTTTGCCTATGCAAGGCAAGTGCCCTACCCACTGAACTCATTTTCCAGACCTCAAAGGAAAATTTTTTTTAAACAGCATGGAATATTTGTGAGTCCATAAGTAAGTAAAACTGAAAGCTGTACAAGTAAGTAGGGAAAAACTCAGATGTATCTTAATGTCATTTGAAATCAGATATTATGATGATTATAAGAAAATGAAATAAGAATAATAATATCCTGCAAATTAATTACAATTGTTATATTGTATAGATGAAGTATAGGCTTACAACAATGAATTTAGCAAATAGCATGTGCTTTGTGAGGTTTACCCATTCTGTATGGGCAATGCAAATCACTCATATAGCAAGTGTTAAAACTAAATGTGAATTAAATACATTAAAATACTGTTCCTTGGAGGAATGATGTATATTAAAATTTAAGCACACTGTAATAAACTGAGATTTGTATTCAAGACAGATGGCTGATAAAGACCAAAATTAAAATGTTCTGTGGGAAAAATAGAAAATGATGATTGTTGGGCCAGAAAGATTGTACAGTGGTTAGGGCACTTGCGTTGCACACAGCTGACCCTGGTCTGATCCCTATCCCCTTGTGTGGTTTTCTGAATCCTCTAGAAATAATACATGAGCACAGAGCCAGGAGTAAGTCGTGAACACTTCCATATTTGCCACCCTGCCCAAAAAAAACCCAAAACCAACGCATATTGAAAACATTTTTGCAGAAACATACTATTAAGCCTTGATTCCATTCAAACCTAAAACATCAAAATCAACCTCTCTTTCTCTAAATACTGGCTTCTTACCCTTTCTAACCTGTTTTATACAAAGAACTTCAATCAAAGATGGGATTGGCAGTTCTTCAGAAATGCTTTTCAACCGCACAAAAAAAACCTTTTTTTGGAAACTAGGATTAGCCTAATACAAATATGGGTATGTAAAAGTAGGCACTGAGTTATGCAATATTTATTCAAGTGAAATTCTTCCAGTGTTTTCCGGAAGAGAGGTACTTTTCAATAATGACATTCTGTAGACCAGCATCTTAGAAAAGTGATGAGTGTTCTTTTTTAATTTTTTCCCAGGGGTGGGGACGGGCAACCCAGCAATGTTCAGTGGTTACTCTGACTCTGCACTCAGGAATAACTCCTGGCAATGCTGGGAGTAACATATGAAATGCTGAGATTGAACCCAAGTCAGTCATGTGCAAGGCAAGCACCTTACCTGCTGTACTATCTTTCTAATACCAATGAGTGCTCGCTTTCTAAAAATAATTGTTTATATAAATAAAAAGGCACAAATATGTGAAAATAAGATAAAGGTCACATTTTCATAATTAATGACTAATTTCAATAAGGATTATTTAGAAAAAATCAAAATTAAGGCTTTACTCTAGAGGTCCTCTCCAATACCTTATTTCCATTTTTCAAATGCTGGTAAAATTCACTTTACTTAGATGTAAAAACATCTAACTTCTCTCCTTCACTTCACTTTTAGAAAGTGTATTGCACACCAAGAGTGAAATATCTCTACTACATTCTCTATACAATCATCATCATCATCATCATCATCATCATTACCATCCGTTGATCATTGAATTTCTTGAGCAGTTTCAGTAACATCTCCACTCATCCTAGCCCTGAGATTTTAGAAGATTCTCCTTACTTGTCTTTCCCAACGATGCTGCATTGGAGGCTCTTTCAGGGTCAGGGGAATGAGATCCAGCATTGTTACTGGTTTTGGCATATGAATATGCCATGGGGAGTTTGCAAGGCTCTCCCATGCAGGCAGGAAACTCTCAGTTGCCTGCTGGTTCTTCCAGAGGGAGAAGTAGGCTATAAGGTGTTGCACAGCTTGGAGGTCTCAGCCCTGGGTCCCACACACCTGGGTTCCTCAGCCAATACTTTCATGCATGAGGCTCGTCCGAACGTGTGGAAAGGGGCCTTGAGCATGGCTGTGGCTAGGCTCCGGATGTCTTAGACCGTGGGAGTTCTGCTCAGGGCGGGGAGGGAAGCTGGAGCCCATGCTCTCCGACGGAACCCGGGGAAGACAGCCAGGCGCGCGGGCCAGAAACTCTTTGTGGCTCTCTTTCGGGAGCTTGCTTTTAAGTCTCTGGATATTGGCCGTTGATGGGATTACAGGTATAAGCATACATATTACCATTTCCATCTCATCACTATATGCTGTTTCTATCTTGCTCTTCTACAGTTTAGTTCTTGACGTGAAGGTGGAATTAAGCTGTATCTTTTTCTTCACTCACCCTCGATGATGCATGGCCATAAACTCTTGTAACTTTCTGGTTTTTTTGTTTGTTTGTTTGTTTGTTTGTTTGTTTGTTTTTTCTTTTTGGGTCACACCTGGCGATGCACAGGGGTCATTCCTGGCTCTGTACTCAGGAATTACTCCTGGCGGTGCTCAGGGGACCATATGGGATGCTGGGAATCGAACCTGGGTCGGCCGCGTGCAAGGCAAACGCCCTACCCGCTGTGCTATCGCTCCAGCCCCAACTCTTGTAACTTTGGGGTCTGTCCTTTCTTTTCCCTCTTAAACTCTGAAACCTTATCTGAAATCCAGCCCATAGAGCATTGGACATCTCTTTACCTTTATCAAGTCTTTTAAAAAATTTGTTCACTACTTCACTGTCACTTGATTCCTAACTTTTAGCCTCAACTGATTACTGGACATTACTATTAAGTTATGGATTCATCTAGGTTAGGATTCAACTCATCAGATTCCACTCCAAGATTTCACTCATTATTTTTTCTTTTCTTTTTGGGTCATACCCGGCAATATACAGGGGTCACTCCTGGCTCTGCACTCAGTAATTTCTCCTGGTGGTGCTTAGGGAACCATATGGGATGCTGGGAATTGAACCCAGGTCGGCCGCGTGCAAGGCAAATGCTCTACCCACTGTGCTATTGCTCCAGCCCCTATTCTCATTCTTGAGTGTTTTATTTACTAATGCTCTCAATTCTTTCATAGGAATTCTGAGATTCATCTCTTGTTTTCATTTGCTTTCTACCCAATGGTCTTATTATCACAATAATTGCTTTCGGCTTTATTCATGGCTGACATTGGGTCTCTGGAAAGAGAAAATTTTGCATGTTGGCATATTGCATATTGGTATTTATGTGTGCTGTGATCTCTAAAATCCTGGAGGAGTAGGACTGAGGAAGAAAGCCACTTCTAAAATACCTTACTGAGTTAGCAACCATTAAGAGTAACTGTCAGTAAGTCTCAGTAAACTTCCTAAATAAGCCTAAAAAAATACACTTCTGAAAATCCATCTGAAATATGAATGGACAAAATAATTACTTATAATCGCTTGTCCCCCGCTGGTTACAGATAGCCCTACTAGCAGTAGCTTTCCTAAACTTTCTGATTTTACAAACATGAATTCAGTGCTGGCCTTCATTATGGCATTAGAGAAGCAGTGGGCAGGAAAGGGTAGCTACGTATCTTGAGTTTGGGTGAGAATTGTCTATTTGTACCTACAAGACATGGTACAAATCAGACTGGTTTGCTTTAGTCATGCTATATCTTATTTAATTTGCTCTGTGTGTCTTTCCTCTTGTTGGTGGAACTCTGTTTGTGGCATATATTCATTTGATGAAGAACTTTATCCGTTTACTACCATCTGTCCCTAACTCAGCCCCACTTCATCCATACCAATTGCAAAGTACTTTCTATCATTGTGTTTAAAACTTGAGCTTTAAAGTTGTTTTGATATTGGGGCTGGAGCGATAGCACAGCGGGTAGGGCGTTTGCCTTTCACGCGGCCGACCCGGGTTCGAATCCCAGCATCCCATATGGTCCCCTGAGCACGGTCAGGGGTGATTCCTGAGTGCAGAGCCAGGAGTAACCCCTGTGCATCGCCAGGTGTGACCCAAAAAGCAAAAAAAAAAAAATTTTTTTTTAAAAAGTTGTTTTGATATTAGAATATTTCTATTATCTGATTATCTTTCTTTTTTTTTTTTTGCTTTTTGGGTCACACCCAGCAATGCTCAGGGGTTACTCCTGGCTTTGCACTCAGAAATTACTCCTGGCAGTGCTCAGGGGACCATATGGGATGCCGGGGATCGAACCCGGGTCGGCCGCATGCAAGGCAAATGCCCTACCCGCTGTGCTATTGCTCCGGCCCCTATTATCTGATTTTCTTAAGAAAATCTTAAGATTATTACACATTTATGCTAGAAGTCAGAAAGAAAGAAAGAAAGAAAGAAAGAAAGAAAGAAAGAAAGAAAGAAAGAAAGAAAGAAAGAAAGAAAGAAAGAAAAAAAGAAAGAAAGAAAGGAAGGAAGGAAGGAAGGAAGGAAGGAAGGAAAGAAGGAAGGAAGGAAGGAAGGAGAGACAAAGAAAGAAAGAAAGAAAGAAAGAAAGAAAGAAGAAAGAAAGAAAGGAAAGAAAGAAAGAAAGGAAGGAAGGAAGGAAGGAAGGAAGGAAGGAAGGAAGGAAGGAAGGAAGGAAGGAAGGAAGGAGAGACAAAGAAAGGAAGAAAGAAAGAAAGAAAGAAAGAAAGAAAGAAAGAAAGGAAGGAAGGAAGGAAGGAAGGAAGGAAGGAAGGAAGGAAGGAAGGAAGGAAGGAAGGAAGGAAGGAAGGAAGGAAGGAGAGAAAGAAAGAAAGAAAAGAAAGAAAGAAAGAAAGAAAGAAAGAAAGAAAGAAAGAAAGAAAGAAAGAAAGAAAGAAAGGAAGGAAGGAAGGAAGGAAGGAAGGAAGGAAGGAAGGAAGGAAGGAGAGAGAGAGAGAAAGAAAGAAAGAAAGAAAGAAAGAAAGAAAGAAAGAAAGAAAGAAAGAAAGAAAGAAAGAAAGAAAGAAAGAAAGAAAGAAAGAAAGAAAGAAAGAAAGAAAGAAAGAAAGAAAGAAAAAGAAGAGAAAGTGAATAGACTTAGGACCTCCCTCACACTTTAGGGTCCCCAAGCACCCTGCTAGCCTGAACTTATCACCATAAACAGTCCTGAGCACAGCCCAGATATGGCCTCCACAACAATGAAAGGAAGGAAGAAAGGAAAGGGGGAGGGAGGGGGGCAGAGGGAAGGAGGGGAGGGAGGAAAGGAGAAAAGGAGGGAAGGAGGGAGGGAGGAAGGAAGTAGAGGGAAGGAGGAAGGGAAGGAGGACTGTAGACATTTGTAACACTGAATTAGCCTTCCTAAGTACAGTCAAGGAACCTAAATCTAAAGGCTGTGTTTTGAAAACTTTTATCCCTAAATCAAGTTCTAATCATCTTAGGAACTTAAGGTTAGTTTTTATTATACTTGGTTATTTTTACATACTACAGTTTAGGAAGACTTTCGCATTTTCTTTTCCATCAAGATGGATTGGAAAACCCAAGCAGTTGGGTAATAAGTTAATGTTAAAATGACATTCAAATTATGTTTACATTCCACACAGGTAGTGTTAACACAAAGTTATAAACATGAAAGGCTAAAGAGAGATTACAAGGGTTACAGTGCTTGCATTATACGTGGCTGATTCCAGTTTAATCCCAGGTACTGCATATGGTCCCCTGAGCACTGCCAGGAGTGAACCCTGAGCACAAGAGTAAGCCCTGGGTATAGCCCCAAAATAGCAAACAAATAAAGATAAGAAGGGGGGAAACAATATTATTTTGCTATAATATCCATAAAATTTACAAAACCATGTACTTATTAATCAGTGGTTTTTAAATGTTGAAGATTAACAAAATGCCTCCTTTCTGTTTTTCCTTTTTCTTGTTCTTTTCTTTATTCCTAACCTTTCTCCTCCCTCCCCTCCTCCTTTCCTTCTTCCTTCCTTCCTTCCTTCCTTCCTTCCTTCCTTCCTTCCTTCCTTCCTTCCTTCCTTCCTTCCTTCCTTCCTTCCTTTCTACCATTGTTGTGGAGGATTTTTAAAGATTTTAAAGATTATTTTAAAGAAGAAAAATTTAAGAATTTAAAGTATTTTATTTAACAAATATTCATTAAGCACATCTTCTCTTAAAATTAGTGCTTGTTATTCTGCTTTTAAAAATAGTCCAAATAATTAACAAAACAATCACAAACTTAGAAGTATAAAAGACACCTTGAGGGCCTGGAGCGATAGCACAGCCAGTAGGGTGTTTGCCTTGCATGCAGCTGACCCAGGTTCAATTCCCAGCATCCCATGTGGTCCCCCAGGCACCGCCAGGAGTGATTCTTGCGTGCAGAGCCAGGAGTAACCCCTGTGCATCTCTGGGTGCGACCCAAAAAGCAAAACAAAACAAAACAAAACAAAAATACTACCTTGAAGCAATTAGTTATTATCATTTGAAACAAACCAAAGTAAAATATATCACTTAAAGCCTACTTCCCCACTAGCTAGAGCCTACTATTAAATAAGACATTTAGAATGCTTGGTGCTATCAACTCTTCCTCATGTAAAGAGACGTTTGCCAGCCTTGAAGTTTCTCTAAATTCACCACAAGATGATAGTCTTTGATGTTAATTAGGAACGAAATATCTAGACTTTACTTATCTAGTATAGAAAATTAGGTAAGTGGCCAGGGAGACAGCCAGTCTCTACCCATTTAAGGGTAGAGACCACGCTTTGCATACAGTTCTATCCCTGTTCCAGTGTGTATTGCCAGCAGTGGATCCCAGCACAGTGCTAGGAATTGCCCTGGAGCATAACATGGTGTGGTTCCCCTGACCCCTAAAAAAATTAATTCAAAAAATGAAAAGAAAAATTAGGAATGCAGTGTCATTTGTAGTATGTGTGATGACTGTGTTAAGATCTTAAGACTCCTTTATCTATCTTTACCATAAGAGTGAAGTAAAGATTGATTTAGTAAGTCAGTGACTCACTTTCAACATACCATAAAAGATGGCTATACTGGTAAAATAATAATTTTAATATTTCTGCTAAAGTTTTCAATTAAAAAAAATCAGGCAGAAAACAAAATGAGAACAGGTTGAGAGTGATAATAAAGAGAACAAGGCACTTGCCTTACACTTGTTCCATCCCCGACACCCTATACGGTCCCCTGAAGTTCACTCGGAGTGATCCTTGAGTGTAGATCAAGGAATAATCCCTGAGCACCATCAGGTATGTCTTCCCCACATCTCCCAAAAATGAGTTAGATAAAAGACCATTGCTTTCATTTTGTTTAGAAATTATATGTTAGCATTCTTTAATCACTACCTGTTTCAGTGAGATCATTTTTAAAAATTATTCATAGCATTAGAAGGCTGACTTTATTTATTTTATTTTTTACATTTTTGGCAGGGAGGAGTCAGTAGGAGCTACACCCATCAATGCTCAGGGCTTTCTCCTGGCTCTGAGGTCAGAGATCATTCCTTGCAAGCTCAGGGAGACTATATATGGTGCCAGGATTTGAATACAGTTGGAAGTATGCAAGGCAAGCACCCTTCTCATTATATATCACTCCAGCCCTGGAGGCATATTTTAATAAAAATATGGAGAAAGAAACCTTCCTCTCCCTATCTTTGTACCCTAAATAATCCTATCTTTGTACCCTATAAAACAAATAAACCCAACCTCTTTAAAAGTGTGGAGATAGGGGCCGGAGCGATAGCACAGCGGGTAGGGCGTTTGCCTTGCACGCGGCCGACCCGGGTTTGATCCCCGGCATCCCATATGGTCCCCCAAGCACCGCCAGAAGTAATTCCTGAGTGCAAAGCCAGGAGTAACCCCTGAGCATCGCTGGGTATGACCCAAAAAGCAAAAAAAAAAAAAAGTGTGGAGATAGGTCATGTGTTTACAAAACTGAGTTGTTTTTTGCCCTTAACACGTGAAACCAGATCCAGAGAGATATTAGGATTATGACACTAGCCTTGCATGGGACCAACCCTTATTTTATCACCAGTACCACATATGCCCAACCCCAACCACTGCTACAAGTGACCCCTGAGCACAGAGTCAGGAAAAGCTTTGAGCATGGCTGGGTATGGCACAAATCTCTCCCACACCCCAAAGATAAATGAAACCTGCTTTTATGCCCTTAATACCTTTTGGTATTGTTTTACTATGTAATTGAGATTCATTACAAAAAGAAAAAGAAGAAATTGTTTTGAGTTAAAAGGTTAAAAACAAATTTTAGCAGATATTAATTTTTGATGCTAAAATTATTTAGCACACAGGCAATGAGTTCTAAAGACAATTTAATCAAAAAGAAATATTTTTTGAAAAGTTAGATTGAGAGTTTAATGTGAGCATAAAGTAAAAATCAGCAAATAAGTAACTACAGCCTTGCTTCACCCATGGGAATGCATTTGAAAAATTACTTTGTTAGGCAATTTTATCATTGTGTGAGCTTCAGAGAATGTAATTACACAAGCTGAGATGACACAGCTTACTACATACCTAAGTTATATGATATAGTCTGTTGGGGTCATATTATACATGTGGTCTATGATCAACCAACACTTCCTTAATGGATGCATGACTCTATACTAGGAAATACTCATCAAGGAAATAAGTAGAGTAGCTAAGTAAGATCTATTCAATAGGCCAACTTACCTCAATATTTCTCACATCAAACTGTGGAGACCCACTCAGATTGCCAGAGTTGATAACATCACTTTAAACTAGATATTAGAGATTAAACAGAGCAGAAGGAAACTTCTTCAGAGCTTCTTTTATATAATTAATAAACTTATGAGAGTGAAGCTCCCATAAACCACCTCTCTGTAGTTGTTTAGAAATAAACAACTGGTCAGAAATAATATGAATAAAATTTCTGGCCAGAAATAATATGAAAAAGACCGTTACATCTCTGTAAACAAATGGTATCAAACACTTTCCTCTCTCTAATTTGTTCTTCCTATAAAAGAATTGTCTTCCACTTCTTCCTCTCATTAAGAATCTAAAGAGACGGATTGAAAGTACAGCAGATAAACCCCTGAGCATCATTAAATGTGACCCAAAAAGCCATAATAATATAGTAATAATAATAATGAAAAAATATTCAACCTATCTTGAGCTGGTTGGAGAGTCAAATTTTTATCATGCTTTTGCATTAATAGGTGAACGCAGTGGGCTAGAGCCATAAAATAGTGAGTAGGGTACTTTCCTTGCACGTGGCCAAACCAGATCCAATCCTGGCACCCCATTTGGTCCCCAAGTCCTTCCAGGAGTGATTCCTTAGCACAAAGCTAGGAGTAAGCCCTGAGCACTACTGGATATGACCCCAAAACCAAAAAAAAAAAAAAGGGGAAGAGGTGAAGAAAAGCTGTTTTGCCCTTTGATAATCTGTCTTGTGTCAATTTAATTCATATGTTCTCAATGACTAAATTAAAAAGTGTACACATTATTTGGGTGACTACAAAGTAAAACAAAGATAAATGAAGCATCTAACTCTAATTTGATTGTTTACAAGCTGATTCCTAAGGTATATTTTATTCACTCAAAAACATTTCTTTCCGAGGGCTGGAGCAATAGTACAGCGGGTAGGGCGTTTGCCTTGCATGCAGCCAACCCGGGTTCGATTCCCAGCATCCCATATGGTCCCCCAAGCACCGCCAGGTGTGATTCCTGAGTGCAGAGCCAGGAGTCAGCACTGAGCATTGCCAGGTATGACAAAGAAAGAAAAGAAAGAAAGAAAGAAAAGAAAGAAAGAAAGAAAGAAAGAAAGAAAGAAAGAAAGAAAGAAAGAAAGAAAGAAAGAAAGAAAGAAAGAAAGAAAGAAAGAAAGAAAGAAAGAAAGAAAGAAAGAAAGAAAGAAAGAAAGAAAGAAAGAAAGAAAGAAAGAAAGAGAGAGAAAACGTTTCTTTCAGGCTGGAGTGAGCACAGTAGGTAAGGTGTTTACCTTGCTCGAGATGGACCCTGGTTTGATTCCCAGCATCCCATATGGTCCCCTGAGCACTTCCAGGAGTGATTCCTGAGTGCAAAGCCAGGAATGGTCCCTGTGCATAGCTGGGTGTGACGCAAAAATTAAAAGAAAAGTTTCTTTCATAAAATGGGAAAACGAACATAAAGTGCAAGAATGCAATATTAACAAAACTTACAGTTGTCACAATGAGCAACTAATACATAGACCAACCAGAGACTAAATCTCTAAGCACCTAGACTTATTTCCACATTGCACTGTTGAATAAAACAGCCCTAGAGCAGCCATTGCTAGCAACCATGAAGGTTAGCAACCAGTTTTATGGGGAACCAACTGTAACTCAGAGGATGAGGGTTAAAGGACTGGCCTGCTGATGAAGATGTAAGGAAGTGGCATGGATGTGAAGGCAAAAAGTCAGCATCAGAAACACTAGATGCTTGAAAACAAACCAGGATAATATTACTCCTTGCTCCAGCAAAAACAATTGGGATGAAGGAACATGGATAGATTTACAGGTTATTTTTTAAGGAGAAAAAGTCAAGCTGTCATACATAAACTATGTATACATAAACTATGTATATGACATGATGTGATGCTAGTTTTTAAATAAAATAAGAGCAGGATTTATATTTTCTTAGGATACATATGAATGTCCACCTGAAATGTATAAAAAAAAAACTAGGAGGATATTGTGAAATAAACAAAGATCATCAAAAAAAAACAAAGCTATTCATTCAGGGTTTACTGTTGCATGGAGTTAGCTACCATCACTTATGTCTGGCAGAGATGCAAAAGCAGGCAGAGGAGCAGTGAAGATGAAGAGTTTTGGTAAAAAAAAGACTTCAGGTATGCTGTGATTGCAAATTGTTGGCTTAAGGCAAGCAGATCATAAGTAGAGCATCTTTTGGAGGAGAAAGCACAACTTGAGCACAACCAATAGTGCTCAAAGGACCGTGAAATGCTGGGATCCAACCTAGGGCATCTTCATGCAACGCCTTTTGGGAAATGGAGCATCTTAACGTTATTCATTTGGGGAACATATATGACTTTCTCTAGTTAGCCCTGAATTAGAAGCTGGAAGCCACTGAAAAGTTCTGAAACTTCTGGACCAATTACTGCAGAACTTATGATTGGGTCTGCTATGCTGATTATTAAATAAGTTTTATAGGATCCCTCCCCTCTGTCCTTCCCTAGAGCCCTGCAAGCTAGCGAGAGTATCCCGCCCACACAGCAGAGCCTGGGAAGCTACCCGTGGTGTATTCGATATGCCGAAAACAGTAACAAGTCTCACAATGGAGATATTACTGGTGCTCGCTCGAGCAAATCGATGAACAAAGGGATGACAGTGCTACAGTGCAGGAGTTTCATTAAAATCTGCAATTTAACCCTTATTCATTAGTATACCAAGTCTCTAAATGCGCACTACTGTGGTAGGTGGTTACCATTGTCAAGGGGGAAGGAAGAGGTTTGCCAAAGGCTAAATTGCTTCTGTGTAATGTATCATTATTTTATTTATGAGAATACACTAATTTATTTTCAACTCATATAATTTTTTTTATTTCTGAAGAAAAATGGCAGGAGAACAGTAGTTTTTTCTAATCCTTATTCTCCAAAAGGTAGGCTCTAATCTTATTTTATGTTACATGAAGTGAGAAACCAAGCAGTTAGTGCCCTGTTATGCAGTTGATAAATGACATACACAATTTAAATCTTGATATAACTAATCTTATAACTAATCTCCTCAGCATCTTTAAGAGTGATCCCTGGTCACTGTCTTTTATAGGCTCTTCTTGGGTTGTCTTGACCCAGAAGTTCTGGAGTCTTCTCAGGGTTGGGTCACATTTTAATCAGATTAAGGGAGAGGTCCAAGGGTTTGAGGAACTTCATGGGGAGGGGTCCAACCTCCTTAGGGTCTGCTGAAGGTCTTATCAGGTCTGTTTTCTGTATGCATTGGGTGGATCAGTCCTAGGATTTTCCTCCCAGAAGTTCTGTTGACCTAAATTTCCTTGCTTTGTATAGCTTTCAGAGTCCCTTTCAGAGCGTCTATCACCTAAATTGCTGATAAATGCTAAGTGCCAAGTTCTCTTCTAGGATGAGATGCTAATTAATCCATTTCCTGCCGGGTTAGAGCAGGACATAAGCCAATTGGCTGGTTTTTGTGTGGTTATATAGCTAGCCTAACTATTTTGTAAATCAGGAGTTTAGAAGGTACTACATTTACCTCTGGTTTAAGGAGTCAAACAAACACTTGAAGAGATAAATGAATTATTTTTTTTTTATTAGTGAATCACCATGAGGTACAGTTACAAACTTATGAATTTTCATGTTTGCATTTTGTTTACATCCCTCCACCAGTGCCCATTCTCCTCCACCAATTTTCCCAGTATCCCTCCCACCCTCTTACCCCCTCCTCCCCATCCCATGAATGAATTCTTTTCTTTCTTGGGTTCTGGAGTCACAGGTTGTGATGACCTGTGAATTACTGAGAAAAAAAATTTTTATATTGGGGGCTAGAGTGATAGCACAGCGGGTAGGGCGTTTGCCTTGCACGCGGCCGACCCGGGTTCAAATCCCAGCATCCCATATGGTCCCGTGAGCACCGCCAGGGGTGATTCCTGAGTGCATGAGCCAGGAGTGACCCCTGTGCATCGCCGGGTGTGACCCAAAAAGAAAAAAAAAATTTATATTAGATAAATTGTACTCACACATAACAAAGATTAGTGTCTATAAACATCTTTTGCTTTGTTTTCAATATCAGTGATGTACAATAATCCAGTGGTTCTCAACACTAAGCATTTTAAATCATCTGTAGAATTAAAATTAATACTATTATTGCCTCTCCTCTCTCAAGAAGTTCCTAAGATAGAGTCTCTGCATCTGTATTTTGAAATGTTTTATTTCTTCTTCCTTCGCCTCCTTTTCCTCTTCCTCTTCTTTTTCCACAGTAGATTGTATAGATAATTAATGTTAAGAATGATTTATGGCATTTTTTTAATGTATGGAGACTTTCACAATAGAAGAAAAAAATTACACTAACATACACAGGTAAATAGAAAGCAGTT
Organism: Sorex araneus; assembly: GCF_027595985.1. Classification (NCBI taxonomy): domain Eukaryota; kingdom Metazoa; phylum Chordata; class Mammalia; order Eulipotyphla; family Soricidae; genus Sorex; species Sorex araneus. The sequence goes on along the minus strand of NC_073307.1, from coordinate 31,881,509 downwards.
AAAGAGCTGATTTTTATTCAATAACTATTTACAGTGTGTGGTGGATAAAAATAAATCAACAATGTTTTTAATAGCATCTGATATACTTGTTTGTTTGGTGAAGGGGAATGGGGCTCAGGGGTGTTGGGGGTCATACCCTGCTGTTTTTTTGGGGAAATCCTGGGTTTGTGCTCAGAAATGACTCTTGGCAGTGTTCAGGGGACCATATGTGGTATGTGAACAAATGCCTTAACTCCTATATTATCTCTTCAGTCCAAATTCTTTTAAAGAAAAATAAAAGGGTGGCAGGTAGAAAGATAATACAGTGGCTAGGGCAGTTGCCTTGAATACAGCTAGCTGACCTAGGTTTGATCCCCTAAGTAATACCAGGAGTAATCTGAGCACAGAGCCAGGAGCAAGGAGCAAGGAGCAAGCCAGGAGCAAACTAAGCATGGCCAAGTTTGACTCCAAAATTAAAAAAAAATAATTAAATAAAAAATAGATGCCACTCCCGGCTTAAGCCCACCAGTGCTTAGAAGGTAGCATGCAGGATACTTGCCACAGCACGCAGCTGACCAGGGTTCCATCCACAGAATCCCACATGGCTGCACAAGTACCACCAGAAGTAATCCTAAGTGCAGAGGCAGGAATAATTCATTTTTGAGCATTGTTGGCTAGCTATGGTCCAAAACCCAAAACAAATTAATAAAATAAAATTCTAACTCGGGAAAAAATAATTTCCTTTTAGCACTGTATCTATCCACTCTATAGACATGATACACTTTTGCTTCCTAAGTTCGTCCAAAAATGTCACTGTTTGGGGGCTAGAGAGATAGATCAATAGGCTTGCGCACATGCTTTGTACTCAGGAGGCCCGGGTTCAGTTCCCAGAATAACTTTGCTGCCAGTACTGGCACCAGCAACCACAGAGCATTATGTCAAAAGCTGTTTCTGAGGAAGGGCAAAACAGTACAGCTGGTAGCACATTTGCCTTGCACACAACGGGCCTGGTTTTGACACCCCCCACCACCCCAACATCCCATATTATTGACTAAGCACTGCCAGGAATGATCCCTGAGTGCAGAGGCAGAAGTAAACCCTGAGCATCAATGGATGTGACCCCAAAACAACAACAAAAAGAAATTATTTTCCAGATTTTACCAATGTACCACTGTCATTCCCTTGCTCATCGATTTGCTCGAGTGGGCATCAGTAACGTGTCCATTGTGAGACTTGTTGTTACTGTTTTTGGCATATCGAATACTCCACAGGGAGCTTGCCAGGCTCTGCCATGTGGGCGGGATACTCTCGGTAGCGTGCCGGGCTTTCCGAGAGAGATGGAGGAAACAAACCCAGGTCTGCCACATGCAAGGCAAATGCCTTAAGGGCTGTGCTATCGCTCCAGCCCTTAACTGAGCTGGAGCAATACCAGCATATAAAAATGCTATTGATTTTTGCAATATTGAATACTATCTTCTAAACTTCATAAACGCACTATTTTTTTCCTCTTTGGATTTTTGGGCAATACCTAGTACGTGCGGAGGCTACTTCTAACTCTGTGCTCCAGGGTCACTTCTGACAACCCTTGAAGAGTGAAGTGGGGTTTCTTGTGTGTACGGCAGGTGCTTTAACCCCTTATCTCTCTTTCTAGCCTCTCAATGAAGTTTTGGTTCTTCCTTCAAATACTTCCTTTCAAATACTTTCATCAGTTCACTGTTTTTTTCTGAACTAGCTAGGATAGTTAATATCATACTAATAGCAGTTATATTTTTATGTTTCCTACCTTTAAAATAAAACTTTTAAAAACTTTTTACATTTAAGAATAAATATTGGTATTTACTCTTTCAGTGTCAGGCAGAGAAGGAATCCGGAGTTTCAACCTCCGTGAATGGTCAAGAATCAGGGATGCTGTCTCATTTGCCAAGGCGTCAAAAATCAGACGGGCTGGACACATAATGCAATTCAGAGATGACCGCTGGACTAGAGCTGTTACCGACTGGATTCCACTGAACATCAAAAGACTGTATGGCCATCCACCAACGAGATGGTCAGACTTCTTCGTCAAAACGCTGAATGAACAGTTTGAGGCTCTTCCTGTTCCTGGAGCAAGCAGATATCATTGGGCTACACTAGCAGGCGACATGGAGGAATGGAGACGTTACTTATGCCCGCTCGAGCAATCGAAGATCAACGGGCTGACAAGTGATACAAGTGATTAGTATTTACATTGGATGTTTAATGTATACTTTTAAAAATGTATTATGTGTGGGGCTGGAGCAATAGCACAGCGGGTAGTGCCTTTGCCTTGCACTCGGCCAACCTGGGTTCGATTCCCAGCATCCCATATGGTCCCCTAAGTACCGCCAGGAGTGATTCCTGAGTGCAGAGCCAGGAATAACCCCTGTGCATCGCCAGGTGTGACCCAAAAAGCAAAAAAAAAATAATGCATTATGTGAGAGAAGTTTCTTCTAGTTTATAAAATGTTTTATTCACAAATGGATGTTGAACTTTATCAATATCTTTTCTTCTGAGGCCCTAGTGATAGTAAAGCTGGTAGTGCACCTGTCTTGCATGTGACAGACCTGGGTGTAGTCCCCAGCATCCCAGAGGGTCCCCTAAGCACCACCAGGAGTAATCCCTGAGTGCAGAGCTAAAAGCTCTGAGCACTGCCAGGTGTGGCCCCCTCCATAAAAAAAAAAACTCCCCCCAAACCAGAAAAAATCCCATTTCCCTTTATCTATTGAGTTTATTATATGATTACTCTCTTTTATTCTGTTAGTGTTATGAGTTATACTGATTGTGTTTCTAATATTAACTCAATGTTTAATTCATGAAATAAACTCATTATGGCCATAATGCATAATCTTTTGCATTAATATTAACATATTATCCATGTTCACATGAGAAAAGTTTTTGATTTTCATTATCTTATTAGTTAATTTTCTCATCTCCTTGTCAAGGCTGAGTGTAAAGATCATGATAAGTCAATATTCTATTTCTCTTATCTGAAAGGTGGCATACAATTTTCTTATTACATTCTTAAATGCTTGGTAGAAGTATGGTTCTCAAGTTTTCCCATGAATGATCACTTTTTTGTACTTTTTAAAAATTTTCAGCATTTACTTCCCCCTTCTAATATAGCATTGGGCAGGAGTGATAGCACATCGGGTAGGGTGTTGGCTTTGCACGTGGCCGACTTGGATTCGATTCTTTCACCCCTCTTGGAGAGCTCAGCAAGCTACCAAGAGTATCTCGCCTGCACGGCAGAGCCTGGCAAGCTACCTGTGGCATATTCAATATGCAAAAAAACAGTAATAATAAGTTTCACAATGGAGATGTTACTGGTGCCGGCTTGAGCAAATTGATCAGCAACGAGATGACAGTGACAGTGATAGTGAATATAGCATTGGTTTTGTTTATCTTAGAGATCCTAAACACCTAGGAATTTGGGCTTTATGTCTTTATTTACTTTGGAAAATTTTGCTCATTATCTCTTAGATATTGTTTTTTACTCCCTCTCAATCTCCTAACCTTCAGGACTTCCAAAAATTTATTTCAGACCTTCTCACTAGGTTTTCTTATAGTTAGTTACCTATTTTCTATCCTTTCATATCTCTAGGTACTTTCTATAACTACTTTCTTTCCAATTGTATTTAAGATTTGCATGCATCATATTTTCTTATGACAGATACTCTACAAATCCTCTCTCTGATATATCAGCCTAGAGTTCTTAAGCTATTGTATTTTCAGTTTGATTTATGTTGAATATAATCGGCATTATAATACTAGTAATAGAATGTTATATAGCCCTTTAAAATGTAAGTACTCGGGGTTTCAGTGATAGCACAGCAGGTAGGGCGTTTGCCTTACATGCGGCCAACCCAAGTTTGATTCCCAGCATCCCATATGGTCCCCTGACACTGCCAGGAGTAATTCCTGAGTGCAGAGTAAGGAGTAATCCCTGTGCATTGCCGGGTGTGACCCAAGAAGAAAAAAAAAATGTAAGTACTCATTGGCAGGTCATATCATCAAAGGGGATTTCAGAAAGCCTTAATATTGGTCTAAAAGATGCAGGGTGTGCATTTATGTGTTGTGAAAGAGACAGAAAAAAAATATGTGTTTAAGGAAATTGCTTATTATCCACTACTTCCCTTTTCCCATAGACTGGGGGACAATAGTGACATGAAGAAGGTTGTAGCGTAGAAGGGTCCTTTGGCAATCAGTTTGGGGAAGCCATAAAACCAAGATATGAGTCAAAAAAAAGAACCTGCCACCAGTCCCCCAGCGCCAGCCCAAACCCCAAGGCTCGATGGACCCTTTCAGAGATGATTCCTGGGAACAAGGGCCCAATAAGCCTGCTCAAAAAGAGAAGTCCGGACTCTTAGGAGAGAAGATGCTGTAGCACTGTAGCACTACCACCCATTGTTCATCAATTTGCTCGAGTGAGCACCAGTAATGTCTCCATTGTGAGACTTGTTGTTACCATTTTTGGCATATTGAAACACCATGGGGAACTTGCCAGACTCTGCCATGCAGGTGGGATACTCTTGGTATCTTGCTGGGCTCTCTGAGAGGAACGGAGGAATCAAACCCGGGTCAGTGCAAGGCCAACGCCCTTCCTGCTCTTTGCTATGCTATCACTTCTTCCCAACAAGGCTAAATGGAGACTACATTTATGCAAAGTCCTCTTTCCATGACAACGCCCTTAGCAAAGGACTATTTTTTGGAACACACCCAGAGGTACTGGAGGGTTCAGGAGTGTCATTCACAGTTCAGTGTCCTGGAACCATGGGTACCAAGAATCAACTCCAGGCCTCCCACTTGCAAAGCATATGCTTTAGACACTTGAGCTATCTCTCCTGGCCCCCTAGACAAAGAACTTGCTGACAGAGAAAGCCCCAGACCGGGCAGTTTAGGAAAAGGCCTGTAAAATCAGGTTAGCAACAGCAAACGCACGTTATCTTGGAATCACCCATGTGCCTCTACTCTGGGCGTGCAGCACGTGCCCTTCACTCGGGTTTCCCACGCCCTACAACTTGGGGCCTGTTATTCCTTTCTTTTACTTTTTGCTCTCCTCAATAAAAAAAAGTGGGGGGGGGCCTAAGAGGTAATACAGGAGATTTAAGGTGTTTGCCTTTTATGCGGCTGGGTTGGGTTGGGTTTGAATCCCCACCTCACATATGGTGCTCCAAGTACTGTCAGGGGTCACTGCCAGGCACGGAGCCTGTGTGGCCCAGCTCTCTTTTCACCTATCCAAAATATTTTGTAATTTATCTCACTTTCCTCTCCTGAAATTATTTTCTGCAAAAGGAAACAGGGAACCCAAGAACCTGGTGGAATGCAGAACTTCAATGTCTATGCCATATAGGAGATCTTGCAGACTTTCTCAGTCCTTTTCTCTATAGGCACTTCATAGGTAAGGCCAGAGTAGGCCAAAGGGGAAGGCAGTAGCACTCCCTCGATTGTGACTACCTCCATGCTCAATAGCTCCCCACAGTCCCCGCTGGAAACAATAGCAGATGAAGCCTTAGACCCAAGATGAGGCTAGCAGAACTTCTAAACTTAAGGATACCATTAATATGAGCTATAGCGATAGCATAGTGGTAGGGCATTTGCCTTGCACACGGCCGACCCGGGTTCACTTCCACCAGCCCTCTCAGAGAGTCCGGCAAGCTACCAAAAGTATCCTGCCCGCACAGCAGAGCCTGGCAAGCTAACTGTGGCATATTCGATATGCCAAAACAGGAACAACAAGTCTCACAATGAAGACGTTACTGGTGCCCACCTGAGCAAATCAATGAGCAACGGGATGACAGTGATACAGTGACAGTGATACAGTGATACTATTAATATGGATGTTAGGGCCATAGAGATAAACAGCTTGTAAAGTACTGCCTTGCACACAGCCGACTGGGGTTCAACACCAGCACTGCATATAGTCCCCTCAGCCCTGCCATGAGTGACTCCTGAGCACAGACTCAGGACTAAGGCCTGAGTACAACCAGCCAGCTGTGGACCAACACACTCCTACAAGAAAATAAATAAAAAAGACTTCAACAGAAGTGTTTAAATACTCAGTTACATTATTTTTATAAAATTGCTAGAATGTTACCTCAGAGAAAAGCAAAAATAAATGTCATAGAAATTAGGAAATCAAAATGCCTATTAATTCATGCACATAATCTTGTGGTGGCAAAATTCTCTCTTGAGCATTATGTCAAAGACAAAAATCACCAAGAAAAATATTGAGATATTAGGCTGCACCTAGCAGTGTCTGGGGGAACTAGAGCCACTAACAGGGGAACTCAGCCCAGAGCTGGTCATTGCTGGTGGGGAACTTCCAAAGCCACACCCAGAGGCATTTGGGGGTGATATGCAGTACCAGGGATAGAACTCAGGGTCTTCATAGTACACATGTGTTAAAACCATTTGAGCTATGCAACTCTCAAATTGATCAGAACCAATTCAGTTTATGTTTGTTATTATAAAAAGCACTTGCGACTAGTAAACAAGACACCAGAAAAAAAGCAAACACTATTAATATTGAGTATAGGTAGCAATGTCAGTTCACTTACAGAGTGCATTACAGGGTGCCAGAGCGTTAGTACAGCAAGTAGGGTACTTGCCTTGCACGCAGTGAACCCTGCTTCAATTCATGCCATCGATATGGTGTTCTGAGCACTGCCAAGAGTGATTCCTGAGTGCGAAGCCAGGAGTAACCTCTGACCACTGCCAGGTATGGCCTACAAACAAACAAACAAACAAACAACAGTGAATGACAGGGAAAATAGAGAAAGCTAAAAGAAAAAGAAGAAAGAACAGAATGAAGGAAAGACAAAAGTAGTTCAGAGAGTGTTGGTAGTAGGAATAACTTCCGTTTTTCCCTGAGTATTGCACCTCAGAAATAAATGGGCAGTTCCCAGGGGAAAAAAGACTGAGTCAGAAGGTGACATAACAGGACTTCTTAAAATTTTTCTAATAGTGACCTGTTCCTGACCCCAAAATTTTTACTTAAGCCCAATATATAGGAATATAAAGTAGTTAGTTATACAGAGAAAACACTGATAATAAGTCACAAAGAAATTTAGTTGAGGGGGGGAGAGATAGTACAGGGTTTAAGGTACATGCCACATATGCACACATGCTCCACACCCCAGTATGATCCCTGGAACTAGACCCTAGTATCCAACTGAAAGGTTCAGTTAACCAAGAAGCACCAGGAGTGAAATAATCCTCCAACTGGGGTCATAACCCTAGTTTAAGAAAATAGGACATAGGGGCCAGAGCGATAGTACAGTGGGGAGGGCATTTGCCTTGCACTTGGCAATCCAGGTCCCCAGCATCCCATTTGGTCCCCCAAGCACCGCCAGGAATAATTCCTGAGTGTAGCGCCAAGAGTAACCCCTTAGCATTGCAAGATGTGAGGAATAAGAGAGAAAGAAAGAAAGAAAGAAAGAAAGAAAGAAAGAAAGGAAGGAAGGAAGGAAGGAAGGAAGGAAGGAAGGAAGGAAGGAAGGAAGGAAGGAAGGAAGGAAGGGAAAGGAAGGAAGGAAGGAAGAAAGAAAGAAAGAAAGAAAGAAAGAAAGAAAGAAAGAAAGAAAGAAAGAAAGAAAGAAAGAAAGAAAGAAAGAAAGAAAGAAAGAAAGAAAGAAAGAAAGAAAGAAAGAAAGAAAGAAAGAAAGAAAGAAAGAAAGAAAGAAAGAAAGAAAGAAAGAAAGAGAGAGAGAGAGAGAAAGGAGGGAGGGAGGAAAGGAGGGAGGTAGGAAGGAAGGAAGGAAGGAGGAAGGAAGGAAGGAAGGAAGGAAGGAAGGAAGGAAGGAAGGAAGGAAGGAAGGAAGGAAGGAAGGAAGGAAGGAAGGAAGGAAGGAAGGAGAAAGATCTAAGGAGACACACCTATAAGAAAATGTGGAAGGCAGGATACAGCAAAGGGAGAAGTAGACAAAGAGGATTTAGCTAAAAACGGCAGCCTACCCTTCAGGGATGGCTTTTGGAATGACCCCAACTATAGGAAATGAGCAGGTAGGGCGTTTGCCTTGCAGGCCGCCGACCCTGGTTCTGTTCCTCCGTCCCTCTCAGAGAGCCCAGCAAGCTACTGAGAGTACCTCACCTGGCAGAGCCTGGCAAGCTACCCATGGCGTATTCAATGTGCCAAAAGCAGTAGCAACAAGCCTCACAATGGAGACGTTACTGGTTACTGGTGCCCACTTGATGAGCAACCGATAATCAACAGGATGACAGTGATACAGTGATACAGTGCTTCTCCCTTTACCCTGTCCTGTCTTGGTCTGCCCTCAAGCAATTCAAGTTCACTAGTTTAGCAACTGATTGTCTCAGCACTAGTTTGGGGGGAAGTTAGATATTAGTAACTGACTGTCTCAGCAATTGGATTTTTTTTTTCTTTTTGGTCACACCCGGCGATGCTCAGGGGTTACTCCTGGCTGTGCACTCAGGAATTACCCCTGTGCTCAGGGGACCATATGGGATACTGGGAATCGAACCCGGGTCGGCCGCATGCAGGGCAAACACCCTACCCGCCATGCTATGGCTCCAGTCCCTGGATTTATTTATTTATTTAATTAATTAATTTTGTTTGTTTTTGGGTCACACCCGGAGATGCACAGGGTTTACTCCTGGCTCATGCACTCCTGGTGGTGCTCGGGGGACCATATGGGATGCTGGGAATCAAACCCAGGTTGGCTACATACAAGGCAAATACCCCACTGTACTATCGCGCCAGCCCCTGGATTTATTTTTTGACTTTGCATTATAACCACTCAATTCTTAAACCTCTAATGAGAACAAAGTTAGAATTGGTCATGTGCTCACAACTTAGGAGAAAAGCAGGGTCCTCTAATATTATCCCCTTCCAAAACTACACACAGAAATCATTTGCACAAACCATCAAAAAGAAAACACTTTTTTTTTGCTTTTTGGGTCACAGGGGTCACTCCTGGTTCATGCACTCAGGAATTACTCCTGGTGGTGCTCGGGGGACCACATGGGATGCTGGGAATCGAACCTGGGTCAGCCATGTGCTAGTCAAACGCCCTACCTGCTGTGCTATTGCTCCAACCCCCAAAACAAAAAACTTTTGAATTGTACAGCATAGTCAAAACTGGGCAGAATCGACGCCAGACTTCCAGGATACTGCAAATGTCTACAACAGATATCAAAAGAAAATTTAGAAATAATAAAGAAATGATTAACTTTGAAAAGGTCACCCTTATAATGAATAACAATATGAAAATTAAGGCATCTTTAGGCAATTAAGACAAAAACTAAGAGGAAGCATCTTTCTCAAATTGTTTAAAGGTAGTAGAGCCACACACTCCAACACAATGTCATTGGAAGAGTAAATTGATGAACACCTTTCTGATGGCTGCAGGATAGTACAGCAGTTAAGTCTCTTGCCTAGCATGTGGCTGATCGTGGTTTAAGCACAGAGCAGGATGTAGCCCTCAATTACTGTCTGATATTAATTGTCCCTCGCACAGAAAAAACCTTTTCTGAAAAAACTTTCCATGAATGACAACGTTTAATACACACACACACACACACACACACATACACACACACACACCCTGAAATTTCTTTTCTTTTTGCAATTCAGATAAAAAAAAAACCAGGACCTCAAATATGCAAGGTAAGTACTCTGCTGAGTTACATTGTCAGCCCTGAAATCTCACATTTAGGAGTTTATCTTAAGGAAATCATCAGAGGGGCTGGAGTGATAGCACAGTGGGTAGGGCGTTTGCCTTGCACTCAGCCAACCGGTTTCAATTTCCAGCATCCAATATGGTCCCCTAAGCATCGCCAGGAGTAATTCCTGTGTATTGCTGGGTGTGACTCAAAAAGCAAAAAAAAAAAAAAAAAAGGAAATTATCATGGAGATGAATATATGCACAGATATAGTCAAAGCTTTGCATCATACTATATGTATAAATGAACTGAATGTTAAAACATTATCTTAATTTAAAAAAATCCACATAATATTATGACATTGTTAGAAACCCAGCAGTTGTAATTTATAAATTACAAAACAAAACATATAATAAGGGGCTGGGGAAATAGATGGCTTGGAGGGTTGGAATACATGTTTTCTATTCAGGAAGCCAGGGTTCAGCACCACATAATCCCCATGAGCAGCACCAGAAATGACCCCCAAACATGAAGCCAGGAGTAACCCCTGAGCTATGAGTAAGCCCTGAATATTGCCAGGTATGCCCTAACCCTCTGAAAATAGGTAAACAAGTGCTTCTTATAAAAATGAAAATTGCAATCTATATTTGAAAACTTCATGTCTTTAGAACTTGGTTGAAATGGATTTTAAGTTTGACATTCTTGCTTTGTGTTTGTTGGATTTTTTTTTTTTTGGTGAGACAGGGGGTTTTAGGCATCCAGCCCAGACATCATATATGTAAACCACCAAGCTACATCCCTGACCTCATTTAAAACCTCTTTAAAAACAAAACATTCTTGGTTAATCAAAAGAGTTGATACTCAGAAACCTCTTTCAAATTAGATGCAACAGCCCAATTTTAAAACAATTACTTGAGCTATGAAAATCTCTTTAACTCTATAATCAACCTTTGTTGGTTTTTTTTTAACTGTTATTTGGACCTAATCGCTTTGGCCCTCAGTTAAATGAGTAAATTACTTGGAAAGTGTCCAGAGGAAAGTAATAAAAATAATTACAAACCTCAAAAGTGGGTTCTAAAATGACAAGAGGAAATAATTAAGAAAGTAAAACCCAAAATAATTTTATAGGTCACGTAACTTCCGGAGAACAGAATAGGCAAAAATTTAAATTGTTAGTATAATTGAGTCTTATGAAGAATGCCCTTTCTTAAATCCTATATCTATAAAGATCTATAAATATTAGAATATGTTACTTCAAAAAGGGAAAAGGAGGCCAGGGAGACAATACAGCAGGGCAGGGAGGTATCCGGGTTGTATCCCAGGCATCCCATGTGGTCCCCTGAGATCGCCAGGAGTGATCCCTGAGCTCAGGGCCAGGAATAAACCCAGAAATAGCCAGGTGTTGTCCAAATGCAAAACAGAACAAAATTTAAAAGGAGGATGGTGTGGAAAGAGGGGACAGCAGTTAGCCTGGGGCCCTTGCCCTGTATGCTATGCTGCTCTGATCCCATGCAGCCACTGTGGTCTATGAAAAATACATACACGCACGGAAGGGATGTGTTGTTCGAGGGCTCTCAGGATGGCTCTGTCGCCGCCTGAGTTGGGTGCTCTCAAGCAGCTGTATGTGAACTTGATCAAGATGGCTGTTAGTGATGGGCAGGCAAAGGAAGAAGGAAGAACGAGAACCAAGCTGGTTGCTGATCAGTTGGTGTTTATTCAATCTCTTGTCTCTCCCATCTCACACTCTTCCTTCCTAGCTCCTCATTCCTAGATTCCCAGATTTTTGGATTCTGACTCTCACATCTGGATCTTGACTCTCACTCAGTCCTCTGGATTCTGACTCTTCCCCCCTTTTCTCTTAGAGTCTTAGTTTATATAGCAATCACATAGGGTGGTGATACAAAGATGGGGTTTAATATTAACAAATTAACAAAGAGAGATAAGGCCACTGCTCCAGGAGATTAACTCAAAGATAAAAATCTCATCTAAAGAGATTATTCCAGATTACTAGGAGATCCGCTTAAGGGCGGGATCCCATCCAGGGTGTGTGGCTTTCTTCTTTCCTGGCTAGTAATCCACTTAAATAGTTACAGTAAATTTACTTTTAATATTTCTAGTAAAAGATATATCAAACTTAAAATTTGGAATCGAACCCGGGTTGCTCTTGTGCAAGGCAAAAGCCCTACCTGCTGTGCTATTGCTCCAGCCCCATGGGGGTTCTTATTTTAAAATTTCAAACATCTTATAATATATAAAATATTTTAACTTACACTATGACTTTTTTGTTTTTGTTTTTTGCCTTCCGAGGGCACACCTGGCATTGCTCAGGGGTTACTCCTGGCTCCGCACTCAGGAATTACTCCTGGCAGTAATCATTAAGAAATATAATGAAGATCTTTCACTAATAGTGAAAAAACATAACCATGAAATTTACTTGTGGAATACATTACAATATTTGATTCTATGTATAATATTTGTTGGCATATTAAAATGTTATATCAAAAATCACAATAGAATGAATGTAAATAAAACATTCCTATCACTGTATCACTGTCATCCCATTGTTCGTCTCGATTTACTTGAACAAGCAGCAGTAACCTCTCTATTCCTCCCAGCCCTGAGATTTTAGCAGCCTCTCCTTACTCATCTTTCCCAACGATTGGAGGCTCTTTCAGGGTCAGGGAAATGAGACCTATCATTACTGTTTTTGGCATATCCAATATGACATGGGTAGCTTGCCAGGCTCTGCCCATGCAGGCAGGATACTCTTGGTAGCTTGCTGGACTCTCCAAGAGGTGATATATATACTCTCTATGATTTCTTGCCTACTGTCTGAACTCCATCAAATACGGAGTGGTAATTATGGAAAATGGGTAGGAAGGATCTTAAATGTGTCCAGAAAGCTGCCCAGAGCGTGGCAGCAGTTAGGTAGTGGAGGGTGGCCGCTGGAGTTCTCACCGCCCCACTCTGGGGTGCCCCGAGTGAAAACAGCCTGGCACTGAGACCAGTGGCATGGCTATGGGGGCCTCATTTTATACTTCCTTTTGGGAGGAGCAGCCATTGAGATCTGGAGGCTGGCCAGATGAGGAGATTATCTGGTGCCTGCAGGGTGTGGCAGGGTGTGATCCCTGGGTCACGGGAGATTAGGGGATTGCAGGCAGAGGATCTCTGCTTCCGGTCCTGTTGAGTCCAGAGTCCAAGGTCACAAAGTTCCTCCATTATCTGGGTTTCATGGGACTTCATTCATGCCGTGAGGCTTAGCCGGAGCATCCGGAAAGAGGCCTGGAGTGTGGTGGTGGTTGGGTAGTGGAGGTCAGATGCTGCCTAGGCTGGGTCCCTTGGGGCAGGGAGGGTTCTCGCCCACCCCTGTCTGGGGTGCCCCGAGTGCAAACAGCCTGGAGCGGAGACCTATAATATTCCTATAACTTACTTTAATAAAAAGCATCACCAGCATTATCAGGAGCAGAATAGTTCCCAAGTACTGCCAGGTGTTACAAAAAAGGACTAATTATCTATCTATCTATCTATCTATCTATCTATCTATCTATCTATCTATCTATCTATCTATCTATTTTTGCTTTTTGGGCCATACCCGGTGATGCACAGTGGTTACTCCTGGCTCTGCACTCAGGAATTACTCCTGGCAGTGCTCAGGAACCACATGGGATGCTGGGAATCGAACCTGGGTCAGCGGCATGCAAGGCAAAGGCCCTACACTCTCTGTTGCTCCAGCCCCCAATTTTACTTATTTTAAAATAGGTTATTTCTGGCAGTGCTTGAAGGCCCTGAGGCCATGCTCTGGCAGCACTGAGGGTGGGGATAGGGCCTTTGATGCTAGACATGACACCAAGGGAGCAAGTCAACCATATTCCTGACCAAAACTGCAGCTGATTTAGTTTTATTTATTTTTGGGTTATTGGGCTACACTTGGGGGTATGATTAGAACTTATTCCTGGCTCTATGCTCAGAGATAATTCCTGGTGGTGACTATTATGGTGCTGTGGGTTGAACACAGGTTTACTTGTATAAGAGATGTACATTAACCCTTAATGCCAATACTATCGCTCTGGCCCTGCAAAAAATTGCTAATTTTTCATGCAATTTGTGGCAACATGATGGAATTGGAAGACATCGTGTTAAATAAAGTAAGAAGAAGGATAAACATAGGGTGAGATCACTTCTATGTAGTATTTAGAATAATTGGATAAAGGAATGCGATATTTTAAAGGAGGAATGCTCAGATCAACTTTGGCCCCAAAGTGCAGTCAAAGAAAGAAAGAGTGGTGGAAAGAGGGAGAAGAGACAGATGAGAAGCAACAGGTGACACAGGCCAAGGGGTTTAGGTACAAAGGCGATGATAAGGAATGACAGAGCCAAATTCACAAATCAATCAACAACACTGAAATCAAGAGACCGAAACTTTAACAATGTAACTTAGAAAGGCGCTTGTCAGGAGAGCAGGCTGGAGTTGGGAGGGGAGAAGAGAGGGAACCTGGGAATGTTGGTGGAAAGAAGTTGACTTTGGTGGTGGGATGGGTGCTGCAATATGCCTAAAACTCAACTACAAATAATTTTGTAAACCGTGATGCTTTAAAAAATATGTATTAAGGGGGGGAAAAATATGTATTAACTGAAAAAAAAAAGTTGCTGATTTAAAAGTCTCTTACATGGTATTGTACCTAACATGTTCTATTGCTGAAGAAATGAAAAAGCTGTCGGTTTAACAGAATCTGTGTCTTTTGTTTGTTTGTTTGTTTGCTTTTTTGGGTCATACCCAGCGATGCATACGGGTCACTCCTGGCTCTACACTCAGGAACTACCCCTGACGGTGCTCAGGGGACCATATGAGATGGATGCTTGGGAATCGAACCCAGGTGGGCCGCGTGCAAGGCAAACCCCTAGCCGCTGTGCTATCTCTCCAGCCCCTCTGTTTCTCTTTTTAAGACATTTTATCATTTTGTAATGAGAGATTTGGAAGAACTTTAATTTCTTCCTAGTTCTAAAATTCTAAGTAGGGGCTAGAGAGATAGCACAGTGGGTAGGGTGTTTGCCTTGCACGTGGCTGACCTGAGTTTGATTCCCAGCATCTCATACGGTCCCCTGAGCACCTCCAGGAGTAATTCCTGAGCACAAAGCCAGGAGTGACCCCTGTGCATTGCCGGGTGTGACCCAAAAAGCAAATAAAATAAAATAAAATAAATAAAATTCTAAGTATAGTCAAAACACAATCGTAAGTACCCTGATGCATATATTGTCAAAGGCTGTTGTTTTGGCAAAAGGAGAAATGAAGGAAAAAGACAAGGAACTCCACAGTGGTACTAATGAGTATTCTCCAGACTAGTTTCTCAATTGATCTCAAGAAAATCTGATAACTAAATCAGTCAACTAAAGGAGACCTCTCTGGATAGTGTTTCTGTAAGTATATTTTAATATTATCTTCTGTAACTCTTACTCCCCCTCTCACTACCTTCTCATTATGTTGGCTAATACATATCACTAAATTCATCTCTTATCTTCACTATCTGTTGGCTGAGTATAACACAAAGGATCCTATTTTGAGAATGCCTTTATCTGGTTTTCTTTTCATCTCTCAGGTGACTCCATCTTTTATCTAATCATTACATTTTAGAATTACTGGGGCAGGACAGAGGGTAAGGTGCTCAGGGGACCATATGAGATGGATGCTTGGGAATCGAACCCAGGTGGGCCGCGTGCAAGGCAAACCCCTAGCCGCTGTGCTATCTCTCCAGCCCCTCTGTTTCTCTTTTTAAGACATTTTATCATTTTGTAATGAGAGATTTGGAAGAACTTTAATTTCTTCCTAGTTCTAAAATTCTAAGTAGGGGCTAGAGAGATAGCACAGTGGGTAGGGTGTTTGCCTTGCACGTGGCTGACCTGAGTTTGATTCCCAGCATCTCATACGGTCCCCTGAGCACCTCCAGGAGTAATTCCTGAGCACAAAGCTTGGGCATAACTGGCCAGGGTTTGATCCCAGACACCAAGCTCCACTAAGTATAATTACGGAGTGCAGAGCTAGGAATAAATCCCTAAGTACAGCTGGGTGTGACCCAAAAACAAACAAACAAACAACAACAACATAATTACTCAAGTCTAGATTCTAGGTTTTCTTTTGAACTCTATACATGCATGCTTTTCAACTAGCCATGATACTATTTAATCAACCTAAATTAATAAAATTCAAAATTCAGTCCTTGGAACAACAAAAGAGCTCAAAGAACTGGAGTGCAAGCTTTGCATATGGGAAACCTGGGTTTAATCCTGTGAGATATCCTCTGAGTACTGCCAGAGAATAACCCCTGAATAAGTGAGCAGGAGTAGCCCCTGAGCACTGTTGAATGTGATGTAACCCGAGCCCCTCAAATCAAATTCAGCTCATTAGTTGCAATGGGGCATTTTAAGAGCTCAAGTAATCTCAAGAGGCTTATGGCTATTTTATCTAACAGCACTGATATGTATCACTATCACTGTCATCCCTTTGCTCATCGATTTGCTCAAGCGGGCACCAGTAATTGTGAGGCTTGTTACTGTATTTGGCATATTGAATACACCATGGGTAGCTTGCCAGGCTCTGCCGGGTGAGCGAGATACTCTCAGTAGCCGATATGTAAATTTTTTTACCATCACAGAAATTTATATCATGTAATAATGCTTTTCTTAACCATCTCTGTGAGAGGTTTTATTCCTCTTTATGCTGTTATCAATTTTCAGCAGACCCTACATTTTTCTCTTACATACACATTTCTTTAAGCATCAAAGTCAAGGAGAAAAATACTTTAACTTTTCCAAATAGACTCAGTGGTACTTGAAGCCCAATAAGCCCAAGACTAATTTTCTTCTCTTCATCTCCAAATCTAGTTTTAGAATGTTCTCTTTCTCATTAATGTCAATACCATATGACACCAGGTCAAGTCAGAAAACTGAAGATATTCTTCATTCCTTTTATCCACTTCCAAGTCTTCTGAGTTATCTCTCCTGTGAATAATTTTCCCTTCCTCATCACGCTCAAATCAGAAAAATTTTTTGGTGGGGGTGCATACTTGATGCTGCTAGGGGTTGTAGGTGCTAGGAGGCAGTACCTACGGGACCATGTGATACTGGGGCCGACTGTATGCAAAACATGTGCTCAGTCCATTAAACTATCTTTCAGGCCCCCCAAATCAGAATTCTTACAGGTTGATTAATAGGCAGGTTTACCTGGATTTAACTCTTGGGTTTGGCTAAGGGACTGGGACAAACTTAATTGTGTGTGTGTGTGTGTGTGTGTGTACGTGTGTACGTACGTATGTACATATATGTGTGCTTATGTTATTTGAGGACTGAACTGAGGTAGGTCCTCACACATGCAAGGTATGTGCTCTCTGGCTAAGTCTCATCCCAGTCCCTTACTTTTATTTGACCCAGTCTTTCATCTGAAAAAGCAGGTGATCAAATTTTCTTCATAGTAATTTTTTATTGCGGTTTTTGTGACACACCTGGCAATTCTGAGCTTACTTCTAGCTCTGTGCTTAGTAATCACCACTGGCGGTGCTCAGTGGACCATCTGAAGTGCCAAAATAGAGCTAGTGTCAGCCTCATGCAAGCACCTTACCCAGAGTACTGTCTCTCCAGCTCTCTTCATAGTGTTTTAAGAATTTAGGGGCCAGATAGTGCAGCAGGTAGGGCACTTGCCTTGCACTTGACCAACCCAGGTTTGAGCCGAGCCACAAATGATCGCTGAGCACAGAGCTAGGAGTAGAGCCCTGAGTACAACCAAGTGTGGCCCCCAAACAAACAAACAAACAAAAAGAATTTAATAAGATTATGAAACTTGCTCATTAAGCCCTGTTCTCCCAAAAATATATCTCATTTTGCATAGTATCTGGGCCATGTTTTCTATAAATGTTATTATTATAACTATCATCTCATCTGTTTCTTTCCATGCTCTTGCTCTTTTCAAATATGTCAATAATATAACTAGAAAGAAAGACATAGTAACTGTAAATATGACCATGTGCCTCTCTATCTCCCGGAAGATGCTTTAACAGATTTATAGGGCTTTTAAAATAGCCTCATCTCAATCACTGTTTCATAATCCCTATGCTTTACCCAATCTGGTTTAGATAAGCCATTCATGATAGAAGGGTTTTTGCCTTCAATATTTCCCTCTTTGACCTCTCCCACTCCCCCTGCCCCTGCCTGTCCTTAAAAACTATAGTTCAGGCCTAATTAGCCTTCATAACTCAGCTGAAAAGTCACTTTCTGGGGCTGGAGTGATAGCACAGGGCGTTTCCTTGCACGCAGCTGACACGGGTTCAATTCCCAGCATCCTTTATGATCTGCTGAGCACCGCCAGGAGTGATTCCTGAGTGCAGAGCCAAGAGTAACCCCTATGCATCGCCAGGTGTGACCCAAAAAGCAAAAAAAAAAAAAAGTCACTTTCTTCCTAAGTTTTATCCTTCTCTTGCATTCTCATTGCTCCACACATATTCTTTTTTTTTGTCCTAGAACTTTTAGTTTCTAATTACATACTGATATGAATGACTATAATTATAACTATATCTTTATTTATTTTCATCAAGATGAGATTCAGACGGAACTCCCACCCGAGCCTGCCCATTCACCGTCTCAGAAAGCAGCGTTAGGGCTAAAGTGATAGCACAGTGGAGAGGGCATTTGCCTTGCACGCAGCCAATGTGCGTTTGCTCCCCAACATCCCATATGGTCCCCTGAGCACCGCCAGGAGTCATTTCTGGGTGCAAAGCCAGGAGTAACCCCTGAGCATCACTGGGTGTGATCCAAAACGAAAAGAAAAAAAGAAGAAGAAAGAAAACAGCCTCATCATTTTTCCAGTTGCTCGGGAGCCCTTGGATACTTTTTCACACTCTGTGTATTCAATTACCACCCCAAATTCACCTATTTTCTCAAGCCCTTTTCACTTCTACTTACTGCAGTTAAAAGTTACTTCTTCACTTCCAGGATTGTGGATTGTGAGTATACCTTCTTTTTTTTTCAGAGGTTGTGGGTCACACACCTGGTGGTGCTCAGGGGCTACTCCTCACTCTGCACTCAGAAGTCACTCCTGGTGGGCTTGGGGTACCATATGTGATGTTAGGGAACAAACCTGGGTCAGTCAAGTTCAAGGTTAACACCTTATTGGCTGTACAATCTATCTTTGTCCTAGAGGCTATACTATCTCTCAGACTCCAGGATACTTTTACTACTTGCTTCTGTGTCTTAACTAATTGCTTCCTTCTATATTACAAAGCAACTAGATTAATCCTTTAAATATGTTGATCCTCTCTTTCTGTATCCAGAATCTCAGGACCTTTGAAAACTTTCAATTTGCTGGGCATTATTGAATTGTGCAACCCCCAACTGGGGATACTGGGGGGTGGGGCAACAACATCCATCGTTGAAGTTCTAAGTTTTGTGCTTGTATTGGTAATTTTTACATTTAAGGTGTTAAGGTGATTAAGATTAAATGAGATTGAAGGAACTTTGAGCAAGGTGGCTCAAAGGACTTTGCATGTGGCTGCCTGGGGTTGGATCCTCAGCACCTTACCCACATATCTGCCAGAAGCAACTACAAGTTTCACTGGGTGTGTCCCCAAAGCAAACAAAAAAGATTATGTGAAGTCATAGGGTTCATGCCCTTAATAAGAAGCATACACTCAAGTTCTTTCTCCATCAGAGGAAACCGTGAGAAGGGTGCTTTTTGCAGAACCCTTTCAGAACCTGATCATGTTGGCATCCTGGTCTGAAACTTTCCAGTCCCTACAACTGTGCCACATTACTGTTTTCAGCCTCCCTAAACACTCTCACCTGGCCTTTGATTCGCCCCACCCTTTAAGAAGCTTTAATCACCTTTAAGCACCTTCCATCACTACTAAGCCCTACAGGGACATTAATTCTAAGTACACACCAATTCCTTACTCCATTTGGGCCTTTGTTTTTTCTCTGCTTCAAATGCTTTTCCTAAACATACCAGCACTCACTTTCCCAATTAAATGTTATCTTCTCAGCGGGGTCATTCATTGTGTGAAAATTTTACTGTCTCACACATACTCTATTCTCCTTTAGCTCTCACTACTAGCATGCTATATATTCTATATATTTTTACTTATTGTCGTGTGTGTGTGTGTGTGCGCACGTGGCCCAAGCCTCTGTGACTAGGCTATGAGCTCCATGAGCTAAGGGATTATAGCACTTTTACATCCTCATCATAGGTGGTTATCATTTGTTAAATTCAATGAATGTTGAATTCTGTCACTGAATTAGCTTGAGAACTAAAATGTACCAGACAGATTAGCAAGGCAGGAACTTCCCTATGACAACCTACACTGCTCAAAGAGTCCACCTGATTTTTCTCCTCTAGTTTACTGCTAACATGCCTTTTGTTTGTTAAATTTTGGGGCTAGATAGCACAGCGGGTAGGGCGTTTGCCTTGCATGCCGCCGAGCCAAGTTTGATTCCTCTGTCCCTCTGGAGAGCTCGGCAAGCCACCGAGAGTAGCTTGCCTGCACGGCAGAGCCTGGCAAGCTACCTGTGATGTATTAGGTATGCAAAAACAGTAACAAGTCTCACAATGGAGACGTTACTGGTGCCCGCTGATGAGCAACAAGATGACAGTGATACAGTGAAATTTTGGGGCTACATCCAGCGATGTTCAGGGGTTACTCCTGTCTCTGTATTTAGGAGTCACTCCTGGCAGGCTCAGGGGACCATACAGGATGTCTGAAATAGAACTTGCATGCAAGGCAAACACTCCAGCTCAGAATCTTTACAATCTGTGGCCACAAGAGCAGTTTCTTCACCATAGAGAAAATAAACTAATAGAAACTTATGAAGTCAAGACCACAACCATGGACTTTTCTTTCTTCTTTTTTTTTTTTTTTTAAACTCCCTTGGTTAAGGCTTTGTTTTGGAAGCACACTGGGCTGCGCTCAGAGGAACAAATGTGGTGCCTGGTATCAAACTCGGGTTGGGTGCGAGCATGGTGAGCACCCTCACTATGCTATCTCTCTGGCCAGATCGGAGCTTTCTTCATAGTTATTTCCAAATAGTCCTGCAAACTCTGCGGCTCTATTGATGAGGCAGGCTTCAGGGGTTATACAAACAGGATGTGTTTTGTTGTTTTTTTTTTTTCACATAACCTTTTTTCTTTTTTTTTAAAAAAGCACAACTATAATGTCAGGGGAGAAGCCACTCATGGTTCTGCTCTTCTCTAGATCTGTAGGTAGACTGGGTTCAAAATCGATCCTAGTGCAAAAAAAAAAAAAATTACAAAATTCTGATATCCCCTTACTCCACGACTGCCTCGGAGAGAAATAGAGCTGGTTTTAGCTAAATCTTCACAATTTAAACCGTTCTGAAACTTTCCTGGCTGTTGCTCTCCGTCTGTTTGGGGCGAGCGGAGTTTTCTAGCATTCATTTCGGGAAACACATGAAACCTAAAACCTGTGTGGGGACGACCAGAAGGTATCACAACTAAGCTCACTTCTCACCTTCAAACATCACAGCCTTTAAAATAAAGGTGTCGTCAGCGATGTGGACACACCCACCGCATCACGACGGAAGGGACTCAGGCTATGCAAATCTAACGCGGCCGGGCGGGCCAGAAGATCGCCTCCAACGCCTCCACCGAGGCACCCCAAACTCCCCCTGGGCTCAGGCTCAGCGTGAGGGCGGGGGCCCGCGGCTGCCCGAACCTCCAGCAGGTCGTGCGCGGTGCGCGCCTCTCGCCCCGCACGCCCGGAAGCACCTGCGGGCCGGACGCGAAACCCCTCCGCATCCCCTCCGTTAGGGCGGGAGGCGGGGCCCAGACAACTGCAGCCCGGCCTCGGGTACCACGCGCCTGAGGGGAAGCGGCCCGGCCGCCCTGCAGCATCTCGCGAGATCTCGCCAGCTCAGCCCAAGTACGGCGAGTTTAGAACTTAAAAGAAAGAAAGAAAGGGGGAAAAAAAAAAAAAGACCCAAGCGGACGAGTCCCGGGGGCTGTCGCTGTCTCGGCGGCGGGTACGACGGCATCTGCCCTCGCAGCGCGCAGAGCCAAAGCCCGCGCGCCCCTGGACTGGCCCGGCCAGGGCCATTATTAGTCCGGGCTGCAGGGGCCTGGGCTGGCGGCCCATTGACGCGCGGCCCGAGCCCGGGGCGGGGAGGAGAGGGAGGCGGCGGCCGTGGGGCCCCCACGCCTCTCCGCCGCAGAGAGAGGCGGGGGAAGGAGGCGGCAGGGTGGGAGGAGGGCGACGGAAGAGGAGGCAGCCGAGCCGGGAGCGCCGTCGCGGTGAGGGCCGGGCGGAGGCGAGGGCCGCGCGGCCCGCTCTCGCGTGGGGTCGCACGGGAGCCCGGCCGGGCCCGGCGGCGGGGCCGGGTCTGCCGCGCGCGCGCCGCTGCGGGGCCGCGGGTGGGCGGGCCGAGGGGGGCGGGGGAGCGGCGGGCCCCGCCTCCCGCGTGCTGCAGCCGGAGCCGCCGCGGCCGCCGGCCCCGCCGAGGCTTTAAACAGCGGGTCCCGCCCCGCGCCGCCTGCACTCGCGCGCTGACTCGGCTGCGGGTGGCGTCCGTGCCGGTGCCGGGGCCGGGCTAGCGGGGAAGAGCGGGCGGCGAGGGAGAGCGACTTCCCTCACCACCCCTAGCGCCGCGACCGCGGCGGCCGCCGGCCAGGGGCGCGTCAGCCGCGCCAAGCCGCCAGGCGCTCGGGATCCGTCGGGGGTCGGGCGGGGATGGAGCCGGGCCCCAAGGCGCCCTCCTCCGGCTCCCCGAGGCTGTCCGGGGTCGGGGAGCCGCCGCCAGCTGCCGGCGCGCTTGCAGCCGCCCGGGTGGAGCTGCCCGGCACGGCCGTGCCTTCGGTGCCGGATGATGCTGCGGCCGCGAGCCGGGCCGGCGGCGGGGTGCGAGGCGAGGGCGCCGCGGCGGCCGGCGACGGGCTGGGGAGACCCCTGGGGCCCACGCCGAGCCAAAGCCGCTTCCAAGTGGACGTGGTTGCAGAGAACGCCGGGCGGGCCGCGGCGGCGGCGGCGGCGGCGGCGGCAGTCGCGGGGGCCAAGGAGACCCCCGCGGACGGGAAAGTCGGCGGCGAAAGCGGCCCGGCCAAGGGCAGCGAGGAAGCCAAGGGTCGCTTCCGTGTGAACTTCGTGGACCCGGCTGCCCCCCCGCCGGCCGACGAGAGCCTGTTGGATGCGGCGGTGGTCGGAGGCGACGGGCCCAACGTGAGCTTCCAGAACGGCGGGGACACGGTGCTGAGTGAGGGCAGCAGCTTGCACTCGGGCGGCGGCAGCGGGCACCACCCGCACCACTACTATGACACGCACACCAACACCTACTACCTGCGCACCTTCGGCCACAACACCATGGACGCCGTGCCCAGGATCGACCACTACCGGCACACGGTCGCGCAGCTGGGCGAGAAGCTGCTCCGGCCCAGCCTCGCCGAGCTCCACGACGAGCTGGAAAAGGTGAGCGCGCCCCGCCCGCTAGCCCCGACTCCTAGCCCAGCCTCCGGGAGGTGGCGGGAAGGGACGAGCACGCCTCGCTGGCATCTCCGGGCGGAGCTGTCAGTGGTGGCATTGCGGAGGAATGCAACTTCAGCTCGTGCAAGTTGGCAGGGGGGGGGGGTTAGGCTAGTTACGTGATCCGTGCCGGGGAGAGGCAGCATTTAAACAGCCTGCTGCGTCCAGGGCTGCTCTTTCTCTCTCTCTCTCTCTCTCTCTCTCTCTCTCTCTCCCGGGCTTGCTTGTCCCAGCCACGAAGGTTTAGCCCTGCATCCCGCCGAAGGGCTCGTGCGGAGTGAGGAGAGTGCCAGCAGGAGGCTTAGGTGAGGACATCTCCTGGGAGAGCCTGCAGCGCACCTACCATCTGTGCCCCTTTTACGAAACTACATTGTTCAGTTTAGGGCCACCCAATAGGATTCTGCTTAGTGGCTACGTGGGAAGGTGTTTGCAGGGAAACTTAAACTGTGTGTTTGTGGGCCACGGATGGTTCAAGTTTAGTAATCTTGCCTTTTTGAATATGCAAAGTGTCACGGAAATCTTTAAGTCTTGGGACATCCTTTCCTGATAATGTCGAAATGTAAACTTCTTGAAAGAGGTGCATAAAATTGGGTGGTGTATGTTGTGTCTTTCTTAAAAAGACAGCAACAGGACAATTGTTTATTTTCCTGAAAGACCTAGGGTCTAAATATTTACACGCAGTGAACAGAAAATCCAAACAAATGCTATACATTTCTTTAATTTCATTTTTTTATGTCCCTTTTTTCCCCCTGTAGGATTCAAAAATGTTAAACATTTGGTGCTTTTGAGATTCCATTAATTTTTGTTTGGGGACCACACATGGCAATTGAGGGGTTACTCTTGGCTCTGCACCCAGGAATCAGTCTTGGGGGTGCTCTGGGTTCCATATGGGATGCTGGGGATTGGACCTGGATCCACTGCGTGCAGGGCAAGCGCTTTACCCACTCGACTCTCTCTCCAGCCCTAATTTTCAAGTTTTTATGAATTGAAATTATTTGAAGTCTGCCTTTACGGTTTGAGTTGAAATTTGAAGTGTGGCTTTACAAAACTTTTGTGACCCCATTGATGGAATTTTGTGCATGCAGAGTTGATACCCTATGTATGGTTGAAGTGATCATGGTGTTGAAAAATTTACAGAAATAGTGATCTCTTTTGCATATGACAGACACTTCATACAAGACTATTTGTTCTCGTTCCAGTGTTTGATAATGTAACACTCATACAGTTTGAAATAATTAGAGCGGTCCTGGCCCTTACAGTTTATTGATTGTTTAAAAGCCTGATGTCATTTAGCTTTAGATAATACTACTCCTGTTAGGATAATTGTATTTTGTCATAACAGAAGACAAATGATTCTTACAATTCTTGTTTTATTCAAATTCTTGTAGTTCTCTCAGATCTATTTTTTTTTCCCCCTGAAAACTCAAAATCTTTGAGATTTTATCAAAGTTGAGTAATTAAGCCACAAAGCAGTCTATTTCCTTTAGGTTTTAGAAAGGCCTTTTATCAAATGATTTGTATGCTTTCTTGGAAAGTGTTTAAATTTAATGCTAACAGTAATTTACTTCATGGATTTTTAGGTTTTTTTTTTTTTTTTTTCAATTTTTGGGTTTGATTACCAGATCAAAATAGAACACCTGTTTAATTGTATAGGAATTGAAGAAGTAACTCAATTTCTTAGTCTCCGCCTCTTTAACGTGCAGGGTTATTTTGAAGAAGGAAAAACTCACTTCAGGGCCTGTGTTCAGTGCTTGAAAATAATGGCTTATGTAGTTATTATTTCAATCTTAAATTGGACTTTAGAAAGTGCATAGTTTTAAGATTTTCAAATTTACATTATTAAGTTTACATTATCATTATCAAGTTTACACTTAACATAATATTAAAATATGTTCAGGGTTTTCAGTTATGCAAAAAATAAATTCCTGGTAGTTTTTTTACCATAAGGATTAATGAAAAACGTGGTTAGATTGTGACTCTCAAACCTGAAGGTAATTGTTTTTAGGAATTTAACAGTGGGTTAAAGTGCTTTATGTTAAGGAGTATAAATCTGGATACAGATATCACTGTTGAATAGGGCAAGGAGGAGAGAGGTAATAATCTGAGTAGCCCTGATAATGATTTTAGCTCTCAGTGAATCATCATATTTAGAATTTCTGTGACATTTAATATTAGAGTTTGATTAACTATTGTGTGATTTACTTTGGTCACCCAGTGCTGAAGTATTATGCATGTAGTGTTGTGCTAGGAACTATGGAAAAATAAAAGAACGGAATTTACAAGCACTCAGAAGGGAAAAGGACTGTATATTGTCTTCTGCTTGAATTCCTCTCATTGTCAGGCACTTTGACTTTTTTTTTTTTTTGAACCACACCCAGCAGTGGTCAGGCTTCTATCTCTGTGCTCAGGGAGCACTCCTAGTGGAGCTTTGGGGGAGACTAGATGGGATCCTGAGGATTGAATCCAGGTCTGTAGTGTGCAAACTTTACTCTCAGGTCAGCACTTACACTTTTTAAAGTACTACTTAAGTCAACTGAAGAAGAAAAGATAAATATTCATAGCACATTTTGCTCTATTTGCAGCATATATATGGACCAGGACTCATGTATTCCCATTTATCAAATATTTATTGGGAGAAATGTTTCAGAGGCATTAACCACACAGGATATTGGGTGATGCAGGATTACCAAAACAGATACTGTCTAGCTAGACATATCAACCAAATAGTTAAATAATGTAGTTACAGATGTTTTTCAGTGTTATAAGAGAAAAGTAATAGGATGCTAGTGAGGATATAAGAGACCTAGTTTTCTTTCTTCCTCCTTCTCTTCCTCTTTCCCCTCCCCCTCTCCTGGCTGTGCTCTGGACTTATTCCTGACTGTCCACAGGGATCATTTTTTGAACAGTGCTCAAAGGACCATATAGGGTACCAAGGATCGAAGCCTGCCAAGGATCGAACCCAGGTCCAACGTGTACAAGGAAAGCACCTTATCTTCTGTACTATCTCTCTGGACCCTATAGACCTAATTTTAAATGGGAAATTAGGAAGGTCTTTTTCAAGAAGTGTGACATTGAATCTTAGACCTAAAGAATAAGTTGATGATAAGGCAGAACAACTTTGCAAATGTAGGGAAAGCATGTGTAAAGGTGATAATGTAATAAAGAGTATATATATCCAGATAACTAAAAAAGCTAAACAGAAACTAGTATATATTTCATTATAAATATGGTAAAGCTGTTGAAGGATTTTCTGTGAAGAAGCAACATAATGTTTTAACATTTCTAGTTGCTAGGTGGAAAATGGATTAGCAGAGACAAAAATGGAAGCAAGAAAACCAGTTATTAATATAGTGTCAAATGTTTACTTTTTTATTAGGAGGAGGACATACCAGCAGTCCTGGAGACTATTCTTGTCACAGTATTGGGGTGGGGAACCTCAGGATCCACAGAGGTCCCACATGCTAAGCTTGTGCTTCAGCCTTAAGCCATGTTTCACAGTTGTTTGAAAGATAAACAGTACTAATCATGTTGGTTGCATGCTAAAGTGATGTGAATATAAACTTATTCAGTAGTTATTAACCACCAACAGTACTGGGGATTCAAAAATGAATTCACAAAGTCATGGAACTTTCATTCTGTGTTGAGACATTAAATTGGCCAGATATAATTTCTCTGAAGATAAAAAGCGAATAGACCATGGTAAAGACTAGTATGAGAAAAGTCTTTGCTAGTGAGCAGACTCTAACTTGGATGAGAGATAACCTCCTGAAAATACTGGTGGGGCCAGAGGGGGGTGTGTGTGTGGGGGGGGGGGTGGATCTTATAGGTAGAAGATCTGTAAACACAAAAGACCTTGAGATGGCGGTATGCTTGTTATGATTGAGAAACAGGAGGTCAGCAAGACCAGTGACAAGAAGGGAGAGCGGAAAATGTAGAACCTTGTAGTCTTTTTTTTTTTTCTTTTTGGGTCACACCCAGTGATGTACAGGGGTTACTCCTGGCTCATGCACTCAGAAATTACTCCTGGCGGTGCTCAGGGGACCATATGGGATGCTGGGAATCAACCGGGGTTGACCTTGTGCAAGGCAAATGCCCTACCCGCTGTGCTATCGCTCCAGCCTCCAGAACCTTGTAGTCTTGTATAGTCTTGATGAAGTCTAGAATTTGGGTGGGGGCTAGGGGTGTGACTGAGTAGTAGTAATTACGTTCCATACATATGAGTTCCTTAGTTCTATTCCCTGGCACCCCAGAATATTTAGGATTAGAATTTGCATGTGGTACGAAACAATGGACGATTTTAAGAATAGACATAGGGTATAGATTCTAAGCTCACAGTGATTGCTATGAGGGGAATATACTTTACTTTTAAATTTTATGGTGACATCTGGTGGTGCTTAGGGTGGTGTACTCTTGGCTCTGTGTTCAGGGCTCAGGGGAACCCTCTGGGATGCCAGAGATAGAATCTGGGTTGGCCACATGCAAGGCAAGTGTCCTAGCCACTATATTATCCAGACCCAAAAATGTACTTTCAAGGGGGGATGGGAGTAGTGGTACTGGGGTGTGTTTAAGAGTGAAAGCCCATTCTGGTTAAGTTTTTTGATTTTTTTTTTTTAAGTGATAATGTCTTATCTTGATAACGTTGAAGGTGTTCTGATGCTGGAAACAATGCAAGGTGTTTTGATATTGGATAAGGTTTGCAAGTAGAATTGTTGGGATATGCTGATGATTTGAAGTAGGGATGTGTGAAAAGATTAATGTCAGGGGTTTTCTCCTTTTTAAAATGTGGATTGTATTTATGGAGTTGGAGAAGACTGAGATCAATTTTGGGAGGTGGAACTGAGAAGTTTATTTTAATCTACAAATTAGTTTTATAGTGGGGCAAACACCTAAAATTCTAACACTGGTTTGTGAAATAAAAGTAATTAAGAGAGTAGGTTTGAATTTGTAACATAAACTTGTGCTTTTTATATTATAACTTCCAGTTAAAAACGAGGAAAATGAAGAGCTTTTTACATTTTTGAGGCAAGGTAGTTTCTTTGAAAGCAGCTTATTTAGAGAAGTGAGGGGAGAGGAGGAAAGAGATGAAGTTTGCTCAAGAGAGAGCACCTGGGCTGGAGAGATAGTAGAACAGAGAAGGCACTTGCCTTGCACATGACTGACCTGTTTCTGATTCCTGGCATATGATGTGGTCCCCGGGGCACACCATATGTTCCCCCAAGCCCACCAAGAAATATCCCTGAGCCCAGAACACTCATACAGGCTTCTTCAGAGTGGGAAAAGCCGAGGTATTTGTGATTGGGGTGGGGGGTGGGGAGACAGGGGAAATAGGTGAGAATAGGTTGATTCTTCAAGCTGGAAATAAGAGTGAGGGATAGATAGCAATGGAAAGTGCAGATACTGAAGTTAAGAACATTTAATCAGTTTCCTATATGAAACAAAACCTCTCATCTGCCAGTGGCTTTAATTTTCCATTTGTCACCTGTACTAATGCTGTCTTAAAGCTATTATGAAAAACTTGGAGTTGTAGAGAATTCAAGGATTTCTAATTAGTATCAATGGGGGAATCTGAAAAACAAAAATAACTCAGTGTGGAATGTTGTCTTTGCAAACACTAATTAGGGCTGGTGTATCTGCAATACTTTTGGTTTTCTACTTTAAATTTTTGTCTGAACATCCACATCATTTAGCTTAAGAATTTTAGACATTTTGGATTGTTCTTGTTGTATTGAGCTGCACTAGTTTCTTCAACAGCGTAGCTTCTAATAGAATTTGATTTTCCATTCATTTTATAGCTTTTTAAAAAACAAAACAAAACTGGTGGTTTGGTAGGGCAGCCTTGAATCATCAGTGGAGGAACACTTAGATAAGTGAGACCCAGGCCATCCAAGAAGTGGGGAAGAGGAAAGGGAGAGGAATGATTAGAACAGATTTAGTTTTGCTAATTGAAAATTTGATTAGCGCTGACTGTATCTTGAGAAGAGGCAGATAAATTTCATAGGGCATGGCAGCTGAGGCGTTTAGCCCAGAGTTCACAACTCTTCTTTTGCCAAGGATTATGGCTTTTGCCAGCTAAAGTCTCTGTCCCATAGAAATGTGCCTCCAGTCCCTACATTCTTTTTTTTCTACTAAGCCTTTGAAAGTTGGTGTATGTTTTGCATCTTGATTCAGTAGTATTTCATGTGTTTACTAACCAAAGGTTATTAGTTTTACTTTACTGTCAGGAAAATCTGTATTCAGTTACCACCAGTACGTGATGTCCTCAGATTTTTTTCCCTCATGTATATTTAACTACTCCCTGTCAACTTATTTAAGCAATTTTTAGATCTTCCACTTAAGGGACTTTTTCAGGCGCTTTCTACTCATTGTCTTTTTGCAATTTCCTTCATATCTAACCTGTCCATCTTCACACTTGATTTTGGTTTTACTTTGTTTTCTTTCTTCTCTTTCTGTGCTATAATATAGCGGGCAGGGTGAGAGGCCGCAAGCTGCCGAGAGTATCCCGCTCACACGGCAGAGTCTGGCAAGCTATCTGTGGTGTATTCGATATGCCAAAAACAATAACAAGAAGTCTCACAATGGAGACATTACTGGTGCCCACTTGAGCAAATCGTTGAGCAAGGGGATGACAGTGATACAGTGAATACCTCTATAAACATTTTGTCTCATAATTACAACCCTTTTATGAATTTTGTACATTCAGAACGTGATAGGCGTTTTGCTTCATGTCAGACTTCTAACCATCCTTTTTCTCCTTACTGTCCCAAGACAAATCAACTGGGTTTTTATTCATTATGTTGTTATCTCTGTGAATAGTGTCACTATTTGTAGTGTCACTATTTGTAGTCAACAAGGGAGAAATCCACAAGAATGCTTGAAGCTTTAATCTCCCCACATGCAGTTCACCATAAAGTTCTATCTCCTCTTTAAAAAAATCCTTGTCTTTACTACTTCCATCTTAGAGCAAAGTGTAGCATTTCTCTCTTCAGTATCCTAACTGGGCTCCCATGTGTCCAAAGTATCTTCAGGCAAAATTCTCAACACTCTTCATCCATTAAAACTAGCCCTGGGGCACTGGAGCAGTAGTACAGTGGGTAGGGCATAGGTAGGGTGTTTGCCTTGCACCCAGGTTTAATCCCATATATATAGTCTCCCCAGCACCGCCAGAAGTAATTCCTGAGCACAGAGCCAGGAGTAACTCCTGAGCATCACTGGGTGTGATTCAAAAAACAAACAAACAAACAAAAACGAGTCCTGTTCTGGGCCAGAGCAGTCAGATGATGGGTAGGGCGCTTGCCTTGCCTTGCTGAGTTCCATCCCCTTTGATCCCCGGCGCTCCTTATGGTCCCCTGAGCACTGCCAGGAGTAATTCCTAGGTGCAGAGCCAGGAACAGCCCCTGAGCATCACCAGGTGCAACCCAAAAAGCAAAACCAAAACTAGGCCTGTTCTACTCAACTTTGATGTCTTAATTTTATGGTAAAATAGTTAACATTGACCAGAGAGCTTTTGTAATGACACTGTTAACTCTTTACTCCATTTATATATACATTATTAACTTTTATGTTTTAAGATTTATTTTTTTCCTTTTTTTTTTTTTTTTAAAAAATCGGGTTTTTTGGCCATACCTAGTGATGCTCAGGGGTTACTCTTGGCTTCTGTGCTCAGGAATTAACTCTTGGCAATCTTGGAAGACCAAGGATCAAACCCAGGTTGACTTCATGTAAGGCAAGCATTCTAACAGCTGGACTATCTCTCCAACGCCAGTTTTAAGATTTCTGTTCTTGCCTCAGAGAGGAAGCCTTTGCTGTTCCCTAAGCCAAACTCTTTTTCGCCGTTAGAGTCCTTATTGCGGTTTAAATTAGAACATTTTTAGCTTGTTAATTGAACCAACTGAGTTGATTTCAATGAAAAGCAGAGTACATCTGGTTATTTAAACATTATTTCTGAAGTACCTAGCTAGTGTGTAGTTTTGATTAAGCATACCTCCCATCAATCATGTTGAATAATAGAACAGATTTTTCATAAATTAATGTAGGTACAAAATAATCATAAACTATTTATCCAGGATCTCTGAAGGCTATTTGACAGTCAAATTACTCCATTCGCACATTTGGAATTTAAGAGATTGAAGAAGTAACCTCTTCAGAATCATTGGACCTTTTACTGACAAAAGCATGATTGGAATTTGGAGCAGGTGTCCCCAATAGCCTAACGTTTAATTTTGTATGAATTCATGCTGTTTGGTGATCTTTTTCCTCTTTTAAGAATCCCATTACAGACTTTTTTTTCCATTAAAAATAGAGTAGAAACGATTAAGACCCCCCCTCAGTGTTACCATATAGATATACCTTTTCCTAGTAGGCAATTAAAAACATTTGTTAGAAAGTTTCTTATAAATGAAATCTTACTTTTTTCCTTCCCATATCTTCTTCCTTTCCTTATATGTATCTTTCAAAAGTATGACCTATATTTTAAATGTTTCAGCATTGCACTTGACAGTACTATAGTCATTAGAGTCAGTTTTTTAAGTTCTTTAAATCCTCTTAAGTATTTTAAGTGTTCAGTATCTACTTGTGACTGGTGGCTACCATATACAGACATTTCCTTAATTAGGATGTTTTAGAAAGTTCTGTCAAAGGACTCTTTTAGGGGACAGAGAGATACTAAAGGACTTAATTTGCTTGAGATTGATTCAGTTCCCAGCGCTGTGTGGTCCCCTGCGCATCAGTGGGTGAAGCCCATTCCCCTAGCACTACTCCTTTTGGTCTTGGAGACCTGAGCACCACTGTGGTGACCAACTAATCCCATGAACCATGTCTCTGGGCATTACTGTAGGCCAAAACAACAGAGGATCACCAGGAAGAGCACCAGTGAGGGGTGGGGGGGGTACAGAAGCAGGACGGATTGTAAAATCTCACTCATTTCACCTTTTCGCTTTTTTTCATATTAGTCAGTCACCCTTTCTTTAAAATTATGCAACAGTGAACTTATAATTTGGCATAAAATTCTATCTTTAGTCAAAGTATCTTGAACATATTAGATCTTCAATGTGGTGTTGAATGAGTAGAATCTATCTATTTAGGAATGGAGATCTGATCTTTAACTGGAAAGACCTTGGAAATATTCTTTGCTATTGTATTAAGTACCAATTTTCAAAGCATTCTTCACTTGCATATCTGTATTTTGTCTTCAAATCAGTTTCTGCCAGAAGAAAGGTTTTCAGAAGATCTTAGAATAGTCTTATTTAGTAAGGTTATGACTTGCCTAAAGCCACATAACTAATGTTTGCTGAGACTACCTTTTTAATATTAGGTGTTTTAGTCTCCCTATCCTTTTCTTCTGTACCAACAGCTACCAAAATTTTAAAGAATAACTTGGGGGAAAAATTAGATTTTTCCCTCGAAAAGAATATGCTTTAAAAAAAAAAACATTTCTAGTTACTACTTTGATAACCAGTGTCCTAGACCATGTTCATGATCTAGGTTTTAGCTGCATGACAGTAGAGCTTAGTTATTTTCTGGTTGTGTTGTTTGGCAACTTTTGAACATCCTTATAGATAAGTACTAAAATCATTGAAGATTTGGCTTTTTTACTATTTGATAACTATGTACTTGATGGGGCTGGAGCAGTAGTACAGCAGGTAGGGTGTTTGCCTTGCATGTGGCCAACCTGGATTTGATTCCCAGCATCCCGTATGGTTCTCTGCGTCCCGCCAGGAGTAACCCCCTAAGCACTGTTGGTGTGGCCCCCAAGCCAACGGAAAAATACCCCAAACCAAAGACTACGTACTTGATTACGTTACATTTATTAACATCTGCCATTTTTGAGTTTGTTTTGTGGTTTGGTTTTTGGGTCACATCTAGCTGTGCTTATTCCTGGTATCACTCCTGGGGTGCTCAGGAGACAGGATAGGATGCCAATGATTGAACCCAGGTTGGCTTCATAAAAGGCAAGTTGCAGCTCACATCTGCCATGTTTAAGGAGCTCTATGTAGCATGGGAACAAAAAACCTTTCAAAACATGTAGTTAACAGATAAGCAAACTAAGGGTAGTAGCAGTTTACCCAAGTCTCACAAATAGTGTGTTGTAGGTACTGGTTTTAAACCTAGACATGTTCATGAGAGCTCATGTGAGGTATTAAGACAAGTTTTGTATGTTAAGGATGAAGTAGTCTATTGAAATCTTTTAGGGAAGTCATGTATAAAATGTTGATTAGTTTGGATCCTGACAGAGCACATGGATCAGAGGATATAGATACTTTTTTTAAAAATAGAATTCAGTAGTTTCACAAAATCATGCTTAACCATTTTAGAAATTAATCTTTTTGATAAATTTCTGGCTTATTTCTAAATTTTTAGGAATAATGGATTTGGTTATCACTGTATCACTGTCATCAAGTTGTTCATTGATTTGCTCAAGCAGGCGCCAGTAACGTCTCCATTAGTCCTAGCCCTGAGATGTTAGCAGCCGCTCTCTACTCCTTCCCAACAGTGTCCAGTACCGCATTGGAGGCTTTTTCAGGGTCAGGGGAATGAGACTCATCATTGTTACTATTTTTGGCATATCGAATATGCCACAGGGAGCTTGCCAGGCTCTGCCGTGCAGCAGGTAGCTTGCTGGGTTCTCCGAGAGGGAAAACTAGACAATAAGAGTTCATGCAGCCACAGTTTGGCTATAGACTTAGAAAAATTACTGTAGCTTATAACCATTGTAATCCTGATGATATCATAGATTTGCTGACCTGACCAGAAGCAGAATCATTCCAGTAACTAAGCAAAGCAACAATAATAATTTTCACAACCTGCCACTTCTGTACTTTGGGATGATATGTTTATACTTAGAACATAAATACAAAATATATATAAAATACAGCCAGCTTCTTAAGGTAGACACAGAGATAGCTAGCATATTTGTTGTAGAGACAGTAGATTTGAAAATTATCAAAAGCAAAAACATAATTCTCAGAAAATTGTAGTCTAAGTATTCCTTTAAGCAAAACCTGTGATTTGATTATTACAGTATGTCCACTAGCATAATGCTGACAGAATAACTAGTGTTTTAATTCAGAGGTCAACAAGCTATCCTTTTTAGAAAACTTTAGTTTCATATCCATCTAGAGTATTACATTAAAAAAGAAAGCTGCGTGTTAAAATTGTTAAGAATCAGCTGTAAAATTTCTCTCCAGTGGTTTCATTGTACTTTATAGAAAATACTTATTTAGGGCCAGAGAGATCACTGAGTGTGCTGAGAGCATGCTTTGCACAGGAGGCTTTTGTTCTAACACTACGTGGCAAC
The DNA here is from genome assembly GCF_027595985.1 of Sorex araneus. Taxonomy (NCBI): domain Eukaryota; kingdom Metazoa; phylum Chordata; class Mammalia; order Eulipotyphla; family Soricidae; genus Sorex; species Sorex araneus. Next base: position 31,847,093 of record NC_073307.1, on the reverse strand, counting down.
CCTAGCTCAGAGGCAGAGTAGCCCCCACCACTATTGACTGTGGCCCTCAAACCAAAAGTGAATGAATAAAATGTTCACTAAATAGTCATCAATAAACGTGCAAAGTTTCCTATGTCATTATGGTAATCTATTTATGTGAATATCCTCTTTATAGTCAATTTAGTACATTTACTGTGATTTGGTTATAACTGGGGCTGTTTGTAATTTCTTACCTGATTTTTGTTTTTATAATATTCTTATGTGTGGGCTACAGAGACAGTACTGAAGTTAATGCTGGTTCTATAAGCAGCAAACCCAGATTTTAATTTTCAGCACCAATAGGTTCCCTAAGTACCATTCATTCAGGGATCATTCTGGAACACAAAGCCTGGGATAGTCCCAACAGTAAATATTCTTTAAAATTTTTTTGTGCTAATTATTATTTTTAATTAATGCCCAATGCAGACAGACACTTCCAGAATAAAATTTCAGACCAATCTCCCTGATCAATATTGATACAAAAATCCTTAACAAAAATCTTAGCTAACCAAATCCAAAAACATACTGAAAAATCATACACTCAGAGCAGTTGAGTTTCATCCCAGGGATTCAAGGATGGTTCAACAGATACAAGTCAGTTAACATAATATGTCACATCAGTAAAAGGAAAGATGAGGATCATATGATCATATCAATTGATGCAGCCTTTGACAAGATCCACCATCCATTCCTGATTAAAAACAGAGGGGAGGAGAGGGGAGAGGGCCCCTGCCATTGAGCCATCGAGGCAGGTTGGGGGAGAGGGGGGTAGGAAGAGAGAATTGGCGTCACTGCTGGTGGGACAGGGAGGGATTGTTCCGGGATGGGAGATGTGTGCTGAAAGTAGATAAAGGACCAAACGTGATAGCCTCTCAGTATCTATATTGCAAACCATAATGCCCAAAAGTATATAGAGAGAATATAGGGGAAATTTTCTGCCATAGAGGCAGGGGGATGGTTGGAAAGTGGGGGTGGTATACTGGGGACATTGGTGGGGAAAATGCGTTGGTGGAGGAATGGGTGTTCGATCATTGTATGGCTGAAACTCAAACATGAAAGTTTTTTAACTGTATCTTATTTAATTAAGAAAAATTAGATGTAGTCAGTGATCTGATACCACTGGCAAATGCTACAAAATCAGCTTTAACAAATGGGACTGTTTAAAATTAAAGAACTTCTGCATGGCAAATGAAACAGACTAAAATTAAAAGCTAACTGAAAGGGAAAAATATTTTTATTCAACACATCAGATTAAGGTTTGATATCTAGGATATATAAAGTACTCACAAAGATCAACAATAAGAATTCAAACACTAGATCAAAAAATGGGGAGAAGAACGATATAGATGCTTCTCAGAGGAAGACAGGCCGATGGCCAGTAGGCACTTGAAAAAATGCCCAACACTCCTTACCAGAGAAATCTAAATCCAAATGACAGTTATCATCTCACACCAGTAAGAATGGCACATACAAAAAATAGGAATAATCTCTCTTGGAAGGAAAGTGGTGAAAAAGAAACTATCATGCAGTGCTGGTGGGGTCATTGGTACAACCCCCGTGGAAAACAGTATGGAGAGTTCTCAGTAAGCTTAAAATTGAATGGCTATCTGACCCAGCAATCCCACTCTTGGACATCTACCTCCAGGACATAAATATTCTCTCAAAAGGACATGCTCACCATTATTCATTGCTGCACTAGTACAGTAGCTAAGATATGAAATCAACCTAGGTGTCAACAGCAGATGAATGGATTATGAAGATGTGGTATATATACACAATGCAATACTGAGCAGCTGCAAGTAACAATAAAATCATGTAATTTGCTGCAAACTGGTTGGGACTGGAAGGTAATCATGTTTAGTGAAGTAAGCCCAAAGAAGAAAAACAGGATGAGCTTATTTGTAGTATACAGAATACTGTATGAGGAAATGTTGTAAAGGGGGATATCTAGATCATCCCTGACCCTGGTGTTTAGAGAGGAGGAAAACGAAGGAAAGAAATCAAGAGGGAAAAAGAGAAGGGGAAGTAATGGGTGAACAGGCACCAGGGCTTCAGACTCCATTTAACTTTCAGCAAGGTACACCATTGAGGGAGTGCTCTATTTAAAAAAGAAAAAAAAAAAGCTAACTTGGGTATCTCATTTAGTACAACTGTTTATCAAAGGTATTTCCTTTCTGTTTTTTTGGTTTTTTTTCCATCTCTCTGAGAATTCTTTCCATTTATTTTTAATCTAGCTGTCAATCAAGGATTTAAATATTGATCTTCTACTTAATACAATGTAACCTTCAAAGAGGGACTCTAAACCCTTAATCCCAGTTTCTTCCATAGGAAAATAGGAAGGATGGTTATTAAAGTTGTAAAATTAAATGTAATTTTTGTCATCACATGGTTCTCTATGTGCATTGGTACGACATACATTACTTTTACGGTCATGGATTTATAGCCTTGAAAGTTTTTATTTTGAAAATAAAATTATTTGAAATGTAGATCATAGTTATACATAGTTATAGATCAACATAACAATTTAGTTTTCTGGCAGCTTGAATTATAATTTACTGACCTACAGTTACGTAAAATTTGAAATGATGCGTAAGTTATGCTATTAATGCACTTTGTTGTATAGTTGTTGCATAGTTAGTATGAATGTTACAAGGTAGAGCATTGAATTCTTTACTACAATCAGCTGTTCTGACTTGGTTTATTGTAAAGTCACATGGTCAAACCATCCACTTTCGTCTTTGGTACTTGAGTTTTGAGCTTTGCATTAATGCCACTGGATGTTAATAGAGCATTGTTAACCAGAGCAGATTGGATTTCTGTAAAACAATACTTCATTTTGAAAGAGTAAGTCTGTATGGGGAGCTTTATGCTGAATACACCAATCACCGACAGCACGGATAGGAAATGTTGGTAACTTTGGGATGATACAATTGGCTAGTACTTCATAAAAATTTTTTTAAAAATAAACTCCGCTATTTTCTTATTCTTATGAATAAGAATAGTAAATAAGCTGCATACCAGCAAAACAAAATTCTTGTATGTCAACAGCATCCTGAAGTAAAGCTTCCCCCTACTCTGTTAATAATAGTGGTTTAGTTTGCTTAAAACTGGGTACAGACATGTTGGTTCTGTTCTCAAACAGTGCAGTCTAACATTAATCTCAGCCCTGCTGTGAAATATATATCAGTTGCCATTAAAAATTTATGACAAAGGGAGGTAGCATTCATTCAGCACATTTTTAGTGACCAAAGTGCTAAAGCATTTCTAGTTGTTGGTCATCAAAACAGTCTTTGCACTTCACGCCTTTTTGCTTTGGTGGTGGTGTAGGGGATAAATGCACCACCATTAAGAATGGAACTACTGGGGCTGGAGCAGTAGCACAGTGGGTAGTGGGTTGCCGATCCGGGTTTGATTCCCAGCATCTCATATGGTCCCCTGAGCACCACCAGCAGTAATTCCTGAGTGTAAAGCCAGGAGTAACCTCTGTGCATCGCCAGGTATGACCCAAAAAGTCAAAAAAAAAAAAAAAAAAGAATGGAACTACTGTAATTGTGAAAAAAGTTGCTTTGTTTGTTTGTTTGTGGTTCACAATATGGTGATGCTTGGGTTACTCCTGGCTCTGCGGTCAGGAATTAGCTCCTGGCTGTGCTCAGGAGACCACATGTGGTGCTAGATATTGAACAAGCCTGGCAAGCTACCCATCATGTATTTGATATGCCAGAAACAGTAACAAGTCTCACAATGGAGATGTTATTTCCTAATGACATCAACTTGTTTACATAAATACAGTAAAATCATTTCAATTATGTATGTTAAGTGCTTAATATATTGCCTGACAACGGCATGACAAGTGTCCACTAAATTCTGACTATTATTATGAATAACAAATAACTGATCTGTAATTTCAAGTGCCATCGTAGAAATTTAATAATCCAATTGCCAGGATAACCCCTGAGCACCACCTGGTTACTCCTGGCTCTGCACTCAGAGACCACTCCTAGCAGCATCAGGCTCAGGGGACCATATGGAGTGCTGGATTTGAACCTAGGTTGGTCAGGTGCAAATCAAGAACCCTACCTGCTATGTGGTTGCTCTGGCCCAAATTTTTCAGTTTTAAGTTATGGAAATGTAATGCATAGGACAATAAATATAGTTAATAAATATATTCACTGTTTGGAAAGCCTTACCTATGAGTGAATTTACTGAAAAACCTAGGTATGCAGGACTTATGACTGAAATCTCCAAGCTTGCACAGAGCCAGGCATTGGCGACATCTGCACATCTCCCTGTGCTTCTGGTAGCCTGGCAGTGATGCTCCAGTTCCTTCATGCATTCGGCTCGTCCGAACGTATGGAGAGTGGCTTTGAGCATGGCTGTGACTGGGTTCTGGAGGTCTTCAACTGCCGGGGCTCTGCTTGGGGCAGGAGGGAAACTTAGCCCACCCCCTCTGAGAAACGCTGGTGAAAACAGCCAGGCAAGGGGGCAAGAGACTCTGCATCACTCTCTTCCGGGAGCTTGGTTTTATACATATGTATATACATATATATGTTAAAAACTTGTGATGGGAGCTTTTTACATCTTTCAGGTGTGCAATATAGTATTAACTATATTTATTTATATTTTCATAAAGTTGTTCACATTAATTTGTTACATTTAATATTCCAACATCAATCTCATCACCATTACAACTACCCACCACCATATTTCAAGTGTTTCGAATCCGACCACCAAACCCTGCCACCAAAGCAGGAATTAAATAATTATGTATTGCTTGCTATGTATAACTCATTAAAAATGATCTAAAAAGTTTCCTTAAAGTGTGTGAAGGTCCATGCTTGTCATAGGTGGCAAGATCATTCTTTTCATAACTGAATAATATTCCAGTGTGCTTGTATGCTTTACATCATCCGATCAGGGACACTTTGGAGGCATACCTTGGCCATGTCTTTTTGTATTAGTGATTTCATTTCCTTCAGATAATCCTCATAAAGTGTTACTATTTTATATTTTATTTTGGAATCTCCATACTATCTTCTACCATTTTACATTTTGACTACTTTTAACAGTTTCCCTTTACTTCACATCATCACTAAAACTTGCTATTCCTTTTTTTTTTGGATGATAGCTGTTCTGATAATTTTCAGGTGATAGCACATTGCATTTTTCACGTGATTAGTGCTGTTGATCATCTTTTTGTATTTATGCCTTTGTCTGCTCTGAAAAGATGTTTGTTCAGATCCTGTTCATCTTTTAAAAAATTGTTGGTTTGGGGGTTATGCTTGGAGATGCTTAGATGTTACTTCCAGCTTGGTGCATATTGATCCCTCCTGGCATTCTTAAGGGACCCCATGGTACCAGGAATCAAACCTAGGCCTTCTGCATGCAGAACATGCATTCAAACCTACAAATCTATTCTAACCTCTCCTTGAAATTGAACAATTTAAAGCTAGATTGTTTATATTTTTTGTTCTTGAGTTGTATGGCTGCCTTATATATTTTGATTATTACCTCCACCACACCGCCGCTACACTCTAGGCCATTTTCCACATGCTCGAGTGAACATATTCCTGGACCATGCAGCCATGACACATCGTCATAAAGTGAAATATATGCTCTCCGGCAAGCTGAGAGTATTCCACCCACACGGAAGAGCCTGGCAAGCTCCTGTGGAATATTCGATATGCCAAATACAGTAACAATAACAGGTCTCATTCCCCTGATCCTGAAAAGAGCCTTCAATCATTGGGAAAAATGAGTAAGGAGAGGCTGCTAAAATCTCAGGACAAATGGAGATGTTACTGGTGCCTGCTCGAGTAAATTGATGAACATTGGGATGGCAGTGATACAGTGATACCTATATGATTGCAAATTTTTTTTCTCTGACTCAGTTTGTTGACTTTTTGGATAATTTCCTTTCTGGTTTTTTTTTTTTTTCCTCTTTTTTTGGTTACACCTGGCGATGCACAGGGGTTACTCCTGGCTCTGCACTCCTGGAATCAGCCCTGGAGGTGCTCGGGGGACCATATGGGATGCTGGGAATCTAACCCAGGTCGGCTGCGTGCAAGGCAAATGCCCTACCTGCTGTGCTATTGCTCCAGCCCCTCTGTGGCAAATATTTTAGTTAGGTTTCGAAGTCTGAGATCATCTCTTAGACTATCAGGGAGCTTACCATCTGTATTTTTGTCACTATTTCATGGTTTCAGGTCATATATTTAGTCAATGTGGACTTAATTCTTGTGTCTAGTATACAGTTGTAGTCTAGCTTAATTCTTCTGTTTATGGCTCTCCAGTTTTTCCAGCATCATTTTATTTAGAGATCTATCTACCCTTTGTCCATTGTATGTTCTTAACCATCTTTCTGGTAAATATGAATAAATATTTGCATGGAATTCTTGTAATCTTTGTTCCAGCTTATCCTCTATTTGATGCTAATACCATACTGTTTTGGTTACTATAGCTTTATGTAGTTGGCTATTGAACAACAAGATTTTGAACTTCCCAGGTATTTTTCATCTATCTGTGAGCTCCGCATTTAAGAATTCGACCAGTTGCTTAAGTTGATTGCTTAAGTGTCTAGATGCAGACACTGAATAAGAGGTCTCACTATATGTTATATGCAGATTTTCTGTTGAAAACATGTCAGTCAGCACCCTTAAATCATTATTGCTCTATAGGGCTACTGGTAGTTTGACTTCAGGGAGCATGTTTCCAGCTTTGCTCTATTTTTTTAAGATTCCTTGCTATTTTTTTGTTTGTTTTGGTTGTTGGACCACACATGATGGTATTGAGGGCTTATTCCTGGCAGTGCTCTGGACACTGTTTGTGGGGCCAGGGATTAAACCTGACTGCATTCTTACCCTCTCTGCTATTGCCCTGGCCTCCAGATTATCTGACTGAGGGATTTTCTTTTGTGTGTGTGTGGTTCCACACACATTTTAGGATTGTGTTATTTCTGTGTAATGTGCCTTTTTGGTGCTGGAGACTAAACAGTAGGTACTTGCACGTGCTTGACCTCAGTTTGATCCCTGGCACCCATACTCCCCAAGGAATGTTCCCTGATCACACACCCAGGAGTAAGCCCTGAGCACTGCCGGTTATTGCCCCCAAACATAATGCCTTTCTAGGTTCAGTTTCTGTTATTGTCTTATACTATGGAGACTTTATACCTTCATAAATATAATTCTTATCTTTGAGGAATTGCTTTCATAATTTTTTATTACTATATTGTATATAGAAGTGCAAGTTTTTGAATTGGTTTTTACACCTTGAAATTTTAGTGAGTTAGATGTTTTCTTTTGATTTCTTTAAAAGTTTTGCTATAGGGGCTGGATCGATAGCACAGTGGGTAGGGCATTTGCCTTACACGCGGCCGACCTGGGTTCGATTCCCAGCATCCCATATGGTCCCCTGGCCAGGAGTAATTCCTGAGTGCAGAGCCAGGAGTAACCCTTGTGCATCCCCAGGTGTGACCCAAAAAGCAAAAAAAAAAAAATTTTTTTTTTGCTACATAATCATGCTGTATGCAAATAGTAGTAGTTTGAACTTCTTTTCAATTTCCATGTACTCTCCCCTTCTCCCCACCCCCCCCCATCTTTTTTTTTTTTTTTTTGCTTAGCCTCTCTGGGAAGAATTTCCTATTCTATGGCTAAACTGACTAGTGAATATTCTTGTTCCTATCTTAAAGCTCCAACTTTTCACTGTTCTGTATGATATTAGCTGTGGACTTGTCATATGGCTTTCATTTTGATCAGGTATGCTTTTTCTATATCTGCTTTATTCAGAGTTTTTTTTTTTTAAATCATAAATGGATGTTAGAACTTTATTTGGCTTTTGTTTGGGGTCACACCTGGCTGTGCTCAGGGAATCACTACTGGTGGTGCTCAAGATACTGTTTGTTATATCAGCTATCAACCCAGGTCAGCCATGTTCCAGGCAAGCAGCCTACATGTACTATCTCTCTGGCCCTTGGATGTTAGATCTTGTTACACAATGTTATCTACATGATCATAGGATTTTTAGCCCTTATTTTGTCTAGGTGATAAATCAGATAATTTGTTGATCCATCCTATGATTCGGAATCATTTCATTATGGTATTGATTCTTTAAGTGTATTATTGAATTTCGTTTGCTAAATATTTTGTGAATTTTTCTGCTTATTTTTGTTAGGGACATCACCTTTGGTATTCTTTTGTGTGTGGGAGGGGTTAGTTTTGGTATTAAGGTAATGATAGTCTCAACATGAATTTGGAAGCATTCTCCTCATTTTTGGGGAGTTTGGAAAGGATTGGTACTAATTTGAGTATTTGGTATAATGCATCAGAAACCATGTGGTCTTGGATTTATGTTTGTTGGGAGGTTTGTGATTACTCACATTTCCTTGTTTGATCTTACAGGACTTATTACTGACTCTGTGCTCAAGGATCATTCCTGGCAGGGCTTGGTGAACCATATGGGGTGCCAGGGATTGAACTTGGGTAGACTCTTTCAAGGCAAGCACCCTGCCTGCTGTACTATACAGCTCTGCCCTCACTCCTTGTTTAGCCTTTTTAAATGGTTAGTGTGAAATAACAGCAGAGGATAAACTAGATTAATTGTGCAACTTATTCAAACCTGTGCAGTCACCAACCAGGTCAGGAATATTATTGGCATCCCAGAAATATGCTTACAACTTCGTTTTTGTTTCTGGGCCATTGCCCATAGGTATTGGGGGTGCTACTCCTGGCTTGCTGTTGAGGCAGCAGTGTCTGCCCCTTTTTAACCACCTTCTCCCACTGGCTACCATTTCCCTAAACTTTGGTCTTACTTTGTTTTTAATTGACTCTGATTGCCTGCTTTAAAACTTTATTTAAATGGATATCATTTTAGTCTACTCTTACATATTTATATTCATTTTTATTGCTTCTGTTGTATGAATATGCTATGGTTTATTTTGCAGTTAAGTATAGTTTCTAGTTTTTGGTGATTTCGAACAATGATTCACATGTCTACACAAATGTCCTTGTGTACAGTGTATAAGAATTGCATATCTCTGGGACCTGATGTACAGGGATGAAGTTGCATACCTAGCATGCAGCCAACTCTTATTTGATCCCCAACACCATGTGGCCCTCCAGCACCCCCAAACACCCCTGCACTGCAGGGCCCAAACAACATGATTGCCAACCAGTTTGCCTAAGAATCACTGGGAGAGGCCCCAGGGCCTCTTGAAAACCAATTAGGAGCCCTTTCCCCGGAAAAAAGAATTGAATATCTCCAAAGCTATATGCATATAGAAAGTATTTGGGTTAAAGGATATGCGTATTTTCAGCTTGAGGTGATAACGCTAGCCAAATCTTTTTTCCCTGACATTGTTAACCAGTTTAACTATTCTCACCAGCAAAGTATGTGTGGGGAATTTTCTATTCTGTAGGATCATCATTTCCTCACACTTCATTTTCTTAAACTATATGGGGTAAGGTCTTTTCATTTTATGTTGTGTAAACTGAGGGTCATAGGGGTTAAATCATTTGCCAGAGCTCACATAGTTGAGAGGCAGAGCTGGAATTTGAACCTAGACTGACTCAGGAGCAGATACTTGAAATTTTACTTCTACTATTTTAGGATTTTTTTTTTAAATAGAGATTGTCTGTAAAGGCTCAGTGTTCATTTACTGTATCTTTGATAAAAGGAAATTTCTGACTTGTGTTGACATTTTAATACATATTGAAGGAATGAAGTAGGTTAATAGATGAAAAATAATAATACAATATTATGAAATCGATTATAAAGAAAATAAAAAGGAAGGAAAAGAATAAATTAAAAAAATGAAAAAAATAGAAAATAAAAAGGAATGCTGATGAAAAGAAAAACTCTAGTATGAACTTTTGAACTTTGATTAAAAAGAATTGTAGGATAAATAAAGTGCATAGAATAATAACCCTAATAGCATATAAACTATAATACTTTAATAAAAAAATAGTTTAAAAAGTTGTGGGGCCAGAGTTCTAATACAGCAGCTATAGTGTTTGCCTTGCTCATGGCCCACCTGGGTTTGCTCTCTGGCATTCCTTATGGTCCCCCAAACACTACCAGGAGTAACTCCAGTGCAGAGCCAGGAGTAGCCCCTGAGCATCACCAGGTGTGACCTAAAAACAAAACAAAACAAAAAGTTGCTAGCTTGAACAGCTAATGTGGGTTTTGTATTGGAAAAGGAAAATCATAGGTAACAGGAAGCGATTGGGCTATCTTATCTACTTTCTCTCCAACTTTCTGTGTTTAGTACCACATGAAACATCCCTTAGTACAGTTACTACCTTTCAACATTTGATACACCTTCCCAGGCAGGTCCTTTGAACTTAGTAATGATTTTACTTCTATAGGTGATTTCCCTCAGATAATACACCAGAGGCCCCGGGGCATTAGTTGTTATGAGGCAGTGGGGGGCCACACTTTTGTAGGCCACACTTGTGGTGCTCAGAGGCAACTTCTGACTCCACTGTATCACTGTCATCACTGTCATCCTGTAGCTCATAGATGGGCACCAGTGCAAAAAGTAGCTTTCCCTCCTGTATCTTTTCAGGGAAACAGACATGAGTACTTAGGGAAGCCTCTGACATACAGTAGGCTTTTTAGTGAATAGTAACTGTTATTAAAGCAAACAAAATAGATATGATGAGTTCACATACTAAGAATTCTTAGTTTATCCCACAGGTAATGGGTAACCAAACCTAGATAATGTACAACTATATAAGAAACTCCTGTTTTTGAAGGCAGAAAAATGAATTTTCGGGGCTGGAGCGATAGCACAGCGGGTAGGGAGTTTGCCTTGCACGCGGCTGACCCAGGTTCTAATCCCAGCATCCCATATGGTCCCCTGAGCACCGCCAGGGGTAATTCCTGAGTGAAGAGCCAGGAGTAACCCCTGTGCATCACCGGGTGTGACCCAAAAACCAAAAAAAAAAAAAAAAAGAATTTTCTTTATATTTTATATTATTAGCACAAGGAAAATATAGTTTATAACAGTAAATTTGAATTGGGTAGGATTCTATACCAAAATGTACCTCAACCCCGCCCCCCCTGCAAATTTATGTTCTAGCCTATAAGTCAATTCTTCTCTGGAATAAAATTCTTTCAAAAGATGTGAGGAAAATCATCTTGTTTCTTGATATTTTCCGGGCGTTTACTTATAAGAAATAGAAAGGGGACTGTTCAGAAACAGATGAAAATAGTATATTTAACTTGGGGTTACTCCTGGCTCTGCACTCAGTAATTACTCCTGGTCGTCCTCGGGGGACCATGTGGGATGCTGGGAATTGAACCCGGGTTGGTCGAGTGCAAGGCAAACTTCTTACTTGCTGTACTATCGTGCCAGCCCCGAAAATAGTAAATTTAATTTCTAAGGCATCTTATAACCATAGGCTTATCCATATTGTTTTTTACTTAATATGTGCTAATTTGGGAAAGAATTAAAAACTTTTCTTGTGGAGGGGATTACTAATTCAGTTGATTTGTGATTTCTCTTAATATTAGACTAGTGATTTATTTACTTTTGGTGACTTAGGGTGGCCAGAGGCTTTATTTGGAAGGGGGAGCCCCCACACCTGGGGGTGCTCAAGGTTTACTCCTGGTTCTGTACTCAGGGGTCATTCCTGGCAGTTAGGGGACCATATGGGGTGTCAGGGATTCAACCTGGGTTGGCCACATGCAAAGCAAGGGCCTTACCCACTTGTAGTCAAACCTCCTAGCCCCCAGAATTTGTTTTGTTTTTTTTAACATTTAGATGATAGTCTGCATGAGTGATTTGATATTGACTAACTTGAAAAATAGTAATCATTGTTGTTACATTTATCTCTACCCTACAGGTAGAACCTTCTTTCAAATAAGCAATTGTAAATCTCTTAGAAACTTGAATGATCTTTTTCCAGTTCCTATCCTTTACATTGTATAAAAAGCTATATTAATTATGATTGGGATCCTAGTTTTATTGTTTGGATCAAAGTTCTGGAAAACTGTATGGTCTTCATTTGGTACATTTGTGACTATCTGACCTGTACTTTGTGACTGAAAAGAAAATTATTAACCTGTACATAAAACTTTTATCTTACAGAAAAACTGAAACTGTCGTATCCAGTTTTTCTTCCTATGTAGCTTTCCTTATCTTTAATTAGCCTTGAATTTCATCAATGGGTATCTAATATGATCCTCATTGTATTAAGTTAAGGTAATAGTTTAGAAACTATTTTCTAGTTCAGAGGTGATGCTAAAAGCAGTTTGCTATTCTAAGTAAATGAATCTTTGCATAGTCTCATAATGGTTCATTAAAGCGTAGTCAAGATTTCATGCTATACATATTTCAGAGATGTAGTCAGGAATCCCTTGTTGCAAGAGAAGATAAGGGGTTCTTTCTGCTGTAGGTATTGTTTTTTACTGTCATGGGCCCATGCACCTCAGTCAGTGATATAGGAGCATCATTCACTGGGCACTATGTAGCTTATTTGGAGACCCAAGGAACTTCTGCCTTTGCTCTGATAATGTCAGTTGTGTATGTGAACATGTTCTTGTTAAAAACGTTATTACATTTCTACTAATTTGTATACTACCAGGCAATCACTAAGGCCTTTTCTCCTTTTCAAGCTCATCTCTGTTCTATAGACTGGGAATATGTCAGAAAAAGACTGAATTGAAAATGGAGTATGAATCCCAAAGAAAGCCTTTTGTTTGTTTGTTTTTGGGTCACACTGATAATCAGGGTTTACTTCTGGCTCTGTGCTCAAGAATTATTCCTGGTGATGCTTGGGGGACCCCGTGAGATACCATGGATCAAACCCAAATAGGTGTGCGAGACAAACAACCTACCCACTGTACTATTTATCTGGCCCCAAGGCAGTCATCTTTTTTAATGGAATTAAGCATTTTATATAATAGAGACCGTTTTGTTCTAGAGGACTATATCCCAAATTTAAAGGCAATATACACTTTGTCTCTAGCCTATGTTGTAAAAATACTCTTTTAAAATACTCTCTTAAAAAGCCTGCAAAAGTACCTATTATGGAAATCGATAAAATTAATATCTAGTGAATGGATGGAAGGATGTCATTAGATCCAGATACTACTTTATGCAAATGAACTCTCCTCATGATAGAAGAACATTAGCAGTTATAGATTGGAACCTGTGTTCATATTTGAGTGTTTTGTGTTTATCTGGAGATATGTAGCATTAGAACTAAAAAGATACTTTGGTGCAGTTTACTCAGTTTTAAAACCCTAGTAAAACAAAGTCGGAACTCAGACAATGCCCCCTCCTCCATGACTTGAAAGGAAAAAATATAAATTATTTTCTTTGCTCACTCCCAGTGTTGTAACTATTTAAAAAAAACTATTTAAAAAAATAACTTGAATTTTTTTGGTATTGTTTTGCTTTTGTTTGGGGGCCAAACCTGAGGATGCTCAGAGGATTCTCCTTGCTGTGCTCTCTAAAACTACTCCTGGCCATGCTTGAAGGACCACATGAGATGACGGGGGTCAAGCTCTGGGTCTGCTCTATGCAACACAAGCGCCCTACTTGGCTGTACTAGTGCTTCAGCTCCAGTTTATAATTTTTTAAATGTTCATTTAGGAATGTTCAGTTGTACATTAGAAAGTATTTTTAAATATTTTAAACTAGGGAGGATTAGAGCGATAGGACAGCGGATAGGGTGTTTGCCTTGCACGCTACTGACCTGAGTTCGATTACTCCGTCCCCCTCAGAGAGCCCGGCAAGCCACCAAGAGTATCCCGCCTACATGCCCGTGGCATATTCGATATGCCAAAAACAGTAACACAAGTCTCACAATGGAGACGTTACTGGTGTCCGGTAGAGCAAATTGGTGAACAACGGGACCAACGGGACTTCGGACAGTGCTTCCTTGCTACAGACTAGGGAGTGTTGCGGTAGAATTTGGTGCAGGACTGTTCTTGGCTCTGCTCAGTAGTGACCCCTGGTGGTGCTCATGAGGTGCTGCAGTTTCTAAACCTTTGCTGTTTTCATTTAGAGGCAAGTTGCTGTTTATGATAAATTTTCTCATATGTGAATTACACTAGTGAAAACAATAAAACACCCAAGTATCAACATCATTATTTATACGATGAACAGAGGAGAGGTATGCTTTGCATATGAACATGAGCCACCATACAGATGATGTTTAGTTTGGTGAGATGATCAGAGAGAAAATGGAGAGGAAAAGATATGTGTTTAGGACCAAGTATTGAAGTGATACTTACAAGTTCCTGGGTAGGATATTGAAATTTGGTGTTAAGAATAAATAGTGGGCAGTGGTATTATATGGTATTCAAAAGCCTTTTGGGAGCCAGGTGTGTAATTCAGGAGACAGAGCATGTGCCTTGCACATATGGAGCACTGGTTTTGAGCCGTAGCACTGCATGGTGTCCAGGCACTGTGGGTGTGGCCCTGGTGGGTATCCTCAACTTGGGTGCTTGGAGTCCAGGTAATTAGGCATTGTTGTGTATAATTCCTACAAAATAAAAAAAAACCCAAGTGATGTGAGACAGGGACGTTAATATACGTTAGATTTGGCAGCAGAGAAATACTGGATTCCTTAATAAACTATTGCAGTGTTACTGGCAAAGTCATCTGGACATAGTGAAAGGGGGTATAGTATGGTTAAAGGAAGAAGAATGATTAAGCTGAGGCAGAAATTTGAATATTCACGAGAAGACATTATTGACAGCGGAAAGTCTCCTTTATCTACAAACGAATAAAGACCATGGAGACCAAAGTTCCCTTTAATTCTTGTTTTCTCTGCTCAGGAAAATGTCCAGTTCCACAGATTTTTTCTTAATAAAAGTTTCTCTTTATTCTGTTTTCATAATTTCAACCATTAGCTCTTTATCACTGGCCCCTCTCCTATGTTCCAGTCACAATTTTTTTTTAACTCTCTTAGAACTTTTTTTCTTACTGAGCACGTAACTCACTGGGATTGTTGTTTTCTTTCTATTCTCTGTCCCCTTCCAGTCTTCCCTCCACCTTGAGGCCCTGATTGGCAGGTGAAAATTGCTACAAACAAGTGCTACCTAGGGAAGAATTATTTCCTAAAATCCAAATTAATTGATCCCTTTATTTAATATGCCTAATTCATTAACATCTAAATTAATTCAACATCCATGAAGTTATTGTGATTTTTTTTAACTTTTGTCCATTATATAAAAAACATTTCTGTGATTATGGTGGGCAGATTAAAGTTTCTATTTAAATGCCTTATGATTAACACAATTTATATCTTATAATTGTATATGGAAATTTTTGTCTTGATATGTTTGCAATTCGTAGTAATTTAATACTTATTTCTTGATTATAAGTGTACCCTTGTGTGTGTGGGCAGTGGTTGTATAAGATAATTTTCTTTGCTAGTTATGTTAATTTTCTTTGACAATATAATGTTAATTTTCTTTGACAATATAATTTATCTGCAACTGGTGTATTTAAAGAAACAAAATTAGTATAGGCTGCTTTGGTTTCCTGTTTAAGAAAATACAGTGATGCCAGTTTCTTTGAAATTCATTGGTGAAAATATAAAGAATAACATTAGAATTTTGATTGATATTTTAGAGAGGGAAATAAGAATTAAATTCATCTTAAAATACAGCTTTGGGAACATGATGAAAAAATAAATTTTAATTTTATTTGGATCTGTCTTTATTTTCAGATAATTGTATATGCTGGAAGTGTCTTACTTTGCTTTTTGAATTTGGTTGTTTATAGTATAAAGGAAACTGGCATAAATATTGCTAGATCTTCAGCTTTGAGGTTGAATTCTGGTAACCACCCACAGCTGAAATTTTAAGATGCCTGCATACTTTTGCATTGTCGAAAAGGAACCCACATCAGTACTTAGCCTTAGAAAAAGTAGCCTTTTTTAGTTAAACTTGTTTTAGTTTTTTTTCCCCATAGAGATAGGAAGAGAAGCCTCTACTTGTGTGTGTTAGAAACATAAAATGTCAAAACACCTGGAAGAAAATACCACTGATTGTGAAAATGTATTGTGTTGTTAAACTGTTAGTTCATGTCTGATCTTAGAATAATTGGAAAGGAAGGAATGAAGGGCACTAAGTAGGTATTCACATAAGGACCGAGTAAAGGAAGGATTCAAGAATGAATCTGGTACTATGTCAGTGATGGTTGGCACATATCACTCTGGACAAGAACAGTGCTGAAAGGAGGTAAAGGGATATACATGAAAGCCGTTGAGATCTGTATCACAACATAGTACCCAAAAGGAAAGAGAAGGAGAACAAGAAGAGCAAGAGAAGAAGAGTGTCTGTTAGAGAGGCAGGCTGCGGAGGGGGTTGGCAGGAGGGAATCTACATTAGTGAAGGGACACGTGTTGGAGCATAGAATGACTGAAACTCAATCATGAACAATAACAAACTCACTGTGATGCAAAAAAAAAAAAAAGACAATCTGGGAATTCATGTAAACAGTTCTCTGGTGATGAGGAATTTTAGTTAAAGTGAAATTTCAGATGTGGGGGAGGGTGCCGACTACACACAACAAAGTCGGTGGCAGCAGGGTCTGAGTGAACTGACCTCGCTAACCTATATTTGATAAACAGTGTCCATCCATTGTGTTCTTCAGACAGAATGAAATGCCATTAAGACTTGAAGTTATTAAAATTAGTTTACTGTCAAATTTAAGCTCTAGGGCTGGAGAGATATTTCAGTGGGTAGGATTGAAACCCGGGTTCAATCCCCTGCATCCCACATAGTCCCCTGAGCTCCCAAGGACAGCAGAGCCAGGAGTAACCTTTGAGCCTTGCTGGATGCAGCCAAAAACAAAAAAATGTTTTGAACTCAATTTTAATATTCACAATTACAATTATGTCAATTAATAGTTTTCTACATTTTCCTCAGAAAAGGTACTTAGAAATCCACTTTTTTTTTTCAAATTTATACTATGCCTTCTAAACATGGTTAAATATATTTTGGTTTTCTTTTTTAAAACCAAATGATTTAAAATGTAAATTTTCTTAATCATAATTCCCATTTTTTTTTTTTGCCAGGAGCCCTTTGAGGATGGCTTTGCAAACGGGGAAGAAAGTACTCCGACCAGAGACGCTGTGGTCACATATGCTGCGGAAAGCAAAGGGGTCGTGAAGTTCGGCTGGATAAAGGGCGTATTAGTATGTGCATACACACCTTATTTCACTTTTCAAACAAATTATTTTACTTTTTATCTTTAAATGTTTTTAGTGCAAGGAATTGAATTCAGGGCCCCTTGTTCTACTAATGAACTGTATCCCCAATCAGACTTCATTTTAGATATACAGACTTTTTTCTGTTTATTATAAAATCTACTATTTTCATCAGTTTTCAGAAGACATTGTCCTCTTTTCAGCTTTTACCTTGAGTGTCTTTGAAGGTCAAATTGATAACTTGACCCCCTTTGGTTATTAATGTTCAATCCAGTAATGGGAATACATATATTATTTTAATGAAAGCAAATTTGATTACCCTATAAGTATAATTTATTTCCTTTTAATGGTCTCATATATTGTCACTTTTCAGAAATTAAGTATGGACCTGTTAAATTGACAGGAGCATCAGAATCAAGAAAACAAAATTGGAAATAGAGTGAAATAAATCTGCTTTTTTCCCCTGCTGCCCTATTGTCTTTTGCTTTTTGATTTGGGGGTCACACCTGGTGATGCTCAGGCCTTATTAGTTCTGGCTCTGTGCTTAGGAATCTGCACTCTGTACTCCTGGAGGTCTTGGGGACCACATTATTTGCTGGAGACCAAACCCTGGTCGGCCGCCAGCAAGGCTGTACCAGTTGTACTATCTGGCCCTAGTCCCATTACATCTCGAAGAGGAATGTGTAGTGACTAAAGAATAAAGAATGAAAAATTTTGCTGATATGTGAGTTCAGTTCAGTAGATGAATTTAGGTGCCTAAGGTTAAGATTTACATGTAATTTTCTCTGTGTGTGACTACACAGTAAGGATCTAATTAGAGAGGTAAATATGTCCTGCTTTAGAACTTTAGAAGCACCTACTTGGAATTATATTGGCATTTTGGGGAAAACCAGAAGGAATATTCTAATTCTAGCAGTAATTTTATTGCCTCAAGAATAGGGGGAGGGGGCTGGAGCAATAGCACAGCAGGTAGGGTGTTTGCCTTGCACGCAGCCAACCCGGGTTCGAATCCCATCATCCCATATGGTCCCCCAAGCATCGCCAGGAGTAATTCCTGAGTGCAGAGCCAGGAGTAACCCCTGTACATCACTGGGTGTGACCCCCCCCCCAAAAAAAAAAGAAAAAAGAATAGGGGGAGTGTGAAGTTTCTGGTAGTGTTACTTTCTTATTCTTAGATTGCATTGGTAAAGGGGAACGTGGTTTATCTTTTAAGGAAGAAATCTTAAAATATTTCTTAGATTTTTGTTGTTTAGTTGCTTTAGCTTCAGATTATTGTTGTGATGTGTATGTGTATATACGCACATTCACAGATACATTTGTTACATTATACTTAACAGGGTATTGTACTTAAACTCTCTAAGGTTTTAATCTACTCATAAGAGCCAGGGAGATAGCACAATAGACTGGAACACAGGTTTTTGATTGAAAGAGCACTGGATTTGATTTCTCGAGCTGCTGGAATTACATCAGTTCCTTGATCACTGCTGGGAGCAGCCCCTGTGCACTGAGCCAGGAGGAGGTCCCTGAGCACCACTGGATGGTCTAAAATCCAAACCAGTTATAAACTGCTCAAGGGAAAGGTGGGATAACTAAAATTTACTGTAGTTTTAAGTGTATGTTATCCTGTTTTTGTCTAGCTAGGAAGAAACTTATGAGTTGCTTTTGATCACTTTCAAATATTACTTGATTTCCTTTTTCTTCCTAGGTACGTTGTATGTTAAACATTTGGGGTGTGATGCTCTTCATTAGGTTATCTTGGATTGTGGGTCAAGCTGGAATAGGTATGTGAAATTGCACACTACATGATTCACTTAAGAATGAGAAAGCTGAATAACTGCATGCTTCAACTTTCAGCCTCATAAAACTCAAGGAATTAAAATCATTTCTAAGCTATGTTCTCCTTTCTATTTGTTTTGATTTACTAGTTTCATAACTCATTAAATTTTCTAAAATGGGATCAAGTAAAATCCTAAGTTGCAATGTATACTTATATTCTGAGAGCAGCCAGTCTGGATATGGCCAGTTTAAGTAAAGAGTAGGTAGTTATTCTTGACTTTTTCCTCTTTTTTCCTAAAGGTTTATCGGTCGTTGTAATAGCCATGGCCACTGTTGTGACAACTATCACCGGATTATCCACATCAGCAATAGCTACTAATGGATTTGTACGAGGAGGTAAATTCAGTCTTTGGACATCATTGTTGAGTTACTTTTACTAAATAAATTTGAGGACTTAAGTCTTTTAATTATTTACCTTTCCAAAGCAGTATGTCAGGTTTGTAGACAAAAAAAATTATCAAGCACTTTCAGGCTAGTATATTCAAATATGAAATTTTATATTGACCAATGCACAGACATATGTGCTGTAACATGTATTTACAGTGTATACTGTATTTGTTGGAAAAATGCAGGAACTTCTAATTGGGTTTGTGCTTTTGCTGGGCTGCCTTTTGTACCTCCTTTCAGGCGTTGACCTTTTGGATCATTAATATGCAACCCTCATTTGGACATTGTTGGACAGAGGCAGCCTAATGTCTTCCCATTCATGGGACCTTGGGCAGGGTTCTTTCCTGATGACTTAAAAAAAGCTTGAGTGAGTAATACCTGGGCCTCTGAGTCAAGTCCCATCAGTTTTCTTCTGTGGCTGCTCTCAGACATATGTCTGAGATTCCCACCCCCTACCTCCCTCTTTCTGCTAGTGGGAGCACTAGGAGTGTAAGAAACTGGCCATGGATTCCATGAAAATAATAAGAAAAATCTATTACCAAACAACTTATTAGTTAACTGGAGTGAGAAGATTTCTTGAAAAAGTGTGTCCAACCTCCTGTCACAGCAGATTTGCTGAGAAAAGAATAAACTAGTTCCATTTAACTGAACTTAACATTTTAGATCTGTATTTTATTTTTTGTTATTGTTGTTTTCGGTTTTTGTCTTTGGGCCACACCTGTTGGTAATCAGGGTTTCTCCTGACTCTGGGGTCAAACCCGGGTTGGCTACATACCAGACAAGCACTTTACCCTCTGTACTATCTCTCCTGCCTCTATACACAGTTTTTTTTTTTTTTTACCTCATCAGTTATCTGGAGACAGGGAGAAAACAGATTTTCATTTTTTCCTCCTGATTTCATATTTCTTACATACCATAGATGCAGAGCATTATGACCTTGACGGATGCAGAGCATGTGTAATGGTTTGCTGATATCTTGTGTGTATTTTAGCCTTGTTCCAGGTCCATTGGCTGTAGGATATGGACATGACCAACAGATTTTCTTTAGCTTCTTGTGTTCTAGAGTCCCAGACTATCTGTCTGTTACTATTGGGGAATGGAAGTGGAAGAAGAAATAGGACAAGGCATTATATTTTTTTCAAGGGATCAGCAGCTCCTCAAAGAATTTTTCCTTATCAGTTCTTTGAATTTAGGTAGTGAGCATTAATGGAAATGGTTCATGAAGCCAATGGCAGCATCACTTCAGAATTTTTCTCTCCATGTGAATTAAAACTTATTGGAAGTATAGATCTTAGTGAAAAATATCTCTTAAATTCTTCTCATCACTCATAGCTACCACTAAATATATTTACAAGTATATGTACCTCAAAACTATGCCCAGTCATCTACCTTGAGATACCAAGGAAGTATGGGAATGTGGAATGCTTGAAGGTGAATCATAACAAATTACCAAATGCTGCAGTTTTGTCTAGTGCCCTCAAAATTATAGCTCACAAGGGAAGAAATTACAGGGAAAAACCTATCAATTAGAACATTCAGTTCTAAATCCCGTTATCTTGAGACACTCATACAAATAAGATAGTATTCATGCTTTGCTGAAATAATAAAAATTATAAGGAAAAAGCCATTGAAGAAATGACCAAGTGCTTTTGGAGAAAAATTTATTTTTTTGCGTGACAATTGGTGATTTTGATTGTCTGGCTAATCCTTTATAGACTGTTAATAAGCTGCATCTTCTTAGGTAGTGAGCCCTAATGGAAATGGTTCATGCAGCCAATGAGTTTTATGTAGAATCTTTCAATGAATGTTACTCAAAGGGGTGATCCTATTATGGATGGGTACCTCACAGGAGAACACAGGCTTGAAGAACAAACCAGTGACATCAATTTGGACATTCTTTAGTAATTAAGAATATTTGTGGAAAATTGTGCTTAAATATTAAGACTTACAAAGGCAAACCCTAGCACATCACGAGGGGAAAATGAGATGAATTAAGATTGAATTTTGGGAGGCAGGTGTGCTAGAGCTTGAGGCCACACACCAGCAGTATTGAGGGACTGCTTGTTCCCGACTGCTTCCACCAGTGCTCAGGGAACTATATAGTGTGGGGCATTGAACTCCAGGCTCCTACATGGGAAGCGTCAGCTCCAAGCTTTTGAGCTATTTGCCCAGGCCAAGATAAAAAAAAAAAAAAAATGGGGGTAAGGGAGAGCCAAGATAAAAAAAAAATGGGGTAAGGGAGAGGCACACCTTATAGTGCTCTGGGCTTACTTCTGGCTCAGGGATCATGTGGGGTGCCAGGAATTGAAGTGAGGTTGTCTATATTGCAAAGGAAGCTCTTTACCTGCTGTACTATCTGTCCGGCCCACCAGGATTAAATTTTTTTTTTAAAGTTTTAAGTCTTTTTGATAAAATTTTTATATCTCTTAGTTTACAGTTCTATAAGCTATGACAAATGCAAGTAATCATGTGCCAGTAACATCACAGTCAAGGCAGGACATTCCATTACGTCAAAAACTCCATTTGTTCATTTTTCTGCCTTTAGCCCCTGGCCACCACTTATCTGTCTTCTCTCTGTTCCTGTAATACAAAAAATTGTTTATGTAAAATTATAAGGGAGTTTGTAGCCTGCTGAATTTTGTCTTTCATTTCACCAAATGCTTTTAAGATCTGTGTATTTCCTTATCCATCAGTAGTGGATATTGTGTACACATAGCATAGTTTGTTTCTCCATTTCCTGATTGAGAATCATTTAGAATTTTTTTCTTGGTTGTTAAAAATAAAGTTGCAGTAGGGGCTGGAGTGTTAGTACAATGGGTAGGGTACTTGCCTTGCACACAGTCAACCTGGGTATGATCCCCAGCATCCTATATTGTTCCCTGAGCACTTCCAGGAGTAAGGGGTTATCTGGAGTATAACCCAGGTGTGGCTCAACAACAAACAATTCAAATGAACTATAAAAGTAAAGCTGCAGTAGTTGTTAGCATTGAGGTTTTATGTGAGTGTAGATTTTTAACAGACCAGTGAGAGAAATTGCCTGATAAAATGCAAGCTCCTCTTTATATGAGGAGTCAAATTGTTTTCTAAAGACTATGTTTTTCTTTTCAACAAAGAGTGAATGAGAATTCAGTTGGCTCACTCATGGGTAATTTCACTGGCATTTGGTATTGTTAACCCCCCCTCCACACACACACACACACACACACACACACACACACACACACACACACACACACACACACACACAACCTTCAGTCCTTGAGTGGAGTGGAGAATGTGAGGCAAACAGAGTGGGCTGGGTGATGCCAGTGATGGAACCTGACATTCTCTGTGTGTTCTCCACTCCTTTGAGCTTGGCCCTATTTTTATTTTAATAGTATGTGTGTAGTGGTATTGTGATGGCTTTCACTTGCTTTTTACTAATGTCTAAACATTTGAATCTCTTAGATTTTCTCACCTTTGATAGGAATGCATATCTAATGCAAGTTATTTTTCAATATGTATTCTGCATGTGTTTTCTCCTAGTATGTGAGATGAATTTACATTCCCATAATGATGTCAATTGAAGAGCAGTGCTTAGTTTTAAGTTCAATTTATTATCTTTATTTATTTTTGCTTTTTTTTTCTTTTTTTTGATCACACTCAATGATGCACAGGGATCACACCCGACAATGCTCAGGGCTGACTCCTGGCTCTGCACTCAGGAATTATTCCTGGCGGTGCTCCGGACCATATGGGATGCTAGGAATCGAACTTGGTTCGGCTGCATGCAAGGCAAATGTCTTACCTGCTGTCCTATCACTCAAGCCCCCTATTATCTTTATTTTTGCGATGTTTTTGGTGTTGCATATAAGAAATTGTTGCTTAGTTTGGATTCTTAATGATTTTCCCGTATTTATTCCATTAAAAAAACGTAGCCTACGTTTTCAGTCATCCATTTTTATATGTCATCCGTTTTTAGTTAACTTTTGATAGGGTACAAAATATGAATCAAAATCCATATTCCAGTATTTGTTATTTGTTCTAGTTATTCCAATATTTGTTGAAAATGATCTCTTTGTTACTTTATCTGGAATAAGTTGAATATTGAAAAAACTTCATAGATTCTGTGTAATTCATATGAAGTTGCAAAAGATCCTGTAATTAGAGTAGTCATAAAAGAAAGACTGGTAGCATTACACTTTCAGATTTTGAACTATGTTATAAAGCTAAATCAAGACAGTATGGTACTGGAATAAAAATACACATTTGTGAACTGAGAAAATTTATGGGAATATAGTCACCTGATATTTGATATTGCAGTTAGGAATACTCACTGGGAAAAGAATATTCTCTTGAATAAATGGTTTCAGGAAAATTGGATAATTGTATGTAAAAGTTTAGTTCCATTAGGACTCTTTGTGTTCAATCATTTCAGAAAAAAAATTAAGTTGTATTACCTCATTAAAAAGCATAAGGAGGGGCTGGAGAGATAGCACAGCGGGTAGGGCGTTTGCCTTGCACGCGGCCGACCCGGGTTCAAATCCCAGCATCCCATATGGTCCCCTGAGCACCGCCAGGAGTAATTCCTGAGTGCAGAGCCAGGAGTAACCCCTGTGCATCGCCAGGTGTGACCCAAAAAGAAAAAAAAAAAAAGCGTAAGGATACTGAATGATCAGTTTGTAAATCATATTTTCCAAGACAATAAAAATAGTGAAATGAGTAAAGAAGCTTAGGGTTGATGAGTTTGAAATATTGAAGTGTAGAAGTATTTAAGTATAGTATTATTTTAAAAGCTTAAATAGAATTCACTACAAAATTTGTTACAGGTGTTTCCAAAATGTAGTTTGTGTGTTATTTAGTACATTACCAAACTGGAATTTTTTTGCTTGCATTTGTCATGATTATATTGGGAAAATGCAGAAATAAGTATTCAATTGTTCAGTGGTATTCATTATACAGTCAATACATTATATGGTATTCATTGAATGTTATTTTATCTAGAAAAATTCATACAACTTCATCAATATTTTAGATCTCTAGATTGTCATATGAAAGCTAGATATAAATAAGCATTTTTGATGAGCTCTTAGAGATTTCAGTTAAACTGTGGATGATTTAAAATCATAGAAGTGGGATGAAGAGAAATTCTACGGCGTGTAGGGTGCTTTCCTTACAAATGCAGCCAACCCATATGGTACTCCCCCATCCTCTAGCACAAGGAGTAATTCCCAAGACAGAGCTAGGAGTAACCCCTGAGCACTGAGCATCGCCAGGTGTGGCCCAACCCCTATCCCCCCAATCATAGAACTGGTCTATTTTTTAAGTTGGAGTTACCTACCTGCTCTATGATGGCTCATTTATTACGTTTTCCTCTGCCATTAGGCAGAATTTTTTAGAATATTTAAGCTACCACTTTATACTATTCATTACAATTTTTTTGTGGATTTTTGTTTTGCTTTGTAATGCACATTACTTAAAAATTAGACTAGAAGCCGCAGAGATCATATAGTGGGTAAGGTGCTTGCCTTATATTTGGCTGACCTGAGTTTGATGCCTGGCCATGCATATGGTCTCCTGAGGCCCATCAAGAGTGATCTCTGAGCACAGAGCCAGGGAACAAAATAATCAGACCGATTAGCTCAGTTGTGATTTTTAAAGGATATATTAAGATTAAAAATTCTTAGAATATCAATCACTTGGGAAATAATCTTGATATCTTTGAATGTGTGAGGAAGAAAGTATTACCAATTCTGATTTTAAACTTTAGAAATAAAATACGTATTTTATATTTGATAAAGGAAGAATTCTCTACAGACTTAATGAAGTGGGTTGTAAAGAATTCTGGATGGTTGTGAAAATATGCTCACCCACTTGCCCATTAATTTAACTGCTTGCTGGAGTCATATGCTTTGTGAACTCTTTTGTATGATTAAAAGGACTATTTGACATTTAAAATCCTAACTTAGTGCTTTGTTGTTGTTTTTTTCTTTTAGGAGGAGCATATTATTTAATATCTAGAAGTCTAGGGCCAGAATTTGGTGGTGCAATTGGTCTGATCTTTGCTTTTGCCAATGCTGTTGCAGTCGCTATGTATGTGGTTGGATTTGCAGAAACTGTGGTGGAGTTGCTTAAGGTAATTCACCTTTTTTGTCATTTGTTAATGTCTTTATTGAGTGCTTATTGACACTAGATAGGAAAGCAGTGATGAACATGAAACTATTCCTTCATAAAATTTAGTATGGGAGAGTAGACAAAGAAAAATAATTTTATAGAATATCCGAAGTGGATAACTGTAGGAGCTTTGACAGCATGAAGGGAGATGACTTAACATTATCCAGGAACAGAAATGGCGATGTCAAGCAAGGACTTTATAGGAGCAGATGCTAAACTGTAGCTGCAAAGAGCTCAAGGGGATGATAGTTTAAAGGGCTATATTGCATGCACTAGAGAGATCCAAACTTGATCCCTAGCACTGCATAATCCCTCAAACACCACCAGGAGAAACCTTTTGAATATCCTGTTCAAAGTAACCCCTAGGCACCAAGTATGCCCCTCAAACAATCAACAAAATATACAGAGAAAAAAATTACCAAGCCAGGAAGAGTCTTGTTTGCTGTTAAATTTGAGTTTTATCTTGATTGGAGTTGGAGACCATGGCATGATTAGATTTGGGATCAAACAAAATACCTTCCCACACTAGCGAATGGATCTGGGGCACCGAAACTGAAGATAAGAGACATTTAAAAAGGTGGAAGCCAGGGAGATAGCTGAAGGGACTGGGACACATGCTTTGCGTGCAGGAGACACACACTTCCACCTCTAGCACTCCAGAGTTCCCCAGGCACTGCCATGTGTAGTTGATACCAAAACCAAAATAAATGAGTAGGTAAGAGGTTGTTGTCATCTTTCTTGGAGAGAAAATGCTGTCTTATTTATGAAACAAAATCAAGGGATCTGGAGATAAATGGGTGAATATGAGATTTTTTTTGTCTTGTTGAATAAGTGGTTTGATGATTAATGAGTTGTAGAAGGGAAAGGTAAATTACTTCAAATTTATACTCTGTTGTTTGACTTGGGTTAGTTGGGAGGTAATGGATTCAGTGTGAGATTGACATTATAGGACACTTGAGTTTTGTATGTCTAATTTAGGAGCTACAGTCATACCTAAGTAGAACTGACTAGAAAATGGTTGATAATGAATGCTATTCTGGATTTTGTAGAACTTGTTTAAATGGAGTTTTGGAGATATATGTCAATTAAAGTAGCACTGTAGCACTGTTCTCCCATTGTTTATTGATTTGCTCAAGTGGGCATCAGTAACATCTCCATTGTGAGACTTCTTGTTAACTGTTTTTAGCATATCAAATACGCCATGGGTAGCTTGCCAGTCTCTGCCCTGTGGGCGGGATACTCTCAGTAGCTTGCCGGGCTCTCCGAGAGGAACGGAGGAATTGAACCTGAGTCAGCTGTGTGCAAGGCAAATTAAAGTAGTAGAAGTTAATAGATCTGAAGGGAATCTTGTGATACCTATACTGTTCATGTTAGGATAAGTTATAATTCTTCCATAGTAGTATGTGGTGTTTTAGGAGGTGCTTAATTCAGAAAGGTCGGATATAGTCCAATGGCATTGACCTTAGCTGTGAAAGCTAAAGTAGTGGAGAAAAGGAGTAAGTAAGCAAGCAATATAATCTTTAAGAGTTCTTTTTCTTTTATTGTTCTGTTTTTAGTAAATTTTGTAATTTTTAGTGTTTTTGTTGTCATTGATACTAAACCATAAATGATTTTTCTTGTAATGAATCAGTGAGGTTTTCAGCAGCAGCTTGAAAGGGTCTTCATTTCTTTTTCTTTGTTTTTTTTCATGGGGCTATTATTCTCAGCAATGGAACTCAGTGCTCCCATTTGCAAAGACTGCACTTCATCCCATTGAGCTCTCAGGCCCTGATTTCTTGATTTTATGTGGCATAAAATCTTTTATAACATGACCTTACTAATTGCCCATTTGACATGTAACTTAATTCTAGTGAGGGATGAATGATAGTAAATTGGATAGGGTGCTTGCCCTTCACGTGCTGACCTGGTTTTGATTCCCAGTACCATCTCTGGCTCCCTGAATACTTCCAGGGGTAATAAGCCCTAAGCACAGCAGGGTGCGGCCCCCAAATCCCACCTCCTTGCCCCAATCCTAATGATTATAATTGACTTCACCATGAGTTTTGTTTGCTGTTTTTAGATTAGAATAGCAGTGTTAGTACTTTGATAATTTTTATGACACCAGATATTTGAATAATAAGTGGTAAATAATTTATTCCTTTTCTTAATTCTTGTTTTGTTTTGTTTTTGGGCCACACCCAGTGGTGGTCAGGGCTTACTCTGTGCTTAGGGATCACTTCTGGCAGGCTCAGGAGCCATACAGGGTGCCTGGGATCTGACCCAGGTCGGCCACATGCAAGGCAAGCACCCTACCCCACTGTACTGTCCAGGCCGTATACCTTTTCCTTAGGTTTCTCTGTTTATTCATTAAGTAGGTATTTATTCAACCTTTGTGTACAAGGAACTGTGATATGTTTACAATGTTTTTAAAAGAATTTGTTTATCTAAAATAATATTGGTCATTTTAACTCTTTCTAGGAACATTCCCTTCTTATGATAGATGAAATTAATGATATCCGAATAATTGGAGCTATAACAGTGGTGGTCCTCTTAGGTATCTCAGTAGCAGGCATGGAGTGGGAAGCAAAAGTAAGTAATGATGCTGTTGAAATATCTTTAAATAATATAAACTTAAGGCTTTAAACCTCTGGTTCACACACATGCAAGTCCACACATGACATGGTTGACAATTGCTAGTTTAAAATATAGTAACAGTTTAGATTTTGAAGATTCCCAGGTTACCATTTTTAGAAATTTGCATATAAGACTTTTTTTTTTTGGCAAAGAAGGAAGGAATTACTATGAATTAACATTTGATACAAGATTCACTTCAACACAGTGATTTTAAACTTAATTTTTCACCTTCATTCCCCAAATTAAAATGGTGGTCTTTTGTATTTAAAAGTAAAGTTTTAACCTAATCAGAGAGAGAGAACAAGAGAATAACCTGCCATAGTGGCAGTGTGGGGTGGAGGGAGATGGGACTGGGGAGGGTGGGAGGGATGCTGGGTTTACTGGTGGTGGAGAATGGGCACTGGTGAAGGGATGGGTTCTCGAACTTTGTATGGGGGAAACATGAGCACAAAAATGTATAAATCTGTAACTGTATCCTCACAGTGATTCACTAATAAAAAAAATAAATAAAAATAAAAAAAAAGTAAAGTTTTAAACTAAATTTGAAATTAGTGCTCACATGAGATAAGAGAAGTTAATCCTTGCTAATTGAAATTAAAAGATCTAAGTAGCACTTTTTCCGGAGAGAATTATTGAAGAATGCAGCAAGTACCCCAAAACATTTCTGTACTTAAAGACATTGTCACAGCACAACTCTGGCTTTATGAATAATTGATGTGCACACACGTACTTTTGAGGAACTCAGTCTTTTTATTTTCTATTTATTTATTTATTTATTTGCTTTTCGGGTCACACCGGCGATGCACAGGGGTTATTCGTGGCTCATGCACTCAGGAATTACTCCTGCCGGTGCTCAGGGGACCACATGGGGATGCTGGGAATTGGCCGCATGCAAGGCAAATGCCCTACCCGCTGTGCTATTGCTCCAGCCCCTCAGTCTTTTTATTTTTAAAAAGCTCGTTCAAAGTTTCTTGTTTACTTTCAGAGATTGTGTAAAATCATGTTTGTGTTATAAATGACCTATGATAATTTTTACCAAATCAGAACATAGGAAAGTCTACTGGAATAATTTTTTCAAGGTTGTTATATATATAGCATAATACAGTTATCAAATGAATGTATGAAAAATATGAAACTTTAATAAACTTGTGAGATGATTCATAAATTCTTCCAGAGATATTTTTGTTTTTGTATTTTTCCAACTTGTTGGCTGCTTACAGAGCGGAAGAGAAGGGATTGTAGTTCTCTGCGCTCTTGGCTTCCCATCCTCACTGCTCCTTGAAGTTTCTTCCTTAGTCTTGTTGATCTTTTTAAACTTTAGTCTTTTCCTAAAACACCTTTAACATTGTGTTTGAACTTGATTTGCGTGAGGATGTGGATATATTTCATTTATTTAAAAGTACATGCTGTTGGGGCCAGAGTGGGCACAGTGGGTAGGACACTTGCCTTGTATGTGATCAACCTGAGTTCAGTTCTCGGAACCCCACATGGTCCCCAAGCCTTGCCAGGAGTGATTACTGAGTTCATTGTCAGGAGTACGCCCTGAGCACCAGCAGCTGTGGCCAGCTCCTCTCCCCACTGGAAAAAAAAAATTAATGGCATTATCCTACTTTTGGTGCCCAGTTCCCCTCTGTAAATTAAGCACTCTAGGGTAGCTCTTTAAACATTGTTCATTAAAAACAACAACTTGTACCAGGCAATGTTTGAGAAAACAAATCAGAAATTTTTCTCTTGTGGAAATTATATTCTAGTGGAGATGAATCAACATATACACATGAGATAATTGGTTTTGATTTGAATCTTTAAAATTCCAGGCTCAGATTGTGCTTTTGGTGATTCTGCTACTTGCTATTGCTGATTTCATCATAGGAACATTTATCCCTATGGAGAACAAGAAGCCCAAAGGTTTCTTTAGTTATAAAGGTAAGTGAAATAAGGTATTTTTAAAGTGCACATTTTATTATTCTATTATTAGATAAATCGAATACATTTTATATGTCTTATAATGCAGTTGAGTTTGGTGCATGTAGTTTTTCTTTTTACCTGTGGAATAGAGTAAAATAACTTTTAGCTACATTTTTATTATTAGCAACAAAAGATGATAGAGGTAGAAAAACCATTGCTACTAAGGAAAGATGTTTCCATTCTCCACAAATTTGGGGAATTTGTAGCTAAAATCACAACATTGCATTTTAACTTTATACATTTTGTTATGTTTAAATAAGAGTATTTAAGTGTGTTAAATACTGAAAATAAATTGAGATACTGTTTATGTGAAATAAAATTTTCTAGTTTTTCTAGTTTTTTTACATTATTGAGTGAGAATTTTCTAATTTTATTTTTTCCATTTATAATTTTCCATTTTATAATTGTTGAAATTCACTTGTCATGTATGATTTCCATTTTATAATTGTTGAAATTCACTTGTCATGTATGATTTCCTAAGGTGTCTATCTGAACTTCTTCCATCTCTCCCTCTCCTAATCCTTTCCCTGTTAATTGAGTAGCTTTGAACATATCTCAGCAAAGTGGGAGCAGAAAACAATAGTTTCAGTAATAACAGGGAAGCCTATTACCTAGACCTCTTCAGTTGACAAAAACTCATTGTTTTGAAGTCCTAGAGACAAAGGCCTAGCTTCTTGTGAGTTGGTTCACCTAGAGCTACTCCTACAGAATTTGTAAAAATATGCAGACTATATATCAGTGCACTTCTTCCTTCAAAAAGTCTAACTGGTGAAAAAAATCAGCTGATTAAACTGAGGTTAGAGACCTAGATAATTTACATTGTGATGTAAGCTCTTTAATCTTCTTGTAGACTGTTAACATTGGACATTCTTTGCGCCCAGTCTGAGTGGTTCTGGGCTAGCCTGTATCTGACACTGACTTAGTTGGCTGTGCAGTTTTCTGATAGATTGTCTCAGGGTTTTTTCCTTAAACAAGTCCACATGCTGTTATTTCTACTTCTGCTCCTGGGTTGATTCTGTGATGTCCATTGTGGTTGCTTGGGGTTTTGCTTTTTTAAAAAAAGATTTTTTTTCTATTAAAAAATGTATGATTTACACAGTTGTTCTTATGCAGTTGTTTCAGGCATTTAGTGTTTCAACATCACCAGTGTGACCTTCCCTTCACCAATGTCCTCATTTTCCCTTCCATCCCCAACCTGCCCCCTTTAGGCACATAACAAATTTACTTCAGATTACTTCTTCAACAAAACTAAGAAATGGCAAATAAAATGATAAGAAAATAAATCAGTAAAAGCCAATTTGTGATTTCTGTATGATTTTTGCCTATATAAATAAGGAAAATGAAGCCCTTTATTCTCATGTACATAAGTTTTAGATTCTGGAATCTAAATTTTATTTTCACTGTCACTGTCGTCCCATTGTTCATTGATTTGCTTGAGTGGACACCAGTAACCTCTCCATTGTGAGACTTGTTACTGTTTGTGGCATATCGAATATGCCACAGGTAGCTTGCCAGGCTCTGCCATGCGATCGGGTAGCTTGCTGGGCTCTCCGAGAGGTATGTATATACTATCATCCCATTGATCAACTATTTGGGCCCAGACGCCCTACCCACTGTGCTATCGCTCCAGCCCATATTTTAGATAATTAAATTTTATTTTATGTTTTGATCTCATTATGATAATAGTCTGTTTTACCTGATACTAATAAAACTTAAAGAAATTCTGAGCTAATGTATTTTGGAATTTACATGAAATAGGTAAGGTCTAACTTTATGCAAATTCCCCCCCCCCCTACATATTATATAAATACTGTGGTTTGCAAAAGAAGTTCATGATGATTAGTTATAGGCATTCATTATCCCAACACCCATTCCACCACCATTACACCTTACCTCTACCAATGTCTCTAATTTTCCCTATTGTGGTTACTTGTGCTTATGCTTATTAGTATGTTGGGTTTTAAAGTTCTCCTGGGTTTAGACAAGGGTGTGTCTTCAAGGCATGCTGGAAGTGAATGTTAGTAACATTCAGAATTGTAGATAAATTTTATGTATATTATCCTAATATATTTTTATCCTAATTATATTTTAATTTTAAGCATTTTTCCCACTTTTGCTTCTAGAAGTGTAGAAATTACAGCAAATGGTTACTTGTAAATCTTTTTTTTTTTATAATTATGTTTGTGACTTTGATTTAACATAGACCACTTTTTAAAACATTTTTAAAGTTTTTGTTTTTGAACCACACTGGCAGTTCTCAGGGCATATTCATGGCTCTGCTCCGGCAGATTTTGAAGATCCTATGGGATGCTGAGGATCAGACCTGGGCCGGCTACATGCAAGGAAAGCACCGTACTTTCTGTGCTAATACTTACTGTGCTATTGCTCCCACAAATAGCTCAGGTCTTTACCTCCAACTTGTTTCAAAAAAGTTTTAAATTTAGACCTTGAGAAATTAATATAGTAAATTCCTTGCACCTGGCATATTAAACAGTTCATATTTTTTAAAAATATATCTTAATTTAAAATTTAAAAACATTTTAAATTTTTTGCCATATTTTAAAAATAATTAGTTACTATGATTGCTAAATTTTAAGAAAGAAGTTACTGAAATTATTCCTTCTAATCTGCTAATACTTTAGCATTATATACTAAGAAAAAGAACAATTGGTGAAATTCAACTCGCACATAATACTAATATCTAGTCAGTCTATGGTCTTTGTATAGCTTTTTTTTCACTTGTGCCTATGAAAGTATTTTGAATTTTTTTCTTTTATAAAATTCATGACTATAATCTGAATATAGTTGTCATGTCTCTTTTTTCCTCACTTGGTTTGTGTGTGTCTGTGGTTGCTATGTGGTGCATGTGATGCTGGGAATCGAACCCAGTCCTTCTGCATGAAAGCATATGTTCCAGCATCTTGAACTGTCTCTCTAGCCCTTTTTCCTTTCTTTTCTTTAAGACATGTTTTTGATTTATTTTTTGTAGTAATACCAATATTGCTGTTTTGTACTGATTGCTCTGTTTCACCATGCCTACCACCAGAAACCAGGATGCCTCCCCAATTATCCCAGGGTTCCTTCTCCCCCTTCCTTGCCAGCACCTTCAGACCACATTCCTGTCAAAATTGTTTCCAATTGGTGATTGTTTGTTCCTTTTCCACTCTATATATGAGTGAGATCATCTGGTCTTTGTCTTTTTCTAACTCACGTCACTTCGCATAACTTGGTCCAGTTCCATCTAGGTTGCAGCAAACTGCAGGATAATTTCTCATAGCGAGTTATATTCTATTGTATAAATAAACCAGATTCTTCACTTGTCTGTTGTTGGGCACTTGGGTTATTTCCATGTCTTGGCTACTGTAAATAATGTAGCAGAGCCAGAGAGATAGTACAAAGGGTACGTGCCACAACAGTATGGCAGTGAGCAAAGTTTTGCATGTATATGTGGGTTTTTTTTTTATTATTATTATTGGAATAGTTTTTATATTCTTGGGGTAGATAGATAGGGATGGAGTTGTGGGTCAGATGGAAGCTCTACATTTTTTGGCAAGTCTTCAAATCATTTTCCAAAGAGGCTGAACCAAGTAGCAGTCCCACCAACAGTGAATGAGAGATTTAGGATACATTTCCCCACTAGCACTTACCAAGTTTAGACTTATAGAACATTCTCACATGAGGTGATAGTCCATTGTCATTTTGGTTTGCATTTTCTGATAATCATTGACCATGATGATTAGGAATTGTTTGCTCATCTTTCCCCAGTTTTGACAGGTTTTTGTTGTGAGCTTATTTTATTGTGAGCTTTAGGAATGCTTTATATATCTTGAATATTAGCCCTTTGATGTATGGTGGTGAATATTTTCCCTCAATCAGTGGATTGTCTTTATTTCAAATCCTATTGTTTGAAGTTTTTCATTGATTAATTTTTTTAAACTGGAACACTGATTTATAGAGTGACGATTGAGTTTCAGGTATAAGTGTTCCAACTCCAGTTCCTTCACCAGTGTCTACTTCATTCCACCAGTGTCCCTAGCTTCCTTCCCACTCTCCAGCCTGCCTCTGGTAAGCACCAGTTTTTGTGCTTCACCACCCGTTTTCAGCCACTATAGTTTATAGTAGTGTTCCTGATGTGGCTCCAGGCATTACACTCTAGCACACCCCCTCCTCTTCCAGAGGGACTATTCCCCTCTGCCATTGTCCTAGTGACCTGCACCCCACCCCAGTGTCATGCCTCCTACTGAAAACCAGTCCTCTCTTTGTTTCTAAAAGCTCCATTTCTTTGGCAATACAGAAGCTTCAGTTTGATACAATACATTTATTTCTACTTTTTTTTTTCTGTTTTTGGGGCCACATCCAGCAGTGCTTAGGGGTTACTCGTGGCTGTGCACTCAGGAATTTCTCCTGACAGGTGCTCAGGGGACCATATGGGATGCACGGACTTAAACTGGAGCCAGCCTCGTGTAAGGGGGAACACCCTTCCTGCTTGTACTATTGCTGTGGCCTCTCAACATTTGTTTTCTTTGTGAATGGGGTCATATGAAGATTCCTCTGAGGTCAAGATCTTGCTGTGTTCTGTAATGTTTTCCTCATACATTTTATGAAACAGGTTTTTGATACTAGGGTCTTTATCCATTTTGAATTCATTTTTGTATGGAATAAGATGGGGGGCCTGATTTCATATTTTTTTCATCAGGCCATCCAGTTTTCCCCAAACCATTGGCTAAAGAGACTTTTGATCTACTTCATGAACTCATATGCTTTGTTAGTGAACTGTCTATACAGCCGAGTGTTTATCTTTGTGCTTTCAATTCCAGTCACCTGTGAAGTTTTCTTCCAGTACCGTGCAGTTTTGATTATAACAACTTTGCAGTAAAGAAGTATGGGTTTTGGATGTTTGGTGGCCACATGTGACAGTGCTCAGAGCTCTCTCTGACTCTGCTGAGGGATCATTCCTAGCAGTGCTCAGGGGACAATGTATCGTGCCTGGG
The DNA here is from genome assembly GCF_027595985.1 of Sorex araneus. Classification (NCBI taxonomy): domain Eukaryota; kingdom Metazoa; phylum Chordata; class Mammalia; order Eulipotyphla; family Soricidae; genus Sorex; species Sorex araneus. The sequence continues at coordinate 31,811,965 of NC_073307.1, read as the reverse complement.
ATCGAACCATTGTCAGTTGCATACAATTAAGCACCTTAACCACTGTGCTATGTCTGGTCCCTGAAGTAAACTTAAGCCTGTGAATGCAATACCTCCCAGCTTCTTTTTTCCTTAGGATTGTTTTTGGCTGTTCTGGGAGTTCTGTGGTTCCATACACATTTTAGAAGTATTTGTTCTGTGTTCTTGAAAAGTTTACTGAGAACTGCATTACATTCTTAACTTATTTTGGGCAAAATGACTATTTTCACAATATTGATTCTTATCTAGGAGCAATAAATATGTTTTAATTTCCTGGTACTATCTTTTATTTCTTTCAGAGGTGATTTATAGCTTTTATTAAATATGTCTTCCATCTTTGTTAAATTGACTCCTAGATATCTGAGTTTTTTGGACACAGTTATTAATAGGATTCTTTAAAATTTCTTCTACAGTTGTTAACATATAAGAATATGATGGTTTTTTGTGCATTCATTTTTTAAGCCTGATAACTTTAAAAGTTTGTTTCTAGGAATTGTTTTTGAAATTGAATCACAGTGAGATGCACAGTTATAAAGTTCTTCATGATTGGGTTTCAGTCATATAATGTTCCAACACCAGTCACTTCACCAGTGTACATTTCCCACCACCAGTGCCCCCAGTTTCCCTCCTGCCCCCCCACCCTGCCTCTGCCTATCTTTTTCTTTCTCTCTTTCCCCACTTCTCTCTCCCTCTCCTTCTCCCCCCCTCTGCCGCCCCCCCCCCCGCCCCCGGAAGTTTTTAGTGGAGTCTTTTGGACTTAATTCTGTACAGTGTCATTTCATCTGCAAATAGTTGACTTCTTTTCCAATTTGAGTTCCGTTTACTTCTCTTTATTTCCTACTGTCTGTGCCTCTCTCTCTTTTGTTGGATGGGTAGAGGAACATCCAAAACACAGTGCTCTGGAGGCTGGGCCCTCTCCTAGGGTTCAGAACAAACCCAAGATGCAGTGTTGCTTCGACCCTGAGGTGCTATGGAGTACCAAGGCCACCCCGTGATATTTAAGGGACCCCAAGGCCTCACCTGGAGATATTAGGGTCTTTTTGTCTACACCCAGTGATGTTTAGGGATCATGTGGCCTGGGAATCAAGTCAGATTTATCCCCATGCAAGAAATGGACTGTAACTCCTGTACTGTTTCTCTGGCTTTCCTCTTTTAAATGACATTTTACATAATCTCAAACTATTTAATCTGAAACTCATTAACCTTTTTTTTTTTATCCTTTAATGGCAGTTTTTTCAAGAGCACAAGCTTTTTTTTTTTTTTTTTTTGGTTTTTGGGTCACACCCAGCGATGCACAGGGGTTACTCCTGGCTCTTCACTCAGGAATTACCACTGGCGGTGCTCAGGGGACCATATGGGATGCTGGGATTAGAACCGGGGTCGGCCGCGTGTAAGGCAAACGCCCTACCCACTAGCACAAGCTTTTTTATTTTTCCTCAAATTTTCTTATTAAAGTTTGGGTCACGTGCTATAATTGTGTCAACACTTACGGGGGTTTTGTTTTGTTTTGTTTTGTTTTTTGGGTCATACCCAGTGATGATCAGGGATTACTCCTGGCTCTACACTCAGGAATTACTTCTGGTGGTGCTTGGGGAACCAAATGGGATGCCAGGGATTTGAATCTGGGTCTGCCATGTGCAAGGCAAACACCCTCCCCGCTATCACTCTGGCCCCAGCACTTATGGTTTTGATGCACATAATAACCTCACTTCTAAACCACTGAAATGTCAAAAACCCTTGTCTTTCATGTTTTTAGAAAGTACATCCAGTTAAGGTTTGCTTGATTTATTTACATAGTGGTTGGCAAGTCTTTCTTTATCCTTAAGAATAGGGCCATATACAGCAGCGCTAGGAGTCTGTGCCCACTCAGCTGAATTCTGCCAAGCCTCAGGCCTGTGGTGTTCTGCTTTCAGGATTTTTCCCAGTGCCTGTAAAAACAACTGTACTTCCGGCCTGTACTTGGTGATGCTTAGAGTGTTGCTGGGGTCATCAAATTTGCACGTTTGGCATGTGTGCTACCACTTAAGCTATCGCTCACCCTCGGATTATTAATTCTGGGCAGGATTATTATATGAGTGATGGGTATCCCACAGCACATCCCTCAAGGAAATCCTCTTGGTGTTCTTGGCTTTTCCAGTTATTGATGGTTTTTATCTTTGAGAACATGAATAAATTAGAGGGAAGCCCAAGTGCCTTACCTGCTCCATTATTTCTCCAGCTATACATTGATTTATGTCTTTAATGAGAGCAATAAAATTAAAAGTTGCTTGAAACATAACTCAAAATAATAGGGTTTAACTCAGATCAAATCTTGATATGATAGTACATCATTCCTTCATACCTGAAAAGAGGAACACATAGACTTGAATTAGGAAATATTGAAGAACTTACCAGTTTCTTGAACTAAAGAGGAGTCAGGGATCACTTTTAATCTCGACCTAACTTATGGTCTAATTCACTATCCACAAATTGCAAAAAGTGTTTTGTCCTCTACAGCTGAAATCTTTTATGAAAACTTTGGACCAGATTTTCGAGGTGAAGACAATTTCTTTTCTGTATTTGCCATCTTTTTTCCTGCTGCAACTGGTATTCTGGCTGGAGCAAATATCTCAGGTGACCTTGCAGTAAGTATTGTAAAGGATTGTAACTGTTGTATATATTTTTTAATGACATTTATTTATTTTAAAGGTAGACTTAACAAGAATCTTCTTGTCTTCTAGGATCCTCAGTCAGCCATACCCAAAGGAACACTTTTAGCCATTTTAATTACCACGGTGGTTTACGTAGGAATTGCAGTGTCTGTTGGTAAATAGCCTAACATTTCTTTGTGTATTCAGAAACTTTATGATGTATATGCTATAAATTTTTTTTGTGACATTTTCAACTTTAAAAAACAAAGCTATTTCAGCAGAAACCAGGAGGTTGCATTTTTTAGTTCAACATTTTATAAAGAAAACTAGTTGTGACAAAATTTCTGGAGTTTGCCCATGTTTCACTTTCTCTTCCCCACCTCACCCCCAAACAGCAAAAGAAAATCTGTAATTGACATTCATAGGCATCACTGCTACTTTAAAGTGAAATAGAGAATTGTGTAAAGTCTTATCTGCCAACTCAAAATTTAATAAAATATTTATAGAAAGTAACATTCATATGTAGAAATTAATACATTTTATTTTTTGATATTTATAAATTTCTTAAGATTTTTAGTCCTCTTTGCCCCCAACACCACGGGGTGCTACATTACCAGGCTATTCACTTGATTGGCTGAGTATCTGCTGCTTCTCTGTGGTCTCTGGAACACTACTTGGGAGGTCCAAAATAATTTTTTTTTTTAATGCCCTTTAACTCTCCCTGTGCATGGTCTTTTTTGTTGTTGTTTGTTTTGTTTGCCTTTAAGCAGATCTCAGGCACCGTATTTTCTTAATATTACCGGTAGTTGAAACAAAGGCATAAAAATAAAATTACAGTTAGTAACTATTCAAAATTGTTTTCTGTCATAAAACATTTACATCATCGAAGTCTGATCTTTGCCATATTGCAAGTGAAAAATACTTGGAGTTTGAGAAAATATTTTTATTATTTGGAACATAAGATTATTATTTGCTTAGGACATTTTAACCATACATGTCATAAAACAGTTTTGCTAAGATTGTTAAATTTATATATGTAAATTTCACTCTATAATATAGATTCCATTTCACTGCTTAATTCTGTGGACCACTTTCCCAAATTTTGTACCAGGTAAACCAATCTCAACTGAAAATAACAGTGTGTGTTACAAGCCAAATATTTGCAAAGATAGTAACATAATTTATGGTTGAATGTTACTTTGAAGAATATAAATCTGAACTGTATTTGTTCTCATTGTCATTTCTGTTTTAGGTTCTTGTGTTGTTCGAGATGCTACTGGGAGTGTTAATGACACTATTGTATCAGAGTTCACAAACTGTACTACTGCAGCTTGTAGTTTAAACTTTGACTTTTCATACTGTGACAGCAATCGTTGTTCTTATGGCCTAATGAACAATTTTCAGGTAAGCATCTTATATTGTATAGGCAATGCTGTGTTTATCTGGAGGTCACACTGCTATCAAATTTAAATACAGCAATAATTTGTTAAAATTGACTAAAAATTTGCAAACAGAAAGTGTAATATAAACATGTTTATACACATTTATATATATACACATGTATATATGGTATACGGAGGAAATAACCAGCAGCTCACATTATTTGCACACCCTTGCCTTGCACATGACTGATCCCGGGTTCTGTCCCCTCCTTTCCATGTGGTTGCCCAAGTACCGGCAGGAATAATTTCTGAGTTTAGAGCCACGAGTAACCCTTGACATTGTTGGTATGGTTCAGAAACCCAAAAACCAAAACAACAAAAAGATCCATAAAAAATTCTGGTAAATTTTTAGAAGAGTTTGTATTCAAAATGAAAAGTGAAAATTTTGCTTTTTAGTATTATGTAAATGCAAGAGACACTAATAATTCAGAATCTACTTTCATGACCGTAATTATGTGTAATACATATATTTTATCACAGAATTTTTTAAAGATTTATATGGGATAATTCTATTTTTCTGTTGTATAGTTTCTAGCAATTGGCCCCACATTTTCAGGGGTTAGAAATATAGGACCCAATTATGTAATTGAAGTTTGTTTTTTCTAGTCACAAGACAGGCAGAACCACAGGAATGAAAGAAAGTATTCACGTCCAGCTAATGATTCAGGCCAGTTCTGACATTGATATTGTGTCTGAAAGGCACAAATGTTGGTCTCTGCCCAGTGACTTGAAATGCCAATCAGATTTTTTCTTTCTGCCTTAAAATAGAAGTGTCATATCTTTATGAAGTCTTGTATGGATTCACTCTAGCAAGAGGAGTTTGTTATGCTTAGCGGCTTTTATGATTTAAACAAATTTTTTCATTAGGACCACTCCCAGCAGATTGTGTGCCTTGCAGTGCTGGAGAAACTCAGGACCTTATACATCGTAGGCACATGCTCTGCTACTTGCACTGTCTCCCTGGCTCACAAATAAAACTGTACATTTTTCTTGCCATGTTTAAAGCCCTAAATTTATTTTGCAACACTGCAAAAATAAAAGTTTAAAAAAAATATATAGGGCTTTGTAAAGCAATACAAGTGGGGAAAAAAATGTTAAGAAAAATTGCTTACCATATAGAATTGCAGGTTGTAGGGTTATATAACTTAAGGAAGAGTCTTGCTCATACCACACTAGACTTTGTAATATTTCACAAATAGTTGAATTTTCCTACTTGAGAAAAAGTGATTTGATTTACTTTTTTGTCTTGTTTGCAATTATATCTTAGGCTTCTTAATATATTTGCACACTTTAATGTCCTGAATTTTTTGTCACTTTTCTTAAGGTAATGAGCATGGTGTCTGGATTTGCACCATTGATTTCTGCAGGTATCTTTTCAGCCACTCTTTCCTCTGCTTTAGCATCTCTTGTGAGTGCTCCCAAAATATTTCAGGTAAGTTATTTTTACATTATGGACTTTATAAAAGGGGAAGTGTTTTATACGCACACGCAAACACACACACTCACATATGAATGGAAAATAACAGTAAATAAAAGTATATAAATAAATGCTTATGCAAATATATAGCTATATACAAATATATAAATACATTTAGTTTGTCATGTTAATTCCTCTGATTAGTTGGCTTGGACTTCCTCTTTATCCTGAGGTATCATGTACTGAAAACTTATACTAAGAAAAGACCAATATATCACTTGGTCTATGAATAAACATGATATATACACATATGATATGTATGCACATATGATATATAAACACATGATGTATACAAATTCAGGATGGAGCGATAGCACAGCCGGTAGGGCATTTGCCTTGTATGCGGCTGACCTGGGTTTGATTCCTCCACCCCTCTCTGGGAACCTGGCAAACTACTGAGAGTATCTCGCCTACACGGCAGAGCCTGGCAAGTACCCGTGGTGTATTCAATATGGCAAAAACAGTAACAAGTCTCACAATGGAGACGTTACTGGTGCCTGCTCGAGCAAATCAATGAGCAACGGAATGACAGTGATACAGTGATATACAAATTCATATATCAAAAGTGGTATATTGGTCTTTTCTTAGAGTAAGTTTTCAGTACATGATACCTAAGGATGAAGAGGAAGTCCAAGACAAATAATCAGAGAAACTAACATGATGCCAAACTAAATGTTTTATTTTTACAAATGCTTGAATCTTTAATATGTGCAATACATTGAATTATTTACTGTATAATGATGAATATCAACTATATTAAGCAAATCGCTGATACTGAATAAAAAAATACTTTTAATTTAACATTTTATAAATGTAATAGTTTATTTGTTAATTCTGCAGTCTTGATCTTAATGTGTAGTTATGATTAGTGAGTTTGTATATATTTATACATTGTATAAATATGATATAATACAAAGTATTATGTATAAATATAATACAAAGTATGTAATACATTGAAATTATTTACAATAATGCTTTAGATAGAATGGTGAAATTTTATAATTAGGATTTTTATCTGCTTCAAATTTTGGACTTGATTTTCTTAAAACAGGTCACACCTATCTTATACTTAACTAAACTTGCAAACTTCTATTGTTTTCTGTCTTCTGTGATTTCTTCATAAAAATTCCAACATGGGAGTTAAGTCAAGGGGAAAATTTTTCAGTGCTACTCTCAACTTATCTTTTTGGTGGTTGAAATGTTCGAGTCACCATTATTGTCTATAGGTAGTACAGTGTGAGAGAGGAGAAAGAATGAGAACCAAAAATTAGTGTGCTAGTGTACTAGTCCAGGTTATTGTAAGTATATATAAGTGTCTCTCTTATTTTGATATTTCAATTCAACTTTGCCATTTTTTTCTTAGGCTCTATGTAAGGACAATATCTACCCAGCTTTCCAAATGTTTGCTAAAGGATATGGGAAAAACAATGAACCTCTTCGTGGCTACATTTTAACATTCTTAATTGCACTTGGATTCATCTTGATTGGTTAGTCATATAAATGGTGTGCTAATGTAGATTTTATTCCATTTATACTCTTAGCTCTAAATATTGAATTCGTAAATTGCAGAGCAAATGTTTCTTTCTGATCAAATGAAGTGTTTATTATTAGTAGTATTGGTATTATTATTAAATTTTTTTTTGGCTTTTTGGGTCATATCCAGCGATATGAGTTACTCCTGGAGGTGCTCAGGGGAACCATCTGGGATGCCAGGGATCGAACCCAGGTCGGCCACTTGGAAAGCAAACACTCTCCCTGCTACACTGTCACTCTGGCTCCCTAATGAAGTGTTTAGTATTGCAAGGTGCTAACACTTAAAACGTCTTTGTAAAAATTATTCAGTTTAGGGCTGGAGCGATAGCACAGCGGGTAGGGCGTTTGCCTTGCACGTGTTTGACCCGGGTTCGAATCCCAGCAACCCATATGGTCCCCTAAGCACTGTCAGGAGTAATTCCTGAGTGCAGAGCCAGGAGTAACCCCTGTGCATTGCCTGGTGTGACCCAAAAAGCCAAAAAAAAAAAAATCAATTTAGTATCATCTTGTGTTCATTGTGGTAGAGGTGGATTTTGCAAGTATACATAATAGTAGTATAAATAAAAGAATTTCAGCGTTTCCTCACAGATTTTCTGCTCATTTCCATTTGGACACTGTTACTTGCAATTACAATTACAAGTGACTAAAGGAGTAGTAAAGAACACACTGACTTCCTATTAAAAGTTGTGTGGAAACTAATTATCATCTAATGCTGTTTATTACTATGGTGTAGTTACTTTTGGAGACAAATTGCTAATGATTTAAGAGTTTCATATGACCCAGCAATTCACTTTGGTGGGGGCTATATTCAGCTAACACACAAAGATAAACAAACTTCATTTACTAGTATGAATGGATCTCAAATAAATGTGCAAGATTAACCTGCAGAATGAAATTGTATATCATTTATGTAATCAATATGCAGTATATAACGCTTATGGACTTATGTGTGTGTGGTAAAACTATACAATTGATGGAAAGAATATAGGACTTTGGAAGAGTGAAGTAACTATGTAGCTAAGATTTGATATCTAAAAAGTAAAAGTTCAAATGTAAGTCATTGTATGTGGTTTTGAAGAGATCTACTTCTTTATGCTATCTTCTAAAGTTCTGAAATAATTTTATAATTTTTAAAGCTTAAAAATGTGGAGTATAATACCATTCCTAATGTTTATGTTTTTTTTGCAGCTGAACTGAATGTTATTGCTCCAATTATTTCTAACTTCTTCCTTGCATCATATGCACTGATCAATTTTTCAGTATTCCATGCATCACTTGCAAAATCCCCAGGTGATTTTTCATTTTTTTAAAGTTTTGCAAATGTATTCTATTTTAGAGAAATTAAAATTGTGGGATTGACTTATTAAAGTTCAGCCAATGGTTACAATTAAGGGGATCTTCAAATATCTTTGTCAGGAATTCTTACGGTAATATTTTGTGTCTATCATTTAAATAATGTACTTAAAATAGTATTAATAGTCCTTTAACTTTAACTTTCTTTAACTTCTTCAGTTTTTATTCTTTATTTAGCTTACTTCAATATAATTTTTTTAAAAATATTAATTGGATGTAGTTGTCCTGGACAGAAATTCTTTTTTCTGCCTAATAATTATTTATGAAGGCACCATGATTTACATAGTTAATCATACCATCTATAGTTGAGTCTCAGGTACACAGTGTTCCAACACTGGTGTCACCACCACTGTCGGCTTCTCTTTACCAATGTCCCCAGGGTCCCTCCCACCCGCCAGCCTGTTTCCTTGACAGTGACAGTTTTAAATTTGGTTGACATAGTTGACAGTAGTAGTAGCCAACTACTGTCATAGTTTAAAACAAAAAATCCATAATAAAAGCACATATATAAATTTATGATTCAAGTACTTCTGTCTAGGATAACATAAAATCAATGTTTCTAAAAATGTTATAAAAATCAGGTAAATAAAAACAGAAAAAAAGGATGTATGTAACTAAACTAGAGCGCCAACACTAAAGCATGTTGATATCCAATACTAAAGCAAGCACGATATCCAAACTACAATATGCTAACTGTGAAATAAATGAAGGAACATAATCACTTCCCTTTAAAGATCAAAACATTCAGTATAGGAAAGATCACAGAGAACTTAAGACACAAGTCAGCTTCAATTTTCACTTAAAAATATAATATTTAGATGTGATGTAAGTGTGACTATAAAAAGGTAACAAGGATTCTTATCCTGAAATTCTTATTTTCTTGACTAAAAAGTAATATTCTATTTTGTTGTTATATTTTGATTCTTGCATGACAGTCTCATTGTGGAGGACAAGATAAAGCATGCTGTAAAAATTATACATGCTTGAGGAAGGGTGATGTGTTGTTCTAGGGCCCTCTGGGCAGCTCTCTTGCTACCCGAGTTTGGTGCCTCCATCGCTGTGTGTGGATTCCATCTGGACAGCTGTTGGGGATGGGCAGGCAAAGGAAGAACGAGGACCAAGCTGGTTGCTGATTAGTTGCCGTTTATTCAATCTTCCATCTCACACACTCCTTCCTAGTCCCTCATTCCTAGATCCCAGATTTCTGGATTCTGACTCCTACTGTGACCTCTAGATTCTCATTCTCACTGCTTCTCACTCTGACGACTCCCTGGCTTTGTTTTTCTGCCTCTGAGTCTTCTTGCTGTGGCGACTTTCTGACCCTTTCTCTGCTGCTGCTTCCTTGGATCCTGACTCTGACTCTCCCCACTCTTACAGTCTTAGTTTATATAGCAATTACATAGGGTGGTGATACAAAGGTGGGGTTGAACATTGACAAATCAACAAAGAAGGGGAAGACCATTTCTCCTGGAGATTAACAAAATCTCATCTAAGGAGATTACTCCAGATTATTAGGAGATCCGCTTAAGCATGGGATTTCATCCAGGGTGTCACTTTCTTTTTTCCTCTAATAATCCACTTAAATAGTTATAGTAAATTGACTTCTAATATTTCTAGCAATGTCATTCTGTATGAGCACAGAAAGAGATATATCAAAAGTTTGGTTCTTCCTGAGGACATCTCACTATATATTCCAAACCACAGTTCTCATGCCAGTTTAGTCGTCTTAACCCCAGGAGGATCCTAGTCTCGTTGTTCCTTTTGGATCATGACAGCATTTGTCCATGACCATGCTCTCAATTTTATAGTTGAGTATTGTGGCGCTTTGGCCTGGCCCATTTCAATGCCAGGGTAGCTTAGAGCTTGCCCTTGGTCCATTCAATCTGTTGTTGGGACCCTGCTTTTGGGGTGCTAGGAGCTAAGGGCAATGGAGTCGAGAAAAGCAGATGGTCAGGAGTAAATATTATTTGGGGTTAATCAACTCCCAAGTTACAAAAGCAAAATATTAACTGTCTTCCTGTGTCCATACAGAATGGACATTGCTTTTAGGTAATCTATGTAAAAGACATAACTTACAAGTTGGGTGTCCTTAGAAGAATCTGATCTTACAAGCTAACAATCTGTTTAGAGAAAAGGTGATTAACTGTTTGGGGAGGAAGGCACAGAGAAGAGTTTACAGATAAACAAAGGAATGGGAGTGAGCACTGTGATGGGTATAACCCGATAAGCCTAAGTTCCCTCCTGTAAGGCTGAAAAGACAAACCCAATATTATCCTACATCATACATATTTTATTTTTAAAGATATTCTAAATTTAAAAATATTTTAAATTTAAAAAGATATTTTAATTATTTTGACTATCAAGCTACTTATGAATGAAAATTCTGTCTACAAGATTATTTGAGTGAGGTTAATTCATAAATGCTTTACTGTGTGGGAAAAGTTTTTTCTATAGTGAACTCTTAATTTTTCTAGTAAGTAGTTGTATTTTAATGATTAATAAGAAAAACATTTTGTTTGGATTGTTACTTTGTATTAAAATGTGCATTCAAATACAGATATATCTTACATTAAAGCCAAGAAAATAAAGCCACAATATTTAGGAAACTTTTAAAATGGAAACTTTGTTTTTTAAAAATATCTAATTTCTAGTGTTTATAGCACTTCTTTGCTGAATTTTCTGCATAGCATAGAAGTAACACAAATAACACAAAATAACAGAGTTATTTTGGGCAGTCATTGTGTGTCATTGTCTGAAGCAGGTGACAGATCAGAGTGACTTTACTTGACCACTCATTTGTTACTGTTAGGTTGGCGTCCTGCATTCAAATACTACAACATGTGGATATCACTTCTTGGAGCCGTACTTTGTTGTGTAGTGATGTTCGTCATTAATTGGTGGGCTGCACTGCTAACTTACGTGATAGTCTTGGGACTGTATATTTATGTCACCTATAAAAAACCAGGTTAGTAATCTTCTATTTAACATATCGAGCTCAAAAGCTCTTAGTTCTTTGTTACTTCTCATATCTAAGCATCATTTTTTGGTTGTATTTGAAAAATACTTCCCTGTTAAATACTTGATTTTGAAATGCATGTAGTTTTAATGATACTGTGTAGTCCTTGGAATCCTATTACCATAATTTAAGTTTAACTAAGCCTATTTGTACCCAGATGTTAATATAATCAACACTTTGTTGCACTCATTATATTTTTCTTTTTTAAGAGTGCTTGGGAAGCTCGAAGGACTCCTCCTTGCACAATTCAGCTTGGCACTGAGGGCCACGCACAGACCCAGAGATGCAACAGTGCCAAGGGTCACACAGGCCAAACCGGGCCATGCTCAAGGGAACATGCAGCATATGGGAACTGAGCTGCAGTCACTAGCACACGCAGGCATGAGCCCCAACTCTTTGAGCGATTTCCCTGGCCCTTCACTCTGTACTTTCAAAATTTATCTCTGAAAGGATTAAGATTTGAAGAAATGTAGTTTCTGGCCTCATATTACCTGTTGTCGCTTTAGTATGTACTGAAGTAAACACATGCCACAGAAGTAACAGAATGTTACACATCCTATGTGTAGCAGGAAAGATTGAACAAATATATTTTAATTGGGAAGAAAAGATTACCTAGAATGTAATAGATGTCTCAAAAAGATGATGTAAGATATATTATGATTGTTGTAGTATATATGGGCCCATAAGATATAGCAGCCTATCTACAGAAGAGTCATTGAGGACGGTTTAGATGTTTTGGCCCAAGAGAATATATTAGGAAGAGATGATAATCTTAAATACATCTTAAATAATGATCATGCATTGTGCAATCCAGATATGAGCATTAGAAATGTGATGAGCAAAGGTATTGTTTTGAGAAGCAGTTATTTCTCTAATATACCTATTTTGTCTTTAAAAAATAAGTATAAAATCATCATTGATCTCCAAGCTATTCAGAAAGGAGTAAAATTGATAGTACAAATAAGCTATTAACTATTTTAAATAATTAATATTTTAAATAGTGCTTTGTAGCTCTCTGCCTCTTTCCCCATTAGACCTTTGCATATGTAAACTATAATTTTTAAAATCATTTTTGTGTGTGTGTGGTTTTTTTTTTTTTTTTGCCACACCATTTGTACTCGAGCTATTCCTGGCTTTGTTTAGGGGACAAAATGTAGTGCCAGGGTTAGAATGGGAACTGACCACATGCAAGCTAGTTGCCTGATCCATGTATTACCTCTCCAACCTCTATGATTTTTTTTAAGATTTTAAAATATTTTCTTTATTTGTGACTCATTAGAGGTATATTCACAGCCCTCTTTCTTAATCCCTTCTAAGTTATACTTTTTCTTTGAATGCAGTTATGGTTTACATGAGCATTACCTTAAAGTTGTGCTTTGACCTAATCTAGTGAAAGGTCTGAGTATAATAATTATTTCCAGCAGTTGAATTTTTAAATATGAAAGCATTATTGATGAATTTGTGCCTTATCGGTTATAGATTGGTTCTTAATCTTGGTATAATGCCCTATGAATACTGTCCTCTCACAGATGTGAACTGGGGATCCTCAACACAAGCCCTGACTTACCTGAGTGCATTGCAGCATTCAATTCGTCTTTCTGGTGTTGAGGACCATGTGAAAAATTTTAGGTAAGTGACAGAGCAGCATAGAAAAATTCTGTCCTGGGTGTTATTCTTTCTTCATTATCTAGTTATTTCATGTATTTTGTGTATGTTGCGTGTGGGGGAAGGGTCATACCCAGTGATGCCCAGGGGTCCCTCCTGGCTCTGCTCACTCAGGATCACTCCTGGGGGTACGCAGGGGACAAATGGAATGCCAGGGATTGAACTTGGCTAGGTCACAAGGCAAGTGCCATGCCCAGTATATTATCACTGGTACTGCATATAAAGTTCAGTAGCATAAGTTACTGGTTTTGTTCTGGTTGTCCTTAAGTATTTTATTCATAAACAAGGTTGAGGTTTCCTAGTTGTAAAATTGTACAGAAAGGGCTTAAGAGATAGTATGGCAAGTGAGGTGCTTCCCTGCTTGTAGCTGACCCACGTTCAGTCCCTGGCACTCCATGTGGTAGCCCTCCCAGGAGTGATCCCTGAGCGCAGAGCACTGGAAGAAGTGGCCCAAAATCAACACTCCCCCCACCCACGCCAATTATTTTACAATGAAAATTACCATTTTTAAGTAAAAATTTATTTTAGTCATCATTAATGGTACTGTGTTTTATGATGGGGTTTCATGTATGACATATTCCCATACAACACCCTCCACCAGAGTGGCAACTTCCCTTCCCCGTTGATCCAGTATTCCCTCTGGCATCCTGTTCTCCTCCCTTTCCTCTCCTGTGGTAAGCAATGAATATAGGAATGCAAATGTCTTTTCTGAAGAGAGTTTTTGGGCCCTTGTGGTAGATGCCAAGTAGTAGAATTGCTGAGTCACCTGGAAGCCTGATTCCTAGATTTTGGGGAAGTGTCCATATCCTTTTCCACAAGGGCTGTACCAGTTAGCATTCCCACCAGCACTGGTGTGAGATGATGTCTCATTGTTGTCTTAATTTGCATTTCCTTGATGAACACTTTCACATCTTTTTTTTAAAATTTATTTATTTTATTGAATTACCATGTGGAAAGTTACAAAGTTCTCAGGCTTATGTCTCAGTTATACAGTACTCAAACACCCGTCCCTTCACCAGTGCCCATATTCCACCACCAAAAACCCCAGCATACCTCCTAACCCCCGCCCCCCCACCCCCCATCCCCGCAAGCGTAATTGATAAATTTCACTTCATTTTCTCTTTACCTTGATTACATTCCATATTTCAACACAAAACTCACTATTGTTGGAGTTTCCCCCGAGGAAAGACAGCCCTACTGCCAAGGAAGCATTTGATAATTAGTTTTCCATTGCTGAGAATGGAGAGATATGAAGTCCCGCTGTTTCAAGTATATAATTTTTTTTTCCCCTTCCCACATCACCAAGTTCGTGCCTGCTTAATAAATAGTCCTTATAATATGGCCGACACCACGCCGCCTGACGAGAAAAAAGGATATTTCCCATCCTCGGGCGGCGTGGGGCTATGGCTTAGTTCACAGTCTAGAGACATGGCTGTAAGCAGTTTCTGGGACCAAAAGTAGTCTAGGTGGCCTCCGGGTTCTGGTTGATCAGCAGCAAAGCAGCCGCAAAAAAGTGTGGCCACCCGGGTCGAATCTCAGCGGAGCATGCGCTGGTATTGGCCTGAGACTGCCCAAGCATCCCGCTGTTCCAAGTACATAGTTTTATTTCCTCCCTCTTACCGCGCCACTGAGTTCGTGCCTGCTTAATAGACCTCATAATATGGTGGACACCACGCCACATTTCTCCCTGAAAAGGGAAAAGAACCGAGAAAGGAGGATATTCCCTCTCCTCGGCCGGCATGGGGCTATGGCTTGGTTCACAGTCTAGAGAAATGGCTGCTACTTTGATTACCTTCATTATTTCAACGGAAAACTCAGTATTATTGTTTGGAGTTTCCCCCCACAGTCAGACCTGCTAAAAAGGAACCATTTCACATTGCTGACAATTTAGAGATACTAGGTTTGGGATTTTTGTATGAAGTCCAGGGAAAATTTTGCCAGAAATTGCATCACTGCAAGCTTTTACTTCCCTTTTGTGGTGCTCATATGATGGAGAAGCCTGGAGAGAGAAACCCTTTCTCGCTGACGCCTCATGGGGCCGTGGCTCAGCTCACAGTCTGGAGGCATTTCTGCGAGCTGCTCGTGTCCAAAGTAGTTCAGTTGCCTCTGGGATTGTGCTCGAGCAGCAGTGGAGAGCTCACATATCTTTTGACCACTTATACCTAGTCTTTGAGGAGGTTTTGGCTCTTTCAGAAAGTCTAAGAAACAGGAATCCTCCAAAAGTTTCTATGAGGCAAACAGTACCCTGAAGCCAAAAGTAAATAGATACCACAAAAAAGGGAATACAGTGGCCTTTATCCCTGATGAATACAGGTGCTAAGATCCTCAACAAAATACTATCAAATCTAACAATACATCAAAAACATCATACACCATGAACAAGTAAGATTCATCCTGCAGGAATGTTTTAACACATACAAGTCAATCAATGTAATACACCATATCAATAAATGAAAACTGTAAAACTTTAAAAATCGCATGCTTATAGCAGTAGATGCAGAGAAAGGATTTGATAGAATCCAGCATGCATTCACGATAAAAACTCAATAAATGGGAGTTGAAGGAATTTTCCTTAACATAGTTAAAGCCACTTACCACAAGCTTACACAAAACATTGTATTCGTTGGTGAAAAACAGAAAACGTTCCCTTTAAGATCAGGCTTAAGACAAGATGGCCCTCTCTCACACTACTATTGAATAGTGCTGGAAGTCCTTGCAAAATCAAGATGCAGAATTTCATGGCTTTTTCCCCCCCCCCATATGCAAAAAATGAAATAGATGAGAGATTTTAGAACCAGGCTTATTCACAGAGAGGTAAAGGCCTATACAAAGAAAACTATAAAACACTACAAAGAAATAAGGGACCCGAGGAAATGGAAATCTATGCCCTCTTCACGCATTGGGAGTATCGCCATTGTCAAATGGCAATGTTGCCACAGTAGGGTATAGATCTGATGCAGTTTCCATAAAAGTACCCTCACCCCCAAAACCCTATTTCTCTTACTTGGCAACACTTTAAACTCACTAATTTGTTTATATTTACTTTTCCTCCTCAAAGGATACTCTTGTTGCTTATCTTGCAGTACTATCTTTTGGGGGGAGTGAGGCGTATCCCAGATTTAACCCAGGACCTTACACATGCAAGGAATGTGTTTTACCACTGAGCCACATTTGCAGCCCTTTTCAGCTTTTCATTTATTATCTGTTGATTTTCTTTTCTTTTTTTTGCCCTGCACCCACCATATGCATGTACATAAAGACTTTTTTGAGTCACAACCAGGCTACACCTCGATCACATCTGGCAATGCTGAGGGGTTACTCCTGGCTTTGCACTCAGGTATTACTCCTGGCAGTGCTCAGGAGACCATATGGATGCCAAGGATAAAAGAACCCAGATTGGCTGTGTGCAAGGCAAATTGCCTTACCCACTATACTATCACTTTGGCCCCCTCCAATGTATTTTTATGCCATTATATTTACTAGATCCTATTTTATTGGATACAGAATACAATTGTGATTTTAGTCTCATGACTTTTGTTGTTGTTCGTTTTTTGAAGGGGGGGGGCGCACCTGGCTTTGCTCAGGGATCGTTCCTGTCAGGGTCAGGGGACCAAACCCAAGTGAGCTGTGTTCAAGACAAGCACCCTTCCTGTGGTCCCCCTTATGACTTTCAAAGCATAATTCAGATCATTCAGAAGTAATTATGGAGTAGTAATTCAGATAAATTGTGGAGGACATCATGATTGATGGCCTTCTATTTTATCGTCTGACTTTTTTGTTGTCTCTGAAGTCAGTTCAACTTTGCTTTTTTTTCGTCAGTTTTTAAAAATCTCTGTCTTTACAAAACTTGCCAAAACATTCTGTTTTCTTCACTTTGTAGTTTCTTTTTTTAAACACGTCTTTCTCATCATTTCCTATTTCTTCAATTTGGATTTGTACGTTTAGCCTCTAAATATCTGTGGTCCTTGGCAAGGGAAGCTCTGCATTGGTGGGTGGGGTTGTCAGTTGAAGCTCTATTGTAGATTAATGTGGCTTTGCTGGTTTCTTTGAAGAATTTAAGTCATCTTAAGGATTTTCATTTTCATCTGATTAGACTTCCCAGAAAAAAACCTTATGATCTTTTGCTTATTAGTAAAGTCTTGACTAGGAGAGACCTGAGGGACAGGAAGAGAGGAAGAGAACAAGGAGAAATATCCTTTGGGGCTTTCAGAATTCAGATGTAAATATTCTGCAGCCCTATTTGAAGCATGCCCGCACTGAGCTATTGCTGGTGTCTCTAGACCAGAGATGCCCTCTTATTAATCGACTGAACAGTTGCCCAATATATGGAAAGGAAATGCAATTATTTGGTCGCTGTTTTTGCAAACTTTAAAATTGACTAAAGTCTCCCTATTTCCCCATTTCTTTTTACTACCAATTCCAGAAGTATCTTGGCATTAACTTGGGGATTTTGGTAGGTTGTCTTTTTTTTGGGGGGGTCACACTTGGCATTGCACAGAGGTTCCTCCTGGCTCTGCACGCAGGAATTACTCCTGGCAGTGCTCAGGGGATCATATTGGACGCTGGTAATTGAACTTGGGTCAGTCGCATGCAAGGCAAACGCCCTACCCGCTGTACTATCTCTCTAGTCCCTGGTTGTCTCTTTTTTTAGGTGTACAATCAGTTTACAGCTTTCTCTTAAGCTCATTTAGCATTTGTCTAACCTCTTGTTATTCTTTCATCTGCTTTTCTCCTGTTCTTTAAACTTGTGGTTCTATGATTTTAAGTAATCTAATATATTGTTGAAATTTTTTTTTTTTTTTTTTTCTTTTTGGGTCACACCTGGCGATGCACAAGGGTCACTCCTGGCTCTGCACTCAGGAATTACCCCTGGCGGTGCTCAGGGGACCATATGGGATGCTGGGAATCGAACCTGGGTCGGCCGCGTGCAAGGCAAACGCCCTACCCGCTGTGCTATCACTCCAGTCCCTATTGTTGAAATTTTTTTAGGAGTTATATGTTTATATGTTCATGTCATATGTTCATCTTATCATGTAATTACTCAAAAGCTTATTCTAATATGTTTTGTGCTCTTTACCTTTGTGGGTGGGTGCATATATTATATAGTAAAGACACCAACTATTATCAACAAGTGAAATTCATTTGTGTGCACTTCAATCACTACCTTAATTTATAGGCTTAAAAAAATACAGTAACTTCAACAAGATAGGAGTTGGCATTGTATTAGAAAGTTGAATATTTTATGGAGAGGAGATAGATTTGTTGCACTTGGTAAACCACTTTTAATTTTTGTTTTTGTGTGTGTCTGATGTGAGTGATTGACACATGAATCTATGTTGTGATTCTGAAATTTAAACATTTGGCCTACTGTATCCCTGAATCTTTCCAGTGACCCTGAGCGGGGCAGTATCAGCCACTTTGAGAAACACTGGTCTAGCTGTTCTTTTATGTTGCAAACCCATGTGGGGTCGTGGGTAGGAGAGGGGTGTATAAAAAAAAAAGTTGGAAAAGTGAAAGTTTTTTAAGTGCACTTCCACCAGAAGTTAACTGAAAACCAATTACATTATGAGTCTGAGGTTTTCCTGGCAGCAGCCTTCCATGTTGCATTTCTCTGATGAAGGGGGGCTGACATTGAGAAAAAGAAGCCCTGTCCCTGCTCCCATCCCAGCACCCCCCCCAATTTTTTGAGGTACTGTAATTTACAGAATTATTCATGACACTCAACTAAGCCATGATCAAATTCCATTTGTATAATTTTCCTGACCTCAACCCCTTCACACCAGTATCTGAGATCACTCCTGTCTGGATTCTGGAACCATATAGGATGACAGGGACCGAACCCAGATAAGTTGCATTGCAAGGCAAACACAGTAACCTCTATCCTATCATCTGGCTCCTCTCACTGCCTTTTTAAGTGATATGGCCTGGAACTAGAAAGGCCTTGTGTGTAAAAAATTAAAGCAAGCCTATGGCTCTCTGAGCTGCTCTGTTCACCACCCATGTTCGGTGCTCTGGAACCGCTAGGTGTGACTGTTGGTCAAGGGCAGGCGACGGAAGGAAGAAGGCCAAACTGGTTGCTCGATCAGTTTATTTCATTCTCTCTCTCTGCTTCTCTTCCGGCTCTCATCTCTCTCTGGATCTCTGGATCTGGCCCCCCAACCTACTCTTACAGCCTAGTTAAATCCCCCAGCATGAGGGGGTCTGGGCTACACATAGGTGTGGTGACAACAATAGGGATAAGGTTCCTTTCCCTTAGGGGATGCTTCTCCTAGGACTGATACTCTTTCAGCTGGAGGATCCACCCAAGGGCATAGTCCCATGAGTGTGTTTCTCTTCTCATCCAGCAAACATATACGCATTCATAACATTACTCTCCTGGGGCCATCTCGATCTCAGAGTACAGTGCTCAGGCCAGATTGGATCATGATAGCATTCGCCCATGATCAAGCTCTAAACTTACAGTTAAGAATTAGGCACTTTGGCCAGGCCCATCTCAATACCAGGGTAGCACATAACTCATCGCTTGCCCTGGATCCGTCCCATCCCTCGTCTCGACCCTGCTTTTGGGGTGCTAGAACTGAGGGCAGCTGAGG
The DNA here is from genome assembly GCF_027595985.1 of Sorex araneus. NCBI lineage: Eukaryota > Metazoa > Chordata > Mammalia > Eulipotyphla > Soricidae > Sorex > Sorex araneus. The sequence goes on along the minus strand of NC_073307.1, from coordinate 31,792,238 downwards.
CTTAAGTGGAGAAAGCAGATGCCCGGGAATGAATAATATTCGAAACCAATTAAGTCCCAAGTTACAAAAAGCATTATATTGTCTTCTTGTGTCTATACAAAAAGGACATTGCTTTAAAGTAAATTATTCAAAAGGCATAAGGAGAGAAGAGAGGCAATATTAACTTACAAGTTCAGTGTCCTAGGAAGTCTGACCTTACAAATTAGCGGAGTTAGATTAGGGGAAAGCTGATTAACTGTTTTGAGGAAGAGAGTTTAGAGAAGTGATTACAGCTAAACAAAGGGATGGGAGTGAACACCTTGATGGGTGTGACTGGGGTAAGCCTAAACTCTAGGGAAAAACAGACAAGCTCCTTGTGGCAAGTGGGGAGAAGACAAAGTAATGTCATCCTACACTTGTGGTGAAATGTAATTCAGATGTAGGATTCTTTTAGATGTTAAGAGAGCTTAGAAATGTACTTTCTGACCATGTCACCTACTAAGATTTAGAAGAGATTAAATAGCACGGGGACTGTTTAGCTCTTCGTGGTACAGAATGTGATATAAGGTTGTTCTCAGCAATTCTTTCAGAGTTGGCTTTTAAACTAGCTTGCTATAAAATCCTGAATAAGTTGGTTTTTTTTTTTTTTTAGTTTTAGGGTTTCATGCTATTTTCTAATTATAATAATGAAGAACTGTCCTAAGAGTTTTTAAGTTCAAAAATTTAATTTTTTAAAATTTTATGAATTGTGATTTTAGAGACTTTTTGCTATCTTGTTTGAACTTCCAAAATTTCAACCTGGTTTATCTTTTGCCTTTTGCAGTACTGGGACCAAAATTCAGGGCCTATACATGCAAAGTAGGTGTGCTAAGCTGTATCATCACTGAAACCTGAATATATATATATGTGTACATATATATAATTTTTTTAAGGAAAAGAAAACCTAGGGCCAGAGCAATAGTAAACAGTTTGAGCACTTGCCTTGCACATGGCTGACCCGGAATCAGTCCTTGGCACCCCATATGGTCACCTGAGTCCTGCCAGGAGTGATCCCTGAGTGCAAAGTCAGGAGTAACACTGCTCACACTGCAGGGTGTGGCCCTCAAACAACCATAAATAAAACTTATAAAACAATTGCTTTTTATTTTCAATTGGAGGAAATAGAGTATTAAGAATATATGAAAGTCCTACTCTTTGTTTAGCAAAGGCAATTGAATTAAATTTTTATTTTTCCCATAACTAGTTAGAATTAAAACCTTTAGTTCAAATCAAAACCTTCCTTTCACCATAGATGGTTTTAGTCATTTGACAGTAGTCATTAAAATTAAGTTATTACCTTTTGAAGGTTAAAATCCATGACTTTGTTAACGAGCATGGTCATTTTTTTTTTTCTCTTGAATGAGAGTCTTGATATGTGTAACAGTACTTATTGTATTAGAGGGCCAGTTTGTTTGTTGTTACCAGGTTTTGTTTCTGTGTTTCCTACATTCCAGGAAACTGTTTAAAAGCCATCTGATGTTTGAAGGGCTGTAGTGTAGGCTCTGCTTTCTGGTAACCTGTATTCAATTCCTGGCACTTTGGGGATAGTCCCCAAACTGCAGGGTTGTGATTCACCTTGTCTCATGTGTCTGCGCCCGAACCAGCCATCCCCATGTGATGAACTGGATTAGGTTCCCAACACCATCAAATAAGTTTTCTGGTAGAATTTATTCTTAGAACAATAACTTAATATTGTGGCCTTGTTACCAAAACATAAACTATTTTTTTTCTTTTTTGTTGTAATTTAGGCCACAATGTATTGTTATGACTGGTTCTCCAAACTCACGCCCAGCTTTACTTCATCTTGTTCATGATTTCACAAAAAATGTTGGCTTGATGATCTGTGGTCATATACATATGGTAAGTGTTAAGCATTTTTTGTATACTAAAAAAGGTTTGCGTGGTTTTGGTTTTTAACTGGAGTGGGGGGTGCGGGGGTTGTTGGGGCACATCTGTCTGTGCTGGGGGCTTAGTCCTGACTCTGCACTTGGAGATCAAAACCTGCTATAAGGTCAGCACCTTACCTGCTGGACTATCTCCAGCTCCTATGCCAAAAAGGTTTTGTTTCTGTTTTAAATTTTTAATTTGTGGAACTTTTTAGGTCTCAAATTATTTGACAAAATATCAGTCTGTTGTTTCATTTGAAGGAAGTTACTGTCTTAAAATATCTTTGTGATATTTTAACTTTGTGTTTTTTGTGAAAGGGGCATTTCAGTACAGGCACTAGGGGGTCATACCTGGTGCTAGGGGGACCATAACCACATGCAAAGTAAGTGCCTTAGCCCATATACTAGCTTTTCAATACACAGATTGTCAGAAATTGTCACAAATCGTTTTAGGAAAGATTTTTGAATTTATTTGGGGGCAGTGCTCAGGAGGCTCAAGTACCCTCACCGTGTGCCAGTAGGGCTAGAGGTTCAATGCAAAGGTTCGAGGAGGCCATGCTTCTGGGCCCTCCTACAATGCCAGAGATTATGAGGGCCACTAGGGTGGTGCTCAGGCCCTCTAGGGCTGCCCTCAGTGGTGATGCTCTATGGACCAAACCTTACCACTGTTAAAGTATCCAGTCCATGTCATGAGTTTAATTAATTTAGCATATAATAATACTTATCAGTTGGTTTATCTAAAAATAGCTTAATAACTAAGAGAACTGAATTAAATTTCCTGTTTTTTTCTTAGTGTCTTCTTGAGAAAACTGAGCATGTTGACTATAGGAAAAAGTGTAGGTTGGAGGGGATAGACCAATGGTAATTATGTGGTACTTAAAATACCAATGGTGTCTAGTATATAAAACAAAGTAGTTACTAATCTTCCCAAAATGTTTTTAATTGACCCATTGATTTTTATTTTAACCACACCACAAATAATTTCTTACAAATCCTGTTGAATCATGGCTGAGTATGTAGTACAAGAGGTGTAGAGCAAATGCTTTGTGTGTGTGAGGTCCTGGGCTCAGTGTCCGGCCTCCCATCCCCCCCAGTCACTGAGGTGCAGCCGCCATAGCTGGCAGAGAGCAAACTATCATTCTGAAGTAGGATTCTCTTCTTGACATTTTGACTGGGAAACATAAATGCTGGACATCCCTTCTCTGTGTTAATATAGTTTTGTATTAAAAATGTTTCATGTCTCATGTCCTAGCCCCTGTCTGAGTTGCTCTTGTCCTTAGTATGTAGCAAAGTGACACTATATGTGGGCATGTGTAGGTTGGTAAAAGGGTACATCAAAACAACAATCCAGTACAAACCTGCCAAGTTTTCTAGTTTGTCTCTGGGCACATCAGTTTAAATCAGGGGCGTGCTTGAGCACAAGAAATTATAAAAGGGCAGTTATCCACTATAAAAGATAATAGTATTTTTCCCTATTAATATTTTGTTTGTATGTTCTTCAGTTTGGTTTGGTTTGGAGTTTGGTTTATAATAGACTTTATGTTTGCTTGAAAAGACCAAATAGAATTGAAAATTTAAAGTATTTTTCATTTCATTGTTTTACCAGAAATAGAGAGGAAGAAAAGCATTTAAATTATATAGCTACTTTGATTTTCAGTGATATTAAAACAAAAGTGAATCTGGGAAATTTTTTAGTTTCTGTAATCTAGTTTCCATTTTCACTAATTTCTGGTTTCTCTCAATATTAGAGATTAGAAATAAAATTATTAGTCTGTGTTTCCTCTAATTCACTTCTCCTATTACCTCCTGTGCCACAGCTATTCCATCAAACCTTTTTTATAAGCTGAAGTATTGGATAGAATTCTGTAACCTGAAAAATAAAGTATTAAGTATCTTCTCACAGTGGTTAGGCATTTTATTTTATTTGGGTAGGAGGTTGGGCCACATCCTGGGAGGATCAGAGACTACTCCTGGTTCTGTGCTCAAAAGTGACCCCTGGCGGAGCCAGAGGGGCTAGGCAGTTCAGCCGTTCCAGTGCAGGTCAAGTGCCTTACCCTCCATACTGTCTCTCTAACCCAGACTGATTTTTCTGAGTGTGGAATAGATGGCCTTTCAATTTAAGATGTTATCTTACTCTAAAGGGCCCTCGAAGACAAGCCATGAAAGAGATGTCTGTTGATCAAGCCCGATATCAGCGATGGCTTATCAAGAACAAAATGAAAGGTTTTTATGCCCCTGTACATGCAGATGACTTGCGAGAAGGTGCACAGTATTTGATGCAGGTAAATTTTTAATGCCTTTCAGTGACAATATTTTGTGTTAGCTTTATTATTTTTTCATTTTGTTTGTTGTCTTAACATAAATCTTAAAATGCTTTTATTAGATTGGACTTCTAAGATTTGTATAGTCACAGAGGTAATTATGAAATTAATGTACCATTTGAAGAAAAATGAACCCATTTGTAAATTGTTTCATTTTTAAGATACTCCCATTATTTCAATTCTATACTTGTATTTTTCATTTTTCTTTTCTTTTTGGCTCACACCCGGCGATGCACAGGGGTTACTCCTGGCTCAGCACTCGGGAATTACCCCCCGGTGGTGCTAAGGGGACCATATAGGATGCTGGGAATCAAACCCAGGTCAGCCGCGTGCAAGGCAAATGCTCTACCCACTGTGCTATTGCTCCAGCCCCTATTCTTGTATTTTTCTTAAAAATACAAATTGTATGGAAACTGATATTTTTATTAAGTAGATATTTTTATTACACTCAATAAAGGATTTCAGGATTAATGTTACATGGATTTGGAGGGGACTATAAGCTTTTTGTTGTAGTGGAGATATGTTTTTAGTTTAAAGTGAATAGTATATAATCATTCACTATTTGCATTTATGTGGAGTGATCACACCTGGATGCTTCTTGTTAACATCTGTCAGCATTGTGTTAGGTTTAAAATACTCTTATAATGAAGAGTGATAATAATAATTTTTATTGGTAAATTGGACTTAATTAAAATTTAAAACATCTCTGTATCAGAGGACATTAAGAAAGTTAAAGACAATCTACACAATTAAAATATTTTTGAAAGCTATTTAACCTGATGAGGTTTAATATTCAGAATATATAGAGATCTAGAACAGCTACCAAAGGCACATTATGAAAAGATGAAAAAAATTTAAACCTTTCCAAAGAAAATTAAAAGTTCAGAATCAGATAATACAGGGCTTAAGGCACCTGTCTTGCAAGTGTCTTGCCATAGTTTTGATTCCTGTATTGTATACATTCCCCTAAAGCACAGCTAGAAGTGATTTCAGAGCACTTCCAACTGTAATCACCCCCCCACTCCCTGCCTGGAAAAATATATAAAGATAACTAATAAGTACATGAGAACATGCTCAGTGTCCTTGGGTGGCAAATGAAAGTCACAATAGAAATCCACTTCATATAACTAGGATGCGCTTAAAACAAACAAGATCAGGAAATACGTGTTGCTGCCAAGGAAGTGAAGAAATGGGAACTTGTGCATTGTTGATGGAAATGTAAAATGACATAGCCTCTGTGGGAGACAATTTGGTGGGTTATCAGAAAGCTAAATATAGGCTTCCCATATGACGCGTAACTCTACTCCAAGGCTACCTGTAGAGATTAAATCTACCTGTACAGATTAAAATCAAGGAATCAAACAGACTTTGAATGCCATAGTCCGGTGCAGCATATGTGCAATGGACAAATTTATGTGACAATCTGTTAGTCAATAGATAAAGTACATATACATAGGATAAAATATTTAGCCATAAAAAGCTGTAGAGTTTTGATATATGTTATAACATGAATGAACCAGGTAAAACCTATCAAATGAAACAAGCAAGAGACAGAGAACAATACTATATGATTTCTTTTACAGAAAATTCTTTTTTTTGGGGGGGGGTCACAACCAGCGATGCTCAGGGTTACTCCTGACTTTGCACTCAGGAATTATTCCTGGCAGTGCTTGGGGGACCATATGGGATGCTGGGGATCGAACCCGGGTCGGCCATGTGCAAAGCAAATGCCCTACCCTCTGCTATCGCTCCGGCCCCTACAGAAAATTCTTAGGGCAATAAGCAACTTAAAGAGACTGACGTAGGATAGTTGTTATCAGGACCTGGAGAAAAGACAGAGTAGATAGTTATTCCTTACTGGTTAAGGAATTTCTGTTTGGAATAATGAAAATAGGTTGATTTTAAATTTTAAAATGGTTAAAATAGCAAAATTTTAAATCCAGTTTTCACCATAATCATAAGAGATTTAAGAGATTCTTGGATTTGGAGAAATATTTTTAGGCATATTGAAATTCTCATTGCAGGAAATACTGATGAGAAGTTGAGAAAGAATTATTCCAGTTTCAATAGATAGTGTTGATTGACGCGAAGAATGAAAACCTTGTTGTCATTTAGAACTGAAACTAGCAGATCTTCTTTTGGACTTTTGATTTTAAGTTTTACTTACTTGTTTACTTAGACCTCCTGTTACTCTCAGCCAAATGGACCAGAGTTTGAGTTCAAAGGCCTGAGGATGCTTTGCTGTTCATGCCCTAAAATGCCACGAGTACCCTAGCCACTGCAGTGGTGCTTGAGCACCCTCATGGTTGCTTACTTGGAACCATGTGGTCCCAGGGGTCCTAGGATTTGCCGCCTGCACCTTAACTTTATAGCATCTCTCTTGCCCTCAATTTAAGTTTAATGACTTATCAAAGTATATAACAGAATGTTGCTATATCATAACAATCTTTATAAATGATTATATTCTATCATTTACTAAAAATATGAACATTTTGATAATTTAGAAGTATGGAAGTCTTCATTTATGCCTTTTCAAGCGCTGAATTTTTCTTTTCTAATTTTTAATTTTAACATTGTACATGTAATTTATAAATGTGCTTGTATTGGATGCTCAATATATTTGCTGATAAAGGTACGTGATTTTAAAATGTTTCAGGAGACTGTTGTATATTGCATATTAAAAGTTGTGTTTTTTCTTTATTTTAGGCTGCTGGCCTTGGGCGTATGAAACCAAACACACTTGTCCTTGGATTTAAGAAAGATTGGATGCAAGCAGATATGAGGGATGTAGATATGTATATAAACATGTTTCAGTAAGTATTTAAGTCTCTTAACTATTCTTGGCTCCAAAACGTTCAGTTTGAACATCTGTGCTAGTTTTGACTTTATCACAAGATTGAACAAAATCACAAGGATTACCTGGTTTTTTAGTGTTTCTAGTGTGGGTTGTTTTTTTTTCCATTTTCCTTTTCCACAAATATTTTATTATTGTATTTGCTTATAATGGGAGCATTGAAAGGAAGGAGTTGAAGTAAAAGATCCTCAGAGAATTGTGTCCCTCTAAGAGTGTGTCCCTTAACAATTAAACCAAAAGAAAGGTGAAGGGGGGAGATAGTTTAAAGACCTGGAGCATATGCTTTGCATGGGGTGTTATTCTGTGGTTGATTTTCCAGCACCACATGTTACCCCAAGCACCTCCTGCCACCTCATATGGCCCTGAAACTCTAACTCTGAAAACTTGGTAAATCATAATGCCGTAATTATTTATTTATTCATTTTCTGCTTTTTGGGTCCACCCAGCGATGCTCAGGGGTTACTCCTGGCTCCGCACTCAGGAATTACACCTGGCCATGCTCAGGGGACCATATGGGATGCTGGGAATCAACCATGGTTGGCTGCATGCAAGGCAAAAGCCCTACCTGCTGTGCTATCACTTCAGACCCCTTGACAGTTAATTTCTTTGAGTTTCTTAAGCTAATTCAGTACTATGAATTGGCCAAAGTGATCTCTCTACATTTCAGGACACGGCAAAAGACCCTTAATAATGACTTACTATACCGTGAACATGTGCTTTAATTTATTAATTTAAGCAATAATTTTTATAATTTTGTAAAATTTATAAATGCATTTCTAGTCTTAAATTTAATGATAAGATAGCATTCTATGAGTGCTTTGATTATACTATAATCAGAAACAAAGGTAAATTTTAACCTGTTTCCCTCTTCAGGAGCAATTAAAGTCAGCAGGTTTATCATTTTAAATTCCAGAAACACTTGGGCCAACATGATTTATGGTCTTAAAAATGTTTTCAGAATTCATCTGTTTTTAAATCATCTTTGTGATTTTTGCATTTGTGTATACAGTGTTCCCTCTTGTGTTTTTAAAAAATTGAAAGGATACATAGACACATTTGCAAACGCTTACAAAAATCTTTGGACTACTTTCTTCCAGAAAGATCACTTACTACTCTACCATCTGCTACTGATATGACTCAGTGGTAGAACAACTATTTTCACATGTGTAGGGCCCCAGGTTCAATCTCTGTCACTATCACACATTTAAAAAAAAAAGAGGGGGGGCTGGAGCAATAGCACAGCGGGGAGGGCGCTTGCCTTGCACGAGGCTGACCTGGTTTCCATTCCCAGCATCCCATATGTTCCCCTGAGCACCGCCAGGAGTAATACCTGAGTGCATGAGCCAGGAATAACCCTGTGCAACGTCGGGTGTGTCCCAAGAAGGAAAAAAAAAAGTACCATTGACTCTCATTCTCAGTAGATAGATTTTTTTGTACTTCTTGAGTTTAAGGGTATAAGTCTAAATGAAATATGGTGGAATTGCTGTAATTTAATATACAACTTGTTAGCTTTAATAGGATAGCAGTACAGCTATGATAGCTACTTTAGATAGAAAACACTGTAAAGATCCTACTCCTGGGGCTGGAGTGATAGCACAGCAGGTAGGGCATTTGCCTTGCACGCGGCCGACCCGGATTTGATTCCCAGCATCCCATATGGTCCCCTGAGCACCACCAGGGGTAATTCCTGAGTGTATGAGCCAGGAGTGACCCCTGTCTGTGCATTGCCGGGTGTGACCCCCCCAAAAAAAAAAAGAAAAAAAAAGATCCTACTCCTAACTAATTTCTATATTATCTCTTCCCAAAAGATAGAAAAGTGAAAGAAGTTGTGTAGGATTTGAAATTAACATTTAATCTTATTATAAATTTTAAGAACATTAAAGAAAAGTTAGCATTTTTAAGGCCAAAAGTAATTTTAGAGATCTAATATTGACTTCATTTTGTAGAGGAGAGCACAGAAAAAAGTTTGATTTTTCTGACCTTTTTTTTTTATTTTTAAGTGATGCTTTTGATATGCAGTATGGAGTAGTAGTTATCCGTCTAAAAGAGGGATTGGATATATCTCATCTTCAAGGACAAGGTAAGTTTTTAATTTTTGTCAAAAGTGATAGCTAACCTTTGCAAATCTGTGTCATGATGATCAGATCTAACTGGCGCTACCAAAGTTTGTGTTTCATATTTGTACCAGTCTGGATTAGGGTTAGTGATCTATTGTTTGGTTTACTACTGGCTCTGCTCAGAGATCACTTCTGGTGGGTTGGAGGACTGCACGTAGTGCCAGGAATCAGACCCAGGTCGGCTGCATACAAGGCATGTGTTCTACCCACTGTACTGTTGCTTTGGCCTCCAGATGAATGTTTTTATGGTGAAAGCTAAGTGTTTACAGACTCTTCCCAAAAGATAGAAAATTAAGAAAGAACTTTATTTTTCAGAAATGGTCCTTGGACTTGATGTTTAAAGAAGGAATGATGTCTCCTGTTTTTATTCTTTGTTTTTTGCTTTTTGGGTCACACCTAGCAGTGCACAGGGATCAAACCCTGTTTGGCTGAGTACAAGGCAAGCGCCCTATATGTTATACTACCTCTCCAGCTTCTCCTGGTTTCAGCTCTGTAGACGAGATCACACATTTCCAGTACTGTTTAACATCTTACATAGTAAACATTTACCATGGCTGAAAGAGAGTTGGTTTTCATGTTTTATATATTTTTGTTGTTGTTGTTGTTTAACAGACTTGGGTTCCAAAGTCTCTTTTCATTATTGATTTTGTAGTACCTAATTTAGAAGCTTTTAGTTATGACTTAAATAGTTATGATAATCTGTCCAGAAAAATCTATTAGCTTGCTTGTTTAGATAATTTATAATAAATTTACTATTTCATAACAAAGTTTACTTAAAACTGTCATTTAATTTATATTAAACCATGATACCTTAATGGTTAAGATTCAGGTAAAGATAAGATTACATAATACATGAATATTTTTATATCTGCAGAAGAATTACTATCATCACAAGAAAAATCTCCTGGTGTCAAAGATGTGGTAGTAAGCATGGAGTATAGTAAAAAATCAGATTTAGATACTTCCAAACCATCTGGTGAAAAAGCTGTTCCGCATAAAGGTAATTTTTATTCAAATATGAAATTGTATTAGTGTTCTGTCTTATAAGTTAACTTATTCTCAAATGTACTGTTTTGAGTTGTTCAGGTAAAATGTATGTCTTTCAAGAAAAATTTAACTACAGAACAATTACTATTTTAAATATACTTTACTTAGTTATACTAGTTTGTAGAACAAAACCCGTGTCAACTGTATAAGGTGTTTACATGTTTATTTATACTTGGCATTAGATGAAACATTTAATTTAAAGCATAGATTAAATCTGAGCTTGGAAAGAAACATGATATTTGAGAATAGTTGTCTATAGCATAACATAAAGGAATGAGGTTTTAATAAATTTAAATACCATATATATGCGCTTCATCATCCCATGTTAACTGTGTGTGGAGTTCTTTAGGTAAATCAGCATAGTTGACAGTCCAGTACAATTTTATTCCTCTGTTTAGTCTCTCTGAAGAAGTAAGCTCTTTGTATTTGGCTCCCAAAACTGTTCGGTCATAGTTGCACATACACCTGTGACACCTGTGATTTAAGCTACAATGACTTACAGACCTAATGACACTATCCATTGTTTCACCTGTAAATCTGTCATTCATGAGAAGGAAGGGGATGACTTACAAATCTTACTTCTCCTGCGCTCACTCTCTATCTCTGTTAAGTCAAGTATCTCCATCTGTCCTATTTCCAGCTGACTTGCAATAAGGAAAAAAAAAATCTGCACTGTAAATCATCAAACCATATCATCATTCCAATTCCTGTGATTTTTACCATTCTTTTTTTTCTGAAACTGATAACCTTAGGCAAATCTTAACTGCTATGACATTGATCTCCTGTAGATTTAGAAGCATTTGCATCACTTCTTAATTTCTTGCTTCTGTATTTATCTTGTTTGCTTGGAGGGTTGCAGTTTATTGTTTAGTTGATCCATTTTTCCTTTCAGTTCTTTGCTGGCATTAAACATACTTTGTTTCATCTAAGAACATGTTTAAGTTGATCTGATAACATTTTTTTGTTTCTGCATTTGTTTTTGGTTTCATGGCATATACATTACCTCATTTTTTTTAAATTCCTTTCTTGCCTAAGATAGGTAGTGTCTTTACAGAATCTACTAGTAATTAATTGGAAAACAATAATGGGGAACAGAACAAGTAATATTTATTGAGCATCTGCTCTGTGCCTCCCACCATTAGTAGATGTGTACACATTAGTATCCACATGTGTGTACAGTCTTGTAATTTTTTTTTTCAGTAGAAAACTGGTGAGCACATTTCTACTCCAAAAAAGTAGATGCTTTTACGTTAAGTAAATTTTAAGCTTTAAAATTTCATGATTTTTCTGAGTTCTTTAAAGAAATACAAAATTCCACAACTATATATTTTTAAATATTTTTGGATGGATATCAGATGGATCCATACCTATTTTATTTGACCATTAATGTTTATGACTAGAGCATGCAATATAATTCTTCAGTGTTTTTTGTTTTACAACAAGCATATGAAATTAGAATTCAGATGTAACATTTGTTTGCAAAATTAGTGTAGAGACTTTAGAAAAGTTCATGCAATTTAAAAAGAATTAAGAATTAGAAACAATCTGGTAAAGTTCATTACAGGCATAGATAGTTGTATGTCTGTCTTGATTATTGAGGCATACATTGTGCTGGGGGATAAAAAGAGCACCTTGTTATATTTCCTTTGTGTGAAACTCTGAGCTAAGTGCACACTTTTGGCAGCCTAAGAGGTAGGTATTGTTCACTCTCTTTACCAATGAGAAAAGTGAGGAGCTGAGTAATTAGCAAAAGTTCACATGGTGGGAAAGGGGATTACAGGTAATACTGGATGCTGGGGGTCTGACCCAAGAGCCCAATATATATACTCTTTCCTGTCTGAGTGTGAAGTTTCCTATGCCTTTAGTAAATAATTGTTTCCATTAAGGAGAAAATGAGGTTAGGAAGACTGGTCATTCTAAAGAAATATAATCAAATTTAAGTGAACCTAAAATAATAATTTATGTACTCCAAAAGAAATAATTTATGCTCTTTGAGAATATTACACATGTATATCCTGGCATTTTATGTAAACCAAAAGATTGACAAAAATGCCTAAATGTTTTCAAGTGATGATTAATTTTTACAAGTACCAACAAGTGATAGCACATCGGGCAGGGCGTTTGCCTTGCATGCGGCCAACCCGGGTTCAATTCCTCTGACCCTCTCAGAGAGTCCTAAAAGCTCCCACCCGCACAGTAGAGCTTTGCAAGCTCCCCGTGGTGTATTCAATATGCCAAAAACAGTAACAACAAGTCTCACAATGGAGATGTTACTGGTGCCTGCTCGAGCAAATGATGAACAGCAGGAGGACAGTGCTACCAACAATTAGCCAAATGTCTAAAATTACTTTTTAGTTATTCATAAGTGATGCAGTGCATGTTTAAAGTTCATCACATGCAGCATCAAATTCAAGTTATATTTATACTCTGTAAGCAGTGGCTGAACATTTTTTTCAAGGGATTTCAAGTAATCCACTAAAGTGGTTTTGGTCAGTTTTACCGGAATAAACTTAGGAGTGTATATTAGCCCTGTTTGAAGGGGTATGAAATGTATGCTTTTTAAAATTAACACTCAGTGTAGAAAATATCAGTCTTCAGTCTTGATTATTTTTCAGACTGTTGCTTCTTACTATGATTTGTTTATAAATGTACTATTTACATTTTCAGTGCTCTAAAGGCAATTAACTTATATTTTGTGTTTTTTAAACATAATCTAGATGAGGAAGAGGATGGCAAGACTCCAACTCAACCACTGTTGAAAAAAGGCAGGCATTTTTCATCATTTTATTTTTATTCCTCTTTTCATACTGTTAATTCTAATTCCAATCCTATTTTCTTTATCTTAGTTTTTATTTTCATGGTGAGGTGATGTTACAGTTCCTTTTAACTGCAGATCAAAAATTATTCATCCAACTAAAGAGTTTAAATTGACAGGAAAAAGATAATATTAATGACAAATTATTTTTAAATCTTCATAGCATTTATAAATATTTGGAAGTCTATTTTTTTAGCCTAAACTGCATGGTTTAGATGGTAAGTAGACACACCACAATAGGCTCATTTACCGTGTCACTTGCATTCTTTACCATCAGTTGTACCCAGCCACAATCTTTATTTTGATACTAATGTATTTTTCATTTCAAAAATTACAATATTTCTCACAGTCCTGCTGCGTTTGGGAGATACACAGTCATGTCAACGTACATGAATTTTATGAGGAGGAGATAGAGGTGAGAGTTACGGAGCAGTATGGTTTGGTAGCCATATTATTTCATCAGTCATTCATCATGTTTGCATACATCACAGCAGCATGGAAAGTGAATGATCAGTGTTCTGCAAAAGTGATCAGATTTCCTTCTATGGATCTCTGCAATTAAAGTTGATATAGGAGTTTCCTAGTAGTCATTTGCTTGCTCACGGAGCCAGTGCTTTTTTTGTTTTTTTCATTCCTGGGACGATAGATGGGAACTCCTGTGGCATATTGTTCTTTGTGTACCTGCAGCAGATAACTGGAATTCCTTCATCTTTCTGTGAATCAGAGAAAGATGTGATTATAAGTCCTTTGAATTGGCTGTCAATATTGAGGGGCCAAAAATTAGGAAAATACAAGGAAGTTTTCCTTAGACTAACAGGTTTCACTGTGATAATTGTGAGATTGTATTATGTGTCTTCCATTTCCTCACATTTTTTTATATTACAAATAATTTTTTTATTTTTAAAAATTTAACCTTTATAGAGAAACCAGATTATAAATTTAACGTGTTCATAAACTTAATTTTCTTAGCACAAATAGCTATTCAAAAGTCTTAATCAGTTTCTTAATTCAGAATATTAGTAAGAGCAGGATACTTTGGATGAGTTTAGGTATTATAGAGACATTTATCTGTAACCTTCTAAAACTGAATTATAAACATCTGAAAGGTTTTGATGAACACCATCAGCAACTTTTTGAATTACAGTTGCATATCAGGAATTAGTAAACTTAAGAATTAAGCAAGATTGACATTAATATTTACCTCCCTTACATCTCATTTTTCTGCTTAATCCTTCAGAATCTAAAGGCCCTGGTGTACCTTTAAATGTAGCTGACCAAAAGCTTCTTGAAGCTAGTACACAATTTCAGAAAAAACAAGGAAAGAGTACTATTGATGTCTGGTGGCTTTTTGATGATGGAGGTAAGGTTTTTAATGTTTATTAAACTATTTCTTAAAATACTGTAGTTGGTAATGGTACTAGGAAGTGACATGTACCCAGAGACCCTATTCTAGTTTGCCAGCAATTTTAAAAGAATAGGATTAATTTCAGTTAGGTGTTGTGTACCTAATTGTCAAAAGTATCCTTCAATTGGAAGTTTCCCTGTTTTTTTCTTTATGATAAATATGTCATAGACCATCTGGTAGCATCTCACTCAGTTTGGAGTGCTGTTTAATAATTCACTATTAAAAGTTTTCAGTTAACATGCTTAGGCAGAAATGCCACAGAACGGATCTGGGTTCCACACTCTGTACCTCAGTAGGTAGCAAATGCTGATCATCATGGGTTAAGTCAGCTTTGGCCATCGAGTTGGGTTGTTTTCACCAGATTTATACAGTTCCCTTTCCTAAATATAGACATTTTGGGGGTTACTTGGAGACTATATAGATGCACCATTATTCTTGCAAGTTTTTTTTGTGGGGTTTGGGGAGGCAGGGAGGCGGGGGGCGAGGAGCTACTAAGTGCTCAGGAGGTCCAGTGACCCTGCCAGTGATTCTCTGCTAATTGTATCAATGGCTCAGTGCAAGGGTCCGAGGATATAATACTACTGAGGGGCTCCATGGGGTGCTGGGAATCAAACCCAAGTTGGGCACATGTGCCCTAACCATTGTACTATTTCCAGCCTTTTTATGCAATTTGTCACCAACTTCAGCATCCATTAATATCTTACCTAAGTTTATTATTTGTTGTGTTAGTAGTTGTCAAATGATTTTTCAGTCCCATCATCTCATCCTTATTTATTCATAGTTTTCTCTTTGTCATTGTGGACCCAGATTTTTTTAAATGGGATAAGATTTGTTGGGGTGTGTGTGTGTGTGTGTGTGTGTGTGTGTGTGTGTGTTAATGTTAAATTGTTTTAGATTTGGCTAGTGGGTTCCTCTGTGTTCATTTGTCACATTCCAGTCACTTTCTGACATAGTTGATTTAGGCTCAGAATTTACTGTCTTTAAATCTCCTTTGAGAAATCACGACCAGAGCATCAGTTAAAACCTTTCACTGCTAGGGTATCACTGCTTTCAGGCCCTCTTGTGGGCAGATTAGGAAAAATATTTCTGTAGATGTAGACTGGAAACTACACTTCTAGGATTCAGTCCAACTTGTCCCTTTTAATGTTTTCCATTCTAGTGGGCTTGCGTAAGCTTTGAAGAACTTTGTCATTTCCCTAATAATCCTGGATGTGATTATGCATCTCCCAACACTCCCATGGCCACTATTCCTTTTTGCTACCTCCTTCACATGGCTTGGCTTTCCTGGGCCTCCCTTCCTTTTCAGACCTGCCAAATGTTTTTGAGTCACACCCAGCGGTGCTCAGCACTTACTCCTGGCAGGGCTCAGGGACCATATGGGATGCTGGGGATCAAACTTGGGTCGGCTGCATCTAAGTCATGCACCCTACCGTACTCTCATATCATTCTGGCCCTATAGTAAAATTCTTAGTGAGAGTTAGCATTTAGTAAATAATGTTATATTTTTGTGATTTAGGTTTGACCTTACTGATACCTTATCTTCTGACTACCAAGAAAAAATGGAAAGACTGTAAAATCAGAGTTTTCATTGGTGGAAAAATTAACAGAATAGACCATGACCGGAGAGCGTAAGTTTATTTTCACTTGAAGCAAATTTTTCTCGTAGACTTATCATCGTATAAATTTGAAGAGACAAAATTAGGCAATCCAGAAAATGCCAATTATGTTGCTTTATTCTGCATTGAAGCTGGAAGCTCTAGTTTTATATATTCACCGTTTAAGTTAGTCTTTAAGCTGTAGATGCATAGTTTCACTTACATATAATACTTTTAAAATAACATCTCAGACAGTGTGTATTTAACAGAAATGCATAACAGAGTGCCATAGTCCTCCATTCCTGTCTGTCTGTGTTGTCAGGATTCTAGTTTCAGTGCCTCTCACTAAGTACCTGTATGTGTTTTGTCTGACCTTGTGAGCACTGCAGCCCCTTGTGTTGTTTTTGAGTAGGCACCACATCCAAAGGTGTGCTAGGTGGAGTGGAGTGCTGGAGACACAACTCAGGGCCTTGCGTATGCTAAGCATAATGTTCTTTCACATACCTGGCTCCTGTCCAAAACGTTTCAAACTACGTCTCTGATATATACCATAAAGAAGCTAATTGCTGAAACCAGGCCCTTCACAGTCTGCCCTCTGTTCCCTTATCATGTATCATCCCCCCCCCCCCCCAACTTATGCCACTTGCTTCAGTTTACTCAGGGTCCCTAGATATCGTGTTGATATTTTGCCTAATAAAAATAGCTTCTCCTTTGCCTCTCATCTTATTTAAATGCTCCATTCTTTTTGTCTGTGCTTGGGGCATTTTGTGGGATGCTGGGGTAAAGATCAAACCCTGGTCAGTCATGTGCAAGACAGGCACTATCTGTGACCCCCCAAAAAATCTTTAAATAAAGCTCAGCAATGTTGTTGATACATTTCTTTCAAGAGGCTCTTATATACTCAATATTTGAGCCCTGTAAATACAAGTTAGCCACTTAGTAGATTTATACTAGAATTCAACTCAGTGTTTATTCATTTCAACTAGGGAATTATGCAGTTTTATCCTCAAAAAACCTTCCGTCATCTCCCTGCCAACTGCTATGAAATGAATCTCCTTATCAGTTAATACTGTCAATTTGGCCCCAAATCCTAATACAGGCTTTTAGATAGATGCATTCTCCAAGAAAAATAATGAAAAAATAACTGTGCACTAGTTTTTACTTAAATCCATTAACATCAGTACAATATAATTTGACTAAGAATGACTTAACAAAAATTGCCACAGAAATTTCATTTGAATGAAAATTGCCATTCTTTATTAATATACACAGGGAATTTTACTTTATTAATATACAGTAGGATTGCCTTTACTGATAAATCTTGCTTTTCAGATATATGGATCCAGACCTATGTAGAAAAACCAAAACCATATATCTTGATGATGTTCATTTTTGTTTTTAGGATGGCTACTTTACTTAGCAAGTTCCGGATAGACTTCTCTGATATTATGGTCCTAGGAGATATTAATACTAAGCCAAAAAAAGAAAAGTAAGTTATTGGGAATTACTTTGTATACATTTTGAAATTTGTTTTCAGTGGAGGTAGGTTTTGGCTATACTTGGCTGTATTAGGGTGCCAGGGATTAAACCTGGGTATCTCCCCAGTCAAAGTTTGAATATTTTTAAGGATGAATAAGACAAACTAGATACAGATTATTTGATTTAAACCAAATTACTCGGGTTATTTTTCCTGCTGTTTTATCCAGATAGTCTAATATCTGCTGTAGGCATGCTATCTAAGTCTAAAGTGCTCAGTTTTCAGAAAACCTTTCAATTACTGTCTGTGATTTCTGAAATTCAGTGCCAAAGAAATTTCATGATTTATTCAATTATCATTGTTCATGCTTAGTTACATTTAGTTCATACTCAACAAGCATATCTACTATTTAAGCTGTTGTTTTAATATCTACGCTAGGGGAATCTAAGAATTTGCCTATAATAATTGTGTTCAGAAATCTTAACTGAGAAAGAAAAATAGATTTTTAGAAAATTCTACGTGCAAGTGGTATCTAGAATTTTTGTTATATTGATTATATCAAACAATTGAAAATATTCTCAGATAAAGATGTTGACACAAATAATTTTAAAATAGTATATACTTCAAGGTTATAATCAGGGAGAGATCTTTATTTTGAAAATTGATATTACAGAAAATGGTTAGTAATACTTAACTGGGAAAAACCTTGAAAGTCTTGAGGAATGGAATAACACATTTTGGTTGTGATAAGTATGTATAGGTGAAAGGGCATTGGCCATAGGAGCAGGGATAGACTTAGGAATTAAATTTGCAGTCATGAATTTGGTTCTAAATAAGTTGCCGAGTGACTCACAATTACTTGCCAAGTTATAATTGAAAGTGTTTTAAATCTTGCTGTGAAGTACTCTACAATAAGATTAATTATCAGTATTCTTTATATGTAGTATTATAGCTTTTGATGAATTGATTGAGCCATATAGACTTCATGAAGATGATAAAGAACAAGACATTGCAGATAAAATGAAAGAGGATGAGCCATGGAGAATAACAGACAATGAGCTTGAACTTTATAAGACCAAGGTATTTTTTAATCTTTGAAGTGATTTTTCACACTTACGATATTACTTAAGACATAATTATCAAAAATTGCCATTTGATATAAGGAATTAGGCATGTTAAGTTGTTTTTTGAACAGAATAGATACTTTTAGTCTTATTTTTCATTTGTGGGAGGGGCCAGTGGGGCCACACCAGGTGGTGTCATCAACACCAAATTAGCATCATGATAAGCATCTTTTCCCCTGTACTCTCTCTTTCTCTGGCCCCCTTAACTTAGTTTTATGAACTGTGCTGAATTTCAGTTAGTTTAACAATAATGTCCTTTCACATTTCAGACATACCGGCAGATCAGGCTAAATGAATTATTAAAGGAACATTCTAACACAGCTAATATCATAGTCATGTAAGTATTAAGAAAGGTTCATTCTATGATAAAGTACTTTGTTATGATGTACTTACTTTCAATTCTGTATATCAAATATAACTATATAATACCCTTAACGACAGTGGTTCTTGAAAAGGAGGAAAGGAAAACAGAAGATCCTGGGGCTGGAGCAATAGCACAGCGGGTAGAGCGTTTGCCTTGCACGCGGCCGACCCGGGTTCAAATCCCAGCATCCCATATGGTCCCCTGAGCACCGCCAGGGGTGATTCCTGAGTGCATGAGCCAGGAGTGACCCCTGTGCATTGCTGGGTGTGACCCAAAAAGCAAAAAAAAAAAAAAAAAAAGAAAAGAAAACAGAAGATCCACAAAATTTAGGCCTAAATATAAACTTGAGACAGTTACTTTCTCATAATTTTATTCTTAGAAATATCCTTCTCTCTACCTTAAAGTCCATAGATTTGGAGACAGCTTAGCATAAATATTTAGTATGTAATGACCCAGGTTAAAATTTGTTTTTGGACTATACCCCGCTGCATTGAGGTGCCTATATGGGATGTCAAGGATCCAGGTCAGCCACCTGCAAGGCAAGCGGCCTACCTGTGGCACTGTCACTCTGGCCCCACCAAATATTTATTTCGAGATTAAATTTATGAGTGTTTCTGTGTGAGTATCCAAATTTCAACACACAAATTTCCTATCAATATCTTGCTTTTGCATTTAATACAGATACTAATGCCCACTCCTCACACTGTCCTCCAATAAATCAGGTTAGGCAAATATTACTAGTTGCATCCAACTTTCACTTTCCTAGAAGTGACCTGTAAGTAGTTAAGGACTGCTGGGGCATTGAAAATGAGCCAGATGATGAAATTAATAATCAAAGAATACTGAGCAGTTTTGATGAACAACAACAAAACTTTAATGAAGCAGAAAGTTTTGAGCAGTGCCCTAGATGATCTGGACTAGAAGAGAGAAACAGAAGTGCATTCTACTGAGCTCACCACCACTGTGCAGGTTAGGTGCTTGCTTTGCATAGGTTACTGGGGTTCAAGCCCCAGCAGGAGTGATCTTCGAGCACAGATGAGTGTAGACCCTGTCCCAACAAAGAAAGATGGAACTTCATATGTGGAGTCAACTGTTTGAATCTCAGTTATCCATGTATAGTTCCTACTTTCTAATATTCCTCTCCTAAATTGTATCCTTAACTGAAGAGGAAATTTGGAGTTAAGTATAGAAAAGATTAATATATTATTTATCTTAAGACACGGGAGATGCTAGAATATATCACAGAATTTATCACACTCAAATATTCTGTAATTACAATAATTTTTAGTGATTGTTGTGACTTAATTTATAACGGATATTACATATTATTCTTTTCCATTTCTTTCCTTGTTCTCATACCAGGAGTCTCCCCGTTGCACGAAAAGGTGCTGTATCGAGTGCACTCTATATGGCATGGCTAGAAGTTCTGTCTAAAGACCTCCCACCGATTCTCCTAGTCCGAGGGAACCATCAGAGTGTCCTTACCTTCTATTCGTAAATGTTACGCAGTGGATAGCCCTCTGGATGGTACTTCAGTGCCTCGTGGTGAAGTAACTGACTCTTCGATGACACATTAACATCACAATGGCGAACTGTGACTTTTTTCCTTCACTATTTTATTCATTTGAAAGCACACTGGGAGTTGCTCCATCGACTTGGGTGTGGCAACTTCAGTTTAGTCAATTCCATATCTCAGTCGTACTGGATTCCTTGGCTTTGAACACAAGCTCACGAGAGTAAAGATTTTCTTTGCTACTTGAAAAGCAATAAAAGTGTGTTATTGAAAGGAGTACAAAAAGCCTTTAGCCTTGAGGTGCCTTCTGAAATTAACCAAATTTCATTCATATATCCTCTTTTATAAATTTTCAGAATGTCAAATTTTGACTTAAGCCATTTTTATTTCTAGTCTCTTCCATCTTAAATGGACACCGCGTTTCTTCTTCCATTGACCAATTAGTGTTGAATACTGTATTTTTTTTATTACTTTTATAAAAGTATGTTATATATTAAAGGTAAGAATTAGGGCAGGTCAGTGAAAATGAAAAAAGAAAAAAAAATTGAACAAAAAATGACTCCAAGGGTAGGTTTGTGGTAAGTATGTAGATTTAAGGGGAAAAGAGCCAATACCCCCTTTATTTTTTTAACTTCGGATTGGCTGTTTTAACTTCTACTATTGACTTGTAAACAAATTCCAAGATTTTTTTTTTTTTCAATTAGGAGAGATCTGTCTTTAAAAATCCCTTCAAGAAATGCTAAAAGATATTTCTGGAGGAAAATTTGACAGCAATGCTATTTAATATACTGTTTCAATATACACTATATGGAATTTCACATATACTATATGTATATCCTTTATAAATAGTTAAATATTTAATGTTTCATCAAATGGTTAAATGGACCACTGGTTTCTTAATGAAACATTTTTAGGCTTCACTCAATTTGTCAGGTATACTCAGGATTGAACACATTATTCTAAATAATCAAATGTAATTCATTCTTCATACTTTGAAACTTTTTTGTTAAGAAAAACTGCCAGTTTGTGCTTTGGAAATGTCTATTTGACAATTTTGGACAATTTTGATAGTGCACGTGCACTGTTAACTAGAAGCTTTAGGATTATTATGTGAAGTTTTTCATTTTTTATTCAAGGAAGGATTTCCTAAAAACATTTCAAGGGATATATGTCTATGCAGCTGTATATGTGGATGTATATGCATATACAGATGTGTAAATGATTTTTAAGTTGGTTTTTTGGGGTTTTTTTTTTTGCATTTGGAAGTGATCAAGATTGATTAGATTAAAATTCTCTTGTAAACACAAATTTAAAATTTGACAAACATTTCCTAAGGGGAAGGCATGTAACTTCACATAGTTTCCACTCAGTTAAATGGAGACTTTCCTCTACAGTGCTGTCTAGTGGATTCATTGGTATGTGTGAGTGGCAAAGAATTTGTGCAGGTTTTCATGAAACCTGATTAAAAGCTAAACAAGTACTGCTTTCGTCAATAGTGCGTATTTTTTTCCTGCATGAGTATGAAGTTAATATAAAAATGGAGATCTGATCATTTTGAATTTAAAAAAAATTAATAATTTCTTTTCCAATTCTGCCCCCACACATACACATTTTAGCTCACATCATTGCTCCAGGTTTTGTAGTTTTGGTGGTAAGGACAGTAGAAGTTTCATATTGTTTAGTATAAACAACGTTCGAGCTCTTTAAATGGATAATAAGGCATGAACTGAGTGCTGCTATCTTGAAATGTGCACAGGTACACTAATTTTTTATTTTACGTTTTTCCCATTCAGGAAAACATTGTGATCTGTATTGCAGGAACCAAATGTCATGCATAATACATATGTGTATAAAGTAAATAAACTATACCTAAATATGCATAATGGGGGGAGGGTAAAACTGTCTGTGAAATAATGTATGAAGCTTTTCACTTTTTAAAAAATGCATTTACTTTCACTTAACACTAGATACCAGGTCAAAATTTTCAGTTTTGTTGTAGTGCTCTAATAAGTTTCAAAAATTCTTAGAAGTACTAGCTAGCATTGAAGCTGTTCTACTCTTATTTATGCTAAATCTGATCATTTCAATGCCAAATCGTTTTTAGTTCTAATCATTGGTGATGAATTGGAAATAAATAATTATGCAATGGTGTTTGATAGTTCATTATTTCTATAGGTAAAAAGTGAGTGGGTTTAGAAAGAATGATGGTGTAAAACCAATTATTAACAGTTAAATCATATTTATTTGTTACATTTTTCATTTGTATTTTAGGCTTCCTTTTACATCTTTTTATATGCTTTCTGACGTTACATATTTTTAAAGACTATGGAAATAATTTAAAGATTTGAACTCCGGTGGATGTTTATCTACTAAGTGTGAAAATGTAATATTTTGATAATACTGTACTATAATTGTCACAGAAATGCTTTTCTAATGTTTTAATGTTGAGTATTGCAGTTGCTGCTTTGTACAGAGGTTACTGCAATAAAGGAAGTAGATTCTTTAAAACTCTACTAATATTTTTTCTGTCTTATAAATCTGTGTCAGTTTTGTGACTTAACTTTTTTCATCGATGCTGATTTTAATGTCTTATGCTAAATTATATATTCTGAGTTTACTTTATCTTGAGGAATGTTGAATAATATTCATCACCCCTGTTCTTTGGAGTAATGACTTTCTCTGGCCCTGTTTTTTCATTTTATCAAATCACATGTACATGAGTGAGAAGACTAGACCACTAAAATGAATTGATAGTCTCTGAATAGAATTTGATTCTTCCTTAGAGTTTTGGTTTTGTGGGAGTTGATTTACAGTTTTAAAAATTGCTTTTTATCCGTTCTCAGTTGAATATTATAATAGGTATTTATCTGTTTCTTGATAAGGATTTCTAGTGACATGAAAAATTTCACAAGGTCATGGTAAATCAACAAAGGGTGTGGATATCGAGCCCATGTCTTTTCTTCAGAGTTATTTTTATTAAGTATTCATTTGTATCACTTCACGTGATACTTACTCATCGATTTGCTCGAGTGGGTGCCAGTAATGTCTCCTTTCGACCCTGTTGCATGCTAGTGTAGCCGAATGGTGTCTGCTCACTCTTGGAACAGAAAGAGCATCAAACTGTTCATTCAGTTTTGACATTCATTCTTGACGAAGAAATCTCAGCATCTCGTAGGTGGGTGAATCAAGTATTCACTGCCTCCTAATCCATAACTGGGCAGGAAGGAATTACTCGTTTCTGAACTACCATCTATATTCAGGCAATGCCAGTTAGAGTGAGAAATGCAGTTTGGCTATGAGCTGCCGTAATGGATCTGAAATAGGTGTCCACAAAGTCATTGAAAAGAAACTATAGAGAACAGACATCATTTGCAGTACTGTGTATTTATCAATAGGATAGACATAGCAGTGAGAGAAAATAGATGAGAGTTTATAATGTAAGCCTCTTTGAGAGCTAATACTCAAATATATAATATACTCAAATCTTATTCCTTCAGGTAATAGCTGTGCAAAATAATGTTGGTGGCTTGATAATTTATCGCTTTTCATAGGAATTGGAGGCAGCAGTCAGACTTGCTTCTTTGATGACCAGCATTTCAGTTAGGCTAAAGGTCTTATAGCTTATCTTTAGGGGCCAGTGATAGCTTAAAAGGCTGAGGACCTGCATTACATGCAAGAAATCTGGATTTGGTCCCAGGCACCACGTTTCCTCAGGCACTGTAAGGCGTGGCCCCAAAGATAACCACTTGATAGCCTGTGCATCCTTACTTGCAACTTCTCTCTCATGGTCAGAACTCATTCTGCAAATTTGTGGAATCTTGTCAACACATACCCATTGTAACACTCTTCTAGTATATCAGATTATCCAGATAGTCATCCCACAGCTACAAATGTAAGGTAACTTGTGTGTGTGGTGGGCAGGGGAGTGCCTTGGGGCCTCATGCAGTGCCAGTGATTGAATCAGTTACATGTAAGGCATGTTCCTTAATCCCTGTATTATCTCCCCAGTCAAAGCTTACTTTTTAAGTGGACCTATAAAAAGTGCAAAGTCAGAGGAGGACCCTGATGTCACATGTAAAAAACTAAAGCACGCCGAGGGGCGTGTGCACTCGCGGGCTCTCCAAGCGGCTCTGTCTCACCGCCCACGTTCGGTGCTCTGGAACCACTGTGTGTGCTGCCGGTCAAGGGCAGGCAACGGAAGAAAGAAGGCCAAACTGGTTGCTCTATCAGTTTATTTCATTCTCTCTCTCTCTCTGCTTCTCTCCCAGCTCTGGATCTCTCTCTGGATCTGTGGATCTGGCCCCCCAACCCACTCTTGCAGCCTAGTTAAATCCCCGCAGCATGAGGGGGTTTGGGGCGTACACATAGGTATGGTCACAATTAATAGGAGTAAAGTTCCTTTCCCTCAGGGGCTGCTTCTCCTAGGACTGATTCTCTTTCAGCAGGAGGATCCACCCAAGGGCGGAGTCCTATGAGTGTGTTTCTCTTCTCCTTGTCCAGCAAACATATAAGCATTCATAATATTAATCATTTTGTATGGACACAATAAGAAATGCACTAAAGCTTATAGAATTGTTCTCCTGAGGCCATCTTGATCTCAGACTACAGTGCTCAGGCCAGATCAGTCTTTCCTTTCCCTAGCAGGATCCTAGTCTCGTCATTACTTTTGGATCATGACAGCATTTGTCTATGATCAAGCTCTTAACTGATAGTTAAGAATTAGGCACTTTGGCCAGGCCCATTTTGATGCCAGGGTAGCACATAACTCAACGCTTGCCCTGGATTCATCCTGTCCCTCGTTGGGACCCTGCTTTTGGGGTGCTAGGAACTGAGGGCAACTGAGGCTTAAGTGGAGAAAGCAGATGCCTGGGAGGGAATAATATTCGAGGCCAATTATATCCCAAGTTACAAAAGCATAATATTGTCTACTTGTGTCTATACAAAAAGGACATAGCTTTGAATAAACTATGCAAAGGACTCAAGGAGAAGAGAAAAACAATATATACAAGTCATTATAAACAGAACATTAAGAAAACTACAAATAAACACAGGGATGGGAGCACTGTGGTGGGAGTAACCCAATAAACCTAAACTACCTGAGGCTATGTTACTCTACAGTTACACTTGTCAGAACTTCAGTTGTGTTCTGTTAAATTGACAAGTCTGTAGGTAGGGAATTCTTGTTCTTTGTCCTGGAAAAGTTCATTTACCATAGAGCTAGTAACAGTTGCTCTAACTTCTTTCCAAGAGATTTTTTTCCCCCTAGTTTAACTTAAGAGCATATTTATTTGAATGAGGCATCTGGGTTAAAATGGTTTATAAAGATCTCATACAATTTTTATGTACTGCATATACTGTTTACTAGAGCATCAGTACTTGGCTTTGGGGAAGTAGAAGTTCATACATATTAATGCCTCAATCCATTTGTAACATTCAAAAGTTACTCCATCTTATACTATGCAGCTGTTAGAAAAAATGAAGTCATGAGCTTTGCATATAAGTGGATCAACATGGAAAGTATCATGCTAAGTGAAATGAGCCAGAAAGAGAGGGACAGATAGAGAAAGATTGCACTCATCTGTGGAATATAAAATGGCAGAGTAGGAGACTAATACCCAAGAATAGTAGTATATAATACCAGGAGGTTGTCTCCATGGCTTGGAAGCTAGCCTCACTCGCTGGGGGAAAGTCATCCCAGATAGAGAAGGGAACACCAAGTAAAATGTGATTGGAAATCCTGAGCGGGGAGGATGCACGCTGAAAGTAGACTAGAGACTAAACATGATGGCCACTCAATACCCATATTGCAAACCACAACATCCAAAAGGGGGGGAGAGAGAGAGAGAGAGAGAGAGAGAGAGAGAGAGAGAGAGAGAGAGAGAGAGAGAGAGAGAGAGAGAGAGGGAGAGAGGGAGAGAGGGAGAGAGAGAGAGAGAGAGAGAGAGAGAGAGAGAGAGAGAGAAGAGAGAGAGAGAGAGAGAGGAGAGAGAACACAAATTGGAATGCTCTGCCACAGAGGCGGAGTGGGGGTGGGATGGGATAGGGGGGTGGGAGAGATACTGGGTTCATAAGTGGTGGAGAATGGACACTGGTGGAGGGATGGGCTCTCATTGCATGAGGGGAAAAAAGCACGAAAATGTGAATCTGTACCCTCACTGTGACTCACTAATTTAAAAATAAATTATTAAAAAAATAGAGAAAAATCAATAAAATAAAAATCTGATTCTTTTCAAAAAAAAAAAAGCTACTCCATCTTTCTAAGAAATTTAAAAATTCAGGGGAAACAGACTTCCATTCTTCATAATTAACTGTTTCTTGCAAAGACAAATTACTGTAAGACTTAACCATGACATAGTGGCTAACCTCAGGGTAATTTTGTCAGTTCTGATATGTCCAATAATAGAAATGCCAGAAACATTTTATACCAATAAATAGTTTTAATAAAAATGTTAATTTATATAAGTTCTCAGAAATTTATATAAATTCTTATTTTTGAAAATGAAAATGCTAGACATTTTAAACAGGCACATAACTTTCTATAAAGCAAGATTTATACTTGCTTTTGTACATTCTTAGTAGAATGAAACTCCAAGTAAACTGTCCTTGAAGGGAGTTAGCAACAATTTTTATTTTATTTGGTCATTTTTGGCAGGACCCAGGATATGTGGTAGTGGGGTTCAAACCAGGGCTGCCCACTTGCTGCCCACTGTACTATTGCTCTGGCCCCTTAGTAGTGACCATTTTCAAATGAACAAATTTAAAAAGTGACTAGTAGGTCATGATTAAGTTGTAGATGCACAACATGCATCTAAAATTCTAAGCCATAAAAATTCTCCTTGGAATACTTAATGTTTCTATTTAACAAATTTAAAGTAAACAAGGGAAGTTTGGGAATTGTGGAGCTGACAGTGGGGAGGGGAGATGGGTGTCAAGGGAAGCCTTGGTGGGACTTAGCACTGTGGGCCTTGGAATCTAGCCTTTTGGGGTAGGTAGATTCATGGACTTTAAAAGGTTTACTGGTTTATGCTTAGAAGTCTCCCATCGGATTTCCTTCAGGGAAATGATGAGTTGTGAAGAATGAACATCAGCCCACTTTTTTAAAGAGTTTGAAATGTTTGGGGCAAAATGTTGTGGCTACTTTTCCTACTCCCAGAAATGGCACTAATCTCAGATATAGCATTGTTCCTGGAGTTGGTTTCTCTGTGGTTATTTCAACATCATGAGAAATCCTCTGTTTACTATTTATGCACCTGCAAGTTGCTTTGTCGACACACGTTTCACACAGGTTTTGACTTTTTCCAGAAAAATAGGTGAGGAAGCACAGGTGTGTTTTGTATTGAAACATGACAAGGACAGTAGTTATCAGGCTGTAGTGTGCGTTGGAATCACCTACAGGATTTTGTTCAGACGTACTTGATTCCTGCCTGACAATTGTTCTGAGTCTTCCCCCTTCACAGATGCTGCTTGGTAGTGCCCCACCTTTACGGTTTCCCTTCTCATGCCTCCTCTATAGAGTTTCTTTCACAGGAACCTTACACTTGCAATCTCCTTTCCCTGCTGAGAAATCACCTCCCTCCACATTTTTCAGTTTTTCTTTTATAGTTAGGTCTTAGTGGTAGGAATGGAACCAATGCAAGCAGACAGGAAGACAGCCGTTACTCCCTGGCTCTCCCTTTCTTTGGCTCTGCTCTGGCTTTGCTCTTCGGGTCACCCTTCACACAGTGTGAGCCTCTCCGACAAACCTCCCCTCAGTGCCAATGGTGTTCACTCAGGCAGTGGGAAGTCCCAAAACACTCTGGCAAGGATTCCTCAGGGAGGACCCATGTGAACTTGGCTTGAGAACTGTGAGTTCAGACCTGCCGCAGAGCGAACTGGGAACTCATACCCACTTGACCTCTAGCAGAGTGGCCCTACAGTGACAGGATTGTGTTACTGAAAGGAAGAGCAGAAATCTAGAAAGGCCAAAGCAACCAATTATTAAGATCTGACGCCCTGAGGTGGTTGTAAAGAATAATAGACCTTATAACTGTGTTCAACTGAAAATCCGACATTCAGCCTGAATCATCCACTTCCTCCTGACACCATGGCTGTGTTCAGGATGTAGAGGATGTTCAGGTCTTACGGCTTCGTGTGACCCTGCAGACTGAGTGGCTGACGGATCAATCCTTTCACCCCTACGATTCCCTACTTTAACTGGTGTTTATTGAGTGCCTCCTGTTGCCAGGCACTCAATATATTTTATCTCATTTAATCCTCACAACTATGTGGCCACTCTGAGGGGAATACAGGGTGAATTCAGGACACTGGTGCAAAGCCAGGATCCAGGGAATATAATTGAACCCTATGCTATTAACTATTCAGCTAGATTGCATCCAACTTATCATTGTAGAAAAAAAAAAACCAGTCACTTGTTGTTACTGTTGGTTTTGGTCACAATGGCTGTTGGTGGGGTGAGGGACATTATTTCTGACTCAGTTCTCAGGGGACCATGTGGTGTTGGGTATTGAGCCCTAGCTTCCCGCACGCAAAGCCTGTGTTCCAGCCTGTTTCCCTAGCCCCCAGCCTCACTGATTCCACAGCCATTTGGAGAAGAGGCATGAGGTCTGCTGCCTCAGTCATGTTAGATATGTCTTGCATGGCCACATGCCTGGTCCCCCTTTTGGAGGGCTGGGTTACTTCTGTTACATGCTAACTGTTGCCTTAGACCCAGTGGCTTCCAGGTGACTTAGAGGAGTGGAGAAACCTCAGTCTTTCCTAGGTGAAAGATTTCTCCATCGTTACTCTCAACCTGGCCAGCTGCTACTTGATCTGACTGTGCCTCATGGCCACTGGGCAGTGCCGACGAACAGTTCCCATCTGAACTCTGCTCTTGTAATTTTCTTCCTGCTCGCAAAGACAGCCATTCTCTAGCCCTCAGTGCTGGCTGGCTGCAGAGATGTGATAAGCAGCCTCCTAGGTCAGTGCGTCACAATGGTACTTAGAACTCCCAGGAAGTTGCATTTGAAATAGAAAGTTAAGCCCAAAGTCCACTGAGGAAGTTTGCATTGTATTTACAAATCACGTCACCCTCCACCCCACAAACCCCACAATTTACTTTTCAATAAATCTAATAGTAATTTTTTTTCTTGCATCACTGAAATTATGTTCCAGCTTGAAATGGCTGGTTTGAGATTGCAAGTTATTCAGATAGTCTATACAGTTGTAAATACCTGTACGTCTAATGTCAGAGGGATCTAAGGCTAACAGAAACAGCAGTTTCAACTCCCCGTCTCTTATTTTCCTTCAGACAAAAGAAGTCTTATTTTAACCTAGTGGTGCACAGGACTTCTGACTGCTCAGTGATCACTCATGACAGGACTTAGAAAGCTGGGGATCAACGCCGAGTTGGCTTCGTACAAAGGAAACTCCCTACTCACGGTACAATTGTTCCAGCCCCACTTTCCTTGACAAAACCTGATCTGAGGATTTTCCATCAGATTTCCAGAAGCTCCTGGGTACATGGATTTATCAGCTTTTTGACTAGCATCTTAAGGTGCTTAAGATAGTGACTTTTCTAGCAGAAGTGAGACTGGTTCTACATTCTAAATTCTCCCAATACCCCCATTTGCAGAAAAAGTGTGTGTGTATGTGTGTGTGTGTGTGTGTGTGTGTGTGTGTGTGTGTGTGTAATCAGGTATCAGGGGATCTGGAACCCAACAGAACAGTTAGTTATGGAATCTGAAATATTTTTTCAGTGAGCTCATAGAGACTAGAGTCTTTGGAGGAGGTACTAATATTACTTCATTCCATGATTGTGATTTACTTAGGTCTTCTAATGCTTGTGCCAATTTTTCTCTTAAAAAGTAATTTTCTAAGAGCCAATGCTTACACATTAAAAACTGTTAGCAATGATTTTATAATTTTAGACATTTTATACCAAATACATTCCTTTTATTTTATTGGGGGATGTGTGGTGGGGGGGGCGGTGGAGGTTATATACCCGGTAATGCTCAGAACTTACTCCTGGCTTTGCACTCAGGAATTGCTCCTGGTGGTGCTTGGGGACCATATGGGATCCTGGGAATCTAACCCAAGTTGGCCACATGCGAGGCAAACACCCTACCTGCTGTTCTATTGTTCCAGCCCCTAATTTCTTGATTGGATTTTTTCTGTGTCCTATAAGAGACACCCTTTTGAGCACTCCCATTCATTTTCTGAAAGAAACAGAGAGAAGGATTTATGGCTTCATCCTCCTCCTTCTTAGGAATGACCTAAATTACAAGGAACATGCTTTAATTCCCACTCCCGAAAAGCACCGTAAGAGAGTCCCCTCTGGAGATTCAGAGAGAGTCTTTAAGATGAAGGACAAGTCACGCTCGGATCTGCAACAGGCTTAACTCGTGCAAAACATCAAAGTGACTTTACCATTTCTGAAACCAGGGCACAAAATTAGCTCTTTGGCAGAAGGCTGTGCACTGAGCTCAGGTTACACGGAGCGCTGACATGTTCTGTTGGATGAACTTCTTGTACTGGATTCACTGATAAACAAGCGCTATCTCTTAAACTTCAAAAAAAGTGACAAAGAAGAAAGCCGCCAGTATAGCTCAGTGAAAGGGATATTCTTTTGTGCTGACTCCAAGAGACGATGCTGCTGCAGAGAAGCTGAATGTAGGACAGAGAGAGTGTGTGTACAGGAGCTCAGGCGCTGGCCTTGCATATGACCAACTCCGGTCCTGGCAACACATGGTCCCTTGCGTGTCTCTGGGTGCAGCTCTGGTGAACCCCCACACTACAGGGCCCACATAGCACTGCTATCCTAAGGATCTCCCTCACACTGAACCCCCAGGGAGAATTCCTGGGAGGGGACCCTGAACCTTCTGAGCACCATTTGGGATGTGCCCCCACCCCCAAATCAAAATCCTGACTCTTGCTCACTGTGGTCCCACCCCTTGGAGTGTACTTCCTCAGATCGATAATGGGGACAATATTACCCATTCTAGCGGTGGCGGGGGGGGGGGGGTGTGAGATGGGGATGAGTTAAATTATGGCAATAGGTTTTCTGTGGGGCAAGATCTCCCTTCTCACATCACTCCTGGATTAAAAGGAAGATGACACTCGGCCTGGGTGTTCTGGGCCACTCCATCTTCCACTCACCACCTCACACAAACCAGCACCCCATCTGACAGATGTTTTTATTTTTCTCCCCTAAGCCCCTCAAATCTCTCCCTTTCTCCAACACTTAAGCTGTGGCGGCACTTCCTTGGAGGTCCCTTGGGTGCCAGTGCAGGGTAGGCACCATGCCATGGTTGCTGTTGACTCTCCCTCTCCCTTAAATGTGGTGGGTGCATCCTTGATCCCCTGAGAATCATCCCAGCTCTGGGCACCAAGGTACTGGCCCATGTGCCCTTCTCTCCTTTGCTCTGTTTACTTGGTGATTATGTCAGGGGGAGGGTGGACAGAGAGGGGGAGGCACACCCAGTGCTGCTCAGGGCTATTCCTGGCTCTGTGCTCAGGAATGACTCCTGGCAGTGCTCAGGGGATCATAACTAATGCCAGGCATCTGACCTAGGCTTGCCAGGATGCCAGGCGAGCACGCTAACCCCTGTGTCTTCTACCAGCCCCTGCACAGTTTCTTTGTTGCTCTTCAAGCAAAGGCGATTCAAGCTGAGGCCAACTCTTCATCCTTTAGCCCTCTAACTCAGCACCAGATTTGGTGGCACGGCCAAAGCCTGATATTTCTCTCACAAATGATTTCTGATTTGTACCATAGATCCCATAGGCCACCGTTCCACATTTTCACCTCTTCACACTAAAGCCAGGGTGAAGTTTTATTCTGGGTATTTTTTTTTCTCGTTTGTTTATTTTAATAGGAGCCATGCCCAGTAGTGCTAATGTGGGGGGGAGGCAGTTGGTGCCAAGGATCTAATTCAGAGCTTGGCACATGCCAGGCACACCCAGGCTCCCAAATGTAGTGTTTTATTTTTCCTATCATCCAGGGGAGATATCTATGGGTGTCCAAGATCAAACCCAGGCCTTCTGCATGGAAGC
The DNA here is from genome assembly GCF_027595985.1 of Sorex araneus. Lineage (NCBI taxonomy): Eukaryota > Metazoa > Chordata > Mammalia > Eulipotyphla > Soricidae > Sorex > Sorex araneus. The sequence continues at coordinate 31,759,675 of NC_073307.1, read as the reverse complement.
CTGCAGCCCAGCCTATGGAGCTGTCTCCGGCCTCTGTAAGAGGCATTTCTTGAACCACCATCTCAAGTATTACACCAGCGCACAGGGATGAAAACCAGGACAAGATATACTGGCCATGTTCTCAAGGAATTCCCAGATTCCTCAACCAATGATTGCAAAGTGATACCAACCTCCCAAACAGTGAGGCAGGTTTTTCTTTTAAAAACTTCTTGCAGGGGCTGGAGTGATAACACAGCAGGTAGGGCATTTGCCTTGCATGCAACCAACTCGGGTTCGATTCCCAGCATTCCATATGGTCCCCTGAGCACCACCAGGGGTAATTCCTGAGTGCAAATCCAGGATTAACCCCTGTGCATTGCCGGGTGTGACTCAAAAAGGAAAAAAGAAATCTTGCAAAAAAGAAAAAACAAAAACACTTGCTGGAGGAAAATGTCAAAAGCACTGGCTATGAGGGACTTGAGAGTCATTCAGCATCACCCCTCCATGTCCCTAGTCCCCCAGCTGGGACCTGGCAGAAAGGAATGCTTGTGATGGCAGAACTTTGCACACGGAACAGCATATGCCACGTCTTCAACAGGAGACATTCCGTCTTCACGTTCTATCTCTTGCCCTTTGACATGGGAGGAAACAGGACTTCTTTGCCAAGACCTTCACCCTCACCTCAGAGAAAAGTGAGGGGTGTTGGGTGCTTCTGAGGAAGCCCTGAGAGCAGCCCAAAGCCATCAGTGTTCTAACATGGAAGCCCAACTGGGACACTTTGTGAGGCCTGAGTGAGGGACAGAGGCCTGAGCAACCTAAAGAGCAGCTGAGGGAGAAAGGGATCTCAGGGGGCTTGAAAAGAACAGGCAGGGGGCCTGGTCCCGGTCTCAAAAGTCATAACGAGGTGGAGGCAGCAGGGGCTGAGAGGGGCTGGGGGGACCCGCCTGGGTCAGCCTGGTGGAGAGGCATGGGGGGGGTGGGGGGGTAGGGGGGTGGGGGGGCTTGAAAAGCCCCAGCCCAGGGGGAAGGGGAGCCTGTGTTTGCCCAGGCGTCTGGGTATTTGCTTAAGGCATTAGTCACCGACTTGGCCAGGCTGTCACCCCAAAGGCCCTGGAAAGGTTTCTCCAGTCACTTTTGTTCTTTGTAGATTATTGAACAAGTCGGTCTCACAGGTGTCCATTGTTGTGAGAAAACTCCGTGTCCAAAGAGCAAATAAATGGCAGCAAATCCTTGTTTACTATTGAACCTTTATTCTTTTGAGAGGTCTTTTTCCAAGACAGGTGACTCTGAGGTTTGGCGTAGGTCTCAGGATCTAACGGGGGTGTGGGCGTGTGTGGGAGCCAGGCCAGACCGTTCCTGTATGGCTGCAGAAAGCAGGGGTGCAGGGTGGGGAGGGGAGTGGGGAAGGAGGTACTTACTAAACCCGGGTCAGTTATACACTGGCCCTTTTCTGCGCACCCCCACTCCCCATTTAGGGATCTTATACTTTTTTTTTTTTAATCAAATCACTGTTAGATACACAGTTACAAAGTTTCTCATGACTGGTTTCCAGCCATACACTGTTCTAACACCCGTCCTTCCACCCGTGTATATTTCCCACCAACGTCCTCATTTCCCTCTTGCCACCCCCCACCCAGCCTGCCTCTGCCGCAGGCATCTCTCCCTCCCTCTCCCTCTCTTCCTCTTTCCCTGCCCCAGGCTCTCCCTTCTCCCTCCTTTCCCTCTTCACTTTCCACTTCTGACTCTCCCCTTCCCCTCTCTTCTTCTCCCCTCTCACCCTCCGCCTCTCCCAAGCTTTCTCTCTCTCTCTCTCTCCTCTTCTCCCCTCTCCCCTCTCCTTTTCCCCTTGCTCTCCTTCCTCTCCCCTTCTCTCCCTCTCCCCCCTCCTTTCCCTCTGTCTCCCACTTCTTTCCCTCCCCCTCCTACTCCTTTCACTCCCCTCCCCCTCGCTCCCTCTTCTGCCCTCTTATTTCCTAGGTTCCCTTTCTCCTTCTTCCTCTCTCTTTCCTTACGGTCTGTGGTATAGGCGCTATAAGTGGATCATGCATATTCCTTTATCTCCTTTCAGCACTCAGTGCTTGTCCAGAGTGATCATTTCCAGCTATCACAGTCATAGGGGTCCCTTCTCTATCCTAACTGCCCTCTCCCACTTGTGACAAGCTTCCAGCAGTGGCCCAGTCCTTTCCTGCTTTAAAATAAATAATAAATAAATAAATAAATAAATAAATAAAACCACAGGTCTCCCTTTCTTATTCTGAATTTGCCTCCTGAAATGCCTCCCGCTGGAGTGAGGGCTGGAGGCAGCCACCAGGCTGCTCTCTGGGGTGGGGCTGGGACTGGTGGCACTCGGCAGGGCGGGGAATCCTGTTTGCCAGACTGGGGCTCCCCCGTGTGGCTCTAGGAGACTGTGGGGCTGGGACTAGGGACTGACTTGGCGCAGGTGCGGGGAGCTGGGCCCGCCCTCAGGAGCAGCCCGAGGAGACACTTGTTTCGTTTTCTGAATCATTATATTTAGACACATCTTGGTCATCTCTAGAACAGCAAAGCTTCCGTTTCTCTCAGGCTAACCTGGGCTTTGGCAGAGAAATTTCAGGGGGGACATCCAGTTGCCTGGGAAGCCATCGGTTGAATTATTGCTGGGTAACCAAGGCCACTCCCACTGTGAAAGGAAGGGAGGAGAGACGGAAGGCATCTCAGCACCCCCACATTGAAGCTGCCGGCTTGTCACTTGGAAGAAGAAGCAGACATGCTAAGGGCTCAGGGGCTCAGAAGCTGTGTGGCCTGAGACTTAAGTGACTCCCAAGCTTTGCCATTTCACCCGAGTGGAGCGAGCGCTCTGTTAGGTTTTGTGCTGGGGTTAGATGAGTACGTGCCTTTAGGTCACACCGGGCAGGGCTCAGTGCTTACTCCTAATTCTGTGCTCAAGGATCTCTTCTGAGGGTCTCTAGGGGGCGCATGTGCAGTACCAGTCTGTAGCCTGCAAGGCAAGTGGCTCCCTGCTCCACTACCTCTCTGTCTGGAGTTTTCTCCTTGGTTCCCTCCCTGTGAAGCATCACTGTCCAGGAAAAGCATTTCATCCTCCACATCAGAGAACCTCACCTCCAGGCAGCTCTGCCCAGTTACACGCAGTCACTACTCACTACTCATCTCTGCATTTTTGAAGGATGCTGGGGTTTCGCGCTGGATCACTGAATCTTAAGAACAGATTCCTGCAAGGATAGGATTTTTTTTTTTGTATCACTTGTCGTTAATCTACTGGACACTGTGGAAGGACATGCCCCCACCCAGAAGTCAATAGCCTTTTTTCATTGGAAGCAACGTGCTTGACATTCCAGTGGTAGTAAAAAAGTTTTCCCCTCAAGTCCAGTGATGTGGAATCCATTTGTATTTTCATGTCAAGTTTGTCTTATATCTACCTTCACAGAGTTGTTTTTAAAAGAATTCTGTGAATCGTGCCCCAGAAAATCAAGTACCTCGGAATCAGCTTAACCAAGGAAGTAAAAGACCTCTACAAAGAAAACTACAAAACGCTACTCCATGAAATCAAAGAGGACATGAGGAAATGGAAACATATACCCTGCTCGTGGATAGGGAGAATCAATGTTGTCAAAATGGCAATACTCCCCAAAGCATTATACAGATTCAACGCAATCCCTATAAGTATACCCATGACATTCTTCAAAGAAATGGATCAAGCAATCTTAAAATTCATATGGAACAACAAACGTCCAAGGATAGCTAAAACAATTCTTGGGAAAAAGACGATGGGAGGCATCACCCTCCCCAACCTCAATCTTTACTACAAAGCAGTAACAATTAAGACAGCATGGTACTGGAACAAAGGCAGAGCCGTAGACCAATGGAACAGGGTGGAATACCCTTACACACAACCCCAAATGTATGATCATCTAATCTTTGATAAGGGAGCAAGAGATGTGAAGTGGAGCAAGGAAAGCCTCTTTAACAAATGGTGCTAGCACAACTGGACAACCACATGCAAAAAAATGGGCGTAGACCTTGACCTGACACCATGCACAAAAGTCAGATCAAAATGGATTAAACACCTCAACATTAGACCACAAACCATAAGGTACATTGAAGACAAGGTCGGCAAAACCCTCCATGATATTGAAGATAAAGGTATCTTCAAAGGTGACACAGAACTAAGCAATCTAGTAAAAACAGAGATCAACAAATGGGACTACATTAAACTAAAAAGCTTCTGCACCGCAAAAGATACAGTGACCAGAATCCAAAGACTATCCACAGAATGGGAAAGGATATTTACACAATACCCATCAGATAAGGGGTTGATATCAATGGTATATAAAGCACTGGTTGAACTCTACAAGAAGAAAACATCCAACCCCATCAAAAAATGGGGTGAAGAAATGAACAGAAACTTTACCAAAGAAGAAATACGAATGGCCAAAAGGCACATGAAAAAGTACTCTACATCACTAATCATCAGAGAGATGCAGATCAAAACAACCACAAGATACCACCTCACACCACAGAGACTAGCGCACATCCAAAAGAACAAAAGCAACCGCTGTTGGAGAGGATGTGGGGAGAAAGGGACACTTCTACACTGCTGGTGGGAATGCCGACTGGTTCAGCCCTTCTGGAAAACAATATGGACGATTCTCAAAAAATTAGAAATTGAGCTCCCATTTGACCCAGCAATACCACTGCTGGGAATATATCCCAGAGAGGCAAAAAAGTATAATCGAAATGGCATCTGCACATGTATGTTCATCGCAGCACTGTTTACAATAGCCAGAATCTGGAAAAAACCCGAATGCCCTAGAACGGATGACTGGTTGAGGAAACTTTGGTACATCTATACAATGGAATACTATGCAGCTGTTAGAAAAAAGGAGGTCACAAATTTTTTATTTAAGTGGATTGGCATGAAAAATTTCATGCTAAGTGAAATGAGTCAGAAAGAGAGAGACAGACATAGAAAGATTGCACTCATCTATGACATATAGAATAACTGAGTGGGAGACTAACACCCAAGAATTGTAGAAACAACTACCAGGAGGTTGACTCCATGGCTAGGAGGCTGGCCTCACATTCTGGGGAAAGGGCAACTCAGAGAAGGGATCACCAACTATAATGTAGTCAAAGGCCATGTGGGAGAAGGGAGTTGCGGGCTGAATGAAGGCTAGAGACTGAGCACAGTGGCCACTCAACACCTTTATTGCAAACCACAATAGCTAATTAGAGGGAGAGAACAGAAGGGAATGCCCTGCCACAGTGACAGGGTGGGGTGGGGGGAGATGGGATTGGGGAGGATGGGAGGGATGCTGGGTTTTCTGGTGGTGGAGTATGGGCACTGGTGAAGGGATGGGTTCCCGAACTTTGTATGGGGGAAGCATAAGCACAGATGTGTATAAATCCGTAACTGTACCCTCATGGTGATTCATTAATTAAAAATAAATAAATTTATTTTAAAAAAAAAGAATTCTGTGAAATGAAAGGGTCAGGCGATCCCTAAACTTGATCCTATAATCCCCCAGCTCTGTGATTGCTTCATTTATAGTTTGGGTTTAGGGTCCAGGCAATGTTCAGGAGCTACTTCTGCAGTCAGACGTTGCTGCAGCAGTATTTGTGGTGCTGGGGGTTGAACTTGAGCCTCCTTCATGCAAAGCACACACTTTGAGCCATCTTCCTGGAATGCTGCTCAGTAAGAACTAATACTCTCTCTCCCTCCCCCTCTCCCTCCCTAACCCTTCCCCCTCCCCCTGCCCCAGGCCTTCCTCCTCCCTCTACCCTCCCTCCTTCCCCTACCCCCTGCTCCTCCCTCCCTTTTCTCCTCCCTTCCCTTTCCTAGTGCTTTGGTCTGAGTATGCTGGGGATTTGGGGGTTGGATGACATGTTCTTGGTCACAGGTGTGACTGACTGTCTTCCTCCTCTCCTGTTCCATTTGCTTTGCTCACACACAAGGTCAGCATGCAGATTCTCTCAAGCCTGCTTTTGTTATGACATTCAGAACTGAAAGAATGATGCCAAGCAGGAGCCAGAGAAATAGTACAGGGGTTAAGGCACCTGACTTGCAGGTGGTCAATTCTGGTTGGATTCCCACTACTACATGATCCTCCTGTCACTAATACACACCCTGATCAAACTCTTCCAAAAGATTGAAGAGGGGTGAATGCTTCTCTGTGAGATCAAAATCACTGTAATTCCCAAGCTAGAAAAGGCCAGTACAATGAGAAAACTATAGGCTGTTATCTCTGAAGAACACAGATGCAAGAATCTGCAACAAAATTTGGTAAATGGATTCAAGAGAATTCTTCATCATTACCAAGTGTGTTTCATTCACCCAGGGATGCTAGGCTTGTTCAATTGATATTTTCAAATTAATTACTGTCATATACCATATCAGCAAATAAAAAGATAAAAATTACATGGTCATATCAATAGATACTGGAAGATCTATTGATATCAATAGATGCACATCTTACAAGATGAAACATCCATTTATATGTTGCATTAATTGAGACAGGAAGGAAAATGCCTTAATAAATAATAAAGGAAATGTGTGGCTAGAGATATAGTGCAGTGAGTAGGGTGCTTTCCTTGCATATGGCCTATCTGGGTTCAATCCCTGGCACCCCATATGGTCCACTAAACCCCCCAGGAGTGATTCCTGAGTGCAGAGCCAGGACTAAGCCTTGAGCATTGCTGACTATGGCCCAAGGCCCAGGAAGTATTTGAAGGTAATATATAATGCAGTTAACATCATGCTCAATGGTAAAAAATGGAAACTTTGTCCATTAAGATCTGGAACAAGACACCATTACTTTACAACATGGTTTAGGAATTTCTAGTAAGAGCAATTAGGGAAGAAAAACAGATTTGAAAGAAGTTGAAAAAAATTGGAAAAGAAGTAAAATATGCTATTTGCTATTTGCAGATAGATATGATAATATATGCAGAAAATGCTAAAGAATCTACCAAAAGGGGCTTGGGAGATCATTCAAAGGGCTGCAGTATTTCCATCCATGTGTGAAGCCCCAAATTTGATTCCTGGCATCACACTACTCTACTTTCCCTGTCCACAGACAAAGACACACAAAGATACACACACACACACACACACACACACACACACACACACACACCCAACATCACCAGGTGAAGTCCAGGAGTTCCCTAACCATTGTCCAGATTGCTCATAGACAGAAAAAATAAACATTAAAATGGCAACCTTACTGGAAGGAATCTACAGATGCAACACAATCCCTATCAAAATACCAGGGCCATTTTTCAATGCTAGTATCTTTATAGAACCAAAAGCAACCCCAAATAGCTAAAGAAATTCTAAGAAAAAGGGAAAATGGAGGGGCTGAAATGATAGACAGTGGGATACATGTTTGCCTTGCACTCGGCCAACCTGGGTTCGATTCCCAGCATCCCATATGGTCCCCTGAGCACTGCCAGGAGTAATTCCTGAGTGCAGAGCCAGGAGTAACCTCTGTGCATTGCTGGGTATGACCCAAAAAGCAAAAAAGAAGGAAAATGGAGATAACACAGGCCTTAACTTCAAATGATATAAATAAATAGTAATTAAAACACTATGGTGCTGGAGTAAAAATGGGCACACAAATCAATGAAATAAGATAGGTTAGAAATAAATTAACCTGGGCCGGAGTGATAGTACAGTGGGTAAGATGTCTTGCCTTGCACATGACTGACCCAGATTTGATCCCTGGCATCCCATATGATTCCCTGAGCACAGCCAGGAGTAATTCCTGAGTGCAGAGCCAGGAGTAACCCCTGAGCATTGCCGGGTATGACTCTAAAAGCAAAACTTAATTAATTAAATGTATGATAATGAAACCCAAGTCATACACAGAGAGGTGAGCAACAAATGGGATGCTTCAATGAAAGAAAGTATTTGTAACAAATAGTGTTGGGAAAACATCTGCCACATGCAACATAGAGAAAAAAG